>NC_009068.1:2182546-2846396 GCF_000209165.1 Scheffersomyces stipitis CBS 6054
CTACTGGGTCTGTAGGATCAACTGGGTCTGTAGGGTCTACTGGATCGGTTGGGTCAACAGGGTCGGTTGGGTCAACTGGGTCTGTAGGATCAACTGGGTCTGTAGGGTCAACTGGTTCGGTTGGTTCTGAAACACAACTGGCATGTGTCATTGGTAGCTCGACGCTTACCGTAAGAGTCTCTTGATCGATAGTAATATCACCTGTTATAGTAGCTTCCTCATCAATGTCGGTACAAGTAAAATAAGTAGTAGTGGCAGTTGGAACACATCTTTCGTGATCTGAGGATAACCAGAGGTCAACAGAAGCTGTCTCATCACCGAACAGAGTTGGATATGCAACAGTAACATCAGTTCCCTCAGTGCCACACATAGTCAGTGTAACAGTCATGGTGGCGCTACAACTTGCATGTGTCAATGGGAGCTCGACGCTTACCGTAAGAGTCTCTTGATCGATAGTAATATCACCTGTGTTAGAAACTTCCTCATCAATGTCGGTACATGTAAAATAAGTAGTAGTGGCAGTTGGAACACATCTTTCGTGATCTGAGGATAACCAGAGGTCAACAGAAGCTGTCTCATCACCGAACAGAGTTGGATATGCAACAGTAACATCAGTTCCCTCAGTTCCACACATAGTCAGTGTAACAGTTTGGGCAGGAGTACAACTTTCATGGCCGTTTGACAAAAATACAGTATTCGTACGTGTTGATTGATCTAATGTAATGGTACCGGATTCAGTAACATCACTAACAGAATCGGTACATGTCAGAATCGTGGTGGTCGTAGTAGGACTACACCTACCTGAGGTACCCGTTCCTATACCAATCTGAACAGTAGTAGTTTGGCCAAATGAAGAAATAGTGGTTGTAGCTCCAGTGCTTGAAGACACACACGAGTATTCTGTAACGGCACCAAGAGCGCAAGAACTGTGCGAGGTTCCAAATTTATAAGTAATAGTAGCGGTTGCTGCGCTGGTAGGAGAAGGCGTAACAATTCTTGTTGAAGAAGAACCTGTACCCGAACACGTATTAACCATCACTGTAGTAGCAGCCAAGCAACGGTATGTGTTTGATGGTAGGTATACAGTATTAGTCCGAGTACGAGTAGTTGTACCTGTACTGGCAGTTCCTGTGACAGTTGAATACGAAGCCACTGTATTACATGACGTGGTAGTGGTAGTATATAAGTTGGATCTACATGAAGCGTGATATGAATACAATGAAACATGAACAGTGAGTGTGCTCTGACCGGGAGTAGTAGGTTGTGTTACAGTATGACTTCCAAGAAGAATACCTTGTGTTCCGCACAATGTTATAGTAGTAGCAGGAAGATATGTGCCAGCTGCGAGGCCAGCCATATATAGGATTGCATATAGTAATATGATCAACATAGTGTATATGGGTGCAAAAACTATAATTTATCTAAGATATATGATACTGCGTTTGGTTATAGAATCTATCTCGGGAGAATCCGCATATTTATACAATAATTCATATATTGGCTACGTAATGGTTTGTGCTTAGCCGGCTCGAAGTCTCTGATAATCTACTGATTTTGCTCCGTAATGTGAGTTCTTTCATTTAAGCTTGCATAATATTTTGTGATGTCAATATGTACATCGAGCCGCGGCTTTGCTACCTCATTCTCATACAGAAAGTGCCAAGGATGGGGCGTAGTATTGTATTAATTATTGCAGCTGCATTGGTATCCATTGTTAGCCTCATTAGATCACAGGTGACTGGACAACTTGAATGCCCAATTGGTGGAGAACACCACATTCTAGAAACACATATCCGAATTGTTCTGAATTGGATGACAGCATCTGTCAAGTATTGGCCTTGCCGAGAACTTACGAGAAATAAATCTACTTGTACAATGCTAAGATTTGCAATGTACGTTATTAAAAGAGCCATTCGACTAGCCAAGTAATGAATTTACGTGCGCAATTTGTAAAATACATTTCGACAACGTCCTTGATGTACTAAAAGTGAATGAAGTGCTTCGAAGATGAATATTGTCGCTCGATTTAAGCAGCCATTTTTATACTGGGAATACAAATCCTTCAGAAAGATGGTAAGGTCGTCTTCGTCTACGCATCAGAAGATCTACAAGAAACTCTTCTACAACGCAAGGAATCAGAATCTTATTATTGGGTTGCGGATATTTTTCGCTTAGACTGAGATTCATATCACGTCTTTAAGAAGAAAAGCAGATGAGCGGATGATATCATCTGCCGCTTTGTTTCTCTCAATAGGCTCCTCGGTCTGGCTAACTTCGGGGAACTTTCCGTGATATGCATTGACGATTTTTTGCTCGGCGCGCATCAATGAAAGCCAATTGTTCCGTACTGAAATGCAGCTCATCTGGAAGCTGATATTCATGCATTCATCATGTCCGAGAGACAAAAGAAATAGTTTGGACTGCGGAATCCCCAAAATTTCCCAAAAAATTACGCAAATCCATCAGTCCATCTGCGCAATCTAATCACGATTTTTTTTTTCTCATGACGATCTTTATTTGACAGCCAGATTCGTCTATATGTCAGATCTAATGTGTTAGCGAAGGGAGGATTGGCAGTTAAACAGTTTCGCCTCCAGAAACGATCTGCAGCAATCGAAAACAACAACAGCACCTAATAATCACATTTTGAAAAGCGAACACAGTGCCTTGCTCAGGAGACAAGAAGGCGTCCATTAAACCTTTCAACTTTCGTCAATCTCTCACCCTCATTTCGTCTCATTGGTATGGCATCCTGTGAGTACTACTCTGAGGTGTCGGTGGAATTTACGAGGCTAGCACCACTCGGTTCGCCCGAATGTGTTCTTAACGGGATATGTCTGGACTTGAACTACTCATCCATGAGATAACCAATTATGACCCTGACAACACCAAGACAGAGAGTGTTCTCATCGAAGTTAACACTTTCTCGCCGTGGAAAATCTGACAGATTTGTTTTACTAGCTTTAAATTTTTACTATGGTGAACCATGAAAAGGTACCCATTACAAAGATACGTTTGCCTAATAGTAATGATTTTCTGCTCTAGTAGTCCCCTTAGTAATTCCAACTACTCTGTACTGGAACCCAATCAAATGCACCAATATGCCGTTACATGCTAGAGTTTCATGCAAATGCAAGATAATCCTGGGAATACGGTTCTAGGGGAATCAGTTTTGCATGATGTTACAAATAAACTTGCACTGATAGCGCAGAGTCGAGTTAGAGGCTAATGAGGTAAATAATGAATAGTGTTGCGCTTTACTTGTACTGATATTAAGTAAAATTTCGTGACCTAACTACAGTAACAGTGTTAACCTCAATGATAAAGTTAACCACGTTTATTTTGGGGATCACTTCTGTACAAACAGATTGTATCTAATATTGAAAAGTTAGTAATTCAAAGACAGGGCTCGGAGGCTTTACCAAGACAATTGTAAACAGCAGATAGCCGAACTCTACCTTATTCCCTGGAGCATCAAGAGTTTGTGACAAAACACCACCAGAAGGGCCATTGGCAGATAGGACAATATAGCAGTGTTTTCTCTTCATGTCTTTCAGTAGTCATTTGTGCAACGTTCATATAACCGACCAATGTAGAGATAATACTGTTCTCTACTAAGATGATAACCACGCTTCTCAACTGCCAACTCATGTTTCCGAAGGCTGTCTGAATACATGGTATAGATCTTTCAGCACATCGTTACTTTCAAACTTATATTTTGTCCACAAAACACAAATTTGAAAATAACGACATTCCAATTATCACTACCGGACTTATGGGCATGTCTACCACCACAACCAAATACAGAAACTGTGATTTGAAGTGGAAAGGTTTCCAAAAACTAGTTGATACACCATTTGTATTGAAGACAATTCCCGGATGGTTCTGGTAAAAGGCAAGAACCATGTACGATTTTGAAATTGATCTCCTGGCGATAAAGAAGAAAAGAAAAAGGAAAATATCTATAAATTCGAAGTTTGCTCTTCAAATATTTCTATCGGTCGTGCATTTGCGAATTGGAATTCAACGCGGCCGGGTAACCTCTGATAGACCATATAAGCTATAAACGGCGATCTTTACCAATATGGCTACTGTTCACAGGTATAACACTTTAGGTAACCTAGAAATGGTGGTATTATATACAATTCATAGGCACTGTCGTAAACTTATTTCATTTATTTATTTATATTTATTTATTTATAATATTAGTGTAATAATCTGTGACGGAACCAAGAATGGTATAGACGGTTTCCCATCTCCATAATCAAAGATAAAGATTTAGAATATTCAAAAATAATATCAGCTTCCCCTACTTGGGAAGACAAAAAAAGTACACCCCCCAAATTTCTATCCATGAGTTAAAGAAGTTGTAGTGGAGGTGGGACGGGTTGAAATGTTAGTATACCTAACATTATGCAATTAACTATTGATACAGGGTGGATGGCAGATAGAGAATTTTTGGCAAGGAATTCTATAATTCATCGTCGTCCATTTCGGATGGTTTGATCAACCCACCGACTTGCAAATCTTTCTGTCTTTGAAGTCTATTTTGCTCTTGTCTTTCGATCTCTTTATCTTCAGCAAACAAGTAGTCTGTTGGGTCACCTCCGAATTCCTTCAATTGCACCAAGAAGTCTCTCAAAGTAGCCTTGAATTTATATATGTCATTGTAGACTGTCGTCAAAACTTGAAGGAAGTTGACCAATTGCTCCTTCTGCAAGTTTTGAAATGCAGATGCTAAAAGTTGTGCAAGGTATTGCTTCAAGTATGCAGAATTAGAAGTACCTTCGGGGGCTTGTTCAGAGGTGTACAAAGGGTACTTAATCACATCATCCTGGACAAGATGGATCAATTGAGCCAATAATTGTGATTGATATCTAAATCCGGCCTTGTGGTCAGGTTGAGTAAAGACGTAAAGTGTATCAGACAAGATTTGGAAGTAGAAGTTTGTGTAAAATGCCTTTGTGAAAGGAGTATCACCCAATTTTTCGACATTTTCAATCAACTCCAATGTCAATGATAAACCGTTGTCTTCGACGTCACGATTGTTGTGTTTAAATGCCCACAATGCTGCATTGATTAGCGATTGGAAAGCATCACCTGATAATTGAAGCAAAGCTTGGAATGACTTGGAGTTGATTTCCTTCAACAACTTGTAGAACTCTACTCTGTGTTCTGGGTATTCAACAAAATCATTCTTGATCATATCCAATGTACATTCAAAAATGTTTTGTAAAATAAGAACAACACCTTCTGGAATCATATGGCCAACCTTGGAAACAAGTGCCGTCATACAGTTCAACACTTCAGCGTCTCTTGCATCAGGAACGTTGCTACTGTAGTCTTCCAAAACTGCAGCAAACAATGGCTGGGCCAAGTCGCGAACAATTTCTTCCAAGTTGTCTGCCTGATTGATATAGGTTTCAATCATCTTCAAAATTTCCTTCTTGATGGTTCTCAAACCTCTTACCTTTGGCGTCTTGGTAGCAATCAATCCGTCCTTTGCTACGGAGTCTGAAATCATGGACGAAACTGCCTTGTACAAGGACAACATATCCACGTACATCAATCCCAATTGTGAGTAGAATCCAGGTCCCAATGCCTTGCAGACAGCGACGTTAGTCTTGATGATGTTGGCAATGATCTTGACGGTATCAGTATTAGTCAATAATTGTGGGTCTTGTCCAGCCTGTTGAATAATAGAGCTCCAAGCCATATTAGGCAATGCCATCAACTCTCCTAACAATTTGTCTCTGGCATCTTTCTGTGTTTGAGCACTGACAATAATACCACAAGCTTCGTAGAATGTGTGAACTTGTTGAGGTTGTAAATCTTCTGTGATAGATTGGATGTTGCGGATAATTTCATTGATGAATGCTTCACGCTCCTGTTGTTGTACTGCCACGAAATGCTTCTTACATTTGGTGGTGATCTTGATAAAAGTATCACAAGCCATGTCTTGCACACCTTCGTGGGTTTCGTGCATGAATTCAAACAATTTGTTGACAACTGTCTTTAAGAACTTCCAGTGGGCTTTCAAAAAACGAGGGTATTGACCAACAATATACATAATGTTAGAAGCTACGACTGCCTTGTTGTCTTTACCTCTTTTCATTTCGGTCAACGACAATAAATCTTTGATCACAGAGACCAAGAATCTCTTTTCCATATCTTCATTCATTGTACCCGAAATGGAACCAATAGCCCAACACAAGGTATTGATGTTTTGCCAAGACCATTCGCTTTCATCGATTTGTCTTGCTAACTTTTCGCTCATGATCTGTTCAGTGTCAACAACATTCAAATGGGTCAAATAAACCAAAACTTCTCTCATAGATTTGTACAATTGGATCGTATCACTCTCTTTGACGAATTCACGGACAATCTCACCTTCGTCATTTTCCACAACTAAGACTTCTTCTGGTCTGACCATGTTCTCAATAATTACTAATCTCAACTTGGACAAGATTTTGGCGTACTTGTGTTGTCTCAATGGGAACTTGGCTAAGGCTGCTGGATCTGGAGCTCCACCAGAAGTCTTTAATGTACTACCGTATTGGAGTTGTAACATTGGAGTCAATTCCGACTTGGGTAAGTTTTGTATCTCAATAAATAATTCATGAACAAACGAACTCCAGAAGTCTAAACAGGTCTTGAACAATTCTCGTTCTTCAATTCTCGACAACTCTAGCAAATAAAATAATGAATTTAATAACAAGTCCCTTAAAGAGTCATTTTGCTCTAATGGTATCAAGTGGTTTCCCAAGAAGGTGCACAAGAACATGGCCAAATCTTGTAAGAACGACTGATCGTTGGAACTGGCTACTTGGTACGATTCTTTCAAGTTTGTAGTGGTAGGTATGATATTGTAGATTTGCTCCATGGAGTTCTTGAATAACAAGACGAATTTTTCTTCGTTTCCTGGCGATTGTAAACTGGCCACTTCCGTCAAACATTTAAGGGCAATCGCTCTGGTATCGGCTGGAGCCAAGAACTTGGTGGAAAGCAAATCCAACAAGTTAGTTTGGAAGATGTAGTTAGAAGGAATCCAGTGGATATACTTCAACAACGCATTCAAAGTAGAGGTGATCAATGATGGTTTAGAGGTTTTGTCTAACACTTCGTAACACAATTTGAAGATTTCTTCGAATTCGGCTCTCATAGACGTTTTCAAGGCTTGAGCCTTAGCTTGAGTCAACTGGTCTTGACTGTAGTCAAAGACTTCTTCACTCAACAACTTAAGGATTATCATGTTATTTTCACAGACGTTGAAACTGGAGCGTGAGCTCAAAACGATTTCCGGGATGAACTGGGGCCAGTTGTGTGGCCATTCCTGTTTCAAGATGGAAACCAATGTTAAATCGATCTTGTTAATCAAGGCACGCTGAGTTTCAAAAACCTCTTCGTTGTCACATAAAGTAATGATCATATTGACAATGAAGTTTCTGATTCCGATACGTTCGTTTTCGGGGATTGTTTTCCACCGATATTGGATCAACTTATTCAAACACGACAAGGCAATGTACTTAGACTGAGCATTGTTAGACGAAGAAAGAATCTGATCAGCACGTTTCCAGGACTCTGGGTTTTCCTGGAACTGGTTCAAGATGGCCTGGGCATTTTTCTGATCAGCTCCAGAGCCCTTGTAGAAGGAATCGACGATCTGGTCGAAGAGAGCGATATCTAGCTCCTTCGAGAAGTCGAGAACAGATTCCATTTTCTTAACGGCGAGGTAAAGATTGTATCGGCCTTAGTCTAGAACCGAATAACAAATGTAATTCTAATGGAAAATCACGAATTCTCAGCAATAATACTAAGAGTAGTAGAATCAACTGAAAACTTGACAGAAGGGAATAATAAACAGTTCCTAGCAGTGAGTATAACGGTTAACAGCTAACACTATCTTAGTGATGGCAATCAACGGTAAAAGCAGGGCTACAGCTTTTTGGTGAGCACAAAGAAAAAGGTGATGGATTTGTTTGGCGAGATTTGTGAAGTGTTTTCTGGATCGGGGAGAAATAGTGTGCGGTGTAAAGGGGGTGCAAGTGGGGACACGAGCAGCTCAGAGACGGACAGAACAGGCGCACGGTGTGATTGGCAGATTTTCTCTCACTCACAAACAGCTTTTGGGGCGAATTCGACTACCTTGAAATGGACTCTGGTGGAGAATAACACTAGAATATCTGTTAGTTGCTGGTCAATAACAAATTTTTTGGGCTTGAGTATATGAGAGCGTTTGGTCTGTGTGCAGGTGTGCGAAAAGTGCGAGTAAACAAAAAATGCGAGTGATGAAATTGACTTTATTAGAGGGAGACTATTTGACTTAGTAAATATAATAAATGGCTATATAATTTACATACGGGCAGGTAGAGCTGGATTTTTCTGTGCAATTGAGTTTCTCCTCTTGTTTACTTATTCTTTTTTTACGTGCGGGTGTTCGTATTCTTTGTCATGACGAAATCTGGCCACTGTATTTGATACAATTCTTATATTTTCTGTATTCGGATGCAAAAATGTGCAAATATTGAACAGTTAGTAATTCTAAAACTGTATTTATAAACTCCAACGCCGCAAGTTTTCACACTTAACTTACCTTACATCTATATCCCGTCAGTCATTCGCTCCATGTTACCAGCACGGAGAATGTTTCACTTTCAGCTAGAGCTGATGTCATAGACCTGGTCGTTCTTGGATTCTTAATGCTGCGGCACTGTCCTTCTCCAAAAGGAGGCTGAAATTGAATCAACATCCACACGTGACATATATACGAAGATATATTGTACCGAATATTCTAGCTTCGGGGCCAGCTGACTATATGAGTTCAAAGGCTGACTATAGAGCACCACTGGTTTTCTCAACAATTGAAGAGACCGAGAACAATTGGCTCTTTTTTGACTGAATTGACTTTAATTCGTCTCTCTGGACGGAATCAAACGATTGAGAATTGCTGCGAAATCAGATTACAAGTAGTCTTTTCTCTCGGTCCGAAATGACCTTGATTCGAGTATTTAGACCCTTTGGAACGTTCTATTTTCCAGTATATAGCTTCTATTATTTTCTACACTTCTACAGTTTTTGGTGGCTCCTATCAAAGGTTTTATTTTCTACTCTAATAAATAGACCGATTACTTGGTAGCGAACTCAACACCCTTGGCGATGTTCTTAGCCAATTGATCCTTGGCGACAACCAACAATTGCTTTTCTTCGTCACTGATCTGGTTCAAGATGTCGTACTTAACAGCAGCAATACCGTTCTTGGACAAGACAACAGGCAAGGAGAAGAAGTCCAAGCCGTCAACCAACTTCTTGGCTTCATCGGCGCCCTTGATGGACGAATCCAAGTTCAAGTAGGTGCATTCGACAATTTCCTCAGAAGAGGTGAACGACTTCAAGATGGATTCAGCCAATCTGTAACCAGCGTAAGCCATAGACAATGTGGCGGAACCAGCACCATTCTTAGCTTGGACGACTTCGTCACCACCAAATTGCACTCTGCGGATCAATTCCTTCTTTTGGTCTGCAGACAACTTGTTGTAGTACGACTTGGAGTTGGTGAGCGAGTACAATGGCACAATGGTTTCACCGGAGTGGCCACCAATCACGTTGATGTTGAAGTCAGAAGGCTTAGATTCCTTAGGGTACAATTGCGAGATGAAGGTGTTGGCTCTGACGATGTCCAAGGTGGTGACACCAAACAATCTGGCTGGGTCGTAGACACCCTTTTGCTTCAAGGTTTCAGCGACAATTGGCACGGTGGAGTTTACAGGGTTAGAGATAACCAACACAAAGGCCTTTGGTGCCGATTCAGCAATTCCTTCGGCCAAGCCCTTGATGATGGAGGCATTGATGTTGAACAAGTCGTCTCTGGTCATGCCTGGCTTTCTTGGGATACCTGCTGGGATGATGACCAAGTCCGAGTCCTTCAAGGCAGAAGCCAAAGCGGTCTTGTCTTCCTTAGAAGAAGGCACGAAAGCTTGGGTGGTGGAGTCCGAGTTTATGTGGGACAAGTCGGCACCGACACCTGGGACATTGACGACATCAAACAACGACAACTCGTCAACGTTGGGATTTAACTTCAACAAAAGCGACAATGGCTGACCGATACCACCGGCAGCACCTAAAACAGCGACCTTAACCATGATGTGAATATATGAGACAGTTGGAAGAAAGAGAAGTGATGGAGAGATCCAGCAACAAAATAACTGGAGAAAAAAAGAATTAAAACTTCCGCTTCTGCCTCGAAAATTGAGTGGTATATCCTCCTATTTATATATGGCTATCGGGTATTTTTCAGAACCCAGAGAGGGGATGAGGGGCCTCCTTTGGGTGGTCCAGTTTTGTTAGGCAATACCCCATAGTCTATAATATGCAGGAAGAAACACAAGCAAAAGCTTATGGTGGCAGTTATGGCACAACACGTGATTTCTAATGTCCGGACTAAGGGACTTTGCCCTGGTGGTGATTCGAGCACACGTCGCGGCAGGGCCGGGTAATCTCGGGACCCACCTTCTAGATCAAAAGTCCGCCGGGGTGGGGTCGTCCTAGTCTTATGTCAGATTCTATTGTCTGAAGCTGGCCCTTAATAGTGGTGAATTAAGTAGGGAAGATTTTGTTAACTTAGCGGTGCCGGGTTTTGGTTACATCAGAAATCTGGGGTAGTGATCTGGATGTAAGAGCCACGGTGACTAAAGTTTGTGAGCATACTGCCAGATTCTCCTCTTTGTTGGGTTAGCAGCCGTTAGGTACCCTGGCAATAGGATGGCAATTCAATCAGCTCACATTCCATTTTTGATTAGTAGTCCATTTTCTGTTCTGATTTTTCTGTAATTATAGTACTCAATTAATCTTGCCGGGGCAGGCTTCATTTCGGTTTCGGTTGGTCGTTCAAGTGCCACAACTTTTCACAGGAAAGGAAATTTCAGCCGTAGTCCTTAGCATATGAGACAGACCAATTAGCTGTCGTTAACTGTCGGCATCTATTTGACCAACTAGTAGCTACATTATATATGGGGAGGCATTCTTGTAGCGAATTTTGGTTTGAATATATATGGGAGTGCTCACTATGGTGGACGGTTATGCATGAGTAGAGACCGTTATGTGTGGGTTCGATTTTTCATTGTAGGGCCGTTTCTACGCCGGCTAGCGCTGCCTTCTCCGAGCTACACCGTGGGATCAGAATATGGGCGTCAGTCTGTATAGTGTGGAATTAGTATCGGCCCTATTAGCCTTTTCACGTCCCCGGAATATATAGTGTCGCTTGTTCCTGAAACTACCGAGGCTCATGGCAAGCCAGTTTCGGAACAGGGCAACATGTTGAATTCACTCGGGTGTGTTCACGTGAATGTAGAGAACTAGAATGCAATGGATATCAGGAATCACCTTTCGCTGATCTGTGTAAACCAGGCACCTGCAATATGATATGGTCGACTCTTTTCTCACGAAACGCACCATATTTGAACTGAACAAAACTAGCCAGTGGTCTGTAGTACTGTAGTTGGAGAGGTTTGTGGGCCCTAGAATATGAACTGCGAACTGCTCAAACCATTCTAGAAGAAGTAGTTGAAGAACTTGCCCTGCACGCCAATTCGTCTTAATGTTTCATCAAAGTGTCAATATCTTGGTATGTACGGTGGAGAAAATCATATCTGAAGCCACAATAAGATCCAAATATAGTTCGAAGCTAACACTACGCTCTTGACATTGCTGAGTCCAGAATGGAATGTGCTGACATTCATAGTGTCAATTATATTATTATTGGAAAATAAACGGCTGTGAAATGCGCTTCGCGTTATTGCTGCAGATCAGATAAGGTGCAGCTTCCACCAGAATAATAATTTACACCGGAAGATATTTACACTGGAAGATAACTTAACTGGAAGATCTAGAAACAGCAGATGCTGGAGATTAGAAAGGCGTTCTAGTTAAATTACTCAAGTTTGCCATACCAGCAGCAAGGTATAACCACAGCTTAACAATCGCGCAGCATGTTCTGAAATGTTGTACATTCAAAAAAGCTGTGCGGCTAAGACTCCGCAATATGTTCAACAACTGCCAGTAACCTTTCACATAAGTAAGTTAGACTCAGTTCTGAATTCCAAATGAAAGTACTGAATTGTCCGCTAGTCACACGACTAGCTTGGCCACTCATTTTCGTATTCCCCCACAGAGATAATTCCCCGAAAAATATTGAGATGACTTTGCTTCCTTCATGGTAGCTCTGCGAATACCTTTCAGGCCTATACTCGAGGAAGATGTGTTAGCTCTTACGTCTACTATGATATCTAATAGCTATTACTCTACTATAGCTCTCAATTCTTGAAACTTTGCGTTTCATCGGTTTCTACTGACTTATAGGATTTCAATAAAGAAGTTGCTTCTAATAAATGCGATATGAAGCACTGGGCCCTTATGTCAATTGTTTTCAACGAAAATGTCATCACCAACTGTAGTGATAGTGGAAGGTCTTTCGGCACCATTTTCTTCTTCCCGCCTCAACGGCGGACAGCGGAAAATACAGAGTCTATACTGTTGGGCTAACAGTGGAAGTATGCCGCTTGATCTCGCAAAGTCTGCGCAAAAACTAGATTTCTTTTCTGGGCCCAGCGAGACGATGAGCTCAGTTATATATAAATACAATATTTACGTAGGGTAGGCTGGACAGTGTAGAAATAGACAAAACTTCTCGTATTACTGAGTGGTATATATAGGTTGAAGTCTGGCTCTTCCCAGTGAAAGTAGTGCTGGTTTATTCTCTCCCGAAGTAAGAGCAGGTATCTGGTGCGAGCTTCTGTACCAATTTCTTTAAAATCAAGATCATTCATAAATATACCAGACGGAAAGTGTCTTAAATACTTGAGATAAATTGGAACTATAAAATCGTAACGATATACGCAGTTCCGTCGAGGTCCGTATCTACAACTCTAAGCAATCCGATTGTCACAGTCTATTGATTTTTGATCACATCAATATCGCCAGCTTGTGTTATCGCACTTATTTCATCTAAATTGCATCCCCGCGAAAACCGCTGCAGGCGCAAAAAAGATTATTTATACATACAGAAGACCAGCTCTCCCTTTTTCTTATTTACTTTCTCCCCCATAGAGAAAAGTATAGTTGAAGTTTTGCATTGCTAAAACACTCCTGACTAGATCCGTTACACTTATCGAACACCAATCGTTGTTGCATTTCAGTTACTTCTTAGTTGTCTATAATCATTATCTATCTCATCGAGTCCTATACATACTTTATCTTCATCCTGATAATTGCCTGATATAGTGATCTCTTCGTTTCGAGATAGTTTCACTTTTCACGTCATATGATCACCATTCTGCTCATTTTATCTAATATTCACAATGTTTAACCCTTTCAGGCACCGCAGGTCTTCTTCCAGCTCCGGCGACGATGATCCCTTTGACCTCGCAGAAAACTACTATGGCCCCAAAAACGCTCCCATCTCCAAGATGGGCAGAGTGAGAACCTTCTCAGTTTTTGAAACCAAACCACGCAACCAGATCTTTGACTTTGCCGAGGATGCCATCAAGGAACAGTCTTCTTCGGCTTCTACATCCCCATCGCCTACGCCCTTTGCAGAGAGCTTAAGCGAGGATAACGAGCCACGTCCCAGCGAAGCGGTGTTCGGCCGGAAGCCTTCCATCGTGCCTATTTATGCTGACGACTCGTCTACAGAGTCAATCAACAGCATCGGACATCCTGTAAAGCCTAAAGCAATTCATCACTTCAGAAGGTCTTCTGTAGACGACTCTTATCTCCGGCCCAAGAAGTTCTACATCAGCAACGTAGAAGCTACGCTTGATGAGTTGTTGCATAATGAAGATACCGACCGTAACTGCCAGATCACCATTGAAGATACCGGGCCGAAGGTATTGCGCTTGGGAACTGCCAACTCTAATGGCTTCAACCAGGCGGCTATCAGGGGTACCTATATGTTGAGTAACTTGCTCCAAGAGTTAACTATTGCCCAACGTTTTGGCAGAAAAGAGATGATCCTAGATGAACAACGTCTTAACGAAAACCCCGTTGCCAGAATGAAGCGTCTCATATCGACCCAGTTCTGGAAGTCGTTGACAAGGCAGATCACGGCAGAAAACATCGTAGACATGGCTAGAGACACCAAGATCAAAGAAACTTACGTAGACCAACACGGAGTCCTCCATGAGGATGCGGAATCGCACCGTATATACGTCCCATACAACCGTAAGGACCAATATGACTACTATATGTCAATCAAAGAAAGCAGACAGGATGTCTTCTTTGATGTACAATACTTGCCGGAAGTCATAGATTCGGTTTACATAAGATCCATCAACAAAAAGCCTGGTTTACTTGCTTTGGCTTCTTCTCCAGACCCTAAGGACCCCAAGAAAATGATTAACCAGCCTTATGTTGTCCCCGGCGGTAGATTCAACGAGTTGTACGGCTGGGATTCGTACATGGAGACTATTGGATTATTAACCGATGTCACTCCCAAGGACCAAGAACATCTCAGATTAGCCCGGGGCATGACGGAAAACTTCATCTACGAGATCCACCACTACGGCAAGATTCTTAACGCCAACAGGTCCTACTATTTGGGCAGATCCCAGCCTCCCTTCTTGACGGATATGGCTCTTAGAGTATTCGACAAGACTGTAGAAGTAGACCCGGGTAGGAAAGTAGAAGCGTTGGATTTTCTCAAGAGAGCGACCGTAGCAGCCGTTAAAGAATACAAGACCATCTGGTGTGCCAAACCTCGTTTAGATGAGAAGTCTGGTTTATCATGCTACCACCCTGATGGTTTGGGAGTTCCACCAGAGACTGAATCTTCTCACTTCAACGCTGTGTTGAAGCCGTACGCAGAAAAGTACAAGATTTCACAGGACGAGTTCATCGAGAAGTACAATGCAGAGATCATCAAGGAACCTGAATTGGACGAGTATTTCCTTCATGACAGAGCTGTGAGAGAATCTGGTCACGACACCACGTATAGATTGGAGGGTAGATGTGCTTATTTAGCTACTGTAGACTTGAATGCTTTGTTGTACAAGTACGAGAATGATATCGCATTTATCATCCAGAACCACTTTGGGGGGAAGTTGGAATGCAACGGAGAAATCGAGGAGCCGGAAGTTTGGGTAGCCAGGGCAATCAAGAGAGTGGAACGAGTCAACAAGTATTTATGGAACGAAGAAGATTCCATGTACTACGACTATGACATCAAGAAAGAAACGCAGTGCAAGTACGAATCTGCCACTGCCTTCTGGCCATTATGGTCCAAGTTGGCTATTCAGGAACAAGCGGACAAACTTGTCAAAAATTCATTGGACAAGTTCGAAGAATTTGGTGGTTTGGTCGCTGGTACGCTTAAATCTCGTGGAGACGTCAATCTCTCGAGACCTTCTCGTCAATGGGACTATCCTTATGGTTGGGCCCCTCAACAAATCTTGGCCTGGATTGGGTTGTGCAACTATGGGTATGATGGTATCGCTCGCCGTTTGGCGTACCGCTGGCTCTACATGATGACCAGAGCTTTTGTAGACTACAACGGGGTTGTTGTCGAGAAGTACAACGTCACCGAGGGAGCTGTTCCACACAAGGTTGATGCCGAGTATGGTAACCAAGGTTTGGACTTTAAGGGTGTAGCAACTGAAGGATTTGGCTGGGTCAATGCCAGCTACTTGTTTGGGCTCACGTTGATGAACTTGCATGCAAAGAGATGTTTGGGGACGTTGACGCCGCCAAACGTGTTCTTGATGAATATGCATCCCGTGCAAAGAGAGTACTTTCTGTAATTTCTCTGGTTGGTATAATGAGATATAACATATAAGAAATATATAAGAATTTAGCAAATGTAATGCTATATAATGATATGTCAAGTTATTCCTATGAAACATCTCTTAGCCTAGCCTTGGTGTATATTGCGATTAATAAGGAAAAATATGCTAATCTTGAAATATTGCATACAGAGAATGACATATGTAACAATGATGAACCACAATACTAGTAAGTAATACTAACAACTACTACTTGGAACTTTCACTTTCTCTTCTGACCGTCTAGAGTACTCAATCAGCATCGGCCAATAATACAGTGTTGCAGCCATTTCTGCGAGTGGTAGCGCGCATCTTCCAATTTACCAGTTTCTGTTTGGTAACACAAAATCTGGATTGAAAAATTCACAGAATCTTCCCACCACCGGAGCGTCTTCTCGGAATTCACTTAGTAGCGTAACGTGGACATTTCATAGTTAGGTTGAAGCTTGGAACTATAGTTGGAGTTTTAAGGAGGGAGTCTCAGTCAGTCGTTCATTTTGAAACCAAACGTCGTCCATCCACACATTGTCTGATTATTTCATAATTTTCAGTCTTCAATTAGTTCATTCCACACTATTTATTAACACATACGTACGCCATGAGTTTCACTTTGAGCCGGAATTTGGTATTGAAACGAGCCCGAGTAATGGCTCTTTCTCGGAGCTCGTCTACTTCGGCCAGCACGTTCAAAACGGCGGTAGAGACGGCCGAGAAGCTTGTACAGCCCCAGCTGAGCCTGACTTTCCACGATCCGTTCTCGATAGTCAGCCACGAAATGTCCAACTTAGCCAAGTCTATAGCAAATTTAATTGGCTCGGGTCATCCAACACTCAATCGTGTCAGTTCGTACTACTTTGAAGCCGAGGGCAAGAACGTCAGGCCGTTGATCGTGTTGCTCTTGTCTAAGTCTCTCGCAGCGATCCCAATAGAACAGCGCAACAGAATAAAGATTGACACCTATGATGTCACCAACCAGCCCCATTACAACGGAACGCCTACGGAGACAGTAGTAGCTGGTAACTCTGTAGACGACTCCATTTCGCCATTGGCAATTTTGCACGGAATCAATCCAAGAGTTATCTTGGATCCGTTATCGAAGCCTATGGACAAGTTGCCTGAGTTCGATGCAATGAACGGAATATTGCCCAAGCAACGGCGTTTGGCTGAAATCGTTGAGATGATCCATACAGCATCGCTCTTGCACGACGATGTTATCGACTTGTCGGACTCCAGACGTGGAAGACCCAGCGGAAACATCGCATTCACTAATAAGATGGCTGTGTTGGCTGGCGACTTCTTGTTGGGCAGAGCGTCTGTAGCTATTGCCCGTTTGAGAAACCCTGAGGTCATTGAGCTCTTGTCGACTACCATTGCGAACTTAGTCGAAGGAGAGTTCATGCAGTTGAAAAACACTGTGATGAGCAACGATTCTCAAAGTATCGTAAATGATGGAGAGAAAAAAGTCATACCAGAGCCAACGGGAAAAGTGCCCACCAAACAGCACGAATACTCAGTATCGACTCCAGCCGAAGTAGACCACATCACTAACGTCGATGCTGCATTCGAATACTACTTGCATAAGACATACTTGAAGACAGCTTCGTTAATGTCGAAGCTGTCGCGTGCTGCTGCCGTTTTAAGCGGAGCCCACGACGACATCATTGAGAACTGTTACGAGTTCGGTCGTAACTTGGGTTTGTGTTTCCAGATCGTGGACGACATGCTAGACTACACTGCTAGTGATGCAACTTTCGGAAAGCCAAGTCAGGCTGACTTGAAGTTAGGGTTGGCTACGGCTCCCATCCTCTTTGCCTGGAAGGAACAGCCCGAGTTGGGAGAGTTGATTGCCAGAAAGTTTAGCGAGCCTGGAGATGTCGAAATCGCCAGAAATGCCGTCAAAAAGTACCTGGGCTTGGAAAAGACTAGAGAAATGGCTCACGAATATTGCTACAAAGCGTTGCAGAACTTGCGTGTTTTGCCAGAATCAGATGCCAGGAGCGCTTTGGAGTTCTTGACCAACTCGGTGCTAACTAGAAACAAGTGAACCACTGGCGATTCATAGAGCTATACTTCTACATCTATTCTAAATAACCCTCCATTCTACATAGCAATTCCTTGTATATAGTAGTAGCATAATAACAGAACAGGCTATAATAGAACCAGCAAGTAACCAGTGTCTGGTAGTGCGAATACTGCGAATATGGCAGAAACTTTCTCATGGCTGCAACTTCTTTTTGACTTTTTGCACCCATTTTTTTATCATCGTTACTGACACCAAATGATGGCTTTCGCTCTATTGTCGTCTACCTGTACTTTGTTGCTTCATTTGGGAGCGGCAGAACTCTATATCTCATTCAGCTTCTTGGTTCTACTTTTCCTTCCCAGGTACGCCAGACTACTCTACTACTGCATTCTTTGGGCTGTTGTTATCTGGATAAACACCGACCAAGTTCTTGTAACCCACTTTGCTGAACCTTTGGCTGTAGCTGCTACACTCATTCAGACAGCCTGTTGCTTATACATTATCTTTTACTTCGAGCCGTTCAAGGAGAGACATGGTCTCTAGATGTACAGTTTCGGCTGGAGAAGATTGCTATAATTGGATATTGGCCACAATTGGTCATTATTTAAGTTTATGTTACAGCTATGTATGTGATTAGTCTAATATAATATATCTTATCTATCTATTTTAATCAACATTCTCTATTAGTTTTACGTCTGGAAGGATAATTTTGCGAAGGACATATGTCAAAAGAGATATGAACGCCAGCTTTTTTGAGAAACACACAAACTTACCCTTTCCAAAGGAATGGCATAACAATATTAGAATTTACTCTAACTAATGTATTGAAATTCGTCGACACGGTTATCAATAAAAGGCAAAAGTACCTGTCACTTAGTTGCAGCCGATGTATCACAGATTTGCACAAGCGTTGAGCACTTACTCGTCTTTTGTGCGCACTTTTCCCAAACAGGCAGTCGAGCTCCAGACCAAACCGTAAACACTAGAAGAGCAGCGAAAAAAATGTAGATCGATTTAGACTGAAAAAAAGTCACAGCTCATATCTGTGTTATTCTATTTCCACTATTCTACACTACACAATCATGTCTGCTGAAGATACTAAGCCTGTTGTAGCCGAAGAAGCTGCTGCCCCCAAGCCTCCTACTGCCAACGTTTTCTCGATGTTTGGTGGCTCCAAGAAGGAGAAGAAGGACGAAGAGGAACCTGAAACCAAAGAAGAAAAGAAAGGCGATGACGAAGAAGCTGCTGCTGAGGAAGAGGTGGACGTCCATTTCGAGCCATTAGTGCAATTGGAAAAGGTCGACGTCAAGACCAACGAGGAAGACGAAGAAGTGTTATATAAGGTGCGTGCTAAGTTGTTCAGATTCCATGGTGACACCAAGGAATGGAAAGAAAGAGGCACTGGAGATGTTAAATTCTTGAAGCACAAGGAAAGCGGCAGAGTCAGAATCTTGATGAGAAGAGACAAGACATTAAAGATCTGTGCCAATCACTTGATCTCCGGCGACTACGAATTGAAGCCAAACATCGGCTCCGACAGATCGTGGGTCTACACTGTCACTGCTGACATTTCGGAAGGTGAACCTGAAGCTCAGACTTTAGCCATCAGATTCGGCAACAAGGAAAACGCCGACAAGTTCAAGGAGCACTTTGACGAAGCCAGGGATGCCGCTAAGAAGTAGTCATATAGTAGTATGTAATAATGATACAGAAAGAATGATAATAGTAGGTGTAGTGTTGGATATAGTGTAGTAACCAAATTCCAATGGTAGCGGAACTGCAAGAATAGACGATTCTTCATTACTGGGTATTTACCTTAAGTAAGCTTCCCAAGGCTTTTCTGGACAAGATTGCTAGTGTAAGGTTTCTGTGCTTATCTTGAGTTCTGCCAAGGCAGTAAGCCATTTCGCAACCATTTCTCGAGATACTGACACTATCATACAGCCAGTTAAGAATTCAGGTTATGTACAACATGTCAATGTGTTGATTTAGTCTTATGATTGGGCAATAGGTGAGCTTGCTCCTGAGCCGAAATTGTGCAGTTGCAATGAGCTCGTACTATTGAGAACCTACAGAATAAGGGGAGTTTCTGGTGATGCAATATAACAAACTACAGTAGAAGAAGTAAAAGCCCACTAACAACTGGCCAGGAAGACAATTACCAGCATCATATTAGCAGATTGTCTCATGTTCTACCAATTTCGTGTATCACATGTCTTTCGTGGTTCTACTATTAGCAACATGTTCTATGAACTAATATAGGCATGGGTCTGGTGAGGAGTTGCGAAAAAAAGGTCGAATTATGATCTAATCAATTTGCAAAGCACGGCACTAAAATGACTCCCAGTAGAATGTATGAAACCATCCGTAATGACAGAGTTCTTTCCCACTTTGTAACGAGCAATTCAAGAAACCTCTCTGTATTCTGTCGGTGATTCACAGTTTCAATTCTTCATCTTTCTTTGTTCCTGAAGTCATACTGTACAATGCTTTGTGTATCTGGCCTGTGGTCTACCAACCGAAGATTCGTAGAGACTGTATTGACTGAGTGAAGTTGCAATCGGAACTTTGTCGCAATCCACGTGTATCTGTGCGAAAAGTAGAGAGACCGTTTCTCTATGCATTTAATATTAGTATTGTATGGTTACATATGTAGACTAAGAAATTTACCTGAAAAGCTTTTCACACCTATTCTACGTTTTTTACATTATCCTCTTTTTATTCAGAAACTCGCTTTTTTGTCAGGTTTCTTTCTTTTCGTCACTCCAATTGTAGCATGAAGTTTGGAAAGTATCTCGCCTCGAGACAGTTGGAGCTACCTGAGTACTCCGGTCATTTTATAGACTACAAGGCTCTCAAGAAATTGATCAAGCAGTTGGCCATTCCCACCACAACTTCCACCAATGACGAATCCAATAGACCGCTCACCCAGGCGGAAATACAGCAGACACTCAAAGAAAACAAGGCGCTGTTCTTCTTCCGTGTGGAGCGTGAGTTGGACAAAGTCAACTCGTTCTACTTGGAGAAGCAAGCCAATTTGGCCATCAACCTCGACTTGTTGGTGATGAAAAAAAACGAGCTCTTGACCAAAAGTGCCTACTTCATCAACCAGCAGAATAACCTGTCAAACGGTGGCGGTCCCACCTCGAATCCTCTGGCCAATTCTATCAACGCCAATTTCAGAAACTCCATCTCCTACTTGAACTTGTACCAGAACTTCAAAAAAATACACCAGGACTTGATCAGATTACAGCAGTTTATAGAGCTCAACGAGACTGGTTTTTCCAAAGTTGTCAAGAAATGGGACAAACGGTCGAAGTCTCACACAAAGGAGTTGTTCATCCTGACGGCTGTCTCCGTCCAGCCTGTCTTTCACAAGAACGAAATCAACGAGTTGTCAGACTTGGTCACACAGTCGCTCTTTGACTTGGAATCGATAATGGACGGTGATTATTCAACATTAAACAACTACTCGTCATCTTCTCTTGCAGCTACTTCCGTGGCCTCTTCTTCGGTACAGCCACCTATACTAAAGGTCTTATCCAGAACCAACTCCACGTCCAATATCAATATTCCGAGTGACCCATCTGATTCTGCCAGCGAAAGACACCAGTCGATCAGCTCTTTGCCAATTCCCGGCAACTTCCCAGCCTCTCGCAATAGCTCTATTATCAACTTACAGAATAACGAAATTGACGAGTTATACTCCAGCTTCGTCAACGTAGCCACCATTAAGGATCCAGACTTGTCGATCTTATCGAGATGGGTCGACAAAGTGAAGAGCTCATCCAAGAGTGGCAGAAATGAGTCTTCTGCGTCGATTTCGTCCAGTCTGTCTGGAAAGCCTCAATTCAACTCTATAGCCAAATTCAAGTTGTCCAAGATCTTTCTATTATCAGTTGCAAACTTGAAGATCTCTGACAGCTTCTTAGAGTCTTTCCTCGATTTGATCCACTACGAGATCGACTTTGCATTTATCAATGACGAATTCAACAACAACAAGAATATTCTCCACGAATGCTGCTCTATCCCGCCAGACTCTACCCACGAGAGAAGCCATCACGTCATTATCAACAACGGTGTCAAGGTTATCAATTCAACGGATTCGATAAACCATTCTAGAACGTTCATCATACAACACATCATGAACAACTTGGACCAACAACAGAGAGCAAATCTCTTGATCTGCAAGGATTTCAACGGAAGAACCTGTTTGCATTACGCTTCTCAGAATAATCGGTTAGATTTACTTGAGATATTGACTACATATTTCCCCAAGGAGCATATAGACGATTTGGACAACGATTCAATGTCTCCATTATTATTAGCTATTAAGCACGGAAACCTCAATGTCATCAAGAAGTTGGTACAACTGGGAAGTAACTGCTTTCCTCAGAATGATGAAAGTAAATTGCAATATTTGCCTATCAATTATGCCTGTAAGTTTGGCGAATACAAGACGTTGGAGTATTTGCTCTCTTACAGCAAACCTACTAATAATAATGAACAGTTGAACCAGCAAGATGTGGAAGGGTTGCCACCTTTGCATGTTATTGCTAGGTCAGGTCACTATAAGCTAATCAAGTTGTTGATTCAGTACGGTGCCGAAATCAACCGTGTAGATGGTTTCAACAAGTGGACACCCATCTTTTATGCAGCTTCTGAAGGACATGTCAAAACTACACAAGAATTAGTGAAGTTGGGTGCAAAGTTGAACATTGTGGACGAGGATGGTTACAACGTCTTGTACTACTGTGTTGTAGAGGGTCATATCAACGTGTTGAATGAATTATTGAATCACTACAATACAATTCAATCCAACCAAAAGCGTGAAAACATTAATACAATCAACACAATAATAAGTGAGGAAATCATCGCTAGCAAACAACAACAGAATTCCAGTACTGATAGTAACAATTCTATGTCAATCTTGGTGGAGAATGATGACGACTCTGAGGATAGCGGAAGCATCGATAAGAATAATGTGGATAGTATTCCGGACTTGCAATTACCACCTCCAATCTTGCCTTTGAGAAGATACGGTCATAATTTCTTAGAACAGAAGGTATTGATTGAATTGATCTTCCCCAGTGATGCAGAGTTTATCAATTTCTTTAACTCGACTACAGATTTAAAACCAGGCAGAATAACCTTGACATCCAATAACTCTGATATTGTTCCTAGAAATATCTTGCTTCCTATTGCAGACGACACCAAAGCGATCAACAATTGCGTTTTCCAGACGGAAGTTGATTCATTGAATGAGTTCAGAATTGACTTTGAGATCTTTCCCAAGTTTGGTACCAGATTAATTGCAAAGACTACCGCTTTATCTTTTTCGCAGATTGACACCTCATCTCCAGAAATAAACTCAATTCAACTTCCTCTCTTTGACTTAAGATTGAGAAACATTGGTGAATTGAAATTTAATTACCAAGTCATTTTTCCGTTTTCTGGTACATTGTTGGAGACGTCGAAGTTTGACACTTACTGGAAATCGTCTACAAGCTTTGTAAAGAATAGGCAGACATTGAAATTGAACGCTGCTGGAGGATTGTCACCTAATAACTTTTTGTCGCCTTCTAGCATTAACTCTATGATTGGTTCTTCTTCAACTGCTTCCAAGAGTAATGCATCTGGAAATGGCAACAGCAACTTGATTAACAATCCTCTTACCTCTACCAATGAATTAGTCTCTGGCTCTACACCGTCTTCAATCGTTACTGCTACGTCTTTATCTGGAGAATATCTCAGAATCAAGATATGTTTGCTTAATGACGGTACACCGGTTGTATGCCCTCATTGGTCTATTCCTATTACTGAAAATATTGACCTCTACTTGCCTAATTTGTCCTTAGAACAATTAAGCTCCATTACAAACGACTTATTTGATTACGGCAAGGTAATTCACGATTTGTCTGGAATGACTATTAAAGATATTGTCTTGATAAAGAAACTTTTGAGAATCATTTACTTACCATTGGATGTGTTATTGGAGATTTTAAATGTTGAAATCAATTTGAACTTAGAGTTAGTTTTTCCATCCCTTTACGAATTGGAGAATTTGCCATTCATTGGTAACATACAGCTGAACTTGAACAACTTTATTGACTTCACTTTGAATGACGTCTTTAATCACATTCGGTCATCTAAATTGAGCCATGGTTCTTCTGGAAGATCAATCATCTTTCTCTCCTCGAATTCTCTTATTTGCAAGATTTTGAACTGGAAACAACCAAATTTTCCTGTTTTCTTGATCATGAATGGCATTGCTTACAATGGCAATAAACGAAAGTTTGAATCCAGAACTGCCAACGGCTTATTGATTGAAGATATTCAAAAGTCAAAGGCTGCCAGCGGACATCAGCCAATCACTCCAGATTCAAAACCACCCAACAAGTCATCTCGCGATAAAATTGTCAGCAACCACCAGGAAGTTACAATTAGATCTATCAAAGAGGCTGTGAACTTCACGATCAACAACAATTTGATTGGTTTAATCACTTCAATTCACTTGTTGGATTTGGTTCCCAAGTTGGTCCCTTTGATTAGATCCAGAGGTCTAGTGTTGGTTGCTTCCAGTGATGTTGGTGACGAGGAGAACGAAGAATCTCTTCAGAAGGAATTGGATTCGTACACGAGAACCGAAATCAACGGTTTGAGATTTGATGACGTCTTGAGCTTCAAAGAAGATATCACAATGTGAGGTACATAGCATAGGTTTTATTTATTGTATATTAATGTATCGGTTACTTTATTAGAGAGAGTAAATGAAGTGAAAACTGATTAAAATTGTGGGTGCATATGAGTCTCCATTTTTATGACTGTTATTATACCTTCAACGCCTGCGTCTTGGTGGAGGTGGAGGAGGTGGTGTACCATATTTTGGGGTTGGAGAGCTGGAATACTCATTCTGACTGTTTCTCCTTGCTGATGGTGGAGGTGGAGGCGGAGCTTTCTTCTTGAGAGCTTTACGGGCCAACAGTGAAACCGAATTAACCGAAGAAGACGAAGAAGAAGCTTCATGATTGTATATGCCGCCATATATCTTCTCCGTAACTGGTACCTTTGGCAAAGGTTTGGAATGAAGATACTCAGTGGGCAAATCAAGAATGTTGGAAGTACATTCTTCTTGCATTTCTACAATTTTATGATCTGCCCAGGGAGAATACTTCAAGGATTCGTTTGTTTCTGAGATTTTCATGGAATCAAGTTTATTCATGAAGACATTGTTATTGTTCTGTTGAAACATGGTATGCACATTGCTGCTTGATCTTCTTGAGCCTAACTGAAGATTATGTGATGTTGTATGCTTATGGTAGTCGCTTCTAGTCGACGTTCTAACAGAAGCAACTCTGGTCATAGTTACAGCAATGGAATCATCTGACGCATTGGCATTTTCTGTTAGTTCTATACTTCCTGCTGGAATACTGTCCTTGTCGATAGGAGAAGTGGAAGACGAGTTGGAATCCAATTTTTCCAACTGGGCTGAACCAAAAGTTGGCGATTCGGTCTTCTTTCGCGATTTTTTTAACCAGGGAATGCCCAAGCAGCGTTTGGCCAATTTGGCTATAACATCTTCCTGCTGCTTTTGGAGATCACCTTCTACGGTCAGATTGGAAGTTGAGTTGAGAATGAGGTTTTCTAGTAATTCCATTATCTGGACGTTCTTATGGCCTCCAGACAACTCACTCAATTGTGAAAAACGCAAGAGTGGATACAATACTTTCAAGTATGTGATCAACAAGAATCTGTTCTCGTTGCCTACGTCGCCGGTACAGTCCATATTGTCCAACTCTCGGATGAAGATATCCACCAAAATCTTCAAGTCGTTTACATAGATAAGTTTTGTGGTGAAGGACGTGGTGAACACAAGGTACAAGAACTTAAGAATCAAGATTTTGATAATCTGCGATTCTTCTCTGTTGATGTGGTATATTAAAAGATTGATAAACCCTGTGATGCTGGTGTTGTTATCGTTATTGTTCATGAGTCCGTTAAAAACCTTGTTTTTGATATCACCGCATGTGTATGATTTCATCAAGTACTGTTCGTTGATCAACAAAAGCAACTTGAACTCTTCATATGCTATAAGTTTGTCTTCGTCTTCGAAGTCATCGCCATCTATATCGTAGTTGTTGAAGTTTTCGTTCGACAAAAGATACTCTATGAGCGTTTGGATCAACTCAGTCTGGTTGGTCAAGCAGTAAAACTCTTTGTCAGACAACAATTCGACAAAGTAAAGATACTCAAAGAATATGTCACAGCCAAACTTGAGCAACACAAACGATGTATCCTGAATAGCAGTAGAAACGACATGTGTTTCAAGAAAGTTGGAGATCGTTTGGATGAAGTCGATGTCTTTCAAAACTGTTTTGAGATCCAGACTCTCTATCGTATCAAACGAAGTATAGTCCTGGTCGCTGTCAGGAGATGCAGAACTCTCCGGATATGTGTTTCTAAGCTTGAGCATGAGAAGTAAGATGATACATAAGAACTGTTTGAGATACTCACCCTCAAGCTTGACTCTTTTATCAGATTCATCCTGGCTCTTATTCTCAATTCTAGACTGAGTAATCGTGTTGAAAGTGCTTAAGAACGCCATGATCTTGGCGATACAGAAACGATAATTCTTCACAAAGAGATTCAGCGTCAACAACTTGAGAGCGTAGACCGAGAGTCGATGGTACGTTTTCAGATTCTCATCCAGCTCCACATCTCCACCATCATCTGACAAACAAACATTGTCTACTACAAGCTTGATAAAATTAGAAACGTTGGCATTACACTCCTGAGAATCACTATTGATGAGAAGGTTGACAAGCTCAGCTTCAAAGTCCGGCTCCACGGGTGGAGAAACTATATCCGAGGGGAAAGACGTATCCGGACATGGAATATCTGTATATGACGTGTTGGCAGGAAAATCGAACGCCATGTCCCCCTTGGCAACTGTGGTTAGTTAGGGAGTATTCGGATAAGGAATAAGGACACTTGAAGGAAATGGTTATCAGTGGTAGTGTAAATGTCACGTGAGAGATGTGCTGTATGGGAAGCGGAATTGCTCAGTCTCACTCTAGCGCATTTGCTGTTAGCCGTGCCATGTCATTTGGCTGTGTTAGGCTCTCAAGACTGTTCTCTATTACCAGAGCTTGTTCACCACAAGATAGAACTATTAAGCTGTCAAGCCACTACTCTATATATTCGCAAATAAAAGTCTCGTGATTCATTCTAAATAGCTTAGTATATTTTATATCATAATATTCTGTTAGACCCAACTTCATCTCATTGTCCCACAGTCTTGAGATAGACATCTGTACCCCAGCCATAGTAGCTCTGAATAGTTAAACTTCCCTTTGTGTTGGGAAGTATCCCGTCTTCGTCTGGGATGGTGTCATTAAAGATTTCTACGTAGTTTTTCAGCAAAGGCAACCCGTACCCCATTCCAGCCACAACATTTCCAGCCAATCCTGGGGGTACATTCAAAGTTTTGTAGGCTTCGCCTTCATTAGTCTCAAACGTTGAAAACGAGTAGTCAAATATGTGTCTCAATACTTTTGGGGGAATACCCTTACCTTTATCTCTTATTCTCAATTCCAAATAGGAAGGAGACTCTGAGATAGAGATTGTGATTTGTACCGGATCTTCAATTCGGTTCTCGATATGGGCTCTGAACGAGTTCTTAAACACCTCTCTGAGGATATAGTCCAAATGGTATTCGATGTATGGGAAGTATAGCAAGTCTTCCTCATTCTTCGATCGCAAGTCTGGCTCCAGTCGACTCCAATAGTTGATTGGGTAGAGATTTGTATCGATGTTGACTGGAACGGATTGGTCGTATTTCAATAAGAAGATGTCATTGACAGCGTCCGCGTTCTTTTTGATTACGTCAGGTAGATGTAATACCTTGATGACACCATTGTACTTTCCGCCTTTTTCGTAGTCGCTCTTGCCTGTTATAGACTTGGAAAGCTCGATGTGTTGATGGGCTATCAAACGCATACTGATTCTCTCTTTGAGATGCTCGTCCAAGAATGCCGTGATCTGTTTGGAAGTGAGCAAGTCCAGGACCTCCTGGAATCCCTTCGAGAGGCTGGGCAATGTATCGGCGTGGGCATCTATGAACTCCGACAACACTTTCATGGTAAACTTCTCGTTTTCCTCTAGCGTGGTAGGAGGGTTGAGAGAGGCTGTGAGCAACGAAGACATCGTTTGCAAATAAGTATTGTAGGATTCGGAGATCAGCGGATTGAGCACTACCAAATACGGCAAGTTCCTAAACTGTTTGAGACGTCTGGCATTGTAAGCTAACAAGTATTCGACGGTTTCAATTGCATTCTGGAGAATGAAGGTAGAAGTAAGCTTTCGAGATTGATCATACAATCTTTCGATGGAGAACTTGGGCAATTGCTTTTCAGCATAGTAGTAGATGGGTCTTTCCAATAGCAGTCTGATCTTGTACTCTTCAAGAAAACGTTCCTGTTGTTGTTTCCAATTGCAATTGTCATCGGCAGTGGAAGATGGCTCAACTTGTGGAGTAGTTGATAGTGATCTGAGATGGATATTTCTTCTGAGAATATGAGCAAGAGGTTTCCTCACGGAACCATTGATCTTTACCATTGGCTGTACCAGTCGTATATACGAGCGTATCATTGTGAATGTGCAAACTATTAGTATACAAGTTTAAGAAAATAGACGACTATTTCCTTTGCTACTGGAAAAAAGAAGGAACTGGAAAACCCTGTTATGCTCTTGGTGAGAGTTCGATAGTGAGAATACAGCGACAAAAGGAATTCTTAGTGTTGACTCACGAGACCGCTAGTCCGAAAAATAGTTTCTACCGAGACACTCAGTGATTTAGACTACAGTATTTCTGATAGTGAGAGAGATTGACTTATTTGGAGAGTAGAGAATAGATTGATATCGTCTCTTTCGGTGAAACCCATCAGTATGGTATTAAGATGTGACCGTAAATCCATTGACTTTACTTTCACTAAAGCAGTCTTATCAGCTCCGTCCCTGTGCTGGGAGACTCGGACAATTCTTTTTTGGTCTCTCCCAAATGGTCTCACTATATTCGCATTAGCTTTTACCGAGCTAAATGCCATAAGCTCGTACGTTAAATAATTATGCACTCTTGTCATAAATCTTTTATTCTTTATATCATTTTCTGTGCCTTTCCCAGTCTTCCCTTCTCTAGTATAAAGTCTTCATAACACTATCCAGTTGCACAATTAACATTGCATTTGCTCCTTATCGTTAATCTTGTTGAGTTCTTACAATTGGACATAGTCGTTATTTCCTGTTACCCCATTATTCAGTCCTCTTAGTATATGAAGAAATCAAAAGATTCCTGCCCACTCTGTACTTCCTCTCCTTTGGAGGATTCGAAAAATGTCTCTGACATTTCGTGGTTGCAATGTGATTTGTGCAAACAATGGTTCCACGCCAGTTGTCTTAAACTTCCTGCCATTGAGATCAACAGCCTCCATTCCTACCATTGCACCCAATGTGCTAAGAAACATGGCCCCTCAGTTCATCGTCGTAAATCAAAACGCACCAAGTTGAAAATTGACTACGTTGCTCTAAATGACGGTGATGTGTTTGCCGTTGACAAAACTTCTCACCCCCATGTTCCCAGCTTCCACGACTTTCCCGTCGATGCTAACAGTTGCACAGATCCAAAATCTGGGGCTAATCCTTATATATATATCTCAGATGTACTAACCAAGCAATACGCTCTTGAAACTCAATTGAGCAAACCAATCTTGGTCCCCGACGCCAATTTGGACGTAGTGGGTATGAAACTACCTGTTCCTAAGGAGCAGCTCACGTTGGACTACATAACTGAAAAAGTAGGTGAAGACGAACCAGTAGAGGTAATGGATGTATTATCTCAACAAGGAGTTCATCCGGGATGGAATATGGGCCAATGGCGAGATTACTTCCATACTGACGAAATGAGTCGGGATCGAATCAGAAACGTCATTTCTCTAGAGATATCGCTGGTAGATGATCTCGGTAGAACCTTTTCACGGCCTCAATTGGTTCGTGATATGGATCTTGTAGACAAAGTGTGGAACAAAAATGATAGTCAGGAGCGGTCAAAGGTGACTAAGTATTGTTTGATGTCGGTGAAGAATTCGTTCACCGACTTTCATATTGATTTCGGAGGTACCTCGGTATATTACACTGTCTGTAAAGGTTCCAAAACTTTCTTGATGTTCCCACCTACAAGTGACAATTTAGAGTTATACACAGCGTGGTGTTTGGAATCAAACCAAAACTTCATTTGGTATGCCACCTATTCACGAGCCATCCGCGGTAAAAGAACAACCCCTCAAAATGGATTCAAAGTTACTCTTGCTCCCGGTGACTTGTTCATCATACCAAGTGGGTGGATCCACGCAGTGTTCACTCCTGAAGATTCTATTGTCATAGGTGGTAACTTCCTTACTCTTCACGATATGAGCACTCAGTTGAAGATCAACAATGTAGAAAAAGTCACAAAAGTGCCGTCCAAGTTTCGTTTCCCCATGTTCAACAAGGTGGTATGGTTGACCAGTTGGTACTATCTCAACCATAAACTGGAATTTGCAGCCGATCTTTACGTTGAAAATGAACGAGAAATAAAAAATGAAGAAGACACCGTGAAGAATCACAAATTGGAATTCACCCTTCTCAAAGACTTAGCAGACCATCTAAAGGGGCATTTGGAGCTCAGCAAGAGCAACCAAACGGCTCGTCGTAGTATTCCTGTTGATGTCATTGGCAAAGATGTGGTGGGTCATATTGTCAAGTTGGAGAACTGGATGAACGACTATAGGTGAAGTATTGTATTTATATTGTATTATGAATAGAGACTATATGTACACTTTTTATTAAATTATAGATTTATACCTTTAATACCCGATTAAAATTCCTTATGGTCAACTTATAAGTTTAAAGTTTGGCCCTTCTCTCTGGCTGCTTCACCATACTTCTTGATTCTGATGGATTGGACGGCAATGAAACCTGAGGTGTCTTCTGGAGAGAAACCGGTCAATTCATCCATGGAAGATTCAGTTTCGTCGTACAACTTTTCGGTTTCCGAAGATCTACCCAAGATGGTCAAAGAACCCTTGTAGGCTCTGGCTCTGACTTGACCGTTAACGGTGATCTGGGATGGAGGGATCATAGATCTGACATATTCGCACTCAGGAGTGAAGTACATACCGTTGTACAACAACTTGGAATAGGTGACGGAGACGAATTGGTCTCTGATAGCACGGACTTCACGGTCCAAAGTCAAACCTTCCAAATCAATGTGGGTAGATCTCAAGATGGTCAATCCTGGGGTTTCGTAACAACCTCTGGACTTGATACCGATGAATCTGTTTTCGACAATGTCGATTCTACCGACACCGTTTCTTCTGGCCAAGGCGTTAGCTTCGAGGAACAATTCAACAGATTCGGTGATAACCTTCTTACCTCCATCCAAGATCAACTTGACAGGCAATCCCTTTTCAAAGACAACAGTAAAGTCTTCTGGGGTGTCTGGAGCATCGGTTGGGTCAACTGTCAACTTCCACATGTCCTTTGGAGGAGTGGTGTCTGGGTTTTCCAAGATACCGGCTTCAAAGGAGATGTGAGCCAAGTTTTCATCGGTGGACCATGGCTTAGCCTTGGTTTGAGCAACGGGGATGTTCTTGGAGGCAGCGTATTCCAACAAATCGTTTCTACCGGCGAATCTGTTGAAGAAAGCTGGGTCTCTCCATGGAGCGATGACAACGACATCTGGCTTCAAGGCGTAGAAAGACAACTCGAATCTGACCTGATCGTTACCCTTACCGGTACAACCGTGGGAGACAGCGAAACAACCGTTTTCTTCAGCAACTTTAATCTGGGCCTGTGCAATAACTGGTCTAGCCAAGGAAGTACCCAACAAGTATACATTTTCGTAGATTGCATTGGCTTGAATGGCTGGGAAGCAGACGGATTCGACGAATTCCTTTCTGACATCCACAACGACGAACTTGGTGGCACCAATGGCCAAAGCCTTCTTTTCAGCAGCTTCAAAGTCTTCTTCCTGACCGATGTTGGCCAAGAAAGCAATGACTTCATAACCTTCTTCCAACAACCAGGCTAAGATGACCGAGGTATCTAAACCACCGGAGTAAGCCAAACAAACTTTACCTTTAGACATTGTAGCAAATATTACAGAAACAAACGAGTGTTAATTGATGAAGAGGAAAGAGAGACTGGAATGAAAAATTTTCTCTCCAGGAATTTTTCACTCCTTTTATACACCGAAAATTTTGCGGCCCATATGAGCTCGACGATAACGTAGCGCGCTTAATTTTCAATTACCCAATTAGGAGTGACTCATACTTCTCTCACTTAGGCCGGATCCAGGGCGGGCACGACCCACTAATGTAAAAATTTTCAGTTGCCTTCTGCCAGCCTTTCAACAACTGTGGAATGTGAATGATGGCGGCATCAATAAGATGGGAAAGGAAAATTTTCACCATGCATTGAACATTTGATAGATACGAACGAAAACAATTCTCTTACATAATTAAGAATCTTGCAAAAATCTTACTTCACGAAACAGCATGATGATAGTCACATGATCGCATCTCCTGTGTTCGGATTTCGATACTGTATATTGAATCCTTAAGTCTTTTAGGCTTAATATTTAAGCTGGCTACGTCGAAGTTGTTTCTACTGAAATCCCTTGCATTAACAGCTTGCTATGAAAGCTCAGATTTGACTCGCTTCCTAGGAGGCTTCTAGGTTCCTTAGGAAATTCTGTTAGCTAAATATATAGACAAATTCTCGAGGCGAGAATGTGAAAAATTTTCACGAGATTCCAACTGCCCAAAATGGGATCAACTTGGTCGGGAAATGTACATCTAGACCCATACCAAGTAGGACCAACCATCGCAGTTACATCATATGGCTAAGCCTTCAACTTCGTTAAACATTCTTGAAGTTGATGGAATATAATGTAGGATCAATGTCGTACCACAGCGACATTATACGACATTTGGATTGAATTTCCAACATCCTGTGATGGATTGAAGGCACAGATTGTATAAAATTCAATAGTCTGTAGAAGGTGGAAAAAATTCACCAGTCATTATCATATGTTGGAACACGTTTCGCTTTGTTAAGCTCTTCTTAGGCTATTCTGGTGAAACTGTCTATCGGATACCAGTTTTCTATATGTAGAGGTAGCAAATTAAGCCAATATTACAGCTGTATCCCTCTATAATAACCAACTTTGATCCTTTCTCAGCCATTTTCTTTACTAGGCGCTTATGTCTGTAAAACTTGTGGCTTTAGGTTGGTAGTATTCTCTTAAGTTCAGAAATTGGAACAGTGTCAAACTTCTTTAGAAGTATTATACTTTGAATGAAAATTTGTACATAATTTTTCAGCCTTGAAAAATACCCTACTCCGCAATAGAATTAACTAACTAAGGATTGCAGCCATTTTGAAATGTATTTTCTCATGAGGCTTGGTCTATATTTAACTTATCTGTACTGATTTTTTCACGATTTCAAACTTCCAGCAAATGTCTCTTTCGGGGTCCTTTGACAGTCTCCTGTACCTGCGAAATGACGGATATGGACTATAACGAAGAACGTATATTAGATGATAGCCAGAATACACGCCTATTCTGTAACTTGTAGTTCATATAAAGTATTCTCGTAGAACTTGGATATTTCGAATGAACCTTGTTTCAGAGTTTTTCCAAAATTTCTCATATTTCAGTCCCAAAATAGACATTTACATATCCCTGGCGGATGCGAAAATATTCCGGTACTCTTTTCTAAAGCGCCAGTTCTCATTGTCTTTTGAGATCCAAACGATGAATTTGGGCATAGCAGCTTGGTTTATTATGGCCGCTGTCTCTGGATTCCAAACTGCCACAACCAGACGGATGTCGCTAGAAAATTTCCTTGACTTTGGCCCCCTATGTGTATGTCAAGAACAGTTTCCCAACTAAATGCAAGATTCTTAACCACCATACTAATTTCTCCAGACCAGCCAAAAGTATATGGAGTGCCACTTGAGAGCCCAGGAGAACTTTCAACAGTGTGGTCCTAAGGATAGACTGTGTAGCTGCTACTATGTGGAGGTAGTCTACAAAGAGTGTATCAAGTTATGTCCAACATATGTAAGACTTATGGGAAATGAGAGATATTGAAGTTATACTAACAAGTTTCTTATAGCACCACGAAACTTTCTATCGGCTCCGGAGCCTCTGCTCTGACGTTCCTTCAGTGAAGTTTCCTTCCAAAGAGAAGAGTCAAGGAGAAGAACCTGCTTCGTGCTCCTTCAATAATACAAAGTACATGCCCTCGTCTGGTGCTACGGAAACGGCTCCGACACCTGGCGGCTCTGGAAATGCAACACTAACTGGCTGGAACGGTGCGGCATCTGTCAGTATCCGCGACAACTGCAACTTACAGCACCAGAAAAAGATTCCAGACATTCCCAAAGGAGCAGACTGGGCCCAGATACTGCGCTCCACATCTACATTGTACATGAGGTTCGGACCAGTATTGGTAGCTTCTTTAGCACTTACTATGTGGCTCCTCTAAGAGCTACTTAAAGAATATACAAGCGAACACTTCCATACCGGAATGAACAAAATAATGTAGGGGGACGAGAGTCACCACACGTGATGTGAGTCTGAGTCTGTTTGTGACTAGTGAGTCTTGGCGAGGAGAAAAAAGACTGGTCTGACTCAACTTCCAACTGTAGAATGGTCTTCTAATTAAAGAGTCAAATAGCCGATATTACCAACTGGTGACTGTCCAGCATATCCCGGTCGTCTCCAGTTATTCTTTGTAGTACGTACTGTTTGTCAACAAGCAGCCCATACCATTTTAGTTGGAGTTTCGTCTCTTTCCCCAGTATCTGAAGAGTCCCCACTCCGGAGCCGCACACTGGTAGGACTCAAGGGAAAAGATTTTCCGCTCCTAGCCACGGCAACTGCAGAGTGCGAGTTGATTCGTAGTCACACAAATTTTTTTATTAATCATCAGTAGACTCATAAACAACCACAAGTTCAGGAGGGCGATAACCAGAAAAATATACGTATCGGTACTTTCTAACCTGGTTTAGTCTAAGTCGATTAGAGAGTTTGTCCAAAAACCAACTTTCCGTAGAAAAATCCGAAAACACAACAGCAACAACAAAAGTTAATAGAATCGAGTCATCTTCAACCGCAATTTTCACCAGAATAACTTTTCAAGTTTGTTTCAGGTGATGAACGAAACCATGCTGATGCCGATAAAACTAGATCCGAAAGACTTGGAGCAACAAAAACGGCTTGGAGTTACGAACTCTATCCGGGCTAAACTCAATTTTCTCGATGAAAGACTCTGGAAAAGGTTCTCTGCCAGAAGATTGGAGCTCATCGACACACTTGATTTGAGCTCTAAAAAGGCCTCGGAACAAGATGCCGAAATAAGGAAGGTGGCCGAGGCCCTCCGCGTTGAATTCAATTACAACCCAGACTACGAGTCCGATTTCGACAAGTTGGTTCGTGCAGCTGTTCAAAGCGTGAGGAGAAACAGAAAGAGGTCGTCGAAGTCGAAGCGAAACCACAATGAGGAAGGAACAAAAAGACCTCGGATTATTGATTCTGTAGTGATACCTCCGACCTATGATAACCCAGATATAATTAATAGCTACTCTGGACTTCCGAATACGACGAGTCCACCAGACTCTCTCGGGCTCCAAAGACCAAACTACCATGAGACTGAGACCGAGTATAGTGATCCAAATGATTCCCACAATACACACAATGGTAAAACCAAGTTCCTTTCAGAGATATCTCGGTTGAACTCTGATTCCAATGATGATATTTATGACCTTAGCTACCCCAGAGCTAAAAACTTCACTGCTAATGACAAGGCTCGTGCCACCATAGATTCCATGATTCGACCTAGAATAGGAAACCCTGTTTCCAGTGAAGTTAAATCTGTAGTCTCTGTCAGTGCTACTGTTGCATACAACGGACATTCTAATAAGTACTCGGGTACTGTTAGTGGTGCCAATAGCTCGATATCAAATCCAATTTCTTCGCATACCACTAGATTGCCTCCCATAACAGATCTTCAGATCGACTCAAGACTACCGCATATGGATGTTACTGCTGCAAAGGGGATCATTATAAATCATATTGAAAGATCCAAGTCTTGTTCTGAAAGCATTAGCAAGAAGTCAGAAAACCTACAGGCTCTTGGTCAATCAGTAATGTCTGCTTCAATCGCTTATGTATTCGAGAAGTCATTTGAAGCTGTTAATGATACTTCTGTAGAGTACTTAAGGTCTAAGTTGAACTCGGAGACGTTTTTGTCGCGATTTTTCCGGGAGTTAGATCCCAACGTCACTACATCTATAACTGATGAAATTGCAGTTATTTCGTTATACACCTTGTTGGGTGGATGTGTGAAAGACTTTGGCTTCGATACTATCTTAGTTCCATTGTGTGAGATAATCTACGTTTCAATCCTCCAGCAATATCCTCTCATCTCGAAGAACTCGACGCCATTCCGTAGTGCCGATTACTTGAAGCCCTCGGAATACTCGAACTCCTTGAGTTCTTTGGCTGCAGTAGCTTCCGATCTCCAAAGTCAAGAGGTTGACCAAGTTTCTTCAAACTCCGAGCTGCATCGGTTACCTCTTTCCCCTCCGTCGCTGATTGGTGCCGTGAAAGTGCCTACTTCCAGTGCTACAGCTACGGTTACGAACACTACAAATACCACAAGCACAAGCCTAAATACATCTTCCACCTCCATGTCTATACCACCACCTCCACTTCCCCTTCATACCGGCTCGAATCTCCTCATTCCCGAGCCCAAGTACAGAAAGCAAGTCTATCTACACTATTTGTCCCAAGCACTTGAATTCTCGTACTTGACCAAGAACTCTGCTCCACCTCGGTTCATTGAACTTCTTGAGAATGCTCGTTCTGCGTTCAAGCTAGCACATCTGCCCGACTCTATACTTGGGTTGAGAGACGTTAAGACGGGCAATATCATCCAGACAGACTTCGACTTGGAGCGAATCTTCCGCAACGAAGAGAAGATCGAGTTGGAAGTGTTTGCCCAGCGATCAACTGCCATCCCCATTTACGAAATTACGTCTACAGTAGTGCCAAGTCGCTACGGTGGAAGCGAATCACCCAAAATCATATTGCCTCCTCCATTTGGAAATAGACCCCATTTGTCTCATTCTCGGTCGCCTACTGGAGAACAAGGAGTAGGAGATCATCCTAGACCCGGATTTAATTTCCTCTCCAACTCCGACGACATGACACCTCCTCCGCCGTTGCTTCCCAAATTCCAGCCGCTCTTGTAGAATTCCAGCAGACAGAAACACAAGGAAAAATATATGGGCTCGGCCCTCAGGAAATCGGAATAGCTGGAAGAAGCTACTGATAACTACACACAGACTTACACATTTCAGCTACACCCACATTGATAATGGTATTGTTTTACCGAGCTATGTTGTATTGCTTATCGAGTCCCACATGGCGATACGAGATAAAGTATAACCGCTAGATACACGAAAAGAGGTGAATAGCTAAGTTACAGATTAGAATATTCGGTGTGTAGAATGTGTGAATAAAGGCTAGGATTACTTCGGTGCAGACAATAGTGTAGACAATATTGTAGATATTCGTGTAGCAGAGACATGATAAAGTGTAGCAGAGAATAGTTAGGGTTGAAAGCGTTAGAGTTAAAAGCGTTAGGATTAAAAGTGTGAGAGTTAAAAGTGTAAGAGTTAAAAGTGTAAGTAACAATAGCCACATCGGCCACAACGGTTGACAACGACTTCGGAAAGGCTACAGATGTTGCATTTGAGTTTAGTACGAGACGGACGTGTTGGCTAATCTCTTCTTAGACGTTGACCCCGATTGGTTTAACTAGAATATTCAGCTCTCATACTTTTAGTATGGGTCTCATTGCTACCCAAATACACCTACTGGTTGCTCAAATTGCAGCCTTACATTTGCTACCTCTCCTAGACCGTTCACACGTGACTTTTACGTCAGTCAAGCTGCATCGATTTCTGCATACAGACCCAACTATCGACGATAATTTTGGCCCAACACCCAAATATAATTGTTGGGGCCTGCAGATAGCTCCGGCCACGCCAAAGGCTGCGAATTTTTTGTTGTGTGTGCGGTATGTGCAGGGGAGTCCGATTTGATGATTTCGGTTTACCACCAGTTTGTTGGAATCAATAGTTTTATAAAACCAGGCAATTTCCGGCGTGTTTTGAAGTCAAGGAAGTTCTAGCAACGTCGACACTTCTCTGTCTAGCTTTGTTTTGTACTTGTTTTTTTTGGTGTCTCTCTGTTCATTGCCAATTGTCCAGACTCCCTTTAATCCTCAAGTCTCGTCTGTTTCACTCCATCATCTATCAGAATCTCAGCTGTTGGAACCGTACTAATTTTTGTCCACATTCTTAGTCCAGTTTTCCGATCTCCAGTTTTCCACTTCCGTGTTTCCACAGTCGTTCTGATTACTTTGAAATAGTCGTGTTGTTCTACAACTGCATCGCTATACGTTTTCCTTACCCTACGTGATTCTATTCCCCAGATCCTTACTAGGACTCTCTCGGTATGTATTTTTTTTTAATTTCCAGATGACTGGTGAAATATTGGGTCGAATCTTGATTCCAACCACTATGCTTGGCTTCTAATTCAATTGAAGCCATCTGCAACAAGTTTCGACCAACTTGTTGTACTACCTGCTTTTAATAGTGTTGATTTTTCAGTGGTCGGAATTCTCGAGATGCGAATGACTTCCGGACCGAGACTCAATTACTCAACAACGAGAACCAACGAGCAACTTCGTCTTTAGAACCCGCTACCATTGTTCCCGATATATAAATGTGTAGTGTGGTTATAATGGTGATTGCTGGTGGTTGTTTGTTGCAATATCAGTGGTGGTTGAGGTAAGAGTCCATCAAGAATTTTTCAAAAAATCCGAATCCAGAGCGCAACCGGGTCTCGAGATATTTGTTGTGCCAGGGCCAGTTCCGAGGGATCTATATGGAGATGTTTGAAATATTTCTGACCAAAAGATTATGCTTGTTTTCTTTATGGCTAGCATTGGCTCTTTTTCTACAAAATTGTCCAGATTTCCATAGATTCCCTCGGAGTTAGAACCCTCGGCTAGACGTATCCACTCTTAGTCGTTGTGCTTGCTGTTTTATGCGATTTCTGGTGCCCTCTCCAGCCAGTACCGCCCCCAGTCATAAATTTCCAGTATTTGTGTATTACTCCTACTTCCATACTAACTCCACACGTAGAATCAGTAGTCGTCCTTTCAATTTTGTACATAATCTCCCACCCTATTATACTTGTTCCCACCGTCCATATACAGTCAATCATAGACTCTCATCTGTCTACCATTCACACATCAAGCCTTGGTTCAAGTTCATCATGTCAGACACATCCAAAGATTCCTCGCCTGACTACACGTCGTTGCACGAAGGTTTGCCCGAGCACTTTCGGGGTTTGAACTCGATTCACATCGCCGAACCCTCGAAAGTCGCTGACTTCGTCAAGTCTCACCAGGGACACACCGTTATCACCAAAGTGTTGATTGCCAACAACGGTATTGCTGCCGTCAAGGAGATCAGATCGGTGAGAAAATGGTCCTATGAGACCTTTGGCGACGAAAAAGCCGTCCAGTTCACCGTGATGGCCACTCCCGAAGATTTGGAAGCCAATGCTGAGTACATTCGTATGGCCGACCAGTTCATTGAGGTTCCCGGTGGAACCAACAACAACAACTACGCCAATGTCGACTTGATTGTTGACATTGCCGAAAGAACCAACGTCCACGCCGTTTGGGCTGGTTGGGGTCACGCATCGGAAAACCCACTTTTGCCTGAGAAGTTGGCTGCTTCGGCTAAGAAGATTGTCTTCATTGGTCCTCCAGGTTCGGCCATGAGATCACTTGGTGATAAGATCTCCTCCACCATCGTAGCTCAACACGCCGAAGTGCCATGTATTCCTTGGTCTGGTACCGGTGTTAAGGAGGTGAATATCGATCCCGAAACCAACTTAGTCTCTGTCTCTGACGAAGTTTACCAGAAGGGTTTGTGTACTTCTCCTGAAGACGGTTTGATAAAGGCTAGAGAAATCGGCTTTCCGGTCATGATCAAGGCATCTGAAGGTGGTGGAGGTAAGGGTATTAGAAAGGTTGACAACGAAGACAACTTCCTTGCCCTCTACAGTCAAGCGGCTAACGAAATACCTGGTTCTCCCATCTTCATCATGAAGTTGGCTGGCGATGCCAGACATTTGGAAGTGCAGTTGTTGGCTGATCAGTACGGTACAAACATCTCCTTGTTCGGAAGAGACTGTTCGGTACAAAGAAGACATCAAAAGATCATCGAAGAAGCTCCTGTAACCATTGCTAACAAGGATACTTTCCACCAAATGGAAAATGCTGCCGTTAGATTGGGTAAGTTGGTCGGGTATGTTTCCGCTGGTACAGTCGAATATCTTTACTCCCACGCTGAAGACAAGTTTTACTTCTTGGAACTTAACCCAAGATTGCAAGTTGAACATCCAACCACTGAAATGGTCACTGGTGTCAACTTACCAGCTGCTCAATTGCAAATTGCTATGGGTATCCCTATGCACAGAATCAGAGATATCAGAACCTTCTACGGTGTGGACCCTCACACTGCCACTGACATCGACTTTGAGTTCAGCACTGAAACCTCGTTGATAACTCAAAGAAGGCCGGTTCCAAAAGGCCATACTACTGCCTGTCGTATCACCTCGGAGGATCCAGGTGAAGGCTTTAAGCCATCAGGCGGTACTTTGCACGATTTGAATTTCAGATCCTCTTCCAATGTTTGGGGTTACTTCTCGGTCAGTAACCAGTCTTCCATCCACTCTTTCTCCGACTCCCAATTCGGACACATCTTCGCCTTTGGTGAGAACCGTCAAGCTTCCAGAAAGCACATGGTAGTTGCTTTGAAGGAATTAAGTATTAGAGGTGATTTTAGAACCACCGTTGAATACTTGATCAAGTTGTTGGAAACTCCAGATTTCGAAGACAACACTATTACTACTGGTTGGTTGGATGAGTTGATCAGCAAGAAATTGACAGCTGAAAGACCTGATCCGCTTATCGCTGTTGTCTGTGGTGCTGCTACCAAAGCCTACATTCAATCTGAAGATGAAAAGAGAGAATACATTCAATCCTTGGAAAAGGGCCAAGTTCCAAACAAGAACTTATTGAAGACCATTTTCCCTGTTGAATTCATCTATGAAGGTCAAAGATACAAGTTCACTGCTACAAAGTCCTCTGCTGACAACTACACCTTGTTCTTGAACGGTACGAGAGGTATTGTTGGAGTTCGTCAATTATCTGACGGTGGATTGTTGGTTAATATTGGTGGTAAGTCTCATTCCGTATACTGGAAGGAAGAAGCCGCTGCCACAAGATTGTCAGTTGACGGTAAGACATGTTTGCTTGAGGTCGAGAATGACCCAACTCAATTGAGAACTCCTTCTCCAGGTAAGTTAGTCAAGTATTTGGTTGAAAGCGGTGAAACGGTTGTTGCTGGTCAACCATATGCTGAGGTTGAAGTCATGAAGATGTGCATGCCATTGATTACCCAAGAAAATGGTGTTGTTCAATTGATCAAGCAACCAGGCTCTACTGTTAGTGCTGGTGACATCTTGGCTATCTTGGCCCTAGAAGATCCATCAAAGGTTAAGCATGCTAAGCCTTTCGAAGGAACTTTACCTGAAATGGGTGAACCAAACGTTCAAGGAACCAAGCCTGCCCACAAGTTCAGCCAATACGCTTCTATTTTGAGGAACATTTTAGCCGGTTACGATAACCAAGTTATCTTAAACTCCACTTTGAAGAACTTGATCGAAGTCTTGCAGGACAGAGAATTACCTTACTCTGAATGGGCTGTTCACATTTCTGCCTTGCACTCCAGATTACCTCCTAAGTTGAATGAGTCCTTGACTGCCTTGATTGACAGAACTTGTTCTAGACAAGCTGATTTCCCAGCTCGTCAAATTTTGAAGCAAATTCAAAAGGTTGCCAATGAACCAACTACCGATTCCTTATTTAAAGACGTGGTTGCTCCTTTGGTTGAAATTGCAACCCGATATGAAGACGGCTTGGTCGAACACGAGTACAATTTCTTTGCAGGCTTGATAAAAGAGTACTTCGAAGTAGAAAGCTTGTTCTCTGGTAGAAATGTCAGAGAAGATGACGTTGTCTTGAAATTAAGAGACGAAAATAAGACAGACTTGAGCAAGGTCATTGCTGTCTGCTTGTCGCACTCCAGGGTCAGCGCCAAGAACAACTTGGTTTTGGCAATCTTGGAGGCTTATCAACCAGTATTGCAATCATCCTCCAGTGCTGCTGCATCTATTAAACAATCTTTGAGACAGGTTGTTGAATTGGATACTAGAGGCACAGCTAAAGTTGCCTTGAAGGCCAGAGAAATCTTGATTCAGTGTTCTTTGCCTTCCATTCAAGAAAGGTCTGACCAATTGGAACACATTTTGAGATCTGCTGTCTTGGAAACCTCTTATGGTGAGATTTATGCAAAGCACAGAGAACCTAAGTTGGAAATCATCCAGGAAGTTGTTGACTCTAAGCATACTGTGTTCGATGTGTTGTCTCAATTCTTGGTCAACGCTGATGAATGGGTTTCCATTGCCGCTGCTGAAGTCTACGTCAGACGTTCTTACAGGGCCTACTCTTTGGGGCCAATTAATTACCACTTCCACGATAGATTGCCAATCATTGAATGGAAGTTCCAATTGCCAAGCATGGCTGCTTCTGAATACAATTCTGTTCAACCAACCAAGGGCGATTCTTCTCAGCCACAAATGAACAGAGCTGCCTCTGTTTCAGACTTATCTTTCGTTATCGATTCCAAGTCTGACTTGAAGACTAGAACGGGTATCTTGGTTCCAGCTAAGCATTTGGATGATGTTGATGAAATGCTTGCTGCTGCTTTGGAAAAGGTCCAACCTTCTGATGCTATCAGCTTCCGTACCTCTGGTGCTAACCAGCCAGGTTTGATGAACGTTGTCAACGTTGTTGTTACTGACATTGATGGTTACGACAATGAAGAAGAAGTCTTAAACAGAGTTCAAGAAATTCTTGATGAATTCAGAGAAGACCTAAATGCTGCTGCAGTTCGTCGTATCACATTTGTCTTCGCTCACAAAGTCGGTACTTACCCAAAGTATTACACTTTCAACGCCCCAGAATACACCGAAAACAAGGTTATTCGTCACATCGAACCAGCCTTGGCTTTCCAATTGGAATTAGGAAGATTAGTAAACTTTGACATCAAGCCAATTTTTACCGACAACAGAAACATTCACGTTTACGAAGCCGTTGGTAAGAATGCTCCAGCTGATAAGAGATTCTTTACTAGAGGCATCATCAGAACTGGTGTTATTCGTGACGAAATCAGCATTAGTGAATACTTAATTGCCGAATCAAATCGTTTGATGTCCGATATTTTGGACACTCTTGAAGTCATTGACACCTCTAACTCTGATTTGAACCACATCTTCATCAACTTTTCCAACGTATTCAATGTTCAACCTGAGGATGTTGAAGCAGCCTTCGGGTCTTTCTTGGAAAGATTTGGTAGAAGATTGTGGAGATTGCGTGTTACCAGTGCTGAAATTCGTATTGTTTGTTCTGATAAGAGCGGTATTTCATTCCCATTGCGTGCCATAATCAACAACGTTTCTGGTTATGTTGTCAAGTCCGAATTGTACATGGAAGTCAAGAACACCAAGGGTGACTGGGTTTTCAAATCCATTGGTCATCCCGGTTCCATGCACTTGAGATCAATCTCTACTCCATACCCAGCTAAGGAATCCTTGCAACCAAAACGTTACAAGGCCCATCTTATGGGTACGACTTATCTCTACGATTTTCCAGAATTGTTCCGTCAAGCAGTTCTTTCTCAATGGAAGAAATATGCTAAATCCAAGATTCCTAAGGATGTTTTCACATCTTTAGAATTGATCAATGACGAAAATGGTAAGTTGACCGCTGTTGAAAGAGAACCAGGCTCGAACAAAATCGGTATGGTTGGTTTCCAGGTCACAGCTAAGACTCCAGAATATCCACGTGGTCGTCAATTCATTATAATTGCCAATGATATCACCCACAAGATTGGTTCATTCGGTCCAGAAGAAGATGGATACTTCAACAAGTGTACTGAATTGGCCAGAGAATTGGGAATCCCAAGAATCTACCTTTCTGCTAACGCTGGAGCTAGACTTGGTATTGCCGACGAATTGGTTCCTTTATTCAAGGTTGCTTGGAATGTTGAGGGTCAACCAGAAAAGGGTTTCAAGTATTTATACTTGTCTCCCGAAGACAGAAAATCAATTGATGAAGCTGGCAAAGCTGATACTGTAGAAACTGAGAGAATCGTTGAAGAAGGTCAAGAACGTCATGTTATCAAGGCTATCATTGGTGCTGAAAATGGTTTGGGTGTCGAATGTCTTAGAGGTTCCGGTTTAATTGCCGGTGCTACCTCGAGAGCATACAAGGATATCTTCACTATTACTTTGGTCACCTGTAGATCCGTTGGTATTGGTGCTTACTTAGTGAGATTGGGCCAAAGAGCTATTCAAATCGAGGGCCAACCAATCATCTTGACTGGTGCTCCAGCTATCAACAAGTTGTTGGGTAGAGAAGTTTACTCCTCTAACTTGCAATTGGGTGGTACCCAAATTATGTACCAAAACGGTGTCTCTCACTTGACTGCTACAGATGACTTGGCTGGTGTGGAAAAGATAATTGAGTGGTTGTCTTATATTCCAGCCAAGCGCGGTATGCCTGTTCCAATCTTGGAATCTGAAGACCCATGGAACAGAGACATTGAATACTATCCACCAAGGAGTGAGCCATACGACGTTCGTTGGATGATCCAAGGTCGTACCTTGGACAACGGCGAATTTGAATCTGGTTTGTTTGATAAGGATTCCTTCCAGGAAACCTTATCTGGTTGGGCTAAGGGTGTTGTTGTTGGTCGTGGTCGTTTGGGTGGTATTCCAATTGGTATCATTGGTGTTGAAACTAGAACTGTTGACAACTTGTTCCCTGCTGATCCAGCTAACGCTGACTCTGCTGAAATGTTGATTCAAGAAGCTGGTCAAGTTTGGTACCCTAACTCTGCTTTTAAAACTGCTCAAGCAATCAACGACTTCAACAACGGTGAACAATTGCCATTGATGATCTTGGCAAACTGGAGAGGTTTCTCCGGTGGTCAAAGAGATATGTATAATGAAGTTCTTAAGTACGGTTCTTTCATTGTTGATGCCTTGGTTGATTTCAAGCAACCAATCTTCACTTACATTCCACCAACTGGTGAATTGAGAGGCGGTTCTTGGGTCGTTGTTGACCCAACCATCAACGAAGAAATGATGGAAATGTATGCCGACGTTGACTCTAGAGCAGGTGTCTTGGAACCAGAAGGTATGGTCAGTATCAAGTACAGACGTGATAAGTTGTTGAGTACGATGCAGAGATTGGATCCAACTTATGCTGAATTGAAGAAGAAGTTGAATGATACCAGTTTGTCTGCTGAAGAACACTCTCAAATCTCTGCTAAGGTTGTTGCTAGAGAAAAGGCATTATTGCCAATTTACCAACAAGTTTCTGTTCAATTTGCTGACTTACATGATAGGTCTGGTCGTATGTTAGCCAAGGGAGTCATTAAGAAGGAAATCAAGTGGGTTGATGCTAGAAGATTCTTCTTTTGGCGTTTGCGTCGTCGTTTGAACGAAGAATATGTCTTGAGGCTTATTGGTGAACAAGTTAAGAACGCCAGCAAGTTGGAAAAGGTTGCCAGATTGAAGAGCTGGATGCCAACTGTTGACTATGATGACGACGAAGCTGTCAGCACCTGGATTGAAGATCATCATACCAAGTTGCAAAAGAGAATTGAAGAGTTGAAGCAGGAATCTACTCGTCAAAATATCAACAAGTTGGTGCATGACGATCCTGAAAACGGTATCGCTGCTTTGAAGGACTTAATCAGTTCTTTGCCTGATGATGAAAAGGCTGAATTCTTGAAATCGCTTAAATGAACATTATTTTCTAATAATTTATTCACTACTTTATGTTACTTTTTATAATCTTTTTGTATATTAATGGAAAACTGGAAACTTTTAACATTTTTACTTTTGTACGTGGTCGCTACGAAAGAATGGCTGCGAAAAAAAAGTTTTGTAATCTTTCTTCTTCGTAGCAAAGATTACAACTAGCCTATGTACATAACAATGTTATTCACTAAGTTGTTGTTCATACTTGCTTTCTACTTCAACTTCATACACGCCGAAAACTACTTGATCTCGTTGAAGAACAATGAGAGTTTAGAGGCATTCTTCAAATATGATATTCTCAGACCAGCTACTGAACAAGTGAGGGCGCTTCTTACCAATTCATTCTCAATCGGCAATTTCACTGGGTTTGTTGGGGACTTCTCCAAAACCAACCTTGAGAGACTCAAAAGATGTCCCTTAGTGAACGAGATCACACCAGATGTGATATTTAAGGCTTATGGAACTACTACTCAAGAGCAAGCCCCAAGACACCTCGCTCGTCTCTCCAGCAAAAAGAAGCTCAAGTCAGGAAAAAGCTACCAATATGTTTACAATGACGACTATACTGGATCTGGGGTGTATGCCTATGTGTTAGATTCTGGTGTTGCTATTGGTCACCCTGAGTTCCAAGGTAGGGCTCGGTTTGGCAAAGACTTCACCAGCCAAGGCTCTGGTGATTCTAATGGGCATGGAACACACGTTGCTGGTATTATAGGTTCTTCTACTTATGGGGTATCCAAGAATGTAGAGATTATAGAAGTCAAAGTATTGGATAGTCTGGGCTCGGGTTCTCTCAGTACAATTATCTCAGCGCTAGAGTTCTCTGTGAACCATAGAAAAAGAAGTGGAAAGATGGGAGTAGCCAATCTTTCATTGGGGTCGTTTAGAAATGGAGTCTTGAACAGTGCAATCAATGCTGCTGCAGATACCGGTCTAGTTGTGATAGTTGCAGCTGGAAATTCCAATATCAATGCCTGCTTATCTAGTCCAGCTAGTGCTGAAGGTGCAATTACTGTTGGAGCTATAGACGACTACAACGATTCTTTGGCATCTTTCTCTAATTGGGGGGAGTGCGTTGATATTTTTGCCAGTGGAGCCTATGTTAAGAGTGTGAATGCTGCAGACTATAATAATCCAGAGACTCTCTCAGGCACTTCCATGGCATCTCCTGCCGTCTGTGGACTCGCTGCAAATCTACTTAGTGAAGGGGTCCCTCCCCACAAGATCAAGAGCAAGCTTCTTAGCCTATCACTCAAGGACCAGATCAAAAGATCTTCCTTGTTCCTCAGAAGAGGCACTCCAAACAGAATAGCTTATAATGGAATTGATGACGAATACAGGGATGACACGGACTCCGACTCCGACGATGATTAGAAACTAGAATCCTCCACTATGTATATACCATAGAAAACTTAGAATACACAAAATTTTTGAAGAATACTATAAAAAACACTACAGACGAAACTACGGAGCTTCTAGTGCATATAACTAGATTACAGTTAAAGGGTATTGCGCTACTGTTAATTATAGCATTTAGAATTGTATCTCAAATATGACTGCAAAAAATTCTAAATTATATAAAGCATGTATTTCGCACTATTTTGAGTTTGTATTTTTGCTCCCTCTACAAGCGGTTACCAGGCTCAATAGCTCGATCTGGATAAAAACCTATAGCACCAGCTCTGTATTCTCAATATAGTTGAGCAATAGCAAGCTTGTTGTGTGTCTGCCGTTGAAAACTATCCGATACTACAGGTTATAATGGGTAGATTCAAGGGAAAGAAGGATACCGGTGCTGCCAATTCTTCCAATCTTGATTTGGATCCGATCAAGGTTCTCAAACGAACCTCGGCTACTGTTAGTATGATATACCTGTAATGTGAGTGGCAGCTTAGTTGCAGTAATTAACCTAGTTGCAGATTTTTCATCGAACGATCTTGGTACTGGAATAAATGGCACCTCGTATCCACTAAGTGGATTCAAGACTCCTTACGTAAACTCTAGCAGGTGGGCTGATATCGGGAAGGTAGGCGACCGTGATTGGGCACGAGCAAAGGATTCTGCTTCTTCTCTAGCCGAAGTGGGGATCTACGATGTCTTCAGAAATGAATATGATCCGTATCCTGCCTGGGCTAACCTGCAAAATGTTCCAATTACCCGTGAAGAAATAGAAGCTATTTTTATCCAACTTACCGAGATCTTTGGCTTCCAGTATGACAATACTAGGAATATGTTCGATTATCTAATGCGATTGCTTGATTCGCGAGCTTGTCGTATGGGTCCAGCAAAGGCGCTTCGAACCATCCACGCTGATTACATTGGTGGAATCAATGCTAATTTCAAAAAGTGGTATTTTGCTGCTAGTTTGGATATTGATGATACCTTTGGCTTGGCCAATGTAAATTCCAATGGAAAGATAAAAAAGTCTAAGAATGAGTATGTGTCATCATTGGAGCAGTCTGAATCACAATGGTGTTTGAACATGAAGTCACTATCACCTACAAATTGTGTGATTCAAGTTGCATTGTATATCTTGTGTTGGGGTGAAGCCAACAACATACGGTTCATGCCAGAATGTTTGTGCTTTATATTCAAGTGTTGCAATGATTACTACTACTCACTTGATCCGGCGGAACCAATTCGGAATGCAACTCCAAGTTTCTTGGACCATGCTATTACGCCATTGTACAACTTCTATCGAGATCAAGCTTATGTGAAAGTGGAAGGAAGGTATTATCACAAAGACAAGGACCACAATTCTATTATAGGATATGATGACATGAACCAACTTTTTTGGTATTGTAATGGTCTTCAACGAATTTTCTTGAAGGATGGCAAAACCAAACTAATGTCTCTACCAGCTTACGAAAGGTATGAACATTTGAATGAGGTTGCATGGGAGAAGGCATTTTTCAAGACCTTCATTGAAAGGAGAAGTTGGTTTCATGTGTTCTCAAATTTCAACAGAATTTGGATAATTCATGTCTCAGTTTTTTGGTATTATACTCTGTTCAACTCACCAACATTGTATACAAAGGACTACCTGCAGCAACATGATAACCAACCTACAAAGATGGCCACTTTATCCGTGATGTCTCTAGCTGGGGTTATTGCGTGTGCCATTGATTTAATCAGTACTGTGTTGGAGTTCTCATACGTTCCAAGAAAATGGGCAGGAGCCCAACCATTATCAAAGAGATTATTCATATTACTTTTCATGCTAATTGCCAATCTTGCTCCGTCGGTATATTTGTATTTAACTTATCCTCTAAATCGTCAAACAAATGTCGGGCTTGGGATTGCAACAGCCCAGTTTTTGTTTTCCCTTTTCGTTGTGATATACTTGTCAGTTGCTCCGTTAGCACATATCGGTGATTCCTATCCCAAATCTCGAGGCAGACGATATTTACCAACTCAATATTTTGCAGCCAGCTTCTACTCGTTGAAAGGTACTGACAAGGTTGCATCTTATGGCTTGTGGTTCGCTATTTTTGTTTCAAAGTTTATCGAATCATATTTCTTTTTAACTTTGTCATTAAGAGATCCGATCAGGGAATTAAGTATTATGAAGATGACTAGATGTTCCGGAGAAGTATTGATTGGAAACTGGTTATGTATGCGTCATACAATTGTTGTCTTGCTGTTGACATACTTGACAGATTTGGTTTTATTTTTCCTTGATACCTATCTATGGTATATTGTCTGGAATACAATCTATTCTGTATGTCGTTCATTCTATATTGGTGCTTCCATATGGACACCATGGCGGAATATCTTTTCGAGATTACCAAAAAGAATTTTCTCGAAAATAATTGCTTCTCCAGCTGATAGGACTATAAAGGCAAAATTTCTAGTCTCACAAGTATGGAATTCCATAATAATCTCGATGTACCGTGAGCATCTTTTGTCGTTAGAGCATGTTCAAAAGTTGTTATACAAACAGGTTTCTGTATCTGGAATCGAAGGAGATACTGTTCTAAAAGAGCCAACCTTTTTTGTTTCTCAAGAGGATCAATCATTAAAATCAGCCTTGTTTTACGAGCAGTCTGAAGCCCAAAGGAGAATCACATTCTTTGCCCAGTCATTATCAACTCCGATGCCTGAAGTAAATCCTATTAACTCCATGCCAACTTTCAGTGTACTTATTCCTCATTATAGTGAGAAGATAACGCTATCTCTTAGAGAAATAATAAGGGAGGAGGAGCAGTACTCTCACGTCACAATGTTAGAGTACTTGAAACTGTTACATCCGTTGGAATGGTCTTGTTTTGTGCGCGATACCAAATTGCTAGCAGAAGAATTTGACACTGAGACATCATCGCCTACTTTCGATAATGAGACGAAAGATGATTTACCTTATTACTCGGTTGGATTCAAAGTAGCAACACCTGAATATATCCTTAGGACAAGAATATGGGCATCCTTGAGGTCGCAAACATTGTATCGTACAATTTCAGGCTTTATGAATTATTCCAGGGCAATCAAACTATCATTTGATGTTGAAAACCTTAGTGACAAAGAATACAAAGATGAGAACGGGAAATTAGAAGAAGCATCTGTCATGGCTCTTCGAAAGTTCAGAATTGTTGCTTCAATGCAGCGCTTGAAGAATTTTTCTCCTGAAGAAAGAGAAAATAAGGAATTCCTTCTTCGAACTTATCCTGAACTTCAGATATCTTATTTGGATGAGGAAATTGACATTGATACTGGCGAATCTACTTTCTATTCGAGTTTGATTGATGGGAGTTGCGCTTTGTTGGAAAATGGGGAAAGAGTTCCGAAGTATAGAATAAAGCTATCAGGAAATCCTATCTTAGGAGATGGAAAATCTGACAATCAAAACAACTCATTGATCTTCTGCAGAGGAGAGTATATTCAACTTATTGATGCCAACCAAGATAATTATCTTGAGGAGTGTCTCAAAATCAGAAGTGTGTTAGCTGAATTCGAAGAAAATTCTGCCCCAATTGACCCTTATTCAAATGAATTAAAGGATAGTGATCATTCACATCCAGTTGCTATAATAGGAACAAGAGAATACATATTCTCAGAAAATATCGGAATACTAGGTGACGTAGCTGCTGGAAAGGAGCAAACATTTGGAACCTTGTTTGCTCGAACTTTGCAATACCTAGGAGGAAAACTACATTATGGCCATCCGGACTTTTTGAATGGTATTTTCATGACAACAAGGGGAGGGGTCTCTAAAGCACAAAAGGGTCTTCATTTGAATGAGGATATTTATGCTGGAATGAATGCAATGGTGAGAGGTGGTAGAATAAAGCACTGTGAATACATGCAGTGTGGAAAGGGAAGAGACCTTGGCTTTGGATCTATTCTTAACTTCACGACCAAAATCGGTGCCGGCATGGGTGAGCAGATGCTCTCTCGAGAATATTTCTATCTAAGTACTCAGCTTCCGTTAGATCGATTTTTGTCCTTCTATTACGCTCATCCTGGATTCCACCTCAATAATGTGTTTATTATTTTATCGATCAAGTTGTTCTTATTGGTAGGAGTAAACTTAGCTGCATTGACAAATGAGACAACAATTTGTGAGTATGATAGGTTTCGCCCTATCACTGACCCACGGAGACCGATTGGTTGTTATAATCTAATTCCTGTTGTTCAATGGCTTGAGCGCTGTATTTTTTCCATTTTCATTGTTTTCTTGATTTCTTTCTTGCCTTTGGCTGTTCAGGAGTTGACTGAGAGAGGCTTTTATTGTGCTCTAACACGTCTCAGTAAACATTTTGCGTCTTTCTCTCCACTTTTCGAAGTTTTCGTTTGTCGTATCTACGCGCAATCCTTGTGCAGCGATATCTCCATCGGCGGAGCTCGATATATCGCTACTGGACGGGGGTTTGCAACAATTCGAGTGCCATTTTCTGCATTGTACTCTCGATTTGCTTCTCAAAGCTTGTATTTTGGAGCAATTTCAGGCTTGTTAATCTTGTATACCTCTATTACAATGTGGAAACTTCCATTGCTTTATTTTTGGGTTACCGTGATAGGATTATTGATTTGTCCCTGTTTGTACAATCCCAACCAATTTTCATTGACAGATTTCTTTTTGGATTACGGCGAATTCTTAAGGTGGTTGAGTAGAGGAAATAGCAGATCGAGCATGTCATCATGGATAAATTACACTAGGCTAGGAAGGAGTAGAATTGTTGGTATTAAAAACCGAAATTTTAACACTCGAGAAGATATCAAAGAAATCAACTCAATAAGACCTTCCAGGGTGAGGTTAATATTGACTGACTCCATTTTTGAATTGGCCGTTATCTTGGTTGTTGGATGCGCCTATCTATTCTCAAATTCACAGAATGATACCAAAGGAACGAATCCTGTTAACAGCATATTTAGAATCTTGCTAATCACCCTTGCACCAATCATGGTCAATATGGCAATCCTATTAATTTTTTTTGTGGTTTCTATTCTTACTGGGCCAGTTTTGACATTGGTATTTAGGTGGTATCCCACTCTTATCGCCACAGTTGTTCATTCCCTTTCCGTGTTAAATTATGTTTTCTTCTTCGAATTGCTTTGGTTATTCCAGAATTGGAACTTTTCTAGAACTATACTTGGCTTGACCTTGTCAGTTCTTATCCAGACTTGGTTTTTACAATTAATAAGTGCGACCTTAATTTCTAGAGAATTCCGTCATGATCATTCCAACAAATCATGGTGGTCTGGAAGTTGGTTTACTTCTGGATTAGGATGGAATATTCTATCACAACCTTTCAGAGAATTTGTTTGTAAGACTACTGAGCTATCTTATTTTGTGGGGGACTTGGTTATAGGGCACATTATCCTATTTGCGCAAATACCTGTGCTTCTTATTCCTTATGCCGATAAATGGCATTCGCTCATGTTGTTCTGGTTAAAACCTGGACGCCAGGTTCGTCCAGGAGTATTCACAAAGAAACAAAGAAGACGCAGAAGAAACCGGGCATTATTGAATGGGTTCTTATTCATTGCTTCTGTGACCTTATTTCTCTCGCTTTTTATACTACCATTGATTGCTACGAGATGGTTTGATTTTGATTTTGAAAGGTATCTTCCAGAACTTTTGCGTCCATTAGTTCAACCATTCGCTATCGTTAATAGCAGGAAAGGATTACACAAGGGGTTAATAAAGCAGTATTGATGTGCTAGTTAGTTGACTGGCCCTAGTTGAGGTATGTTCATTATGCTGGTTATGTCAAAGGTAGTTAATAAAAACAAGGCTTAAAAACTGAATCAAAGTAGAAATTCGTTAGAGTAACTAAACCATGCTTATAGTATACCATCTTAGAATCTTTTGTGTTCGTCATTGAAAATCTCTTCATATGAGTTGACTATGGTAGGAATAGATTTGAGTCTGACATTCTTGAGTAGCACAGCTAGGTGATCCTTATCAAACTTATGCTCTTCAAAAGAAGATTGTTCGTGAAACAAGGAAAGATGATTCAAAATAACCTTGTCCCAGTGTCGTACTGAGTTGTTTTCAGAAACGTAAGCAGCAGCCTCTATAAAGAAATCGAGAAAGTCTGGCTCGATTGATCCCAAAAATAAACTTTTATAGTCAATTTCACTAACATTAATCACATGTATATACGCATCCTTCTTCTTTTCATGCGGAAAATTCTTCAACCCTTTCAAGTAACCCATAGTTGGTCTATCCACAAAAGACTTTTCCTTATCCATTGACAAACTTCTTACATCGAGAACAATGCCTCCAGGAAAAGCTCCAGAAACCGTCTCTGCGGTCACAGTTTCTATGTGAATTGGCAGAATTGGTTTTATCTCAGTCAATTTGTCCAATGCTCTCCGGGCTTCACAAGAGTCTGGATCCAATGAAAGAGTCTTTTCAAATGCAACTTTGGCTTCCTTGGTTCTACCTAGTTCCCGAAGGGCCATTCCTTTTCTGAAGTATAATTTTATCACAAGCTTTTCCTCTGGGTTACATTTAATTCCCATTTGGCAATCTCTTAGAGCTCTACCGTAATCTTCGAGCTTTAAGAAGCATTGTGCTCTATTAGAGTAAAGTACGGGATTCTTTGAATCCTGCTTAATTGCATCACGGTAGATTTTAGCTGCCTTTTTGAATTCTTGATTTTTGAATGCAATATTACCTGCTTGTCTAAGCTCTTCTGTTGATGGTATTAGCAGTATCATTTTGAAGGGCCTTCGCTTCTAGAACAAATGATAGCTCTGTTTGCGTGAACTCACAAATCTATGCTATACTGGCAGAACATTTGATTTGGTCATGTGATATAGGCGTGATTTTCTTCAGTTATTGTTGGAAATTGCAATCCAAATGTCGTAATAATGTCGTTGTGGCACGACATTAATCCTACATTGTACCCCAGTAACGCCAGAAACGGTTTCATGGAGTTGCTAAGGTAGCCATGCGATGTAACTGTGATGGTTGGTCCGGCTAGGGGTGAATATAGACGTATATTTCAGCTTTAGAGGATCCCATTGGACAGTTGGATTTCCGTGAAAATTTTTCACGATGGAATCTCGCTATGCGAGATTTCGTATAAATATTGAACGAATAACAGCCTCTAAGAACCCTAGAAGCTTTCTTAGAATTGAGTAGAATCTGAACGATTGTTATAGCTATTAATATAAGGACATCCAGTAAACCAGGATTATCCCAGTAAGTCTTGATTATATAAGCACGACTTTCTTAGTGAGTTCATATACAGTACTACCGAGCCAAACAGATTAGAAGTCAAAAGTTAGCGTTCAGAAATTACGAAACTATGGCTATCGAGAGTATCATCAATGATCCCAATAATGAGGTTGGCAAATATATTAAAGACCTAAAGGATGAATTTAAAAAAGAGCTCCTGATTCAGAGCGACAAGTTCAACATATTAATGGATATGATGAAAGCTCAGAACTCCTCTGGCGGACCTCCCTCCCAGATAAACAAATTGGAGGAGCGGTATGAAGCGAAAAAGGAAGCAAAGAAGGATGCTAAATTCGCAGTCATTTGCTTCAAAGATATAGTACCTCTCACGAGAAATATCGAGGCTATTACGAAATGGGAAAAATCATTCTCGAAACTTTTTCGTAAATACCGTGGCTTGCAAAAAATATGGGATGAAGACCTAGGAATTGAATCTGAGGACTTCAGTATTAAGAATATTGAATGGAAAGGAGCCGAATTGAAAGTCTTCTTGGACAGATTGTCTGAAGAAATAGTATCCAGAATCATAGATATGAATGAAAATGCGTTTACCGAAATGGATGACGTTGATGACGAGACAGACTTACGGTCTGTGTATATGTTCGTCAAAACGTACAAGATGGAAAACTTACCACACAGAGTCGGACAGGCATTAACCTACTTAAGATACGCAGGGGATTTCAGAACAGAAATCGATAGAGTTGAAGAAGGTCTCCTGCACTCCAAGAAATGGACTGAAGGCACCACCGAAGAAATCCTTAATTTCATTGGTAAAATGAAATACTATCACGTCATTACTGTTGAGAGATATTTCAAGAACATTGAGTCGCGTGACAAATACTATCAATCACTCGCTTGGTTTTACCAAGAATACAAGAAGAATGGCAGTATACCAACAATCGACGATGTGCTTCAGCGAATGAAAGATCAATATCACTACAAGCCTCAAAACTCCACGGACAAAAGAAAAATCGAAGACTTGATCAATGAAAGGATCAAGTACGTCCAGGAAAAAGAACTAGCCAGAGCCAATGGCAAAAGAGGTAACATTGAAAGATCCCGTACCACAGGTGAGATACCCGACAATGGTAGACATGGATACAAGAATAAAACCTCTGGTGCTAAGAACCATGGGCAATAAGGTTTAGGTTTAGTCTCTTTCGGACCAGAACGTAGGGACAAAATACCACTGAATATACAACGATTAAATACAATCGTATCTGGAACAAAGGCTGGAGACGTATTATACGACTCAGGTGCTTCATGGTCCATTGTAAACGACGTGCGACTCTTAACGAGCGTAACTGAAGAATTGACCGAGTCAGAAAGTACATTTGAATTACCTGACTCTAGCATCATAACAGCAACCCACATGGGAACACTAACCCTAACTGATGGAGATGTGTACGTCATACTAAAAGACGTTAGAGTCATCGAAGAACTCCCACACAACATCATTAGTGTATCCCAGATCTCTAAACACACAGACTACTATTGCCGATTCGATGATAAATACGCGTACATCGGGCAGAAGGACGGTGAATTAGAAATCAGAGTCGGCAGACTCAATGTTGACAATGTATACATGGGAAATATCAACCTTAGACCAACTAACAATTATACCGGTACCCAATTGTTAAGTCAAGTTCAAACAATTCACAATCTCGACCCACCTCAATTTGATGTCAACAAGAAATCATCATTTTGGAATTTTCACATTGGATCTAACCACATGGCGCTAAAGAGTATGATGGCACTTTACCAAAGTAATAGAATAAATGCCAAACCAACGAGCGCCGAGATTGATCGAGTTGCAAATTGTCAGATATGCCTCAGCGTCAACACCATCGCCGCATCACATAATAGTGACGGACCTACACCTATTCGTCGGATTGAACGACTACATCTTGATATGATGGGCCCGTTTCATTTCGGTGGAAAGAAACAATATATAACTTCGATAACAGATGGCTACTCGAAGTATCTTAGGACAATTGTAACAGACAATAAAGCCGTTACGACTAAGGTCTACAATGAATTACAATTGCTAAACAACAAATTTCCTGGGGAAAGAATAGGTCACCTAAGAACCGACAATGCCCCAGAATTTCCTAGTGCCGATATGCTAACCAAACTTGGAATCGAAAAAGACGTCACCCCGGCCTACTTACCGTCTGCCAACGGGACGGCAGAGCGACAGAACCGGACCATCATAAACCAAATAAAGAAATTAATATTACAATTTCCAGACCTTGGCTCATCAATATTATTATTATTACCTCACGTTGTCAACTACGTAACAGCTATCTTAAACAATACCCCCAAGGTTGCACTAGAAGGCCGCTCACCACGTGAAGTGTTTGAACAAACGCAAAGACGATTTACCTACAAACCCTTCGGTCAAAACGTACATGTAAAAGTAGAGAACGACTTGCAGTTAGCTCGATACCGTATATCACCACTGAAAGAATACCCTAGCACAGCATATGGATCCTTCATCGGATACGGCACCGACTATAATACATACAAGATTCTCATACAATCACCCGAATATCACGAAGTAACCACTGCTAACGCACGCTTCGTCAATGGGCATGACTACCTAAAACGGTACATAGACGCACGCCTTGCAGAGACACCGCTCACGACACCCGAGACGGACGAAATCTTAGACTCAACTAACCTTGACCATTTCTTAAACGACACTATGGACGCGTCAGTCAACGAGGATATACATGATATTTCCGAACCTCAATCGCAAATCGAATACTTGCAGTCCAAACACCCGGACATCGCCCAAGCGATCAAGTCAAAATTGACTGAATTGCAACGCACCACAAGTCAGCCAATGAGGGGAGGAGAGGAAGATCTAATGGACGCTGACCTAGATGGAATGGAGTGGGAAAATTATAGCACAGACGACAACAGTGCAGAGGAAAGTATTGAAAAGGATATCGATAACTGCACAGATGAAGATAGTGACACCGATAGCATTGGAAATGAGCACGATAATAGTGGATTAAAGACAATAGAAAATAGCACTGAGCTCCCACAAGCATCAACAGAAGAATTGATTACTGGGAATCACGAAACCGACGTCACAGAAATAACTCAAGCTTCAAAATCTTTAAATAAAGAACACGCGGTCACCACTACCGCCTCGGAGTATCATAGGGCACTCCATCCCCCTATCATTCCCGCAAAGCATAACAGTGAATTAGCTAAGGACACAGATCCCCCTTTTGCTAAGAAGAACTACGAAGAATTGGACCAGGACATAAGCTCCCCTCGTACTAAGAAAACAGGTATTCCGAGAGTAGACTGTTCTCCTACCAAACCTGCGAATACAAAAGTCTTGGACAGAGAAAAAAGTACAACTCCCAAGCACGTAGCAAAATCCAAATTAACAGCTACGGATAACCCGCTGATGGGCAGAGACGATGAACAGGTTGGGTACTCCACCACCAAACATACGTCGAAAGCCTCATTGAGTGATAAGGAGCTCACCAATGAGCACACAGAAAGTGAACGATACAGTGACAAATCCGCCCCCACTATACCTGTGAATAGTAAAGACTTAGACGGGCTAGAGTACTCCCCTCGTACTAAGCATGTAGACAACCACATGTCGGAGCTGATATCCACAAGTTCTACAAAATTTAATAAGCAAACAGAAGAGAGCCAAGCCGAGAACGTGAGTACCTCCGCAGCTACTGTATTGCCAGACTCATCTGTTGCAGAGGAGATCCCCAACATCTCTGAGTCGAACCGTGATCTCATTAAACCCAATCAAGTCGACAAGGGTGAAATCACAAACGACAGAAGCGAGTATGACCACGCTGATAATAGAGTCATACCCGCGATTCCCCCCACTAAAAACAAGCCTAGCAAAAGGCGTAAATTACACACAAACTATCTGAAGCCAAAACACGAAATTGAAGAGGAAGTGAAAGCGATAATGATGAACGATGTAACTGAGGAAATTGATCCAAAGTATATCATTCAATTAAGCTCAGGAAGGATATCAAGACCCCCGAAACGATATCTAAATGCAATAATCAATAAGATCGATCGTAAAGAGCCAGAGTGGATAAAATCAATGAACAACGAAATATCAAAGTTCGAGAAAAACAATGTCCACACTGTGGTAAAAATCCCAAAGGGTAGAAAACCTATTCCAACTAGATGGGTACATACCTTCAAACAGAATGATTTGAAAAATGCGCAATACAAATCACGCTGTGTAGCCCAAGGCTTTCGACAAAAGGACAGTATCGATTTTGATTGTACGAAGGTTTCCTCTCCGGTTGTGGACTTAACAACGATCAAGCTATTGACAGCCATTGCAACAGAATCAAAAATGGACATTCATCACCTTGATATCGAAGCTGCATACTTAAACGCTACACTAACGGAAGATATCTACGTAAAACCTCCTCCCGGGTATGAAGCAAAAGACGGCTATTGCTGGAAACTCAACAAAGCTTTATACGGTCTAAAGCAACTGGGATTTCACTGGCACGAAACGATAAAACGAACACTAAAGAGTTTATCATTCCTAGAATCCACTACGGAAAGTGTATTTTATAAAAAGGACAAACAAGGAGTCATCATCATTGCATTATATGTCGACGATCTATTCATGGTCGCATCCAACGAACAGATGTTGCAGGAATTCAAGTTAGAGCTAAGTCAAGAGTTCGACCTCAAATATTTTGGTGAAGTAACTGAGTTCTTAGGCATAGAATTCCATAAAATAGAAGGAGGTTATTCAATACATCAGTCAAAATTCCTAGAAGACCTTCTAAACGACTGCAATATTATGGACGACCAGCCCAAGAGAACGCCTATGATAAGACAAAAAACACACTTGGGCAATATAGAAATCATCGACGGGATGTATAAGGATCCCCAGGCCGAATTACTTAATGAGAAAACAATGAAACTCTATCAAAGTATCATTGGACGGTTGTTGTGGGCTAGCAACAACACGAGGCCGGACATAGCATATGCAGTTAGTGTCCTTGGGTCAAAATCCCATAATCCAGATGTAAACGATTACGAAAACATGTACCATGTGTTAAGATACTTAAGAGCTAATACGCACATGCCCTTAGAGTATAAGAAAGGTAGGATACCATCTACCAATGACGAATTTCTGGTACGGACATACTCAGATGCATCATTTGCTCCAGACAAAGACAGGAAACTGATAACTGGAACTGCATTGTACATCAACGGTAATTTGATAGACTGGTACGCTAAGAAGCAAAGTCTAGTAACTGACAGTACTAGAGACTGCGAAACTGTGTCATTACATGCAGCTGCCAAGTTAACTGAGAAGATAACTACTACTATTAAGAGCCTTGGATTTAAGGTTGGAGAAGTTACTCTACTACAAGATAACCAGGCGGTAATCGCAAACTGTTACAACGACCTATCGCATACTAAACGGCATCCAGATATAAAAATTAAATACATCCGAGACGGAATTCATCACCATAAATATGATGTCTACTACGTCCAATCGAAGGAGAATGTGGCAGACATATTCACAAAGCCTCTCGGTTTCCCCGACTTCAATCGATTGCGAAAGTACCTTTTCGATATGCCTGATACAAACATAATTAACCACAATCACATGTATGACCTTGACTTGAGAACATCTAAGAAACAAGTATCCGATAATAAATTTCATAACAAAGCTCTGAAGCAGAATAAGTAAGAGCTTTAGGGGAGTGTTGGAAATTGCAATCCAAATGTCGTAATAATGTCGTTGTGGCACGACATTAATCCTACATTGTACCCCAGTAACGCCAGAAACGGTTTCATGGAGTTGCTAAGGTAGCCATGCGATGTAACTGTGATGGTTGGTCCGGCTAGGGGTGAATATAGACGTATATTTCAGCTTTAGAGGATCCCATTGGACAGTTGGATTTCCGTGAAAATTTTTCACGATGGAATCTCGCTATGCGAGATTTCGTATAAATATTGAACGAATAACAGCCTCTAAGAACCCTAGAAGCTTTCTTAGAATTGAGTAGAATCTGAACGATTGTTATAGCTATTAATATAAGGACATCCAGTAAACCAGGATTATCCCAGTAAGTCTTGATTATATAAGCACGACTTTCTTAGTGAGTTCATATACAGTACTACCGAGCCAAACAGTTATTGCTTTGGAGAACCTCTACTTCTTCCAGTCTATTTGTCCATTACATTAAATAACCATACGCACAGCCTCTTCTTCATGACTGTGGAGGAATTAAGCGATGAAATCAGTGCTATTGACGCCATTTTCCCGGGCTCTCTTACTTCAATAGCTCCTCAGATACACAACTTTTCTGTTCCTGAACATGAAGAAATAGCCGTACAACTATCGTTTCCAGAGCTGTATCCAGATGAGACTCCTAACCTCATCCAAGTGATAAATAGTAACCCGTTGTCATATACTGATACCAATTATTTGGAGAGTAATGTCCAGGAGCTCATATCGCAGGTGTTCACTCCTGGAGAAGTATGCATGTTTGAGCTCATCACTGAATTACAATTGTTTTTGGAGAAATATGAAGAGGAGCGCGAGGAAATGCAAAGAGTGTCCAAGGAAGTCAGTAAGGTGAATATTGCAGAAAGAAAGGAAATTCTATCAAATGCTCCTTCTTCTGGCTTTGAAGAACAAAGTCTGTCATCTGGTATTCATCAAGATTCCTCGAAGTCTATAAATCCCACCAAGAATCCTTTGGAAGGTTGGCACCAAGCGGAACCAATTGTAGATAGAAATTCGACATTCATAGGATTCGCCAGACAAGTTCATTCATTGGAAGAGGCGCATTCCTATTTAGACCTATTAACTACTGATCGTAAGATTGCTAGAGCAACGCATAATATCAGCAGTTGGCGTATACGACTGGACAACGGAGTCCAGTTTCAGGATTGTGACGATGATGGAGAAACGGCTGCAGGAAGTCGCTTGTTACATTTATTAACCGTATGTTAGAAAAAGAGAGACCAATATTCACTTGATATACTAACCAGATATAGATGATGGACGTATGGAACGTCATAGTGGTAGTCAGTAGATGGTATGGAGGAATCCAACTAGGACCTGATCGGTTTAAGCATATTAATTCTGCAGCCAGAGAAGCAGTAATCAGAAGCGGTCTCACATATCTCGATGCAAATGAAAGTACTAGTAATACACATAGAAGAAAGAAGAAGTAAATTGTTCAGGTTCTAGTTTAGGTTTGGGTAAACCTTCTCTTATTGGATGCTAGCAATTCTTTTTCAGAATTGTTTCTCTTCTTATTGTTAGATGCCAAATTCTGCGTCTGTTCCGACAGTGTCACTTTCAGTTTCTTCTTCTAAATTTGATGTTAGTTCTCGGTCTAGTCAATCTTTAATTCTGTACATACATTTACTGAATCTTTCAATCTAGTAAGCTCTATTTTGGGCACATCCATTTGTTGTTTTGAAACTGTAGGTGCACCCCATGTTTTTCTTGCAGTGGGAATCGGTACTTCATTGTCGTTGATAGAATTCGCGTTGGCAAATGAGTTCACACTAGCATATCCAACATTCTGAACTACATTAGAAGCTTTGGCTCTCTTCAACAAAATCGCTGACTTAGGCAATACCCATTCAGATGAATCTTTGACTTTGACCTTTTCCTCTTCTTTGCTCTTATCCTTGGAATCCTTCAGCATGAACTTCATGTTCATTACTCTGCTGGAAAGGTTGCTCATATTGATTAAATAGTGTATTAAGTTGAAGAGAGAAAGGAGCTGATGACTATCTGTATTTTTAGAGCGCCCAAAAGTTAATCCTTGTCTCTTATTGCGTTACTTAGAATGATACAGAATTATTTCTGTGCAAAGTTCTATCTCCTTAATACTTCCATATCGTCACTATCCAGTTATAGGTAGCTTTTCTGACTACTACATATTACAGAGAAAATCCTGCACAAATCGTGGTGCACTAAATTTTTTCAACCATCTCATCCCTACAAAACGTTAGGTACATTTTCTAATGGTTGGTGTAATACTACGTTTTTAAGCATTCTTCAACCAACACAGCACAAATAATCTAGAACCGTGGTTATGAAGTCCGATTTTAGGTTCTCTAATCTCCTCGGAACAGTTTACAGACAGGGTAATCTTGTTTTCACCGACGATGGAACAAAGCTCTTGTCCCCAGTAGGAAATAGAATGTCTTGTTTTGATCTCATTCATAATAGATCCTTCACTTTCAACTACGAGCACCGTAAAAACATAGCGAGAATCGCCTTAAACAAGCAAGGAACTCTTTTATTATCGGTGGATGAAGATGGCCGTGCCATTCTAGTCAATTTTATCCTGAGGACGGTATTGCATCACTTCAACTTCAAGGAAAGAGTGCTTGATTTGCAGTTCAGCCCAGATGGTCATTACTTCGCCATTGCTTGTAATAGATTTATTCAAGTATGGAAAACGCCTGATTTTACCGAAGACAGACAGTTTGCTCCATTTGTCCGCCATCGTATCTATGCTGGCCATTACAGTGATGTCACTTCTGTTACTTGGTCCAGCGACTCTCGTTTTTTCATCAGTACTTCAAAGGATATGACTTCCAGAATTTTTTCGCTACAGTCTCTGGAAAACGATGTGGCAATGACATTGGCCGGTCACAGAGACTACGTAGTAAAGGCATTCTTCAACAAGAGTCAGGAAATCATATATACAATAAGTAAGGATGGTGCTTTGTTCACTTGGGAATACACAGAAAAACCGGGTGACGACGGAAGTGAGGAAGATAGTGAAGATGAAGAACAAGAGGACACACAGACAAACAATAAGCCAATGAGCTGGAGAATTACGGCTAAGAACTTCTTTCATTCTGACGCCAAAGTCAAATGTGCAACCTTCCACGCTGACTCTAACTTGTTAGTGGTTGGTTTCTACAACGGAGAGTTTAGATTATACGAATTGCCTGATTTTAATCTTGTACAGCAATTGAGCATGGGTCAGAATGCCGTTGATACAGTCAATATCAACAAGAGTGGTGAATGGCTTTCATTTGGTTCGGCTAAATTGGGTCAATTGTTAGTATATGAATGGCAATCCGAATCCTACATTTTGAAGCAACAGGGCCATTTTGATTCAATGAATGCACTTTGCTATTCTCCTGATGGATCCAGAGTCGTGACCGCTTCAGATGATGGTAAGATTAAGATTTGGGATGTGATATCTGGTTTCTGTCTTATGACATTTACAGAACACACATCATCAGTCACCGATGTCAAGTTTGCAAAGAAGGGACAAGTTTTATTCTCTTCGTCTTTGGATGGTACCGTTAGAGCTTGGGACTTGATCAGATTCAGAAATTTCAGAACCTTCACCGCCACGGAACGTATTCAATTCAACTCTTTGGCTGTTGATCCTAGCGGTGAAGTGGTCGTAGCTGGATCTCAAGACACTTTTGAAATCTATGTTTGGTCTGTTCAAACCGCTCAATTGCTTGAATCTTTGACTGGCCATGAGGGTCCAATTTCTTGTTTGACTTTCGGTCAAGAAAACTCGGTTTTGGCATCAGCTTCCTGGGATAAGACTATTCGTATTTGGAACATTTTTGGTCGTAGTCAGCAAGTTGAACCAATTGAAATTGAGAGCGATGTTCTTTGTTTGGCAATGAGACCAGATTGCAAAGAATTGTCTGTTTCCACTTTGGACGGTCACATTGCTGTTTACGATGTAGAAGATGCGAACCAGTTGCATTTAATAGATGGGAAGAGAGATATCATTGGTGGTAGATATTTGGAAGATAGATTCACTGCCAAGAATGCTGCTCGATCTAAATATTTCACAACTATCAACTATTCCTTTGATGGATTGACCTTGGTTGCTGGTGGTAATAACAACTCAATTTGCATGTACGATGTCAGTAATGAGGTGTTGTTGAAGAGATTTACCGTTTCGCAGAACATGACTCTTAATGGTACTCAGCAAGTCTTGAACAGTAGCAAAATTACAGATGGTGGAATATCCCTCGACTTAATTGATAGGGCCGGTGAAAACTCCGATGTTGAAGATAGATTGGATAATTCTTTGCCAGGGTCTCATCGAGGAGACCCAAGTGTCAGATCATACCGTTCCGAAATTCGCGTGAACGCCATTCAGTTTTCACCGACTTCTTCTGCTTTCGCAGCTGCATCTACTGAAGGATTGCTAATCTATTCTATTGATAGCACGGTGATTTTTGATCCATTCGATTTAGATGTGGACATTACACCAGAGGCTACACTAGAGACTTTGGCTGATCAGGATTTCCTCACGTCTCTTGTTATGGCCTTCAGATTGAACGAAGAGTACTTGATACAGAAAGTTTATGAAGCTATCCCATTACAAGATATCAAGTTGGTTTCTAGCGATTTGCCAATTGTCTATGTTAATAGAATGCTTGCTTTCATTGGAAACACATTAATAAAATACGAGAATCAGCACTTTGAGTACAATTTACTTTGGATCAGGCTGATCTTGTCTGCTCACGGAAAATATATAAATGCACACAAGCACGAATTTGTTAGCAGCTTGAAGTTGATTCAAAGATTCTTGGCTAAGGTTGGTAAGGAAGTGGTAGCAGTTGGAAAAAAGAATGGCTACTTTTTGGAATATTTACAAGTTTCGAAGGACTTGAACAATCAAGTACAAGAGGAGGAGGGCGAAAGAATAGATGAAGACGAAGAAAATGAACTGGATAATGAAGCCATAATTGAAGATGAAGACAATGAAGAAGAATCTGAATGGTTTGGCCCTGGTGGAGAAAAATCTACTAAGAGAATTGAGTATGGTTCTGAACTGGGCGATAGTTCCGCTGAGGAAGAGGAAGGCGACGATGAAGATGATGACTCTGATGACAACATCGAGGTCTAAAATTGCATTACAGATAAAGTATACTGTTGACCACTGGCTGCAAATATAGAGTAATATTAATAGAAGTCAAAGGAACATAAATAGAAGCATATACACACTGCATTTATCGAACCTAAGGTCTTGTAATCACAGCTCCGGAATCTGGAATCTGGAATCTGGAATCTGGAATCTGGAAACAATTTCAGAAACTCCTGCATGTTGTATATGTAGCATCAGTTGATGCTACGAAGACTAACGAACCACCATCCACTTTTCAAGGTTTCACAAAATTCATATTCGAAACACGAGTCACCCCATTGAGTGATTGAAAAGTAACGTTATCTGGCAAGCACATTCATGAAAATAGAAGGTTTGACGGAGAAAGGTTGCTCAGATCAAAATCAGTCTAATGTATCTTATGTATGTATTATAATACTGTTCAGTTACGAGACTACAGTAAAGTAAATAAGAAATAAGATGAAAAGTGTAGCTCAGCCATCGCTCGGCTTAAACGTTAGCACCACTAAAATGTGGCAGAGTTCATATAATTCTCCAATAAATTAAGAAAGTAAATTGGTTTGACCTTTTTCCTACTGAAAAATTAGCAAACTCCGAGTAGAGTTAGAGCAATGGCAAATTGTAGTTCGCTGACGATTCTTTGGCGATGATTTTTGTTGTGTCAAAACCGATGCCCGTGGAGAATGTCGATAATCTGACTGGGCTTTTGAGCCAGGTACTGAGCTACGCACATGAGGTGTGCTGGCTCGCTTGGAAAGTGCTGGCTATTATTTGTGACTGGCATAGCGCATTGTGTAAGTAAATCCGCGGTTTCAATAAAGATCAAACAGGAAGAATGTGGGCGATTGATAGTGGTAGGTGTAAGAGGTGAAAGAAGACATTTCGGTGACATGATGGCAGTAAAAGTGAATTTGCAGAGTGGCACTCTCGAAGTTCGCTTTCTTTGCATCACAATAGGTGTAGAGTACATTACAGGAAGGTTAATTAAATACAATCTCAGCCATAGTTAAAGGGCTAAGTGCTTAGCATTCTAGTTGAGAACAATAACTTCTACAATACAATCAGTTAGGTAATTTTAAAAATCTTAATTATCTGAAGAGTGGTTCAACCACTTAATAGTTTAGTCACAGTACTTTTTTTTTTTGTCCGGAACAATTCAACTCGAATTTCAATTATTCGCTTTTCATACAAGTATTTCATCATTTTCAGACATGCAAGTTGACCCATTAAGAAATTGGCTGGTATTGGCTCCGATTGGCACGGCGAGGGGTACCGCTTGCAATTGACCAATAGAAACAGATCTCCCCCCACTTGCTGTGGGAGATGTGTCGGCAGCCAATATTAAACAATTCAATGTATGCAACCCCAGAGTCAAACCTGCACCATGCCTGCCATTTGGGGTGAACATTTCTGGAAGAAGAAAAGTGGTCAGTCGGAGAGTGGAAAATTTCCAACAATAATAATCATGTTAGCGCTAGCCCCATAATATAAATTTAGTGGGAATTCCAGTTCAGTAGATAAAAGCTGTAGCTTTATATATCTTTTCAGTTGTCTATTTAGTCAATTTCTTCTGTTTTGTTGAAGTCTATAGAAGAAGTGTCAATTGTCGCTCTCGAGTGTTCGTTCTCGACCCCTCTTTACCCCCTCAATTGCATAATTCTTATCTCATCTTTTTTTTCGCCTTATTTCTGTGTGTGCCCATACATACTTGACTATTAAAGGTGACACATTATTCCTCGCCGCCACTAGCAACGTCCAGTTTTACACCTCGCTGTCTAAGCTGTTTCTTCTGAACTGAAGAAACCAATTGCTTGAATCAATTGGCTCAGAAACAAAACAGTACAAAGGATTCTTCCCTACATCATACAATCACACTCCCTAAGAAATAAAGAAGATTTGTCTAGGTTTTCCTTTCTTTGTTACTTGTAATCGTCTTCATTTAACACTTATTAACATAAACGTTAACTATGACCAGAGATATTACGAACCATCTCCTCTTTGAAGTGGCCACCGAGGTCGCTCACAAGGTTGGTGGAATTTATTCGGTGTTGAAGTCCAAAGCTCCCATCACTGTGGCCGAGTACCGGGAAAGATACACTTTGATTGGTCCATTAAACTACAATTCGGCCCAGATCGAGGTTGAAGAATTGCCTGTAAAGGATCCACTTATCAAGCAGACTTTGGACTCGATGAGCGAGCGTGGTATCCGTTGGTTGTACGGTAGATGGTTGATTGAAGGTGCCCCTCGTGTCTTGTTGTTTGATATCTGGTCTGCAGGCCATCACTTAAACGAGTGGAAGTCTGATTTGTGGAACATTGCTGGAATTCCAACTCCAGATCATGACCAGGAAAGTAATGATGCCATTCTCCTTGGTTACTTGGTTGCTTGGTTCTTAGGTGAATTGGTCTACAACGACCGTGAAAGAGCCGTAATCTGTCAATGTCACGAATGGTTGGCTGGTATAGCCTTGCCCTTATGTAGAAAGAGAAGAATCGATGTCACTACCATCTTCACCACCCACGCTACACTCTTGGGAAGATACTTGTGTGCTGGCTCTACCGATTTCTACAACAATTTGGCCAATTTTGATGTTGATGCCGAGGCAGGAAAGCGTGGTATTTACCACAGATATTGTATGGAAAGATCGGCCACACATTCTGCCGATGTCTTCACTACCGTATCTCATATCACGGCTTACGAAGCTGAGCATTTGTTGAAGAGAAAGCCAGATGGAGTTTTGCCAAACGGGTTGAACGTCGTCAAGTTCCAAGCTGTTCACGAGTTCCAGAACTTGCATGCCATCAAGAAGGCAAAAATTAACGAATTCATCAAAGGTCATTTCTACGGTAACTACGACTTCGATTTAGACAACACCCTCTACTTCTTCATTGCGGGTAGATACGAGTTCAGAAACAAGGGCTGTGACTTCTTCATCGAAGCTTTGGCCAGATTGAACCACAGATTGAAGGAAGCTGGCTCCAAGATGACCATTGTTGCATTTATCATTATGCCTGGTAAGACTCATTCTTACACTGTGGAAACTTTGAAGGGTCAAGCCGTCATCAAGCAGTTGGAAAGCACGATTGAAGAAGTGCAAAAAAAAGTCGGGGAACGTTTGTTCGAACATTGTGCGCGTTTTCCTAACGCCAATAACAAGAGCAACACCGAAGTTCCTTCGATCGACGAATTGATTAAGCCAGCCGATAGAGTGTTATTGAAGAGAAGAATCTTCGCACTTAAGCGCGAGGGATTACCACCAATTGTCACCCATAACATGGCTGAGGATGCTACTGATCCAATCTTGAACCAAATTAGACGTGTTCAGCTTTTTAACAAGCCAGAAGATCGTGTCAAGATCATCTTCCACCCAGAATTCTTGAACGCCAACAACCCAATCTTGTCCTTGGACTACGATGAATTCGTTAGAGGCTGTCACTTAGGTGTTTTTCCATCCTACTATGAACCTTGGGGTTACACTCCAGCTGAGTGTACTGTTATGGGAGTTCCATCTGTCACCACCAACTTGTCTGGTTTTGGATGTTATATGGAAGATTTAATTGAAAACACTTCGGACTACGGTATCTACATCGTCGATAGAAGAATGAAGTCTGTGGATGAATCGATCAATCAATTGACCGATTACATGTACAACTTTGCTGAAAAGACAAGAAGACAAAGAATCAACCAAAGAAATAGAACTGAAAGATTGTCTGACTTGTTGGACTGGAAGAGAATGGGTTTGGAATACATCAAAGCTCGCCAGTTATCATTGAAAAGAGCTTATCCAGACAAGTTCAAGAATGGTGCTAATCCATTCAACAACCAATCTAACTTAAAATTAACTAGACCACTTTCTGTTCCAGGTTCGCCAAGAGGTAAAGTTGGTCTCATGACTCCTGGTGACTTAGGTTCGTTGCAGGAAGCCCAGGAATCCTTGAACACTGAAGACTATATCGGTTTCAAGTTGGGCGCTACTGATGACGTGGATGACGATGATGACGAGCATCCTCACTATCCATTGACATTAAGAGGTACCTCTGCTCCACCACAAGAAGAGTCTGCCTAATCCAGGTAATTGATCCCATGCTCTCTAAACTATCCTTGATTTTTCTACATCAATATATGCAAACATTATTTTTTGCTATTATCTCCTTAGCAGACTACTATTTTCAAGTTCACTTCAAAATCAGGTTGATGCATTGCTTTGTTTGTTTAACTAAACTTGTCACGATTATATATACACACTCATAAATACATATCGTTCGTTCTTTGTATGTTATCTTTGAGGAATATCTCATGTGAACTAAGAATAAGTTTATGCAATTTCAACTCATATCAGTAGTTGTGCTGTCATAGATTTCGGTTTGTATGCCTGTGGGATGGCTTTGGAGTTATTTTGGTCAGAAAGGCAGGTCTGTGTGTGGAAATATGGCTGTCGTTTTGTTACTCCTATAGTTAAGCCCAATTAGGAAATTTCGCTACTCGCATTTCCTAAACTAAAAGTACTACTGGATAACTGGAGAGATATTAAGCATGGTGCTACATCTAAGCTCCTATGATAGTAATTATGTAGTAAAATACATATTGTTAGGATCCATCGGTAAGATTTATAGAAATTTCCTCACATTCAAGATACAAACAACGAACAAAACTTCGCTTTGCATGATTAGAATTAACATGAAATGTTCATATTGATTGTATAGAAAATCTTAGTCTTAAGTTGTTGAGAAACTTCAGTACAGTTTAAGCAGATCGTACCAAAATGTATATAGTCCCTACAACCAAGGTTTCAACTGAGTTAGGCAACAACATTTTCTTTCGGGGCAACATTCGATTGTTCATGTTGTAAGCTGTTCATTTAACTACTAAATGATCTTGTGCAAGCTTAGTGGCTGCAAAAAAAGAGCTCGATACTTTAAATATTCGGTAATAAGAAAATTAAAAAAAGACAAGTGCTAAAGATGTTCCTAGTGAAAAATTGAGAAATCTTCTGGTCAATTTGTTCTAATTGATAAATGAAAAATGACTTTTCTTTGAAAATACTGTGAAAAAAATGCAAAAAACTTGATAATAGTCATTTCAACAACTAAGCTGTTCTGGATCTGTAATACAACCTAATTGAACATTTCTTCTGTTCAATCTAGTATATTCTTCAACGTATTCCCACTCACCCACTTCCATAGTTGCAAAGATTCCGTTGGTGTACTTGTAATCTCTGATAATCTTGATTGGTCTCATCTTCACGTTCTTCATTGTAACAGACTCTGTCATAATCTGAAATTGAAGTTTCTTTCTACCATCAACATTGCATGAAAGTGATCCACTAAGACCAGCAGAAATCAGAACATCGTATTGGAATGATGGTTTGATTCCAAAAATTTGAGCAAATTCAACCTTCGCATTAGCACCTGTAGCAACTCCCACGCTCCAACCCTGGGTATACGTGGAAGGGGTCGAGGCTTGATTATGACGACATGTGCCAAGAGGCATCCAGTCATTTACATGCCTATCCAATTCTAGATTCTGGAATGAGACCTCATAGAACATATTCTTTCCTTCTTTGGCATTGTATTCGTATTTCTTGTCATGCTGATAACTTGGTAAATAGTTTTCTGACAATGCATTTGCGGCCAAAGCTTCATTAGTAATGACTGAATTGGTTTCCAAAATCTTTATAACCCCAAATCTCAACAAGTCTTGTGCTGTGACATCATTGAATGTTTCCACGGTTTTGATGTTTCCTCTAACGTCGTTGTAAACTTTGAAAAGAGTATTTGGGTTCGTGTTCGACTTTCGGGGGAGGATGTTGAGAAAGGCATCACAAGGACCAGGACTCAAAGCAAGTAAAGCAACAAAAAGAGAAAAAGTGACCATCTTCATAATGATATTTGTAAAAAGAACTAGTTGTATCATTTTAACTTATTTTACAACTGGTACAAGGGTAAAACCTCTATTATATAAATTCCGTCCATTGATATTTTTGTGCTCTGCCTAACTTCAATAGAAGTTAGTATGAACAGTTTACTCTGCTAGATAACTGAATCTTGAAAAACAAATGAAAAAGTTGAACATAAGCAAATATATGTAGCGGCAGAAAAGGAAAGTAAGAAATAGAATATGAAAGGAATCATATGTTATTAAGGTCATAAAGAATAAGCAAAAAGTAAAAATTGAAGAAGATAATGAAGGATGCGAGGTTCGAACTCGCGCGGACATCGTCCAGCAGATCTTAAGTCTGCCGCCTTAGACCACTCGGCCAACCCTCCATTTTTCAAAGGCGAAACTAGCAAATATAAATTTAAATTGCAAATATCACGTGATCGTCCACGTGAACCAGTTTAATAAAAACCAGTGTTTTATTGATATAGACGCCATCAATCAACTGGAAGGACCTCCTGGAGACTCTTCCCACTTCTACGCTTCAAATAGTGCTTTAAAAGAACCGAAACCGCCAGATATTGGCCGAAAACGAAAAACCGACGTCGCACCCGATGATCTGATGGACCTTGATGGCGAGTCCTCAGATGCCGTAGAAAACGACGAATTGGAGCCATCTTTCGTGACAGCAGGATCAGTTATTGCTGATGACTCTTTTGAAGATACCCAAGAAGCCTCAAATGCCTTGAACACCTTGAACGAAGCGCCAGAAATGTCGACTATGGACAGCTTTGAAACCTCAGTTTCGAAAAATTCTTCACATCACGTGATCGAGGAAGAACACGACACAGTTTTGGCTGCAAAAGGAGATACTGTTATGATATCTCCAAATCCTACTTCCAGTAGCGATTGGTCAAAGCCTACATCCACCAGTGACTCAGTTGAAATTAAAAATGTTTATATTAAAGAAAAAAACCCAAAATCCCAAAAAAATAACCTTTCAGAAAATGAAGAAATCAAAAAAAATCAGGAAAACAGAAAATCAAACAAACCTCAGGAGCTCCTCTTACTGATCTGATCTGGAACGGTCAGAACGCCTCGCTCCAACATCACAAAAACAATTCATCAATTAAACTTCTCTCCAAAGACAGGTTAATCAAGGATCTTGAAAAACTCGGATCTGGCTTAAACAAGAATTGGGAAGAAGATAAATTCACAGACGATTTGACCTTTAAGAAGATCAGGAGGTTAGGATTTGCCAAAAACTATGTCACTTCCCACTCACAACAAGAATGAGCAGGCGAACAGGGCAGAATTGACAGATGGAACATCCCGCAAGAATTTCTCATTGATTCATTGTCATTCCTTGGAGAACACGAATATCAAAAACGGGCAATCGAATTGAGGATTGATCGGTTTGAGTACAAGGATACCCAATTAGACCCGTCCAAAGAGTTGTCTTTAAAAGAAAAGCTAGCGGTTATTGAAGACCACTTTTCCCATCTCCCCGAGAAATTCTCTGAAACAGCTCTTCAGCTCGAAACCAAATTGAAACAGGTAAGAGCAGCTAAAACAAATTTCCTAGACTTACTCGCCAAGGCGACAGGTGAGGATAAGGATGCGAGACCACTGTACCTCAGAGCCATACATGAAAACGAGATACAAGAAAGAGATCTCATGGTCCAATTGACAAAGGAAAACACCCTTCGTGCTATTGTTCCCTTGATGATGATCAGACCACTCAGCAACTCTACTGCCTATATGTCCCTCAGTCCCATTGAGGGACCTAAAACCTCAACCCAGGGACCCAGCCTTCTTATGTCTCTTAAAAAATTGTTAAGACAAGGTTATGAAGGATCAACTTCCGATTACTATTTCAAATTGAGCATGATTCCCTCTAAACCTCTCGCAAACATGTTTCTTGTCGGACTTGAACACCCATCAGATCACAAAAACCCAGAGATGGCGATCAGTGAATTATTCAATAGAGGTTCCATGCAAATTACATCGTCCCATAACCTCAATTTTTCAAAATTCCCATCAGACGTCTACTCAGTGGAAGAAAAAGTCAAGTATGAGATTCTCGTTGCCCATTCAGAGCGCATTCGCAATACATACTATTTAGACAAAGACAAAGAAAAGAGTAAACTGTTCTACCTCATTGCAACGGACTCTGGCAAAGTCCCTACTCGAAAGAATGCAAATCTTCCGAACTATAGTCTCGAGATCATTTCGACTTTTAAATTCTGCAGTTACTGTCACGAAAGTGATCACCCAACCTTTAAATGCACCAAAACGAACAAAAACCGCACGACGTACTATCCACCTAGTACACCAATGGTAGCTACTTACACTCTGAACAGAGAAAGTACTACAGACAATGGCAGTAAATTTCGTAAAGTACGGACAGGGGCCTTCACCGAAGTCACCAAGGGCGTAAAACCCCAGAAAATCCAACAAACAATAGTAAACAATGGATCAAATTCATTCATGAACTTGCCTATGGAAGAACCGCCCAGCTCAACCACGGACCCGACCAGCACCACGGCCTTTTCGCGTCAGCCAACAAGCCATTGGGCATGGTCGGCGGCGTTACTATACGTCTGAGTTTAGAATTAGCTTTGATCAAGCTGCCCTTGAATTTATGTTGCGAAATCCTCCGGACTTTAAATTGTGGGAAAAGCGGATGGATGACGTCGATTCGACAACCTATCAACAATGTTCCCGGAAACACCAACAGAAGCTTGAAATTTGCACATCCGACAGTATTTTCAGGAAATTCAACTTGTCTACAGCGGACTACCAACAGTTTTGGGAGGTAATTTACAAGATTCAATTACAACATCCCAAGGGCGTCGAGGAGATTAGGCGAGTTCATCTGGGCCATAGGGGCCGACATGTCACTCCTGAAGTACAAGTCGAATGCAAACTTTGCCTACAACAAATTACAAACCCAGAATTCTTTCACCATACTTATCAAAATTGTCAAGTGAGTCGTATCATTAGGGCCTTGCTTGGACCCCAGGACGAAGATTTTCTTCTCCAAAATTACATGGGAAATTCCCAACATCCAGAGTCAGCCTATTTATCTTTTAACCAATACCTCCATGCGGTGCATTCCTTGCGTCGAAGGCAGAGTATGTTATTCTCTGTCCTTTCTCAGTTCATGGGTATCGGTTTTTCTGGCTAGACATTATTAAAGCATTTTAAATTTCATTACTTTTCAATTTGATTACTGTTCAATTTCTAGACTTTTCAATTTCTAGACTTCTAATTTCTACATCGCCTATTCTTAGGCTCTTATACCTTTAATTAGGTTTCGGTTTTTATGCGCCTTCTTCAGAGGTTTTCATCCTTTGGGTTTCCTCTTGGTTGGCCCATGCTATATTAGGTGATAATGGCCCATATCTCTAGTTTATAGCTGTTTATATGGGTTAATATGTTCAATGTATACCACTTCGTTAAAAAAAGGAGATTTTTATCCTAGGATTTCCTCCACCCTTCGGTATGTATTAGAGGAAGATTTATATACTTCGTACCAAATAGGTTGGACTTTAATACATGCCAATTCGCAAAAAACACTATCGTAATACAACTTTCCGAGATAGCGAGTGTTCTACATAATAGACATCTATTAGAAATGCTCCACCTAATGTGCTTAAATGGATTTCCCATTTTGAAATACATTTCGTAGTTTGTACCCTATATGTTAACTAATTACAATGCCATTTCGTGCGAACAAATAATCCATTACATCAACTTTTTGAAATCTCGTAACTTAATTTGGCCCTTGCTGAAACATTGTGATTTGTCAGTAGTTATATGGGCAAAGATTTCGCTGAGGTGGATGTATAAGTGCTTTTCTTCAATTCCGTCCTGAGTCATTTTCTTTTCTAAAGAAATCAAATAGTTTAAATACAAATGTTCTCAACTCTCCCAGACATTGCTCGAAAGACCTTAATTTTGAGTCTCCTCAAATTGGCTGCAAAATTCTCCATCAACCAATACTTGAGTTCTATGTACTTTTCCGTAGAGAGGTCAACTGCTTAACTTCTATAGTTGTCTTTAGGATTCTCTTCTTGGAAGTGGAGAGAGTATAACTGTGCTTATTTGTACTTGATCTCAGGTCTATTACCTACTATGTGTGTGTTCTCATCTGAAATTTTTCTAGGAATGACAACAGCTATTGCTATGAACTGCAGGTTTTCTGAACACAATAAATATGAATTCAAAAATATGGGATCTCACTCGATCAAATCTTCCCATTAAACAGAATGTATCAAATTTCAAAGATTCTAACGGAGTTACTCCGACTCCTATAGAAAGCAGAATGCATTCTATGGTCTCAATATGTTATTGATTATTTGTCCACAGCCATTATCCACAGCCAATTATCAATCCCATTGAATGTTTTTGCATTATTTTCTGAAAACTCTGAATAGCAAATACAATAATGTTCAAGGAGAAGTTTTATCTCTTCTATTTCGTCCATTATTTCTAGTTGGCTCACTCTCCGAAGCTCTTCAGGCTCTATCCATGGATTAAACAAGTTCAGTGTACCATACCCAGCAATATTACTCATGTCGGTTAGTCTGATTCTTGAGAAGCTGCACTCATCTGCAAGGAATTCCTTTCTTGCCAATAGATTGGGGAAGTGATTGAAAGTCAATAAATTCAAACCTCGCTCCAACAAATTCTTAGTCATTGTATTTCCGAACAGATCATTCAATGACATCGGCTCGTAAATTACAAATGCAATAAAATGTTTGCAAAAGTTCTTCCAAAATTTCAAAACCTGCTCATTTTCTTTAGGAGCCATGTAACAAAGAACGCATTCACTAAGCACCAAAGTGGGTATTTTGGAGTCTATCCCTTCGAGTACTTGCTCACGTTCATTCGAGTCAATTGAAATATGTCTCAAATCTAGGCAACTTAAGTGATATTTATCCGTATGTAAACTTGGAGTTAGTTCCTGAAATTCTTCTCTTGATGAGACATTAACTCTCTCTGCCTTGAAATTAACAATATTACTCAACACATCAGAATTCACGATTGCTAATTTCTTAACCTTAACAGATTCGGGAAAGTCTATCTCGTGATAGGTTACGCCGTCTCTATATTTGTCCAAAATTCTAAAGCATCTTGTATCAGATCCACCTCCAAGAGAAATAATTTGGCAAGTTTTGAATTCTTCAACAAATTTCTCCACAATCAAGTCAATCAGTTTCGTTCGAAGGTAAGTACCCTTATTTATGAGCGGTAACTTCCTACTAAACAGGGATCTAAGAACTCTTCCGGCGGATATAGATGAATACCCAACGCAATACTGTAAATAAGATTGGTAAGATTCCACTAAATTAGGGATGTAAACGTCTGGTGGAGAGAAATATGAGCTTGCATTGGTACTGAGTCGACAACTCAACGCATCTAGATCGGTAGCTCGGATCAATTTATCCTGCTTTTCTTTTCCAGAAAGCATTGCTTACTATTAAAATAAAGCGTATTCGTTCTGAGTTTCATTGAGAAATACTTCGTGGACTCCGTAAGTCGCGGTTTTTTCTACAGGCAAGACAACCTCGACATTGAAACTAGAATTGTCTAACACAACTAGCTGCTTGAATCAAGTCCAATATACAAGACCTGCTAAATATTCTCCAATTGAGTTTTACTAAGAGATAGAACTGCGATATATACGTTGACTGGTAGTTTGATAATTACTGATAGTAATTGTCTCACCTGCCGTCCATTTGAACACTACAATCTCATTTTTTGCAAATACTCCGCAGTAGAGCTTGCTAGTTGCCTGCTAGCAACCTGCTAGTTTTTTTGATAATTGATTTGTATGAGTTGCTTGATTATTATCTGAATATGTCGAATCTGCCCGAACACCTTTATTATGGGACCAAGAAAATGCATGTTCAGTTTCTGTCTCTAATTCTTTTGTACAATTACCCACCAATTATCTTTCTCGTAGCCTTCTTTTACAATCGTACAGACTCCAGTCCGAACAGCATCCTCCGATAACTCACCCTTTTTGTACAAATGATAAAATCTGAATATTGTTTCATCCTTCTCGGTATCTGAATGGGATTCCTCTTGTTTTGCTTTCACTTCAGGATCGGCTACATCATTCTTTCCTTTCCGTTCTTTGATTTTCTTTGGCAGTTTCTTTGCAAGCACCCACGGTATCAAAATGTCTTGTTCGTCTCCTTCCTTGTAACCTCTTCTAGACTTTTCTTGTTCAAGTGCCCAACAGTAAATGAGCACTTCCCCACCTGATCTAATCTTTGAAAGTATATGAGAAATTGCCTGAACTCTTCTTTCAGCAGTTGCAAAATGATGAACAACTGCAATAGAAATTGCAAAATCAAATCTTCCTTCCTGGTGAGGAAGACTCAACCCATCTGCAACTCCTAGGTTATAGCATCCTCCAGAAATTTCATTTGCACATTCGATTAAACCAGAAGACCTATCAGTACCAACTATGAACAACTTCTTGTTGACACCGAGATATTTTCCATTTCCACATCCCACATCCAATCCAATAGAGTAATCCTCTCTATCATTTAGGAATTTCTCTACTATTGGCCACGGCTTGTAGCGAGTTTGTGAAAAATGAGAGGCTATTTCGTTGTACACGTTATGTACATAGTCTTCCTCTTGACTTTCGGGATCTAGATTCTTTGGTATAGGTACAGAGGGTACAGACATGGCTCACTATCTTGTTAAGATGTGGTCTAGTTCCAAAACTACTTCAATTTTTCAAAGATTAGATGGGATGCATCCTGCACACCTAAATCTATAAATCGCTGTTTTGCGAACGCAGTATTGCAATACCTAATGACATTCAATATTATTCCTGTAATGGTCAACTGCAATTCCTCCTGGTTTTTTTATCTGGTGGTGTTTCTGGTACTCTTGATATTTCCGTTCTTTATATCTTTGGAACGAACACCTGCAAAGCTCCACGAACTAGAAAGATTTATTAAAGAAGAGTTCCCCATAACATTTCCAGTTCTACTACAATTTGGAGACGAGGGTTTCAACTTCCCTGATTTGGTACCTTCAGTACAAAAACAGGTAAATAGCGAACTAAATGAGTTGACCTCGAAGAATGTACAAGTTCGATTGATAGATAATTTACAAAATGGCACTACCCTCAACAAGAAAGATGTCTTCACAGTTGAATTGCTCCACTCAACTGATAATAGTGCTGCATTAGACTCAATTGAACTTAAAGCATACGTATACTACACATTGAAGTCTATTCATTCGAACGACTTGCCCTACTATATTACACAAGTAATACTTTTCCATTTATTGCAGCCGGAATTGACATTATATTCTAGATTTTCGGGAAAAGATACGATGGATCAGATGATCATAAATCTTTTATTTAATGATTCTTCAAGTTATAAGAATTCACAAAGAACAATAAATGGATTGACAGAACATGTTCAGCAATACAATCCAATATTGAATATTTCCATTGTGCCGACTATTCTTGACTTTAGAGACCTTCATAAATATAAGAAAAAATGTAACGAATTGACATATTTTCTCCATGACTCCAATGAATTGGATATTCCGAATTCTGAAATCATCATGATCGAATCGTCGAACTTTTCAAATATCGAACTAGCAATCTCTCGCGATTTATGGGAAGCATTAGAAATTCCAGGGAATCCAAGCTGCAATATACACCTAAGGATAGTAGCATTAACACGCTTCAAGACTTTGGAATATTTGGTACGAAATATTGGATCTACTGGATTATATAACAATCAAAACAATTTGAAAGGGGAAATTTGTGAAATATCAAGAACAATTGAAGATCTCCTGAAAATTAAAGTTATAGATTGGATGAACTACTTAAACAAATTGCGACTGATGATGCCAAGTACATAGACATACCCCAATGCCATCTGGCGTTCTGCAAGGTGGAAATTCATCAAGCATTGTGCTTGTGCCCTCATTCAACCAGGGAAACAACTAATGCATACGTTACTATCTATATAATGAGATCAGGAAGCTATACATGGCTGCAAAATCTATTTTTATTTAGATTAGCTTTAGACCCATGAAATAACATTTGGAGACTTTTGAATTGTACAACTAAGGAGATAAGTGTTGAAATGATTGCAAAATTACAAATTAGTGAGATCGGTAGTACAACTTGTTAGGTATAAAATTGAAGATCTTTGAACAATCATGAATTAAATTGCAAATGCAATCTTGCAATATCCTTTTGTGGCTATACTTGCATTTCTTTCAGAAAGCTTAAAGGATTTTGAATTACTCATGTTTGTGGTGGCCCTTCGAACATGCCATTCAGCAAAGTGGAAGTCATGCTTCGGGAAATGTTCAGTAGTCGGGTACATTTACCAGATAGAGATTGAATAGTAACCCGCACGACTTCATTTGACCATGTGAGTACTACTGGATTTCCTGAGGAATTATATAGGGTTGGACCCTATATCAGGCCGCTAAGGAAGTAAATAAAATTTACTTCAAAAGCATGTATCTTTCATGTACCTACTTTAATTGGATCTTTTTAATATATAGTCGTCAACAAATTGTTAATATGTCCGGTCTGGCCAACTTGAAGCAAGCATTTTACACTTGATCCTGTATATTATCCATGTTTATTTGCAAGCACATACCTAGCATAAAATCAGAAATTAGCCTGTTATAATCCAATACCTTTATAATATAAAGAATATTTCATAATGCGATATGTCGAACTGCCAGAGAAGCAAATTTCAAACGATGAAGAGTACAATAGTGATGTTAGCTTAGACGAGGAAGATGAAGAGTTGATTTGGAGAGTGTTCTATAACACTTTCGAAAAAAACAATCACTCACATGTAGACAGCCCCACGGATCTTTATGATGATAACGAAGCTACCAGTGGCGAGGACTACGATGAAGATGAAGACGATATCAGCGATCTATCGGATATAGATGACCCCAATCTAATTGCTAGATTCAAAGACTTGAAGCAGAATAAGATAGACAAAGATATGAGTGACGAAGACAGAAAGAGACTACTTATTGCGAACTTTACAGATGAACAAATGGAGAGATTTGAAGCGTACAGAAGAATGACAGTAAATAAACCTGGCATAAAAAAGATATGTAATGGAGTTCTTGGGCATTCAATACCACAGAACATTGCGGTGGTATTGGCTGGTATATCTAAACTGTTCTTGGGCGAGATAATAAGCAAAGCGTTTGAAATGCAAGACAGGGATTACAAATCGAAATTAATACTAGATATAGATGCAAAAAAGAGACTTAAAAGGGAAATTCTAGCAAGCTTGGAAAGAGGCCAAGAAATAGAAGTTGATGATAGAAGATTGCAATTTGAGGGTGACAAAATAAAGCCTCTTCAACCAAACTATATACGAGAAGCCTGGAGACTTTATAAGTTGGAAAACAGCAGTATTCCTAATTCTCAGTGGAGAAGACAAGGTGATTCTGATGGAAAATTCTTCCGTTGAATTTATACGTAGTTAAAATACATTAAACCTCCATTGAAGTGAACATTCACCTTCAAGTGCCTTAAAAATGTTCTGTAAGTGCATCCTTTTGTCATCGGAAATTGGATACTGTCTGTTCCTACATATTAGTACATAGATAGGCTTCGATTTCCACGTGCAGTATTTTGTGAGACCAAATTTTGTATATAGAGCTATCGCCTATTAAATCCATTAAAGTCCGTCCCATTTAAAGGAATGAAACAACCAGATGATCGAAATTCTTGATTACTGATACATTAAACTTTACTAGCGCAATGCCCGCACAGCCGAAGAAAAGAAAGAGACTACCTTTGAGCTGCGATAATTGTCGAAAGAAGAAAGCGAAATGTGATAGGAATTTTCCTTGTTCAAACTGTATCAAGTTAAGCATATCTCATACTTGCATTTACAGCTCTCCAGATCACATCAATCATACAAAATCTGTCACTTCGGTGTTTAATAACGAGAGCTTACCTGTTCACAAAACTAGCTCTTCCGTTCACAGTGAATTGTATTTATTGAAATCAAGACTAAATGATCTTGAGACTTCAATTACAAATACACCTGTGCAGCCAAGATTGTTATACTCTTCTGATGGACTTAGTCAAGCCGACATATTTATTGAATCAGATAATGGCCTTGCTAAGTCCAATAAGGACTTGCTCGTAAATATCTTACCTTATGATTCAGAAGATGAGACAATTAACTTTTACTTCAGCGAGGAAGATGGCTCGCGAGTTTCAAGACAACCCTTGCCCTTCATTTTCTTACTGAAGAGAGATCCCGGAGCTAAGTTCTTTTGGCTCATTAAGAAAGAAAGGAAAACCAAGACAAACATAAAGGAGATTTACCAGTTTATGAATAGGACTGGGGAGCTTGAAGAAATGAAACAAATGGCTAAAGTGAAATTTGGAGGTCGATACATCAAAGCGCTAGAAGACGGTTACTCAATTCAAGACGTAAAAGAATCATTGTCAATTTATGGAAAAGAACTAGGATTAAGCTTTCATACTGCTGACATCAGTGAATTGAGTTTGGAACAAAAGATAGCCGCCATCATTCCCGACCTGGTGGCTTCATGCAAATACCTCACTTCATTTTTTGAATATTTGTATCCGTTCTTTCCCATTGTTGATGAAATGAGTTTCCGCTCGGATTTGACTCGAATACTTGGTGATCTGGCTGATGGCTCAGTGAACAAAACATTGATACATATAGAGAAAAGAACTGATCATGCAGTTCTCTCATCATATTTGTATATCATCCGTTTGACTTATTTGTTATGGTTTACAAACGACAAAAAATACAAATATGGCCTACCGGGTGATGTTTCTCTGTCCTATTCAAGAGAAAGACAAGTTGCAATGGATAATCCGGTTCCGTTGGAAGCAGCAACACTAGCTCAAGAGTGTATTGACCAATGCAATTTAACAAGAAAACCTCAACTTGCCGTGTTACAAGCATTAATTTTTTCTAGGGTATATGATAAATTCGCTCCTGAAATAGGAGAAAAATTCAAAGGACAAGAGACGCAACTATTGGATGGGATAATAATGAATTTGGCTATTGCACTAAACCTTAATAGAGATCCAGACTATGCTCTAGAAAAACAGGAAGACAATATGAAAAATTTGAAAAGGAAAATATGGCACACCATTCTTTTTATTGATCTCATTGACACGATGATATATGGGACAACTTTATCTGCTGACCGAGATCACAATTACGATATGAAGATTCCATACTACAAAGAAGGGAATGAAAATATTGTTGACGTTCAACTTGAAAAGGATGTGATTAAATCGATTGCATGCTTTAGACCTTTAATACTCAGTATGGACAGAATCGCTAAAAGATTATTCGATGTTAAACAGAGAGTGAAAATTTCAATAATTTTGGATGAAATAAGAGATTTGGAAATGCTTACAGTGAGAATATTCGGAAGATTCAAATGTTTCTTGAAACCGGACTTTTCCAATTCTGATTCATTTGTGATACAAGAAATGTATTACTATTTGAACATAAAGGCATTTCTAGTAACCATTTATTTCTATTTTCATATTCATTTTCACGAGAAGGGTAATCCTGACCTCGAATTCTTCTACCATAAGAAGGTATTTACTACACTATTCTATGAATTAGCAGAATTATCCAATTTGCAAACATCTGTTAATAATAGGACTTTTGGAAGGGCTGTGACGCTAATCTTATCACCTGTCATTAGTAGGATAGATCACATATCTTGCATGGTTGCATCTTCATTCTGCGTTCGCTTAACAGCCACTCTAAGGCAAAGAATGGAAACAATAGACTCACAGAATGCTCAGTTTACCTCAAAAGAATTGGCACAAGATTTGCTTCAGATGTCATTAATTAGCGCAAGAAATTCGCTTGCAAGGCTCTCGACCACTAGTATTCGGTACTTCCATTCTTGGAAAATCAACAAAGTACATCTTTTTGGAATTAATCTAGTAAGGGAAACACTGATGTATGAGTGTAGCAATAGTTCCGTTACAAAATGTGCCAAGTTCAATTACACTAATCAGCAATTGCGAGAAATTGAGAAGTTGCTCAGAAGATATACTCTGATATATTGCGTATCCAATAAAGTATCGGCTAACCTAGACTCACAAAATGAACCAAATTGCGGTGTATCCCATGAAGTCATGTCAGCTGACCTGGATGTACTTGATTCTTATCACATATTGAGTCCTGATAGCATTGATAGCTTGGATCCAAGAGTGAAAGACGAAGATACAGTCTTAGATGACCTTCAAATGGATAATTTCTGGGTACAGTTAATTAAGGTCCACTCGGATAATGATGAGTCTTGCAAAAGTGAACAGAATAATGTTGATGGTTCTATCGAGATTCCAAAGCTTGGGCCTGATGCAAACGATGGAAATTTAATTGACAGCACTAATTATGAAATATCCAGCGATAATCTATTCTATGAATTATTTGACATAGCTAATATTACTTGACTTATCCATCTTCAAAAGTATTGGAAATTAGACATCTTAGAAAGTTCGCAAGGGGATGTTGGCGCAAAATTCATACATTATGTCACATAGAACTCTTAGACTTTACGACTTCTAACTTCTAATAACTGCTATTCAAGAGAATGACGCTGGATAATAAAATTTTGGCATGAACAGACGACAAAATTGTTGTAAACTGGTCGCACATTAATACTACAAATTGAATAATGTAGCATCTCATCGTTTCCATTGTAAGCTCATTCACTAGGTTCAAGTTGTCTAAGTTCATGGTTAACATAGTGTGTATTATTCAATCTATTTCAATCCCAGATATAGATCGCAAATCTAAATAACACGCTAATGAGTACAAATATGACTAGAAATAATGAGTGCTTCCAATTGGAGAGTGCATTCCATTTCTCAATGTATGTCAAAATCATATTTAATTTGTTGAACTGTTTACTTCAGAGGCTCCGTAGACTGAATCAGATCGTCTAAACACATGACGAAGATAATGTGTTGAGTAACCAATTTTGGAAAGTTATTTTATATATATAAGAAGAATAGTTACAGAAAATTAGGAAAGAGAAGGGGGAGTAAGACCTCCTTAAATATATTCCAAATACAATCACAGGCTGACTAATGAGGCTAGATGAGCAATTTCAAATTATTTGATCATATTCGTTTTTCATTGGAAGATGTTAAAATGTGGCACATTCATTTCTAAATGGCTGCAAATCCTGCATTCATAAGATCTACGCATTGGATTAAAATAGAATATGGAATATGCCGTTAGGTTCAATATTAGCATATTCAACATCCCCCCTTAATCCAATGGTCATTTTATTGGGTTGGTTGCATTCCTGATAGTTGGATTAAGTGTTGGAAGGTTCCTGGAGTTAGTCCTTTTGTAAACATATCTGCAACGTTGTCGGCAGATTTGATTTGGCGAAGTTTGACAATATTGTCTATGATTTTGTCCCGGATAAAGTGATAGCGAATATCTATGTGTTTCGTACGTTCGTGGTGTACAGGATGTTCGCTGAATTTGACACACGAGGTGTTATCTTCCCAAATCATTATTGGTAGTGATATTGGGATTCGAAGTTCTCTGAAGAATGTTATTAGCCAGATAACTTCTTTTATAACGGTTGCAAGAGCCATGTACTCAGCTTCAGTGGTTGACAACGCTGTGGTGGTTTGTTTCTTGGATTTCCAAGAGATTAGGCTTCCCCCATACTTGATGGCATACCCACTGATTGATTTCCTGTCACTGCTATCACTTCCCCAGTCTGAGTCAACAAACACTTGTAGATCGTTTATGTTTGTGTAGTGCTGACCAAGTTTCTGTGTTCCCTTTAGATAGCGGAGAACATGTTTGGCGGCAGTTAAAGTTACCTCTGTTGGTTCGTTGAAGTACCGACTTAACATTCCAACAATATACGCAATATCACCTCGTATGTATTGCTAGCGTAAAGAAGCTTTCCTACTATGCTTCTGTAAATTGTTGCATCGCAGGGTTTTGATTTCAGGTTTAGATGCTGTCCCTGAATAATAGGACTTTTCACGCTGTTGAGCTCTTCAAGATTTAGTTCCTCCAACGTTTTCTTGATGTAGTCAGAAAGATTTGCTGTGATCCCATCTGGGCCTTGTTCTATGTTGATTCCTAGGAATTTGCGTGCCAATCCAAGATCCTTCATCTTGAACTTGTTCAGGAGAAGTTTCTTGGCTTCGTAGATTTCATTTTCTCGAGGACTCGCAATAAGTAGGTCATCGACGTAAAGGCCAAGAATCACATTATTTCTTCTGTAGATCCCGAACTCGGATTTTGATCGAATAAAGCCGTTATTCTCCAAGAATTTATTGATAGTAGAGTTCCAGATCAATGGAGCTTGTTTTAGACCATATAGTGATTTGTTCAACTTACAAACCATATGTGGGAATTGCTCATCTATGAAACCTTTAGGCTGCTTAATGTAGAGTTCTGTGTCAATCTTCCCATTTAGGAAGGCCGTCGAGACGTCCATCTGATGAATCTTCATCTTATGTACAGCCGCAATGGCTAGTAGAAGTTTGATACTTTCACTCCTGATCACAGGCGCAAAGGTTTCTTCATAGTCAATTCCATGTTTTTGTCTAAAACCTAGAGCAACTAGTCTGGCTTTGTAAGTTCCATCATCTTTGATGGTATATACCCACTTCATTCCTAGGGCTCGTTTCCCCTTAGGAAGCTCAGCAAGAGTCCACGTAGAGTTTTCCATTTGAGCACCAAATTCCTTGTTCATAGCTTCAATCCATCGTTCTCGTTGAGGACTGTTAGTGGCTTCCTCATAGGTGCGTGGCACTTGTGGAGTCATTATGGTGACCATAAATGCACTGCTACCCATAATGAGAGGTTGGCCATGTGTTTCAGTATAGTCGAGATCGTTGGGATTGTCTGCTTCTGAAAACGATTCACTATCGGTGGTGATGTACTCAATTTGTTGTCTCTGTGGATAGTTGATCAAATTTTGATTGTCCTGTTGTCTCTGTGACCGTGTTGGAACAAGTATTGGTCTGTGTGCCCGCTTGAGTGTTTGTGGATGTGTTCCATCACGCGACGGAACCGGGGTGAGTTTATGCTTAACCCCATTCACCGGAGGAGGACGCGATACAACAAGATGAGTTAGTTCGTTGTTGGTCTCAGAATTCAGAGGGACCAAGGCACGGTCAGACAGCGATAGGATGAGTTCCATCCCCCCTGAAGCAGGCAACTCAATGAGACGAGTAGGAGAAAGACCCGGAGGGAGGAGGAATTGCTGAGGACGAGATTGAAGTGGGGGAGAATCAGGAACCTCAATAATAGGAGATGATTGAGGAGAGTCGGATTGAACGACCCGAGGCAGTGGTTGAGGAGGAGGTGGAGGTGTAGAGGACACCACAGTCTGCGTAGTAGGGGTATGACGAGTGAGCGGCAGAGAATAAGTGGCGGAGGCGTCCTCCATTTCCATATTAGAAGTAGGACGAATGAGCGGAAGGGGATCCATGTCAGAGGCATCCTCCATTTCCGAGTCGTGATAAGAAGAAAGGTCATCCGAATCCATCACCACGATGTCCATATAGGTTGACGGATCTGGATATTCTTCCTGATCCAGCAGAACATCCATAGAGGAGCGTGTGGAGATCAGAGGTGACGAACGTGGATGAGTACCGTATTGCTCAGGAGCATCGAAGAATTCCTGATCAGAGACCACTTCCATGTCATAGCCATCTTCAGACATAGGTTCAGGCTCAGTATCCGTAGAAACTATTTCCATGGGTATGGCCGATGTGGATCCAGGGATAGTGGGTGCAGGTTCAACCACAGGATGAGGAAGACCGAGAGGAGCAGTAGGAGCAGATGGTCTATTGCGAGGAACAGGAAGAAGGGAGGGTACTGTACGAGGTGCTGGAAGTGAAGGTACCGTACGAGTAGAAGGAAGAGATGGCACCTTACGAGTTGAAGGAGCTGTATAGGAGTCGTCAGACAGCTCGTAGGAGTCAGAGGGAGGCAGATCGGACCTCTGAGCCAGAACAACGGCACGGGATGGTGCAGTTAGGGCCGCAGAAGTAGAAGGTACCAGAGTATCAGAAGGTACCGGAGCAGAAGAAGGTACCGGAGCAGAAGAAGGTACCGGAGCAGAAGAAGGTACCGGAGTAGAAGCAGGAGCCGGAGTAGGAGAAGGTACCAGAATAGGAGAAGGTACCAGAATAGGAGAAGGTACCAGAATAGGAGAAGGTACCAGAATAGGAGAAGGCACCGGTGTAGGAGTCGACGGAGGCTGCGACAGAGGAGTAGTGGATGCAGCAGGAGACACCGGTGCCGAAGCAGACGACAGAGCGGCAGATGAACCTGGCGATTGAACAACAGTACTGCCAGATGGCGTGGATGGAGGCGAGGGAGATGGGGCCAGAGACACACGAGGACCCTGAGTGAGGCCAGGAGCAGGTGCCAGAATAGAAGGAAAACTGCCACCACCACTACCTCCACCACCAATGGAGGTAGCCGATACAACAGTAGACGTCAGAGGTCTAGCAAAAGGAAAGACATTTTCCTGGAACCGAACATGAGAAGAGGTAATCACTTGTCTGGTAGCGAGATCATAAACAAGATGAGCTTTCCGAAACGGATCAGATCCAAGATAAACACCCTTAATTGCACGAGCGACCAACTTCAGTTGACGGTGATTAGGTGGAACATTCACAAAGGCAGCACACCCAAACACTTTAAGTTGAGATAAGATAGGCCTCGCGCCATGCCAGAGTTCAAATGGCGAGCGATTTTGGAGAACAGGTGTTGGTAGCCGGTTTAGGAGAAATGCAGCATGTTGGAGTGCATGCGGGAAGAGCGGTGAAGGAAGAGAACACGCAGTGATCATGGTACGCGTTTTGTCAAGAACGGAGCGAATGGCTCTTTCAGCACGTCCATTTTGGTGTGAGTTACCAGGCACAGTGAGCTGGGTCTGGATACCTTCTGCCGCAAAGAAAGAAGTAAGCGTCAGATTGACAAACTCACCTCCATTGTCAGAACGAAAGTTACAGACACGGTAGCCACCACGACTGGAGAAGTGGTTTGTCCATGCCTTAATAACTTTGATAATGAAGTCCGCAGCATCCGATTTCTTGAGAATAGGCCCAACAGCCTTGAAGCGAGTAAAGTCGTCAAGAAGAATACAAAAATAAAACAACGAGGAGGGACCACCGGCATGAGGACCGGACAAATCACAGTGAAGAAGTTGCAAGGGAGCAGATGTGACTGGACCGGTGGTCGTTTTGGGAATAACCCGAGTGCTCTTGGAGCGAAGACATGCTTCACATGAAATCGAGTCGTGAACAGCCGTTCGAGGCATGTTCGGATATTTCAAGGCCAGACGAACGACAGTCGGAGAAGGGTGGCCAAGGCGAGCATGGACAAGAGCAGAGGCAGAAATAGGTGCCACACCAGGGTCCGCAGCAGGAGCAGCGACCGTAACAGGAGCGGGGGCCGAGTAGGCAGAGTGGTCAGCCCGCGAGACAGTCGAGGGGCGGACAATTTCAAGACACAGCAAGTAAAGATTTCTCAGGTCTCTGGTAGCAAGTTGGCCATACTTGGGGTGAACAATATCATCATGAGAGATAACAAGCTTGTCGCCCGTAGTAGTAACAGCCAGGATGGAAAGAAGATTCTGAGTACAGTCAGGAACGTGAAGAACGTTAAAGACACGAATCTTCTGACCATGGAGATCAAACACAAGAGTACCACGACCGGCAATCGAGAGAGGCTCGTGACCGGCGTTCATGACGGAACCAGAGTGAGGAACGATGTCATGGAAGAGACTTCTGTCGTTACAAATGTGGGTAGAAGCACCTGAATCAAAAATAAAGCTGGCAGAGGAAGAAGAAGCCAAGAGAGCATAGTGGGTGTAGTGGGCGAGATGGGCATAGTAAGCACCGGGCTGGTCAAAACCAAAGGTCAGAGCATCATCAGCGAGAGCATAATGAGCAGCAGGCTTTGGACGAGAGCCGTGCTTCCTGCGGTGCTTCCCTGGACCGCCAGGACCGAAACGAGAAGCCATACGAGGAACTTCACCCTCACGATAGGGAGCAGGGCAGTTCTTGGCCATATTGTTGAAATCCGGTATTAGATAAAGTTTGATAATGCATGAATATGCATGATCTAGAAAATATCGTAGATACCGGATATTGATAATCTAATAGATTTGGCTGCAACTCTTGTGAGAGCCAATCATATATCATAATAAGGATATGGTGGTAATAGAAAACACAATGGCAGGTATACAGAGAGGATAATAGAACCCCACACGGACATACGGAAATAGATGTGGAGAAAGGTTTCAATACCACAGCTATGAAACAAATGTGAAACATGAGAACAAGAATCCGTGGAGCATGTGAATGTGAGACAACACCATAAATAAGGGTGGTATCCTCTCAGAGTTAGATAGACTTTCTTAATGTTTTAATAACGATAACTAGAACAACTTACAAGTTCTACCTTTACTGTTAACAATTATTACACGTAAGACACTATGAATGCTTCTGAACTTCAACAGGTTATGAGCCGTCACCTGAAGTTCAACTACTCAATCTCGTTTCCTTCAGAACAAATGTTGACTTCCATCAACGACTTTTCATTATGGAAAACCAGAATGGATCAACTTTTCGAACCAATTGGAAAAGAATTTGTGGCATATCTTTTGCCTCTGACAAATGTTGACACTGGATACACTTCTGAGGACAGATCCGCATTCAACTCCTATATTGACTTTGTTCTTTCCAAAACCTTGTCTGAGAAAGTTCGTAGTACTCTCAGTCGTGAGCCAGTCACTGGCTGTTGAACTGTTTGCTTTGGAAGCTCAGTAGATTGAATCGTATTATTCATAATGTAGGACAGTATATTGATTAACTTATTTAAGATAGATAATTTCCATATAGAAGAAGAAAAGTTATAGAAAGTTAGAAAGGAGAAGGGGGAGTAAGACCCCCTTAAATAGATGCCAAATACAATCACAGGCTGACCCCTCATCAGGATGAAATGAAACGACATGACCAGAATTTCAGGTTAGTCGGACATAATTGATTCTCATTGGTAGATGTTATCTTTGTTGAACTGTTTGCTTTGGAAGCTCAGTAGATTGAATCGTATTATTCATAATGTAGGACAGTATATTGATTAACTTATTTAAGATAGATAATTTCCATATAGAAGAAGAAAAGTTATAGAAAGTTAGAAAGGAGAAGGGGGAGTAAGACCCCCTTAAATAGATGCCAAATACAATCACAGGCTGACCCCTCATCAGGATGAAATGAAACGACATGACCAGAATTTCAGGTTAGTCGGACATAATTGATTCTCATTGGTAGATGTTATCTTTGTTGAACTGTTTGCTTTGGAAGCTCAGTAGATTGAATCGGATTGTTCATAATGTAGGACAGTATATTGATTAACTTATTTAAGATAGATAATTTCCATATAGAAGAAGAAAAAGTTATAGAAAGTTAGAAAGGAGAAGGCGGAGTAAGACCCCCTTATATAGATGCCAAATACAATCACAGGCTGACCCCTCATCAGGATGAAATGAAACGACATGACCAGAATTTCAGGTTAGTCGGACATAATTGATTCTCATTGGTAGATGTTATCTCATCACATTACTGTGCACAATTATGTCTGAATGGCTGCAAATCCTGCATTCATAAAGTTTACGCATTGGATTAAAAATAGAATATAGAATATGCTTTTAGGTTTGATATCAGCATATTCAACAATCTTATCACATTACTGTGCACAATTATGTCTGAATGGCTGCAAATCCTGCATTCATAAAGTTTACGCATTGGATTAAAAATAGAATATAGAATATGCTTTTAGGTTTGATATCAGCATATTCAACATTCTGGCCCTACGCTGTTAAATGTGCCGCATATTTATTGAATAGGCTCCCCTCCAGGACTATTGGTGACAAGACGCTGTTCGAACTATTGCACCTCGAACCACCGTCGATTGATCATCTTCGCACGTTTGGGTGTGCTGCATTTGCTTATATTCCTGAACCTCTTCGTCCCCTGAAATTCTCACCTCGGGCCGTTAAAGGCGTGATGTTGGGCTATGATAGCAACCGCTCATCATACTTGATATATGAATTACATTCTCATAAAGTAGTTAGCTCCAATCAAGTTTCGTTTGATGAATCGATCTACCCATTTGAAAACTCACCTGATCATGCGCCAACTACGTCTGCTTCGACTATTCCTATGGGCGTGTCCGGTGTCCCTTGTTTTTCATCCGACGTTGCCACCACTTCACGAGCTGAACACATCTCCAGTGATGAACATGAAACTTCCTCGAGCGATCACTCACGCGCACAATCACCTGATATGCACAGGGAAGATTCTCCTGCGACCCCTGTATCTATTTCGCACAATTTGCAACCATTACATTCGTCCCCTGCTGCGTCTCTTCTGTCCTATGATTCCACGGACTCTGAACTTGCACGCATGCCATCTAATCGTGCCATCAACGAAGATGACAAAGAAAGTGAGATATGAATACATTGAAGATGACAATGAGTTTTGGAACGAGACTTTAGAATCGAATAACGATGATCCGAACGATGATACATATGATGAAGCTAACATTTGTATCCAGGGTCATGCTTATCAAATGTCGGTTGAATCTACGGAAATGAAGAAAGCACCAAACACATACGAAGAAGCCATTAATGCTCCAGATGCTGATAAATGGATTGAAGCCATGAATACTGAAATGGCTGCTCATTCTGAAAATGACACATGGACATTAGTGGATCTCCCGGAAAAGAAAACGAAAGTCCTTGGAGTAAGATGGGTGTACACCATCAAGGATGGAGGAAAATACAAAGCTAGGCTTGTGGTACGAGGATTTCAACAAAGATATGGAGTTGATTACAAAGAGACGTTTGCTCCAGTAATTAGGAGTGAGAGTGTCAAGTTGTTACTTGCACTTGCGGCCATGTATGGAAAGAAGGTACACCAGATGGATGTGTCGACAGCATTTTTGAATGGTAAGATTGATCTTAAGATCTACATGAAGCAACCATCTGGGTACCAGGATTGTAGTGCCTTTGAGAAGGTGTGTCAGCTTAATAAGTCCTTGTACGTATTGAAATGGGAATTGTTGATATGATGGACTCTAGTTTATGTAGACCTCTTGATTGCCTATCCATGTTGTAATTTGTCTGTCTTCTTCTTTATCTTGATACAACTGTTTAAACAAGGCGCGCAACTTGTCTATATGGATACAGCGTATCTTACAGTTGTTCAATATGTTATTCTCTACATCTCTAGAATAACCTCCCTCAAATGAATCGTAAATTGATTAATTATAAACGTATAAACTTTTTCAAGACTTTGAGGATTTCAGCTTTCTTTTATACCTCAGAGTTGCCTGCACATCAGTGCGGCTTAATTTGCAACCTGTGCGTTTCTGAATAATGCTTCTAATCTGAAATATTATTTCTTGCATTCGCAGTTTCTTGCACGCTCAGTTTCTTGTTATATAACTAAACTTCAATCTATTGGATTACTCTAGATTTCCAATCTCAACATTCCCCCATAATCTAATGGTTATTGAAGTTTGCATCTGATCCAGCTCTTAGTTCAAATCAGTAGCATCTGTTTTGAAAGTATTTGTGAACTTTCACTCTTTGCACTTCCTGATAGACTGGTAATAATCTTCGTGATGTATAGTCCTTATTTTCAGATTCCATTTGGAGCATCTTGATCACTAGTGATTATTTCTTAAATTTCCTGTTAAATTTCATCCAGGAGTAGTATTCCATCACTTACGTGATGGTCATATTGTTGTTGGGTAGGATACCCACATTGTGTTGTGATTATCGAGATCAACATTATATCCGATAACGATGTTAGTATGGTATAATGTAGATATAAGAATGAGGTTATTTGTGTGTACGGCACACTGTAGACATAACCATATCTAACGATGAATCAATTCAACATTACTATTAGATTAGATCATTTGATATTTCCAATGTTCAATACTCCTGCTCTTAATCTAATAGTCGTTCATTTTACTCTTACACATTTTGTAAGGGCAACTGTGTAATCAAGTACTCTTGGATTAGAACAGCAATCTATTCACATTCCCCCATAATCTAAAAGTACAACATTCGTAATTCACAGATTTGTAGTTTGCACACGCAATGTTCACTATCATCCTCACAGTAAATAAAGGTAGTGATGATAGTTTCAGTCAGAACATAGACTCATGTTTCTTATCAGAACCGGTGAGTACTGCACCGCTTGTGCAGATTTTATAACAGCGCATACTATTCTATATTCGAGAATAGGGTTGCTATCTTTAGCAGATACTCCTTGAATTTGGAGTAGAAAGTAATTCAGATGATACACGTAGACTGCATGGGCCCAACAGACTGACGTGGAATCATATGGTTAATATGGACTCTCGGAGCACCATATTGTAGGTTAAATGGAACGCGACATAAGGTTCCAAATACCACCGCAACCATGGAATGACTGCGAGTGTATCATTCTAGGTAAGCGAGAACACAATCAGGTTTCTCGCAGAATACAGAGAATACAGTCACAGTAGACTGTAGCAATTAATCGTAAAAGAATTAAGAATGACCGGGTGTCACTTTAAAATACAGAAGGAATACCCAAGTTTGTTGGGTAAGACGAGAGGTAGTCGTAACGGACTACAGTAGGGAGCCACGGCAGGCTCAGCAATAAATAATAGGAGAACACTCGGGGATCTCTCATATCAGATGATATAGTTATAGAAGACTAGCATCAATAAATAGTGGCAGTCTTCTATAACTAGTCGCAAAGGAATAATAGTAAGTAGTAATAACAGACCGAAAGCAAGTAACCATTATGAGCTTGCAGTAAACAGATGGGAACGACCACTGCAAATGGTCACATAGAGCTGACAGGAAGTAATTACTCGTCACCCACAGTAAATGGTCCTACAGTACTAGCAGCATAGTCACAAGTGACTAACAATAGCAACTATTCACACAGGACTAACGAGAATCAGTCAGTGGATTGTCAAAAACTAGTTACTCAGGACCAGAAGGAATCAGCCAAGATAGTGGGCAGTAGGTAGTCACTCGGGACCAGAAGGAAGCAGCCTCGGCAGGCTGTTAATAAGTAAGATGTCGTTCGCGACAAATAGAGATCCGCCAAGAGGGCCGTCCATAAGAAGTAGTCGCTCGGGACTAGTAGAGAGCAGCCAGAGGGCCGTTCAGAAGTATGATGTCGCTCGGGACTAGTAGAGATCAGGCAAGAGGGCCGTCAATAAGAAGTAGTCGTTCGGGACCAGTAGAATCAGCCAGAGGGCTGTTAATAAGTAGGATGTCGCACGGGACAAGTGGAGATCAGCCAGAGGGCTGTCAATAAGTAAGATGTCGCTCGGGACATGAGGAGATCAGCCAATGGGCTGTTAATAAGTAGGATGTCGCACGGGACAAGTGGAGATCAGCCAGAGGGCTGTCAATAAGTAAGATGTCGCTCGGGACAAGTGGAGATCAGCCAGTGGGCTGTTAATAAGTAGGATGTCGCACGGGACAAGTGGAGATCAGCCAGAGGGCTGTCAATAAGTAAGATGTCGCTCGGGACATGAGGAGATCAGCCAGTGGGCTGTTAATAAGTAGGATGTCGCACGGGACAAGTGGAGATCAGCCAGAGGGCTGTCAATAAGTAAGATGTCGCTCGGGACATGAGGAGATCAGCCAGAGGGCTGTTAATAAGTAAGATGTCGCACGGGACAAGTGGAGAGCAGCCAAGGGGGCCGTCAATAAGAAGCAGTCGCTCGGGACAAGTAGATATCAGCCTTGGTAGGCTGTCAATCAGTAGAATGTCACTCGGGACAAGTATTAATTGATCTCGTCAAACAAATGAGAGAACAACAAGCTCGGATTCTTGGTATTCGGCAATATACCTCACCGTAATACTACACAGATTATAATCTCTGTATATATATAAAAACATCGAAAGCATCGAAAACAGGACAAAGTGACTAGAACTCTTTGTGGTATTTGACACAGGAATAGGACGAATAGAATTTAACCGGATAGATTCATTCTTACACACAGGACATGGGTATCGCACATGAAATCGCACTGGAGATGGAGCAAAATGAGCCACACAGAGAAAGAAAAATTTTCACAAGCAGAAGGGGTGAATGAAACGCCACATGATATCAACATGGATAGAAAAACACTTCCACATCAACCGAATTCAGCAAACGGACAGAAAGCCAACGATCTGCTCAAAGACTAGAGCAATATCGAAGGATGACAGTAAAAGCAGACACTAACAGGGCTCATAACCTATTGAAATGGGAATTGTTGATATGATGGACTCTAGTTTATGTAGACCTCTTGATTGCCTATCCATGTTGTAATTTGTCTGTCTTCTTCTTTATCTTGATACAACTGTTTAAACAAGGCGCGCAACTTGTCTATATGGATACAGCGTATCTTACAGTTGTTCAATATGTTATTCTCTACATCTCTAGAATAACCTCCCTCAAATGAATCGTAAATTGATTAATTATAAACGTATAAACTTTTTCAAGACTTTGAGGATTTCAGCTTTCTTTTATACCTCAGAGTTGCCTGCACATCAGTGCGGCTTAATTTGCAACCTGTGCGTTTCTGAATAATGCTTCTAATCTGAAATATTATTTCTTGCATTCGCAGTTTCTTGCACGCTCAGTTTCTTGTTATATAACTAAACTTCAATCTATTGGATTACTCTAGATTTCCAATCTCAACAGTACGGATTGAAACAGGCTCCATTGATATGGAATGAAACAATGAATAGTTTCCTTGAGAAGATCGGGTTTAAAAGGTCTTTGTCAGAGTATGGACTATACACGAGAAGTGTTGAAATTCAGAGAATTGAAACTATAATTGTAATCTAACAATCAGATAACTATGTGCAGTACTGGCTGCAAATTTACAAATAAGGAAGTTCCACTGGTCCTATCTCTGAGAATAGGAGTAACCCCTTATCAGACCCGCCTCAACGGAATAGAACTTATCCGTAATGAAATTGGAGGCGGGCTAGAGATAAGAATAGGGGGAGATAAGAATATGAATAAGGGGGAAGATAAGGGGATCTGAACAATATAAATATGGTAGGATATTCTCCAATATCAGAAGAATAATCAGAACTTGAAATTGAACTTCATTATCAAGAGTTAACTATATCTTTATTAATATACAATGTCTAATTTTCAACAGGTTATGAGCCAATCCGTCTCAAACATCAAGTTTGATGACTCCCAGAAACTAGTTTCGCGTTTCAACTATCGTGAATGGCGTACGCGTATGGAGGTCACTATTGGGACTCTTGGTATGGAGTTCCGGGGTTTCATTGAAAAATCTGAACCACCTACCGAGGCTTCGTTGTTTATTCTTTTTAACCTGACGCTTCAGCTGCTTATTGACAAGACGGTGTCTAAAGAGATTGTTGATTCTCTTCTTGCCGAGAATCTTTCTGGTCAGGCTCTTTGGGAGGCTATCCATGTTGAACTGTTTGCTTTGGAAGCTCAGTAGATTGAATCGGATTATTCATAATGTAGGACAGTATATTGATTAACTTATTTAAGATAGATAATTTCCATATAGAAGAAGAAAAGTTATAGAAAGTTAGAAAGGAGAAGGGGGAGTAAGACCCCCTTAAATAGATGCCAAATACAATCACAGGCTGACCCCTCATCGGGATGAAATGAAACGACATGACCAGAATTTCAGGTTAGTCGGACATAATTGATTCTCATTGGTAGATGTTATCTTATCACATTACTGTGCACAATTATGTCTGAATGGCTGCAAATCCTGCATTCATAAAGTTTACGCATTGGATTAAAAATAGAATATAGAATATGCTTTTAGGTTTGATATCAGCATATTCAACATCCCCCCTTAATCCAATGGTCATTTAATTATGATAGTTGCATTCCTGATAGTTGGATTAAGTGTTGGAAGGTTCCTGGAGTTAGTCCTTTTGTAAACATGTCTGCAACGTTGTCAGCAGATTTGATTTGGCGAAGTTTGACAATATTGTCTATGATTTTGTCACGGATGAAATGATAGCGAATATCTATGTGTTTCGTACGTTCGTGGTGTACAGGATGTTCGCTGAGTTTGATACACGAGGTGTTATCTTCCCAAATCATTATTGGTAGTGATATTGGGATGTGAAGTTCTCTGAAGAATGTTATTAGCCAGATAACTTCTTTTATAACGGTTGCGAGAGCCATGTACTCAGCTTCAGTGGTTGACAACGCTGTGGTGGTTTGTTTCTTGGATTTCCAAGAGATTAGGCTTCCCCCATACTTGATGGCATACCCACTGATTGATTTCCTGTCACTGCTATCACTTCCCCAGTCTGAGTCAACAAACACTTGTAGATCGTTTATGTTTGTGTAGTGCTGACCGAGTTTCTGTGTTCCCTTTAGATAGCGGAGAACATGTTTGGCGGCAGTTAGAGTTACCTCTGTTGGTTCGTTGAAGTACCGACTTAACATTCCAACAATATACGCAATATCACCTCGTATGGTATTGCTAGCGTAAAGAAGCTTTCCTACTATGCTTCTGTAAATTGTTGCATCGCAGGGTTTGGATTTCTGGTTTAGATGCTGTCCCTGAATAATAGGACTTTTCACGCTGTTGAGCTCTTCAAGATTTAGTTCCTCCAACGTTTTCTTGATGTAGTCAGAAAGATTTGCTGTGATCCCATCAGGGCCCTGTTCTATGTTGATTCCTAGGAATTTGCGTGCCAATCCAAGATCCTTCATCTTGAACTTGTTCAGGAGAAGTTTCTTGGCCTCGTAGATTTCATTTTCTCGAGGACTCGCAATAAGTAGGTCATCGACGTAAAGGCCAAGAATCACATTATTTCTTCTGTAGATCCCGAACTCGGATTTTGATCGAATAAAGCCGTTATTCTCCAAGAATTTATTAATAGTCGAGTTCCAGATCAATGGAGCTTGTTTTAGACCGTAGAGTGATTTGTTCAACTTACAAACCATATGTGGATATTGTTCATCTATGAAACCTTTAGGCTGCTTAATGTAGAGTTCTGTGTCAATCTTCCCATTTAGGAAGGCCGTCGAGACGTCCATCTGATGAATCTTCATCTTATGTACAGCCGCTATGGCTAGTAGAAGTTTGATACTTTCACTCCTGATCACAGGCGCAAAGGTTTCTTCATAGTCAATTCCATGTTTTTGTCTAAAACCTAGAGCAACTAGTCTGGCTTTGTAAGTTCCATCATCTTTGATGGTATATACCCACTTCATTCCTAGGGCTCGTTTTCCCTTAGGAAGCTCAGCAAGAGTCCACGTAGAGTTTTCCATTTGAGCACCAAATTCCTTGTTCATAGCTTCAATCCATCGTTCTCGTTGAGGACTGTTAGTGGCTTCCTCATAGGTGCGTGGCACTTGTGGAGTCATTATGGTGACCATAAATGCACTGCTACCCATAATGAGAGGTTGGCCATGTGTTTCAGTATAGTCGAGATCGTTGGGATTGTCTGCTTCTGAAAACGATTCACTATCGGTGGTGATGTACTCAATTTGTTGTCTCTGTGGATAGTTGATCAAATTTTGATTGTTCAGTTGTCTCTGTGACCGTGTTGGAACAAGTATTGGTCTGTGTGCCCGCTTGAGTGTTTGTGGATGTGTTCCATCACGCGACGGAACCGGGGTGAGTTTATGCTTAACCCCATTCACCGGAGGAGGACGCGACACAACAAGATGAGTTAGTTTGTTGTTGGTCTCAGAATTCAGAGGGACCAAGGCACGGTCAGTCAGCGATAGGATGAGTTCCATCCCCCCTGAAGCAGGCAACTCAATGAGACGAGTAGGCGAACGACCCGGAGGGAGGAGGAATTGCTGAGGACGAGATTGAAGTGGGGGAGAATCAGGAACCTCAATAATAGGAGAGGATTGAGGAGAGTCGGATTGAACGACCCGAGGCAGTGGTTGAGGAGGAGGTGGAGGTGTAGAGGACACCACAGTCTGCGTAGTAGGAGTATGACGAGTGAGCGGCAGAGGATAAGTGGCGGAGGCGTCCTCCATGTCCGTATTAGAAGTAGGACGAATAAGCGGAAGGGGATCCATGTCAGAGGCATCCTCCATTTCCGAGTCATGATAAGAAGAAAGGTCATCCGAATCCATCACCACGATGTCCATATAGGTTGACGGATCTGGATATTCTTCCTGATCCAGCAGAACATCCATAGAGGAGCGTGTGGAGATCAGAGGTGACGAACGTGGATGAGTACCGTATTGGTCAGGAGCATCGAAGAATTCCTGATCAGAGACTACTTCCATGTCATAGCCATCTTCAGACATAGGCTCAGGCTCAGTATCCGTAGAGTCTATTTCCATGGGTATGGCTGATGAAGATCCAGGGATAGGGGATGGAGCCTCAACCGCAGGATGAGGAAGACCGAGAGGAGCAGTAGGAGCAGATGGTCTATTGCGAGGAACAGGAAGAAGGGAGGGTACTGTACGAGGTGCTGGAAGTGAAGGTACCGTACGAGGTGCTGGAAGAGATGGCACCTTACGAGTTGAAGGAAGGGAGGGTACCTTACGAGGAGCAGGAAGGGATGGTACCGTACGAGGAGCAGTAAGAGTTGGTACCTCACGAGAAGAAGCAGGAGCTGTATAGGAGTCGTCGGACAGCTCGTAGGAGTCAGAGGGAGGCAGATCGGACCTCTGAGCCAGAACAACGGCACGGGATGGTGCAGTTAGGGCCGCAGAAGTAGAAGGTACCAGAGTATCAGAAGGTACCAGAGTAGCAGAAGGTACCGGAGCAGAAGAAGGTACCGGAGCAGAAGAAGGTACCGGAGCAGAAGAAGGTACCGGAGTAGAAGCAGGCGCCGGAGTAGGAGAAGATACCAGAATAGGAGAAGGCACCGGTGTAGGAGTCGACGGAGGCTGCGACAGAGGAGTAGTAGATGCAGCAGGAGAGACCGGTGCCGAAGCAGACGACAGAGCTGCAGATGAACCTGGCGATTGAGAAACAGTACTGCCAGATGGCGTGGATGGAGGCGAGGGAGATGGGGCCAGAGACACACGAGGACCCTGAGTGAGGCCTGGAGCAGGTGCCAGAATAGAAGGAAAACTGCCACCACCACTACCACCACCACCAATGGAGGTAGCCGACACGACAGTAGACGTCAGAGGTCTTGCAAAAGGAAAGACATTTTCCTGGAACCGAACATGAGAAGAGGTAATCACTTGTCTGGTAGCGAGATCATAAACAAGATGAGCTTTCCGAAACGGATCAGATCCAAGATAAACACCCTTGATTGCACGAGCGACCAACTTCAGTTGACGGTGATTGGGTGGAACATTCACAAAGGCAGCACACCCAAACACTTTAAGTTGAGATAAGATAGGCCTCGCGCCATGCCAGAGTTCAAATGGCGAGCGATTTTGGAGAACAGGTGTTGGTAGCCTGTTTAGGAGAAATGCAGCATGTTGGAGTGCATGCGGGAAGAGGGGCGAAGGAAGAGAGCTCGCAGTGATCATGGTACGCGTTTTGTCAAGAACGGAGCGAATCGCTCTTTCAGCACGTCCATTTTGGTGTGAGTTACCAGGCACAGTGAGCTGGGTCTGGATCCCTTCTGCCGCAAAGAATGAAGTAAGCGTCAGATTAACAAACTCACCTCCATTGTCAGAACGAAAGTTACAGACACGGTAGCCACCACGACTGGAGAAGTGGTTTGTCCATGCCTTAATAACTTTGATAATGAAGTCCGCAGCATCCGATTTCTTGAGAAGAGGCCCAACAGCCTTGAAGCGAGTAAAGTCGTCAAGAAGAATACAAAAATAAAACAACGAGGAGGGACCACCGGCATGAGGACCGGACAAATCACAGTGAAGAAGTTGCAAGGGAGCAGATGTGACTGGGCCGGTGGTCGTTTTGGGAATAACCCGAGTGCTCTTGGAGCTAAGACATGCTTCACATGAAATCGAGTCGTGAACAGCCGTGCGAGGCATGTTCGGATATTTCAAGGCCAGACGAACGACAGTCGGGGAAGGGTGGCCAAGGCGAGCATGGACAAGAGCAGAGGCAGAAATAGGTGCCACACCAGCGTCCGCAGCAGGAGCAGCGACCGTAACAGGAGCGGGGGCCGAGTAGGCAGAGTGGTTAACCCGCGAGACAGTCGAGGGGCGGACAATTTCGAGACACAGCAAGTAAAGATTTCTCAGGTCTCTGGTAGCAAGTTGGCCATATTTAGGGTGAACAATATCATCATGAGAGATAACAAGCTTGTCGCCCGTAGTAGTAACAGCCAGGATGGAAAGAAGATTCTGAGTACAGTCAGGAACGTAAAGAACATTGAACACCCGAATCTTCTGACCATGGAGATCAAACACAAGAGTACCACGACCGGCAATCGAGAGAGGCTCGTGACCGGCGTTCATGACAGAACCAGAGTGAGGAACGATGTCATGGAAGAGACTTCTATCGTTACAAATGTGGGTAGAAGCACCTGAATCAAAAATAAAGCTGGCAGAGGAAGAAGAAGCCAAGAGGGCATAGTGGGTGTAGTGAGCGAGATGAGCATAATAAGCACCGGGCTGGTCAAAACCAAAAGTCAGAGCATCATCAGCGAGAGCATAATGAGCAGCAGGCTTTGGACGAGAGCCGTGCCTCCTGCGGTGCTTTCCTGGACCGCCAGGACCGAAGCGAGAAGCCATACGAGGAACTTCACCCTCACGATAAGGAGCAGGGCAGTTCTTGGCCATGTGACCACACCCATAGCAGTTGTAGCAATCAAGCTGCCAAATCAGATCCGTACCTTTAGCCTTGATCAAGTTCCTGGTGACAGGACCAGAAGGAGAAGACAAGGACGTAAGGGCATAAGCAGATTGAGACGAGGACAGGACAAGCAAGGCGGAGGACGTGGCAGGTGGAGTAAGCTCATCATGATAAGCAAAGAAATTGAGAACTTCGTCCGCAGTCACGGTGGGAGTCAGGCGAACTTGAGAAAAGAATAGATCTCTAACCTTGGAGTTCCCCGTACCATAAAGGAAGAGGAGCGCTTTCATGGAGTCGTTATCGTACTTAGTCATAAACGCAGTCAACTTTTCAGCAATCAAGAACCCAGCTTCAGTCGTAATGGTCGGATCAGCAAGGCGACCAAATAAGTACTTGAGATAACCGACCGCATCCCTAGAGCTGGCGATCGCATACTTGGTTTCGACAGCTTTCCAAGTTTCGACACCCAGAGAGTAGTGCGTGAACAATGACTGAACGTCAGGCTTCATACACTTGAGAATAAGCTCACGGAGCTTGTGGCTCAACGCCTGCTGGTCCGTAAAGGTGATGGAAAGTTCTTTCTCTGAAAGATAAGCAGAAATCTCTGTAGCCAAGACACAGCTACTGAACATACCAGTCATCCAGTCTTTCCATTCCAGAAAGTTCTCACGGCCTCTGAGAAGAAGAGTATCAATGACCATGAGGCCGGAATTTAATTGGCTCATAACCTGTTGAACTGTTTGCTTTGGAAGCTCAGTAGATTGAATCAGATTGTTCATAATATAGGACTGTTGAACTGTTTGCTTTGGAAGCTCAGTAGATTGAATCGGATTATTCATAATGTAGGACAGTATATTGATTAACTTATTTAAGATAGATAATTTCCATATAGAAGAAGAAAAGTTATAGAAAGTTAGAAAGGAGAAGGGGGAGTAAGACCCCCTTAAATAGATGCCAAATACAATCACAGGCTGACCCCTTATCGGGATGAAATGAAACGACATGACCAGAATTTCAGGTTAGTCGGACATAATTGATTCTCATTGGTAGATGTTATCTTATCACATTACTGTGCACAATTATGTCTGAATGGCTGCAAATCCTGTTGAACTGTTTGCTTTGGAAGCTCAGTAGATTGAATCGGATTATTCATAATGTAGGACAGTATATTGATTAACTTATTTAAGATAGATAATTTCCATATAGAAGAAGAAAAGTTATAGAAAGTTAGAAAGGAGAAGGGGGAGTAAGACCCCCTTAAATAGATGCCAAATACAATCACAGGCTGACCCCTCATCGGGATGAAATGAAACGACATGACCAGAATTTCAGGTTAGTCGGACATAATTGATTCTCATTGGTAGATGTTATCTTATCACATTACTGTGCACAATTATGTCTGAATGGCTGCAAATCCTGCATTCATAAAGTTTACGCATTGGATTAAAAATAGAATATAGAATATGCTTTTAGGTTTGATATCAGCATATTCAACATCCCCCCTTAATCCAATGGTCATTTAATTATGATAGTTGCATTCCTGATAGTTGGATTAAGTGTTGGAAGGTTCCTGGAGTTAGTCCTTTTGTAAACATGTCTGCAACGTTGTCAGCAGATTTGATTTGGCGAAGTTTGACAATATTGTCTATGATTTTGTCACGGATGAAATGATAGCGAATATCTATGTGTTTCGTACGTTCGTGGTGTACAGGATGTTCGCTGAGTTTGATACACGAGGTGTTATCTTCCCAAATCATTATTGGTAGTGATATTGGGATGTGAAGTTCTCTGAAGAATGTTATTAGCCAGATAACTTCTTTTATAACGGTTGCGAGAGCCATGTACTCAGCTTCAGTGGTTGACAACGCTGTGGTGGTTTGTTTCTTGGATTTCCAAGAGATTAGGCTTCCCCCATACTTGATGGCATACCCACTGATTGATTTCCTGTCACTGCTATCACTTCCCCAGTCTGAGTCAACAAACACTTGTAGATCGTTTATGTTTGTGTAGTGCTGACCGAGTTTCTGTGTTCCCTTTAGATAGCGGAGAACATGTTTGGCGGCAGTTAGAGTTACCTCTGTTGGTTCGTTGAAGTACCGACTTAACATTCCAACAATATACGCAATATCACCTCGTATGGTATTGCTAGCGTAAAGAAGCTTTCCTACTATGCTTCTGTAAATTGTTGCATCGCAGGGTTTGGATTTCTGGTTTAGATGCTGTCCCTGAATAATAGGACTTTTCACGCTGTTGAGCTCTTCAAGATTTAGTTCCTCCAACGTTTTCTTGATGTAGTCAGAAAGATTTGCTGTGATCCCATCAGGGCCCTGTTCTATGTTGATTCCTAGGAATTTGCGTGCCAATCCAAGATCCTTCATCTTGAACTTGTTCAGGAGAAGTTTCTTGGCCTCGTAGATTTCATTTTCTCGAGGACTCGCAATAAGTAGGTCATCGACGTAAAGGCCAAGAATCACATTATTTCTTCTGTAGATCCCGAACTCGGATTTTGATCGAATAAAGCCGTTATTCTCCAAGAATTTATTAATAGTCGAGTTCCAGATCAATGGAGCTTGTTTTAGACCGTAGAGTGATTTGTTCAACTTACAAACCATATGTGGATATTGTTCATCTATGAAACCTTTAGGCTGCTTAATGTAGAGTTCTGTGTCAATCTTCCCATTTAGGAAGGCCGTCGAGACGTCCATCTGATGAATCTTCATCTTATGTACAGCCGCTATGGCTAGTAGAAGTTTGATACTTTCACTCCTGATCACAGGCGCAAAGGTTTCTTCATAGTCAATTCCATGTTTTTGTCTAAAACCTAGAGCAACTAGTCTGGCTTTGTAAGTTCCATCATCTTTGATGGTATATACCCACTTCATTCCTAGGGCTCGTTTTCCCTTAGGAAGCTCAGCAAGAGTCCACGTAGAGTTTTCCATTTGAGCACCAAATTCCTTGTTCATAGCTTCAATCCATCGTTCTCGTTGAGGACTGTTAGTGGCTTCCTCATAGGTGCGTGGCACTTGTGGAGTCATTATGGTGACCATAAATGCACTGCTACCCATAATGAGAGGTTGGCCATGTGTTTCAGTATAGTCGAGATCGTTGGGATTGTCTGCTTCTGAAAACGATTCACTATCGGTGGTGATGTACTCAATTTGTTGTCTCTGTGGATAGTTGATCAAATTTTGATTGTTCAGTTGTCTCTGTGACCGTGTTGGAACAAGTATTGGTCTGTGTGCCCTCTTGAGTGTTTGTGGATGTGTTCCATCACGCGACGGAACCGGGGTGAGTTTATGCTTAACCCCATTCACCGGAGGAGGACGCGACACAACAAGATGAGTTAGTTTGTTGTTGGTCTCAGAATTCAGAGGGACCAAGGCACGGTCAGTCAGCGATAGGATGAGTTCCATCCCCCCTGAAGCAGGCAACTCAATGAGACGAGTAGGCGAAAGACCCGGAGGGAGGAGGAATTGCTGAGGACGAGATTGAAGTGGGGGAGAATCAGGAACCTCAATAATAGGAGAGGATTGAGGAGAGTCGGATTGAACGACCCGAGGCAGTGGTTGAGGAGGAGGTGGAGGTGTAGAGGACACCACAGTCTGCGTAGTAGGAGTATGACGAGTGAGCGGCAGAGGATAAGTGGCGGAGGCGTCCTCCATGTCCGTATTAGAAGTAGGACGAATAAGCGGAAGGGGATCCATGTCAGAGGCATCCTCCATTTCCGAGTCATGATAAGAAGAAAGGTCATCCGAATCCATCACCACGATGTCCATATAGGTTGACGGATCTGGATATTCTTCCTGATCCAGCAGAACATCCATAGAGGAGCGTGTGGAGATCAGAGGTGACGAACGTGGATGAGTACCGTATTGGTCAGGAGCATCGAAGAATTCCTGATCAGAGACTACTTCCATGTCATAGCCATCTTCAGACATAGGCTCAGGCTCAGTATCCGTAGAGTCTATTTCCATGGGTATGGCTGATGAAGATCCAGGGATAGGGGATGGAGCCTCAACCGCAGGATGAGGAAGACCGAGAGGAGCAGTAGGAGCAGATGGTCTATTGCGAGGAACAGGAAGAAGGGAGGGTACTGTACGAGGTGCTGGAAGTGAAGGTACCGTACGAGGTGCTGGAAGAGATGGCACCTTACGAGTTGAAGGAAGGGAGGGTACCTTACGAGGAGCAGGAAGGGATGGTACCTTACGAGGAGCAGGAAGGGATGGTACCGTACGAGGAGCAGGAAGGGATGGTACCGTACGAGGAGCAGTAAGAGTTGGTACCTCACGAGAAGAAGCAGGAGCTGTATAGGAGTCGTCGGACAGCTCGTAGGAGTCAGAGGGAGGCAGATCGGACCTCTGAGCCAGAACAACGGCACGGGATGGTGCAGTTAGGGCCGCAGAAGTAGAAGGTACCAGAGTATCAGAAGGTACCAGAGTAGCAGAAGGTACCGGAGCAGAAGAAGGTACCGGAGCAGAAGAAGGTACCGGAGCAGAAGAAGGTACCGGAGTAGAAGCAGGCGCCGGAGTAGGAGAAGATACCAGAATAGGAGAAGGCACCGGTGTAGGAGTCGACGGAGGCTGCGACAGAGGAGTAGTAGATGCAGCAGGAGAGACCGGTGCCGAAGCAGACGACAGAGCTGCAGATGAACCTGGCGATTGAGAAACAGTACTGCCAGATGGCGTGGATGGAGGCGAGGGAGATGGGGCCAGAGACACACGAGGACCCTGAGTGAGGCCTGGAGCAGGTGCCAGAATAGAAGGAAAACTGCCACCACCACTACCACCACCACCAATGGAGGTAGCCGACACGACAGTAGACGTCAGAGGTCTTGCAAAAGGAAAGACATTTTCCTGGAACCGAACATGAGAAGAGGTAATCACTTGTCTGGTAGAGAGATCATAAACAAGATGAGCTTTCCGAAACGGATCAGATCCAAGATAAACACCCTTGATTGCACGAGCGACCAACTTCAGTTGACGGTGATTGGGTGGAACATTCACAAAGGCAGCACACCCAAACACTTTAAGTTGAGATAAGATAGGCCTCGCGCCATGCCAGAGTTCAAATGGCGAGCGATTTTGGAGAACAGGTGTTGGTAGCCTGTTTAGGAGAAATGCAGCATGTTGGAGTGCATGCGGGAAGAGGGGCGAAGGAAGAGAGCTCGCAGTGATCATGGTACGCGTTTTGTCAAGAACGGAGCGAATCGCTCTTTCAGCACGTCCATTTTGGTGTGAGTTACCAGGCACAGTGAGCTGGGTCTGGATCCCTTCTGCCGCAAAGAATGAAGTAAGCGTCAGATTAACAAACTCACCTCCATTGTCAGAACGAAAGTTACAGACACGGTAGCCACCACGACTGGAGAAGTGGTTTGTCCATGCCTTAATAACTTTGATAATGAAGTCCGCAGCATCCGATTTCTTGAGAAGAGGCCCAACAGCCTTGAAGCGAGTAAAGTCGTCAAGAAGAATACAAAAATAAAACAACGAGGAGGGACCACCGGCATGAGGACCGGACAAATCACAGTGAAGAAGTTGCAAGGGAGCAGATGTGACTGGGCCGGTGGTCGTTTTGGGAATAACCCGAGTGCTCTTGGAGCTAAGACATGCTTCACATGAAATCGAGTCGTGAACAGCCGTGCGAGGCATGTTCGGATATTTCAAGGCCAGACGAACGACAGTCGGGGAAGGGTGGCCAAGGCGAGCATGGACAAGAGCAGAGGCAGAAATAGGTGCCACACCAGCGTCCGCAGCAGGAGCAGCGACCGTAACAGGAGCGGGGGCCGAGTAGGCAGAGTGGTTAACCCGCGAGACAGTCGAGGGGCGGACAATTTCGAGACACAGCAAGTAAAGATTTCTCAGGTCTCTGGTAGCAAGTTGGCCATATTTAGGGTGAACAATATCATCATGAGAGATAACAAGCTTGTCGCCCGTAGTAGTAACAGCCAGGATGGAAAGAAGATTCTGAGTACAGTCAGGAACGTAAAGAACATTGAACACCCGAATCTTCTGACCATGGAGATCAAACACAAGAGTACCACGACCGGCAATCGAGAGAGGCTCGTGACCGGCGTTCATGACAGAACCAGAGTGAGGAACGATGTCATGGAAGAGACTTCTATCGTTACAAATGTGGGTAGAAGCACCTGAATCAAAAATAAAGCTGGCAGAGGAAGAAGAAGCCAAGAGGGCATAGTGGGTGTAGTGAGCGAGATGAGCATAATAAGCACCGGGCTGGTCAAAACCAAAAGTCAGAGCATCATCAGCGAGAGCATAATGAGCAGCAGGCTTTGGACGAGAGCCGTGCCTCCTGCGGTGCTTTCCTGGACCGCCAGGACCGAAGCGAGAAGCCATACGAGGAACTTCACCCTCACGATAAGGAGCAGGGCAGTTCTTGGCCATGTGACCACACCCATAGCAGTTGTAGCAATCAAGCTGCCAAATCAGATCCGTACCTTTAGCCTTGATCAAGTTCCTGGTGACAGGACCAGAAGGAGAAGACAAGGACGTAAGGGCATAAGCAGATTGAGACGAGGACAGGACAAGCAAGGCGGAGGACGTGGCAGGTGGAGTAAGCTCATCATGATAAGCAAAGAAATTGAGAACTTCGTCCGCAGTCACGGTGGGAGTCAGGCGAACTTGAGAAAAGAATAGATCTCTAACCTTGGAGTTCCCCGTACCATAAAGGAAGAGGAGCGCTTTCATGGAGTCGTTATCGTACTTAGTCATAAACGCAGTCAACTTTTCAGCAATCAAGAACCCAGCTTCAGTCGTAATGGTCGGATCAGCAAGGCGACCAAATAAGTACTTGAGATAACCGACCGCATCCCTAGAGCTGGCGATCGCATACTTGGTTTCGACAGCTTTCCAAGTTTCGACTCCCAGAGAGTAGTGCGTGAACAATGACTGAACGTCAGGCTTCATACACTTGAGAATAAGCTCACGGAGCTTGTGGCTCAACGCCTGCTGGTCCGTAAAGGTGATGGAAAGTTCTTTCTCTGAAAGATAAGCAGCAATCTCTGTAGCCAAGACACAGCTACTGAACATACCAGTCATCCAGTCTTTCCATTCCAGAAAGTTCTCACGGCCTCTGAGAAGAAGAGTATCAATGACCATGAGGCCAGAATTTAATTGGCTCATAACCTGTTGAACTGTTTGCTTTGGAAGCTCAGTAGATTGAATCGGATTATTCATAATGTAGGACAGTATATTGATTAACTTATTTAAGATAGATAATTTCCATATAGAAGAAGAAAAGTTATAGAAAGTTAGAAAGGAGAAGGGGGAGTAAGACCCCCTTAAATAGATGCCAAATACAATCACAGGCTGACCCCTCATCGGGATGAAATGAAACGACATGACCAGAATTTCAGGTTAGTCGGACATAATTGATTCTCATTGGTAGATGTTATCTTATCACATTACTGTGCACAATTATGTCTGAATGGCTGCAAATCCTGCATTCATAAAGTTTACGCATTGGATTAAAAATAGAATATAGAATATGCTTTTAGGTTTGATATCAGCATATTCAACAAATCCTGCATTCATAAAGTTTACGCATTGGATTAAAAATAGAATATAGAATATGCTTTTAGGTTTGATATCAGCATATTCAACAATCCACGTCAATTATTCGGTTATGACGTACTCTGAGAAGGTCGAGTACGTTACTGGTTTGGTCGCTAAGATTAGTGACACGTCGGTCAGTACTACTGTTCAGTTATCGGCTGCCAAGCTGCTTTCTACCTACTTTGCTGAGCAGCCTCCTACTGACATTCCTGGTCTCCTCTATCTTACACACTGTAAGCTGGACCATATTTTGTCTAAGTTCAAGGAACTTGGTGCTACCTTGGATCTCACTGACCTCAAATCGTTCCTAAAACGGATCGATGCCTCACTGTCTTCCACGCCTGGGTCTGTGTTCACGGTGACTACTCTCTCCTCTGCTGGACTGAAGTCTCACCAGAAAGCTCCTGCCACCTCTCCTATCTGGAATACCCGTTGCTATACGTGCTCTGGTAAGGGCCACCGTTCGAATGTTTGTACTTCCCCTGTTCTCAAGTGTACCAATTGTCTTGGTAATGGCCACAAGGCCACTAGCTGTCCTTCTCCTGTTCGTACTGGACATTTCCTGTCGTCCCGTACCTCTCTGTCTCCTCGTGTTCATTCTTTTTCTACTGCCGCTGGTGATGCCTTTGCATCCACCCCATCCACCCAGGCGTATTCCCTCAATGTATCCCCTGTTGAAATTCAGAAGCATTCATAGTGTCTTACGTGTAATAATTGTTAACAGTAAAGGTAGAACTTGTAAGTTGTTCTAGTTATCGTTATTAAAACATTTAGAAAGTCTATCTAACTCTAAGGGGATACCACCCTTATTTATGTTGTTGTCTCACACTCACATGCTCCATGTGATTCTTGTTCAATATCTCATGGATCCTATTCTCTGCATCACGTTCACCTCATAGCTGTGGGGTTGAGACCTTTCTCCACATCTGTTTCCATATGTCCGTGTGGGGTTCTCCTATCATCTCTGTATACCTGCCATTGTGTTTTCTATTACCACCATATCCTTATTATGATATATGATTGGCTCTCACAAGAGTTGCAGCCAAATCTATTAGATTATCAATATCCGGTATCTACGATATTTTCTAGATCATGCATATTCATGCATTATCAAACTTTATCTAATACCGGATTTCAACAGCCTCCCTTAATCTAATAGTCTCTTCACGAAATCCCTGCTAACGCTCTTAATTTTATGTGTTGTGGTTTTGCTAGCGCCTTTGTGAATATGTCGGCTATATTGAATTCAGATTTGACAGGTATTAATTTTATGGTCTCCTCTTTTATCCTTTCCCGGATGAAATGGTATCTTATGTCGATATGCTTAGTCCTCAGATGAACGGTTGGATGTTCACTTAGTTTTATACAGGATACATTATCCTCATGAATTCCTATAGGTAATGTTAGTGGTATCTGTAGTTCACCAAATAGGGTTCTCAACCAAAGCACTTCCTTCACGGCTTCTGCTAGTGCGATATATTCGGCTTCAGTGGTAGAAGTTGCGACTATAGCTTGCTTCTTCGATTTCCAAGAAATCAATCCTCCTCCGAACTTCACTGCATAGCCCGTGATGGATTTCCTATTGTCTGTTGAAGATCCCCAATCTGCGTCTACAAATACTTCAAGTTGTCCAGTCTTTGAGTAACGTTGCCCAAGAGACCTGGTTCCCTTGAGATATCGAAGAACATGCTTCGCTGCTGTAAGATGTGCCTCTCTTGGCTCTTTAAAGTATCTACTGAGAACTCCTGTAATAAAACTTATGTCTCCTCTTACCGTGTTGCTAGCATATAGCAACTTTCCAACTATTGATCGGTATAAGGTAGGATTCTCCAATAACGCAGTCTCGTTATTTTCAAGTTTCAATCCAGGCAAACCTGGTGTTGATACTGGGTTACAGTTCTCCATTCCGAACTCTTCTAGGATCTTATCAATATAATCCCCTAAGTCTGCTTTTATTCCATCACTCCCTTGAGTGATATTAATGCCTAGGAACTTCCTAGCTATTCCAAGATCTTTCATCTTGAACTGGGCACTCAACTGTCCCTTGATTTCTTCTATCTCATTCTGATTGTCTCCAGCAATCAATAAATCATCGACATAAAGTCCAATGATCACACTTCTTCTCGTGTATAGTCCATACTCTGACAAAGACCTTTTAAAACCGATCTTCTCAAGGAAACTATTCATTGTTTCATTCCATATCAATGGAGCCTGTTTCAATCCGTACAAGGACTTATTAAGCTGACACACCTTCTCAAAGGCACTACAATCCTGGTACCCAGATGGTTGCTTCATGTAGATCTTAAGATCAATCTTACCATTCAAAAATGCTGTCGACACATCCATCTGGTGTACCTTCTTTCCATACATGGCCGCAAGTGCAAGTAACAACTTGACACTCTCACTCCTAATTACTGGAGCAAACGTCTCTTTGTAATCAACTCCATATCTTTGTTGGAATCCTCTTACCACAAGCCTAGCTTTGTATTTTCCTCCGTCCTTGATGGTGTACACCCATCTTACTCCAAGGACCTTCGTTTTCTTTTCCGGGAGATCTACTAATGTCCATGTGTCATTTTCAGAATGAGCAGCCATTTCGGTATTCATGGCTTCAATCCATTTCTCAGAATCTGAAGAATTAATGGCTTCTTCGTATGTGTTTGGTACTTTCTTGCTCTCTGTAGATTCAACCGACATTTGATAAGCATGACCCTGGATACAAATGTTAGCTTCATCATATGTATCATCATTCGGATCATCGCTATTCGATTCTAAAGTCTCGTTCCAAAACTCATTGTCATCTTCAATGTATTCATATCTCACTTTCTTTGTCATCTTCGTTGATGGCACTTTCTTTCTCTTGTTTCCAGTCCTCTGATTTTGGTCAGGACTTATCACTGGTGTCAATGAGTGTTTGGTGAGAACCTCACCCCCCGTAGAATCGGATGCGAGGAGATTAGATGGCATGCGTGCAAGTTCAGAGTCCGTGGAATCATAGGACAGAAGAGACCCAGCAGGGGACGAATGTAATGGTTGCAAATTGTGCGAAATAGATACAGGGGTAGCAGGAGAATCTTCCCTCTGCATATCAGGTGATTGTGCGCGTGAGTGATCGCTCGAGGAAGTTTCATGTTCATCACTCGAGATGTGCTCAGCTCGTGAAGTGGTGGCAACGTCGGATGAGAAGCGAGGGACACCAGACACGCCCATAGGAATAGTCGAAGCAGACGTAGTTGGCGCATGATCAGGTGAGTTTTCAAATGGGTAGATCGATTCATCAAACGAAACTTGATTGGAGCTAACTACTTTATGAGAATGTAATTCATATATCAAGTATGATGAGCGGTTGCTATCATAGCCTAACATCACACCTTTAACGGCCCGAGGTGAGAATTTCAGGGGACGAAGAGGTTCAGGAATATAAGCAAATGCAGCACACCCAAACGTGCGAAGATGATCAATCGACGGTGGTTCGAGGTGCAATAGTTCGAACAGCGTCTTGTCAGCAATAATCCTGGAGGGGAGCCTATTCAATAAATATGCGGCACATTTAACAGCGTAGGGCCAGAATGCTTGAGGAACAGAAGCATGTCCAAGTAGCGTCCTGGCCTTATCGATTACCGAGCGGATCGAACGCTCTGCGGTTCCATTCTGATAAGAATTGTGAGCAACCGTACGCTGATGTGCTATACCTTCCTGTTCAAGGAAGCTCCTGAGACTATGGTTGACAAATTCACCCCCATTATCTGTACGAAGGGCACCAACACGATATCCACCACGAGTAGAGAAAAATGAATGTAATAGCCGAATATGGATAATAATCTGGTGGGCCGCATCCGACTTCCTAACGATTGGGAACACCCACTTAAACTTGCTATAATCATCCACAAGCACACAGAAATAACTTTCAGAAGAGATTCCTGGCGTATTATGAGGGCCGGAGACATCCGAGTGAAGAATTTGTAAGGGAGTTGTTGTATCCGATTTATGGGAAACCTTCGGGATACTACGTGTCTTCTTATATTCCAGACAGCTGGCACAACTCTTCGTTACATCACCAATTTTCTCAATATCAGCAAGCGAGTAATTGTCACGAAGAACTTGCTGTTCAATAGCCTGATGCGGATGACCAAGACGGTTATGAAGAACAGATAAGACGGAGACTAAAGGTGGTATAGGTTTCATATCGAGGACGGAAAGTCCAAGATCGTCCCTATATACACCAAAACGACCAATCCGTGGATGATAGATTCCGTCTACTTTGGTGGTAAGGGGCGAACCAGAGACACGAACAGCAGCATGCACGGAGATAAGATTCTTAGTGCATTCGGGAACATAGCATACTTCCTGAAGGACTATAGTCTCATCAGCAGACCTAAACTTGATAGACCCTCTACCTAAGACAGGAAGACGAACTCCGCCAGCACAAGAAACAAAACTACCGGACTCCGGTTGAAAAGTCCAAAACAAGGACCGATCATGACAAATGTGAATCGAAGCACCAGAGTCAAAGATGAACTCCAGTGAATGAGATGTCGTGGATCCGGTGGTTGTAGTAAGTACAAACGCACTTTCGTTAACAGCAACATTGGCAGTAGCACCTGACTTGTATTGCTTCTTGCGCTCATTGTCATTAAAGGAGCGCTTCTTGGACGTATTAGTCAGCCATCCAGTATACTTACCAACACGAATAGGCGAGCAACACACATCACGTCTGTGACCACGACCACCACAGTTGTAACACTTAGTGTTCCAAAGTGGATCATTGGCATCAACAGAAGGACGTCTGGAGTCGGTGGAAAAGGTAGCAGCAAGCACCGATGGAGCAGTAGAGGCTTCGGTAGTATTTTCTTCATATTCGGCAAGAAATTGGAAAACATCATCATACGTCAAAGATTCGCTGCCCAGGTGGAAGTAATTTTGTATGAGATTAGGAGCACTGCTAGTAGCTAGAAGTTGAATACCCTTAATTTCATCTAAGGTATAAGATTCCGTAAAGGAATAAAGAGAGTCAATTGCCGGCTTGACTGCTTTAGATTTCAAAGAAGGATTGAGAATCATTGTCAATAATACCTTAACATATTTGACAACATCGCGGTGATTCATGGTACCATAAAGAGTAAGGAGACGTAACCAACGGGCTCTGCCAGTAACTGACTCACCACTGAGAGTAACACGAACGTCTTCAGTTACGGTTTTGGAAAGAACAAATTCAATGTAGGAGTTGAATGCGGATCGGTCCTCAGAAGTGTATCCAGTGTCAACATTTGTCAGAGGCAAAAGATAGGCCACAAATTCTTTTCCAATTGGTTCGAAAAGTTGATCCATTCTGGTTTTCCATAATGGAAAGTTGTTCTTTGAAGCCAACAATTGCTCTGAAGGAAACGAAATTGAGTAGTTGAACTTCAGGTGACGGCTCATAACCTGTTGAAATTCAGAAGCATTCATAGTGTCTTACGTGTAATAATTGTTAACAGTAAAGGTAGAACTTGTAAGTTGTTCTAGTTATCGTTATTAAAACATTTAGAAAGTCTATCTAACTCTAAGGGGATACCACCCTTATTTATGTTGTTGTCTCACACTCACATGCTCCATGTGATTCTTGTTCAATATCTCATGGATCCTATTCTCTGCATCACGTTCACCTCATAGCTGTGGGGTTGAGACCTTTCTCCACATCTGTTTCCATATGTCCGTGTGGGGTTCTCCTATCATCTCTGTATACCTGCCATTGTGTTTTCTATTACCACCATATCCTTATTATGATATATGATTGGCTCTCACAAGAGTTGCAGCCAAATCTATTAGATTATCAATATCCGGTATCTACGATATTTTCTAGATCATGCATATTCATGCATTATCAAACTTTATCTAATACCGGATTTCAACATCCCCTTCTATGTTATTGGCCTCCACTGATTTCCTTATTGATTCTGGTGCTTCGTATCATATCTATAATGATCCTACCTTGTTTTGGGACTTCAAGCCCACTGTTTCGTCGAAAGCTGGTTCTATTTTTGGCGCTAATGGCGCCCCTCTCCCTGTTTGTGGTTCTGGTACTGTCAAGTTTCTTGCCGGTAAAACTCCTGTTGAACTTCATGATGTCACTTCTTCTTGTTGAAAATTAGACATTGTATATTAATAAAGATATAGTTAACTCTTGATAATGAAGTTCAATTTCAAGTTCTGATTATTCTTCTGATATTGGAGAATATCCTACCATATTTATATTGTTCAGAACCCCTTATCTTCCCCTTTATTCATATTCCTATCTCCCCCTATTCTTATCTCTAGCCCGCCTCCAATTTCATTACGGATAAGTTCTATTCCGTTGAGGCGGGTCTGATAAGGGGTTACTCCTATTCTCAGAGATAGGACCAGTGGAACTTCCTTATTTGTAAATTTGCAGCCAGTACTGCACATAGTTATCTGATTGTTAGATTACAATTATAGTTTCAATTCTCTGAATTTCAACACTTCTACCCACATTTGTAACGATAGAAGTCTCTTCCATGACATCGTTCCTCACTCTGGTTCTGTCATGAACGCCGGTCACGAGCCTCTCTCGATTGCCGGTCGTGGTACTCTTGTGTTTGATCTCCATGGTCAGAAGATTCGGGTGTTCAATGTTCTTTACGTTCCTGACTGTACTCAGAATCTTCTTTCCATCCTGGCTGTAACTACTACTGGTGACAAACTTGTTATCTCTCATGATGACATTGTTCACCCTAAGTATGGCCAACTTGCTACCAGAGACCTGAGAAATCTTTACTTGCTGTGTCTCGAAATTGTCCGCCCCTCGACTGTCTCGCGGGCTAACCACTCTGCCTACTCGGCCCCCGCTCCTGTTACGGTCGCTGCTCCTGCTGCGGACCCTGGTGTGGCACCTATTTCTGCCTCTGCTCTTGTCCATGCTCGCCTTGGCCACCCTTCTCCGACTGTCGTTCGTCTGGCCTTGAAATATCCGAACATGCCTCGCACGGCTGTTCACGACTCGATTTCATGTGAAGCATGTCTTAGCTCCAAGAACACTCGGGTTATTCCCAAAACGACCACCGGTCCAGTCACATCTGCTCCCTTGCAACTTCTTCACTGTGATTTGTCCGGTCCTCATGCCGGTGGTCCCTCCTCGTTGTTTTATTTTTGTATTCTTCTTGACGACTTTACTCGCTTCAAGGCTGTTGGCCCTATTCTCAAGAAATCGGATGCTGCGGACTTCATTATCAAAGTTATTAAGGCATGGACAAACCACTTCTCCAGTCGTGGTGGCTACCGTGTCTGTAACTTTCGTTCTGACAATGGAGGTGAGTTTGTCAATCTGACGCTTACTTCTTTCTTTGCGGCAGAAGGGATCCAGACCCAGCTCACTGTGCCTGGTAACTCACACCAAAATGGACGTGCTGAAAGAGCGATTCGCTCCGTTCTTGACAAAACGCGTACCATGATCACTGCGTGTTCTCTTCCTTCACCGCTCTTCCCGCATGCACTCCAACATGCTGCATTTCTCCTAAACCGGCTACCAACACCTGTTCTCCAAAATCGCTCGCCATTTGAACTCTGGCATGGCGCGAGGCCTATCTTATCTCAACTTAAAGTGTTTGGGTGTGCTGCCTTTGTGAATGTTCCACCCAATCACCGTCAACTGAAGTTGGTCGCTCGTGCAATCAAGGGTGTTTATCTTGGATCTGATCCGTTTCGGAAGGCTCATCTTGTTTATGATCTCGCTACCAGACAAGTGATTACCTCTTCTCATGTTCGGTTCCAGGAAAATGTCTTTCCTTTTGTAAGACCTCTGACGTCAACTGTCGTGTCGGCTACCTCCATTGGTGGTGGAGGTAGTGGTGGTGGAAGTTTTCCTTCTATTCTGGCACCTGCTCCATTTTGAAGTTCAGAAGCATTCATAGTGTCTTACGTGTAATAATTGTTAACAGTAAAAGTAGAACTTGTAAGTTGTTCTAGTTATCGTTATTAAAACATTTTGAAAGTCTATCTAACTCTAAGGGGATACCACCATTATTTATGTTGTTGTCTCACACTCACATGCTCCATGTGATTCTTGTTCAATATCTCATGGATCCTATTCTCTGCATCACGTTCATCTCATAGCTGTGGGGTTGAGACCTTTCTCCACATCTGTTTCCATATGTCCGTGTGGGGTTCTCCTATCATCTCTGTATACCTGCCATTGTGTTTTCTATTACCACCATATCCTTATTATGATATTTGATTGGCTCTCACAAGAATTGCAGCCAAATCTATTAGATTATCAATATCCGGTATCTACGATATTTTCCGAATCATGCATATACTCATGCATTATCAAACTTTATCTAATACCGGATTTCGACAAACTTCTCCTCACAGATGTGGGGTTTGACCTTTCTCCACATCTATTTCCATATATATATTTATATATCCGTGTGGGATTCTCCTCTCATCTCTGTATACCAGCCTTTATGTTTTCTGTTACTACCATATTCTTATCATGATCATTTGATTGGCTCTCACAAGAATTGCAACCAAATCTATTAGATTATCAATATCCGGTATATACTGTATTTATCATGCATATTCATGCATACCAACTTTATCTCATACCGGATTTCAACAGTTTCATAGGTTATGTTGTTCAATAGTGTTTCTGAATTCAGACATATTTTGGAGCATCCAGATTCATACAGAACTCGATTTCAGTGCTTCGTTACCTAGGTAGAAAATTTGACGAATTGGGTGACCACCAAACCTTTAGTTTTTATTTTATGTGGATTTGTGAAATTCAGCATTTTGTTTCTTCTTGAAACGGTGTTGATTATTCTTCTTGTTTGTGTTGTCGATGTTGTGTTTGGATGGTTCTATGAACGCTGAATCACCGTGAATTTTCATGGAAGTTTGACTTATGTCGACCGCACCTTTGTTTGGAAAGGGGCTTTTTATACTTGAAACTGTTCATTCTATTGTCGACCCAAGACTTTTATATTGTTAGCTTCACCGCTGTTTCCGACAAAGATACAGTATTCAATAGAGTAATGAGGGTCTATTGTCTTGAAGAACAGTTTTGGTGTATCATCGTGATTTGATGTCAACTGTTCAGGATTATTTTCACGTTCGGTTGTTTTGAGAGACTTACTTTTTTTCATAAATCCTTTGATGTAATTAATGATTTCTTCTGAAGCATCTTTTTCTTCATTATTTTCAATGTACGGTTTATTTCATTCAAAATAGGTTCTTAAGATTCCTTATTGATAGCCTCTTCTGTTTTTGTCATCAATATGCATTTGACTGAATCGGCCAAATATTTGTAATATAATGCTTTAGTAATCGCATTGTGACTTCTTTGATTGAATTTAATGTTGAAGTCATTCAGAATAACCTTTTTAAATGTTGTAAATGCTTCCAATATTCCATCCAATTTATACTTTTGTTTTCGAACTATCCAAATTTGGCAAATTCTCAAGTTTCTCGTTATGCACAATCATTACAGCGCTTACCGCTTTTTGAATTTCTTTCTTACTACGTTTCTTGATTCCTTTGAATTCATTGGGCGTAAGAGTGTCAACACCATCCAGCAGATCTTCTTCTTCAGGCTCCAGCGATGACTCCGAATTTCAGCGTAGACCTGATCCGTTCCAGCGTTTGTACCGTCAACCTTTTCCATCTCGTTAAACAACTCCCGAATTGTCTTTAGGATGTCATCTTTTGCTTCGATAATTTTCTGAGCAAACTCACCCTTCAGCATAGGTTCTGATCTCTCGTCAGACACTGACTTGGGATCAGTTGAAGTTTGAACCTTGGCAAATTCATTTTTGGACTTGTCTTGACGAGCAGCAGCGGAGGAGGACACTTTTGTTTGGTTAAGAATGGTTATTTCGACTAAACTGAGTTGAAACCTGCATATTGAGAACAGGTTTTGGATTAGAGATTAATGGATATGGACCTCTATTAATCACCAAAGAACTATTTAATTCTGTTTACACTAGACTGAATTCCGTGGGGTTTATATAGTCTTCTTGCCCTGGAATTTTGTTGAGTGTTTTAACAAGTTATTACCAGCGAATACCAATTACTTTTTTGGGAAATTATATACGTCCAATCCGAGCATTTTCCTGAGATCCTATACATTATTTTCCATCAGAAAATACTGTAGCTGACGGGAAACCTGTATATGGGTAGACCACTTTTCCTTTTGGACTTAGAAATGGATTAATGGATACGGAGTTATATTAATCACTGAAGAACTATTTAAAATCTGTTTAAACTAGAGGGAATCCTCTGGGCTTTATATATTCTTCATCCTCATCTCATCTCTGTAATTTGTTGCGTTATTCAACAAAAGAAATGTAGAATTTCTGTTTCGGATATCTATCGGATCCAATCTGATGTTGGTCACCTCGGAAACCATTATTAGAGATCCTGTATCTTATTTTCCATCAGTAGCATATGAGTGCGTGAAAATACTATAAAAAAGGGCGGTATCCCCTTATAGTTGATAGACTTTTCTAAAAGTTTAATAACGATAATTAGAACAACTTACAATTTCTAACTTTGCTATTATCAATTACTACGCGTAAGACACTATGAATGTATCCGAATTCCAACAAAATGTATCTGAACTTCAGCTGATTATGAGCCGTTACCCGAAGTTCAACTACTTCATTTCGTTTCCTTCAGAACAAAAGTTGGCTTCAAAGTACAACTTTCGATTATGGAAAACCAGAATGGATCAACTTTTCGAACCAATTGGAAAAGAATTTGTGGCATATCTTTTGCCTCTGACAAATGTCGACACTGGATACACCTCTGAGGACATGTGCGCTTTCAATGCCTATATTGACTATGTTCTTTCCAAAACCTTGGCCGAGAAAGTTCGTAGTACTCTCAGTCGTGAGCAACTCACTGGCAGAGCACTTTGGTTACGGATTCTTGATCTTTATGGCACCATGGATCACCATGATGTGTTCAAATATGTTAAGTCGTTATTGACAGTGATTAACAATCCTTCTTTGAAAACTGACAAGGTCAAGCCTGCGTTTGACTCCCTTTATTCCCTTGAAGAATTTTATACCTCTGATGAAATGATGGGTATTCACCTTCTAGCTACTAGAAGTGCTCCTAATCTCATAGAAGAATACTTCCAACTGGGCAGCGAATCTTTGAAGTATGATGACGTTTTCCGATTTCTTGCCGAAAATGAAGAAGACACTACCGAAGCTCCTATTGCTCCCTCGGTGCTTGCAGCTACCTTTTCCACTGATACCAGACGTCGTACTGTTCATGCCAAAGATCCGATTTGGAACATTAAGTGCTACAACTGTGGTGGTCGTGGCCATAGACGTGATGTGTGCACTTCACCTATTCGTGTTGTTAAGTATACTGGATAGATGACCAATACGTCCAAGAGGCGTTCCTTTAATGACAATGAGCGCAAGAAGCAAGCCAAGTAGCAAATTTTGCTGTTGTAGAAAGTGCGTCTGTGTTCACTACAACCACCGGCATCACGATATCTAATTCACCGGAGTACATTTTTGACTCTGGTGCTTCAATTCACATTTGTCATGATCGGTCCTTGTTTTGTACTTTTAAACCAGAGTCTGGTAGCTTTGTTTCTTGTGCTGGCGGAGTTCGTCTTCCTGTCTTAGGTAGAGGGTCTATCAGGTTTAGGTCTGCTGATGAGACTATGGTGCTTCAAGAAGTATGCTATGTTCCGGAATGCACTAAAAATCTTATTTCCGTGCATGCTGCTGTTTGTGTCTCTGGTTCGCCCCTCACCACTAAACTGGACGGAATATATCATCCACGGATTGGTCGTTTTGGTGTATATAGGGACGATCTTGGGCTTTCTGTCCTTGATATGACACCCGTACCACCTTTACTCTCCGCCTTATCTGTTCTTCATAAACCTCTTGGTCATCCGCATCAGGTTATTGAACAGCAAGTACGTCGCGACAATTACTAGCCTGCTGATATTGGTGAAGTAACGAAGAATTTTGCTAGCTGTCTGGAATATAAGGAGACACGCAGTATGCCGAAGGTTTCCCATAAATAGGATACAACCACTCCTCTACAAATCTTTCACTCTGATGTCGTTGGCCTTCATAATACATGATTATAGCAAGTTTAAGTAGGTGTTCTGAATCGTTAGGAATATATTCGGCTAGTACACTCGTTTTCCTCTACTCGTGGTGGTTATCGGGTTGGTGCTCTTCGTACAGATAATGGGGGTGAATTTGTCAACCATAGTCTCAGGAGCTTCCTTGAACAGGAAGGTATAGCACTTCAGCGTACGGTTGCTCACAATTCTTATCAGAATGGAACCGCAGAGCGTTCGATCCGCTCGGTAATCGATAAGGCCAGGACGCTACTTGGACATGCTTCTGTTCCTCAAGCATTCTGGCCCTACGCTGTTAAATGTGCCGCATATTTATTGAATAGGCTCCCCTCCAGGACTATTGCTGACAAGACACTGTTCGAACTATTGCACCTCGAACCACCGTCGATTGATCATCTTCGCACGTTTGGGTGTGCTGCATTTGCTTATATTCCTGAACCTCTTCGTCCCCTGAAATTCTCACCTCGGGCCGTTAAAGGAGTGATGTTGGGCTATGATAGCAACCGCTCATCATACTTAATATATGAATTACATTCCCATGAAGTTGATAGCTCAAATCAAGTTTCGTTGCATGTATCCATTTGATCACCTGATCAAGCACCAACTACGTCTGCTTCAACTATTCCTATGGGGGTGTCCGGTATCCTCGCATTTTACCGGTTGTTCCCACGACTTCACGAACTGAACATTTGTCGAGTGATGAACATGAAAATTCCTTGGGTGATCACTCACAAGAAACAATCAACAGATATGAACAGGGCAAATTCTCTTGCGACCTCTTTGTCTATTTCGGACAATTTACTACCACTACCTTCGTCTCCTGATGCGTCTCTTCTCTCCTTTGATTCCACTGATACTGAATTTGCACAAATACCATCTAATCGACTCGCATCCGATTCTACGGGGGTGAGGTTCTCACCAAACACTCATTGACACCAGTGATAAGTCCTAACCACAATCAGAGGGCTGGAAACAAGAGAAAGCAGGTGCCATCAACGAATTTGACAAAGAGAGTCCTATAGGAATTCATGAGGATAATGTATCCTGTATAAAACTTAGTAAACATTCTGTTGAAATTTTATACCCCAATAATGCACCTTCTTCTTATATGCAGAATGGCTGCAAAATCTAACATAATCTCAAGCAACGATAAGGTATGCCCTGGACTCTGAGGACTTTCACCTCTCGGATATCCTTGTTTCTTCATAATGACCTGCTGTAGCCACCTGTCCCAAACCTGTTAATATTAATTCCAGTCGCACGAATAGCCCAACAGTTATAACTCCTGGACAGTCCTCATCCCCGGCCCTGCGTGGCTCAGTGTACTACCTGTCAAACTATCCCGCTCTTCTTCCCGCGTCTACCTCAGGGGGGAAGCACCTACTGCATCACGGCCTACTCCACTGGTCAATGAAATGTAACTTGTTCGTACGAACCTCTTTGGTGCGCGAGAACAACGCATTGTTCGGAAGCGCAAACTCACACCAGTTCCGTCTCGAGTCCCTCTGTAGTGGAATGACATAATTCTTTTCTTAATACTTTATGAAGCTGGTATGTGTATCAGTGTTAAGTACTTCATATAGCTATAGACAATTTCTCTAAACAGGGAATTTCTTGAAGAATTTGTACAGAATTCGCAGCACGTAGATTTTTTGTGTTACGATGAGGTCGGAGAAAACTGCTAATCTCTAGGCCGTTGACCGGACATTGCTGATAAAAACATCCAGTCTTGGTCCTAGTACTTTAACCTCAATCATTTATCGTTCCTTGAGATTATGTCAGATTTTGCTGCTATTCTGTATATAAGAACATAGCGAATCATGTTGAATAAGTTTTGATGAATATTTGCTAATCCACTACTTAAACTATACAAGTGCAAAATTGCTGCCATTTAACGTGATTCTGATCTACATTGAGAAAATCTCCTCCATTGTGAAGGTAAACATTCTATCTTTTTAGCTTTTCCCTCCTTGTATCTATGCAAAATAACTACCCGTAAATAAGTAACTCAATAGAATAACTTAACAATAATTTTAAAGAATCTGATCCGCTTCCAAAGTAAACAGCTAAACACATCGTTGTAGCATAAACTCGTTCAACAAGATTTGACACCTATTCTTCAAAATCGCTCTCGGTTTAAACTCTGTTGAACTGCATTTGCAAATGTTCCAGTTGGCGTTCTTCACGGGAGATTATCCCGGAATTGATCCTTTTCGGAAAGCTCATCTTGTTTATTACTTTGCAACTATACAAGATATTACAATACTTCATTTCAGTTCCAGGAGCCTTCTTCCTATTTGCAAGGCTGCTGAAGTCTACCCCACTAGGAGCTCGCCTCTCCATCCTCCAGGTCCTATTGTCCGTCTTCAGAGAACTGATATTCCTCCTTCTGATTCCTTCGACCTATCTGCCGACTTTTCTACCGCTCCTGGTCCTCGTCAGGTATCATATCGTCCAACATAATTCTTGTTTTAAAACACCTGTATTTGAACATTTGCAGATAAGGCTGCAGGTACTCATATAGGATGAATGGAAGTACTACTTCAATTCATCGAATTACAACTATTTCCATTAGATAATCAGCACTGTTGGATTGCTTCAAATTTTCACTACAGGATAATTCAGTCTCATATTGAATAACCGAAGCTTATTGTTGGTTATTTTAGATATTCAATTTCAACACCAAGGATTCGGTATGTTAAGGTTCCGGAACAAGATTGCAAATAGGCTCTTTATGCTTCAAAGTTTAGAACAATTAATCTGCAATTGAACTCGTTCTATCTACTATCAAATGGGTGATGACTAATTTTTAACAATTCCAAGAGTTTCTATTGATTTCAGGATATTGAATATTGCTCTATTGTAAAATGGCCTGTAGTGGATGGGAGAAAGCACTGCGTTTCCTCCTATACAGGCCCAACTCTTCCTCTACTAGCATACGCAAAATGCACCAGGCCAGTGCTAGGAATGATGTCATTTATAATACTCCATGCTTATAGAACAATTATGAATTGCTTTAATAAAAGTTAAAAATGAAATGCATATAGCGCTTCTCATGTTTGGAAGTCTATTTGGACAATATACATTTGAAGGTCAAACGTTGGTATGCTTTGAAGTTCATAATGGTTGAGTTGAGCATACACATAGATAGACAGTCTGTCAACACCCAATAAACACAAACATCATAGCATCCATGATGAAAGAAATTTCAACTTCTTAAACTTGCTTGGCGGGCCCTCCATTCCCAATGAGAAGTCTTTTAAGTACCAGAAAGATGCTATAATCATTATGTATGCAATCAAATAGATTGTGCATACAATAACACGATTCAATCTCTTTCTTATGAATGTTTCCATTACGAATGCACTTACTAATATGGCGAAGTATAGTGCTGGAACATAGTGATGTAGATACTTTACTCGTCCCATAACGACAAAGGGGAAATAATGCAAAAACCAAGCTAGAAAAGGGAAAATTCCTTGAATCAATAGTTCATTCCAGTTCTCTCCAAGAACACTATATGATAAGATTTGCCTTTGATGCATCACCGCACATGCTGCGACATAAAGAATAAAAATCAACAAGGAGAAAGTTGAGAACCAAGTTATAAATGGATTACCCATTAAGAAGTACTTAACATCATCTGCTCCCCACGAGCCAAGCCTAATTCCAGAAAGTAAGAGTGGCCACTCCCACCATTCGGAACTCAATCTATCAAATTTATCTGGGTCTGGAATAAGGGCATTATTTGAGGCAAGCATACCGTAGTTTAGCAACACAAACTCTTTCCAGAACTTAGGTTTGGGAGGCACATATGATTCCGAAGGTGTCTCGAACTTGTTATTGGAATGGTCTTCAATATTCCACCAAGTTGTTTTGTCCCTGGATAATATTGCATACTTGCAGACTACCTCTCCCTGCTGAAATCCCCACGAAGGATATGAATACCCTGTAGTAGCCAAATAGCATCCCAATTGCTTGTGCTTTAATCGAAAATTGGTTGAAATAGGATGAACTTCATCTTCGCTCTCGCTTTGGAAAAAAGGAGATTCAGACTTTTCTTGGCCCTGTACTTCAACTGTCCATGAATTTCTGAAGTCATTTACCTCCAATTCTGATATGCAAGATACCTCATAGTGATTGTCTGATATTGGTGCCAGAATAGGTTGAGAATGTAAGAAGCATCTGGTTTTATTGTGCATGAGTCTAATTGTATCTCCATGTTTAAGTAGGGTGTCCAGAGTTTCAACTACGCCTGAAGATCGTTCAAGAAATTTATCGGCTTTAATTACGAAATCATTATTGTCGTCCTTGAAGCCGTACGTTGTTATCTGTTGCAATTGCGAACCTTCTGGATAAGAATGATCATGTGAATGAAGTAAATTGGGGGAGAGGCCCTGAGATCTAAGTGTAACAAGTGAGTCGAAGGCAACCGATCGTGGGCCTTGCTTAATCTTATTTCCTTCCAATGATGCCTGCAATAATGTGGATATAGACCCATCTCCTGGACCAGAGTGGTTGAGCACTAAGAAATGGATTTTGAAGCATAGCAAATAAATTACAAACGGGTATATTATTAAAGTTAATATTCTCGAAATCCAATGAAAAATATATTCTTTGAGTCCAAGTTGGTCCGTAGATATTAGTTGGTAGAACTTAATCAATAAATCGTAAATAATGTAGAGACCAATAACAGAAGTTACGAATAGTCCGACCCACTTTACAGAACACACACATCCAATTGAAAATCCAGTGAGTATTAGAGCTTTTGTTCCTTGTCGCGAAAGTAGCCGATTCTTCACTCTAGCATTGTGAACATTCACTAAGCAGTAAAAAGCCAACATTGTAAAGAAGAGTAACATGGAGTCCAAAAGAATAAATTTTGACAATGTCAATGATATCATCTCAAAAATAACCAGTAAACAAATAAACCAGGTAGTCAATTGGCTAAAGCCAAGTGACTCGGAAGTCTTGTAAGCAATTGGGGTACACAATATACTGAACATACAATTGAAGCATCTCATCATTACGTAGTTGCAATTATCACCATACTCTATTCCACTGTCAAACAGAAAATTTCCATCATAGCCTGACAAGTAACCAGATAAACCAACTAGTAACTTTCCTAACGGAGGGTGAACATCGAAGTAGAATTCATGCTTCAAGTAGTAGGAACCAAACTTGCCAAAATGAGCTTCATCCCATAGCACTTTATTCGATGCATCTATACGATACAATCGCACAAATGCGGATAAGGCTGTCAACACCAAAGGATTTATGTACATAGTGAAGACCCTGGAAATACTGGCATGGTTATCATGAGAACTAATGGATAAAGATTCTGTCTTAGAAATTATTTCTTCCAAGATTTTCTCGTTTTGTGATTCTTGATTCTTTCTATTTGATAAATGCCTATATTCATAATCGTCATTGTTTACTGATTTAACTCCTGTGCTGTAAGTGGAGTCACTCATATTCTGAAGAATAGAGAATCTTAATTGAAGATCAGAGGTCTGTATCGAGTCGATCAAATATTACATTAATTTTGGATGCAATCCAAATGTCGTACAATGTCGTCATTGACGACATTGAACCTTCATTGTATTCCAGCAACTCATGGAAAGGTTTGTGATGTTTGTTGCCAGAATAGCCATGCGATATAACTATTTCGAATAAAAAATGAAATGACTGTACATATAATTACCTCACCTTGTTCCTTTCTTCTTTTTTTTCTTCTTTTTAAAAAATCACAGATAAATACTCCTAATGACTGTTCCCTATGCGCTTTTCGAATTCCTCCCTCTTAAATAGTCTGAGCGACCCGTATAACAAATGGTACATACACCCAGCGACCATTGTGTTCGCCCCTCAAGTTAAGAGTCTGTGTGTCACTAGCACAGTCACCAGAATCACCAACGAATACTTCTTGATTTTCCCATATATTGTTAACCTTCATGTACCTGTAATTTAGGTTAAGCGTTTGGCATTATAAATCACCGCTCCCGTAGTTAAGGGACTGCTTAAATCTTCACAGCCATAGTTGCTGTGGAAGTATAACTGGAACTGCATTGTTAGGTTTAAGTATAGCGATAGGGCAAATAGCGTTATCAATGTAGGTGTTGTCATTGCTAGTAACATAATTATCTATTGCTTGTAATGATTGCTTCAACTCGTCGATGCTTTTGCCAGCAGTTTCTAGTACTAACTTAGTACTTGGCAGTTTAACGTAATACGCTTGATAGGTTTACCGGTTGCCTGCCTATCAATACTGTGTTCCAATTCGATTACGTTAGAAGCCAGTTCAATAAACATGTATACAGTGACAATAGCGATACATCATATTATACCTCTTTTCTGAGAGGTAATTCCCCGTATACTTGTACTGATTCTCGGTCTATTGTCTTTCTTAACTTAATTTCCAGTATTGTAAACTAGTCGTATATTAACCATTTACATAATCAATATCTTCATGCTTTCCGGAATTCCGACATTGTTTTACCAATCGCAAACATGAATCTGTTGAAATTTATATATATATTATATATATATATATATATCTTGGTCCTATACTTGTTTTTGGTTTTTACTATATCTTTTAAACAAAGAGGGTAAACATTCAATATTAGGTGTTTGTCTTCGTATAATCCGAGGTGACCCTCCTCGGAAAACAATAATATCCCTATATTCTGTTTTTCTAGTTGTCGTGTTTGGACAAAAGAATTTCTATTCATCATTTTGCAACACCTTAGATGAGGCAACTGCTGCATTACCTTTCTGGTCTTCAGTGGTGCTAAATTATTTGTGCAATCCAGTGTCTACATTAACTGATCAATAAACAAAACTGTAACAAACAAGGGTTCACTAATATTCTTTGCTTTATACTTTTGGGAAACTTTTGTATAGAAGTATGAACTCCCAATCAAATACCCTCTCTAGGTTATGTTCAACTTAGAAATATTGTGTGCTCGTAGTGTAATCTATTGAGAAAAGCACATTTTGGGGTATGATTTCAAGTTTCCCTTGAGTATGTGAATCTTGATCTTCTCTTTTTGCAAATTGTTAGCTGACTGATATAAAAATAAAATCCGGTTATCCGAAAATAAGTTTTGAAAAAGCTTGGCACTTTCATTCGTTACCCCAAGAAAACTACCGAAAACTGAACAATTATGTACTATAACCTACGAGATGTTTATAGATTAGTCGGGCATATTTACTGTCTTTCCAATCTCAGGTCATGTCCATTTTTCCATGCTTTTTGAGAGCTCTTTAATGTTGTACATAATATAAATGGGATCAAGATGCAAGTATATGTCCATGCGAGTTCACGTGTGTTGATTCTAATTTCAGCCACCAACAAAATCTTTAATTTTTGTGCACACCTATTTTCATTTGGAAGCACAAAGTAGCCTTGGTTCATCTTCTGTGAATGTGATTCCTTCTTACTGAACATTAAGTTGTTGGATATCAAAGTTTAGAATCTTCTGGAGAACCTCTCCAAAAATTAATAACAGAAAAGTACTGTTGCAGAATCATATTCGGTTGTAAACTATCGAATTTTATATTTAGTCTCACGCTATTTACATAAATATTGTTGGTGCTTTATGCAAGTCTTAAATCTAATTGTCATGGAGCATACACATTTGGAATTTGGTAAATGTAAATATATATGTATAAATATCACTAGTTTTGGTCCAATTACGCGTTTTCTAAAAATGCTTTTAACAACATGCTTGGCCTCATGTCTGTACGCATACTGTTGAAGACGATTCTCTTTGTTTTTGCAGCAGTCTTGTTTATCGTAGGAGGTTCACATTTGGGGACATACATAGATGATTATGACGTTGGCTTCTCTTTATTTAGAGACCAAGATAATGATATTCCTTCTGGTAGTCAAAAGGAAGCAGATATCGAATCTAATGAGATCTTAAAGTCTTCCATAATTGGAACGCCTACCTTTGAGTTGGTCAAAGCAGGTCGATCACATCAATTTTGGTATGAAGTCTTCTCCATTTTTAAGAACAACAGATTTGAGTTGGAAGAAGATCAAAAACTAATTAGAATTGTTCCAAAAGACCAACAACTCAAACCTAAGAGTAGAACGAAAGAAGCTCTTCTTGGAAAAGCCGAAATCTCAAAGGACAGTATGAAGCAATTAAAGGAGAAGCACCTGAATATTTTTAAACAATTGCCGAACAATATCGATACATCTACCTACAAAAAGGGTTCCAGAGGTGTTGTGATGGTTGGAGGTGGTTTCTACTCGTGGTTGTCGTATTTGTCTATTTTGCAAATAAGACATACAGGTTCCAATTTACCAGTAGAAGTCGTCATACCTACTTATGGAGACTATGAAAAGGAAAAGGACTTCTGCGAAACCACTTTAGCCAAATTGAATGCTAAGTGTGTTATCCTTCCAGTCAAGTTAGGAACGGCTGTAGTCAGAGATTGGTCGTTTAAAAGCTATCAATTCAAGGCTGTAGCTTTGGCAATCTCATCGTTTCAACATGTTCTACTCCTTGATTCTGACAATGCTGTTGTTTCAAATATCGACAAGTTGTTTGACTCACAGGTTTACAAGAAAAATGGTCTTATCCTCTGGCCAGACTACTGGAGTCGAACTGTATCCCCTCTTTTCTACGATATCGCTAACGTAAGTGTTGTCGAGAATACAAGGGCTAGATGGCACCGATTCCCGCTTTTTTCTGAAGAGAGTCTGATGCCAGAGGGTGAGCAGAATTTCCATGAATTGAAGGGCACTTGTTCTGATTTATCAACTGAGTCGGGACAGCTATTAGTGAACAAGAAGACGCATGCAAAGATGATACTTCTTTCTTTATACTACAACGTCTTCGGTAATGAAGTATATTATAAACTTTTTGGACTAGGAGAAATTGGAGAAGGTGATAAAGATACTTTTATGACAGCTGCAGTTGCAGCTGGAGCAAGCTATTATCAAGTTAAGGGATACATTCATACATTTGGGTACCTGGACAAAAAAGGGTATCATGGGATGGCAATGGGACAGAAGGATCCTATTCAAGATTACAATACATGGCAAAAGGAATATTCAAATGTACAGAAATATCTCAGAAAGAATAAATTGCATTGGAATATCACCCAACAAGAAGAGAAATTAAAGGAACTCGAAGAAAAGTATTTTACTGGCAGTATTAAGGGAATCGATTTATTCTCCTTACATTGTAATATTGGTAAAATTGACCCAATAAGTTACATGAACAACGACGATCTTAATGAGGGTATGAACAGAATGAACCATAGAATGTATGGCCATTACTCGTATAAATCTGGTGAAAAGCAAGTAGATTTTGAATGGAGAAGGTGGTCAGACATATATAATGCATTGTGTGTCAACAAGATTATTCCCTTTCTTTACGGCAAGGACAAGGCCAAGGACTTGGACGGGGCTTGTGAATACATTTCTAACACTGTGAATTGGTTGGCCCTGACATCAAAAACAGTTCAAACACATTAGGTAGATTTTTTACCACACAACAAAGACACGTTGCTTTCACATGTTAATATAAAGTATTTATAATATTTCGCTTCCTATCCAAATATAAACCCTATTTCTAATACTATATCCTCCCATGAAAAAAAAGTAGATAAATAAATGATGATATTGCTCATTAACAGACTGAGAGTAATAATATAATCTGATTTTCAGATCAAATCCAACTTCTTCTTTAATACAGACAATCTATTTCCGATGCTGACAATAAATTTTTCAACCATTGCTTTGTCTTCGCTATCAAGCTTTTGTTCTGTATCATCTGTATTGTTATAACCTGGCTCTCCGTCAAGTAATGCTTCTAACATCCAAATTGCAGTACTATATGCCAATTCACAGCCTTTTAAATCCTCTTTCACCAACTCATTTACGGCTGCATTTCTGGACATTTCCAAAGCTCGATCAAAAATTAATTTCTCTGCAATAACCCTGCTGCCAGCAATATTTCCATTGGTAATTGTGGAACAATTCGGTGTCATACTCTGATCCTCCTCCTCCTTAAATATGGTTGTATTGGCTTCTTCCAACCTAAGCTTGATAAATTCAGCTTTTTCTAAACTCTCATTAAATTTCTCCCTAATCCATTGTACCAATTCATTGATTCTAACAGAAGTTTGCAAATCACAAGACTTTCTAATGCTTTCTTCAGTGCTGTCTCCCTGCTCATTCTGACTATACCACCATTCGCTAGCTATGGCCATTCCCTTCGCCAACAAAGAAAGCGTTTTCACATACAATGCCACTCCCTCTTCACTAATTGATTTTATTATCTTTGGTGGTAGCATATCATTCTGATGGAGGAGGTCATCATCCAATCCATCAGAAGAAGGAGGACTGGGTATCAACTGACTAAATTTTACATCCGCAAACAAGTTAACAGCGTGTGCTTTTGTTGCAAGGGACTCTAGTCTACGCAATACTTCATCGTCAACCGATAATTTCTGGCGATCGGAAGCATTTACAGCAAACGTTGCATTGGAAACAGTCGTTGAAGTAGGTAAGTTTAGCCTCTGCAAAAGAAGATGGTTCGCAAAATTGGGACTTGAAATAACAGTTGAAAAGGTTCCATTTGCTGAGCTGTACTCTGCATCGTCTGATGCGGTGATACCCGTAGATATATTGCTAGATTCAACATTTGAAACGCCCCATAATCTGTTCGAAGCTAGGCCAATAGCCTTGCTAAGTGGAGAAATAGAAATAGAAATTCTTCTTTCTGCAAAGCTAGGTCTTCTTTGGCTGCCATTCAGAGATGCTCTCCGGTATCTGGTCTTATTGTGATCTGCCGTTGCGGTACCACCCTTACGAGGATTTATTGCAACAGCTCCACTTCCAGCATGGGCGAGTTCATCAGCTATGGCATTTACTTCGATTGCTCTTTTCTCGACGACTACGTAGTCCTTCTCCAAAATAAAATCGTCGTTGTTTCTTCTCGTAAGAAGTTTATCATTTCTCGCCGTGTTATTGGCTTGAATAGAATGTGACAATGCTTCCGGGCCCGGGCTATTTTCATTGATAATTTGCTTTATCTCCTCATCTCTTTGAAAACTAGAAGATGAAGAAACACGTTTCTTGTCACTTGCAGGATTTGTAATTGATTCTGATGCCTTTGATATGGCCGCTGCAATCGGTTGTATATATTGCGACCTTTGTGAGGGATTAATTGGAGAAATGTACTCACTGATAAATAAGTTTTCGTCCATACTAGAGGTCTCTAATGGTTGATCGTTGCCCGACAAATCGGATGTAATCATCGCATCATTAAAAAACTCATTGAAAGATATCCTTTCAGTTGGGTTATATTTCAAAAGAGCTCTTATCAAAGTTTTCAAAATTTCTGGCACCTGTGCTGCGGATGGAAACTTGATTCTGTCGTTCGCCCTCTCGATATTCTTCAATAATTCAATATGATTGCCGGCCTTAAATGGAGGTTTTCCTACAGTCATCTCATAGAGAACCGCTCCAACGGACCACAAGTCTGCCTTGGCGTTGTACTTTTCGTACCTAAGGATTTCAGGTGCCATATACAATGGAGATCCACATAATGTTTCTGCCATTGAAGTAGAAGGCAAAAATCTAGCGAATCCAAAATCTGCTATCTTCAAAACTGGAAGTTCCCATAGACCAACATAGTTTCCATCTTGAAATTCCTGCTTTGAATGCATTGGGGGGCACAACAAAAGATTTTGTGGTTTAATGTCTCTGTGTACCAAGCTTTTGTCTCTCAAGAATTGGAGAGCGGATGATAATTGTTTTAGAAAATGGATTACCAAGGTTTCATTTAAACCATGAGAACCCTCTGGAGAAGGATATCTCTCTAAAAGTGACGAAATAACAGGATGAGTCTTGATTAATTGGTTTCTCTTTCTAATAAAGTATGAAAGATCACCCATAGAACAGTAGTCCATGACAATGTGAAAATGGGAAGATGTTTGCTTATAGTCTAGTAGCCCAACAATATGAGGGTGTTTCATACTCTTTAAGATAGATATTTCGATTTCCAAATTTTCTATGAGCTTCTTGGACTTCAACTTCGAACGAACAACTGATTTGATTGCAACCGCCTTATGCGTCTTGTTGTCAATACACTTATAGACAGTAGCAAAGGAGCCCTTACCTATTTCAGGTCCAATAGTGTAAGTTCCTATGTTTTCCATCGGCTTCTGTGAATGTGTAGTGGATGCAGATGACATTGAAATCGAATTGGAGTGCCTTTTATAGGAATATGTAAGTCCAAATTGTTGCTATGACAGACAATTCCCCAATACAATCGCGGAGTCTAACAGAATACCCAATATCTAGATGAGCAGATCCTTTTGGTTGGATAAAGTTTCTATTATCCCTGCGACACGTACTAAGTCGGAGACTTCACTTGTGTTCACTTGTGTGCACGCGTCAACCAGTGGTTATCTGAATCAGGCAGTAACGAAAGCGTGAACACCTACGTTCCTGTTATAGATAAACTTATGTGTTCTCCCTTTCCGATAAGAAGCGAAGCCGGAAAAAGTGCAACTAAGGGATTCTTAAAAAACCTGTGTGTAAATGAACACAACAAAGTAAACGGACCAGGGGGCAAATGATTAGAATTTGGTGAAAATGCCAGCCAAGCTCGTAAGAATCTGTTTATGCCAATCAGCTATCCTGAAGCAGGTGTATTCGGTGTGCCAAAGCTCTTTTGGTGCCTTGAAACTCGATCGAGGAGTATTACCTCTGCAAACGGATATAAGCAACGGAAAAGTGTGACAGACAGGGTGGCGTCTGACAGCGTAGTATCCAAACTTGCAAATATGTAAGTAAGAGATGGTTGACTATGAATTCCTTTATTGTTTAAAGGGAAAGAAATGGTTCTGAATAAGGAAGGTAAAAGTTGAATATATTTGTAATGCCACGGATTAGCAATCTCAAGGATGATTCATCAGGCCAAAAAAAGTGTGATTCATAAGTCTGTACAGTATGGAAGCGATAAGATAAAAAAATACCCGTTGAGAAGTGTGTAGGTACTGCACATTTGCCAAATTCGTACAAAGATTGTTTCGAAATAGAGCCGCAGTTCGGGTTCTGTTTGGATCTCGATACTGTATATTGAATCCTTAAGTCTTTTAGGCTTAATATTTAAGCTGGCTACGTCGAAGTTGTTTCTACTGAAATCCCTTGCATTAACAGCTTGCTATGAAAGCTCAGATTTGACTCACTTCCTAGGAGGCTTCTAGGTTCCTTAGGAAATTCTGTTAGCTAAATATATAGACAAATTCTCGAGGCGAGAATGTGAAAAATTTTCACGAGATTCCAACTGCCCAAAATGGGATCAACTTGGTCGGGAAATGTACATCTAGACCCATACCAAGTAGGACCAACCATCGCAGTTACATCATATGGCTAAGCCTTCAACTTCGTTAAACATTCTTGAAGTTGATGGAATATAATGTAGGATCAATGTCGTACCACAGCGACATTATACGACATTTGGATTGAATTTCCAACAGGTTCAATTTGCTTGATCACCTGATCTGTAAGTTTGCAATATACGAAATATGGCTCTTTTAATCTTGGAGGCCATACGTCCTTCCAGTAAGCAACTTCAATAATGAGTACGGAAAAGTACAAATCTAATGAATGGTTCCACTCTTCTTACCACGGCAATCAAATTTTGCAATAATTTGTTGAAAAACGTAAAATCAAGCAGTAGCTATATACTCTATTTGGTAGTACTCAAAGATTCCGTTGATCAGTTTCATTGGGTTTGATTCAATCTGAAAATACAACTAGAATTAAATATCTGTAATATTGACTTGAACTATTCAGTTTTGTTTGATGTTGTCTGAATCTTAGATGTCCAATAGGACATTGAGATTATTTGTTGGACAAGCATTTGGGAAATCTCACGAACAAAAGAAAGGTATAAATGAAATCATCACGGACTACTTACTCTTGTAGTAAATACAATGCTTGAAAAATCAGGCTTTCTTCTCCACCAGCACAAACTTTCCTGTAAAAAGTAGCTGCAAACTTGAATCCTATAGAATATTTCGTTCCTGTACAAATACGAAAATCGCAACAACGCAGATCATCAAGTATAGTAAAAGGGGTACAACAGTGTTATATATCGCAAATCTCAGAAGTTTCATTCAATCTAGATCAAGTTTGTGTAATCGTCCATAGCAATGTTTGAATCTTTGGTGGCAAACCTTGTGAATCGATTTTTGGGATCGTACATTGAGAACTTCGACGCGAAGCAGCTCAATATTGGGATATGGAGTGGAGACGTAAAGTTGAAAAACTTGAAATTGAAGAAAGAATCCCTAGACAAATTCAAACTTCCAGTTGATGTAAAATTCGGTCACCTCGGTGAATTGACCTTACAAATTCCTTGGTCAAACCTCAAGTCAAAGCCAGTTAGAGTCATAATTGAGGATGTTTACTTGCTTGCGTCTCCTAAGATCATAAAGGACTTTGATATAGAAGAAGACAATCGTCGTGAACTAGAATTAAAGAAGCAAAGATTGGAAAACTTGGAAGCCATTCAGAGCGTAACTTCACAGGCTCAAGATGGGATAGACACAGCTCAAAATGAAACTTTCACAGAATCTTTAATTACAAAAATTGTAGATAATTTACAAGTTACAATCAAAAATATCCATATAAGGTACGAAGATGACTCGGTTTTGGCGGAATCTCCTTACGCATTGGGTATCTCATTGAATGAATTGTCAGCAGTTTCTACTGATGAAGGTTGGAAGCCAAGTTTTATTGAAATAACCCAAACCTTAACAAGAAAGCTTTTAACATTGAAATACTTAAGTTGTTACATGAACACTGAATCATCTTCCATTTATACCGATAACTACGAGGACCTCTTGAATCGGTTTAAGGAATCAATCATTACAGATCAAAACTATTCAATAGATTTGCAATTCCTAATTAAACCTGTTTCAGGTGGGGGCAAGATCACGCTTAACAAGGCAGGTTCTACAGAGGCATTCCCTCATATTAGGGCTGAATTGCTGTTCAAGTCATTTAGAATCGAGCTTGACTCACAACAGTATCGGGATATCTTGTGGACTGCATCAAAATTTCACTGGTATACTAAGACTCATAAATTTAGGAAATTCCGACCAAAGGTTACAGTTGAAGAAGATCCAAAGCAATGGTTTCAGTACGCTGCAAAGTCTGTATTGAACGAGATACACGAAAGGAACTATAAATGGAGCTGGGAGTATTTTGCAAAGAGAAGAGATCAAAGAAAAGCGTACATTAAACTTTGGAAAGCAAAATTATCCAATAACATGACAACAGATCAAAAGTATGATCTTTCAAATTTGGAAACGCTCCTACCATTTGAAGATATAAAATTTTATAGATCATTGGCAAGAAGTGAGCTTCGAAAACAGAATGCAATTTCTTTGGCATCAGAAAGTGGTGCAAATAACCCGCAGAATACCTCCTATGGAGGATGGATATCATCATGGTGGGGTACTGCACCAGCTGCAGATGCTTCTGCTAATAACACCATAGAAGAGAAGACAGAAGCCGATGAAAGCAAATTGGAACTTTCGTTGACAGATGATCAAAGAAAAGCATTATATGATGCAATTGACTATGACGAAAACCAGGAGATTATAGACTCAATTGATTTGCCTAAGGACAGAGTGAAACTAGAAGTGTTCACTTCATTAGAAGAGGGTGGCATTACAATAAGACGAAGGACTGATGAACAAAATTTAGCTGAAGTTGTGTTTGAAGGATGTACAGCTCAATTTTACCAACGCCCGGACTCTTTCTTGGCAAAATTTCAATTACAAGAGTTTAGAGTAGAGGATGGAACGGGAACTACGTTGTACAAGCATATTGTTAGTGTTAAACAGATGCATTCACACTTGCATGAAGATTCGAATGTAATCGCAAATGACCCATTCTTTCAAATGTCTTTTGAAAACAACCCACTAGACGAAAGTGCTGATTCTATTTTACTAGGGAAATTGAAGTCGATGACTATATTTTATAATCCGATGTTTATTGAAGAAGTCGCCCGATTTTTTAGGCCTCCAAAAATCCACCTTGATACAGTCGGTGCAATTATGAATGCTGCTGAAGCAACTGTCGAAGGACTTACTGCTCAAACTAGAATTGGTTTGCAGTACGCGCTAGAAGAACATAAGACCATAAATGTCAAATTAGACTTGCAAGCGCCTCTTATAATTGTTCCGTTGGATCCTTCCAACTTTAAGTCACCAGTTGCTATTCTTGATGCAGGTCATATCAGTGTAGTAAGCAATTTGGTTGATAAAGCAATAATAGAAGAAGTTCGCTCGAAAGAAAGCTACACAGAAGATGATTGGAAGAAACTTAACACCTTGATGTATGACCAGTTTAACGTGCATTTACAGGATGCACAATTTCTTGTAGGTCCAAATATTAAGTCCACCATGGAACAATTGCATTCTGAGACTAGCAAGGGAAATTCATTAATGCTTGATAAGCTCAACATAAAATTGCTTTTGGGAATTTCGATACTTCCTGATGCACACAATTTAGCAAAGTTTAAGGTAAGCGGAGAAGTGCCCGAAATCAATCTTGCCATCAATGATTTCCAATACAAAACTATCATGCAGATCATTGATGCGTCGTTGCCTAATTTTGATGAATTTGATGGAGAAGAATCAAGTGTGTTTGAAGCATTTGGAACTCGAAATGGTAGTGTTGAAATTGAAGATAGTCCAAGTGAACAGAGGAATCCGGTAGATCAGACCGAGAAAGCTGACAAGACTAACATGGATTCCAAACAAATCGAAGCAATCAGCAAGCAGCATATATTCGAGTTCAGTTTTAATGTCCAACTGGTCAACATTTCACTTTCTAGATGTATCAATGGACACACTCTTCAGACTGAGCCATTGGTAGACTTGGTTGGAGATTACTTGTCGTTGAATTTTTATAACACGCAAAAATTGATGCATCTAGATCTAATTTTAGACGACATAAACCTAATAGATCATATTGAACGATCAGGAGTCCCTGAGTTTGCCAGATTGATTTCGTCAAATAATTTTACTGATGAGGAAATCGTGAACAAGGAAATCTTCAAACTTGACTATTGGAGAACGCAGAGAATTGTTGAATACAATGACAAAGAAATTGAAGTATTTGACCAGGATATTAAAATGGATATTGCGACGGTCAAATTTGTAGTTTCTAGAAAGTCCTTGTTGAGCCTTCTTAATTTTGTGTTGAACACTTTCACAGATCCAAATGCAGAGGCGACACCAGCCGACGAATTGAAACACAATGACTCAAGAGACGATGAAGTATCGCCACAAAAGATTAATGTGAAGATTAATTTGGATAGTATTATCTTGGTTTTGAATGAGGATGGTCTCAAATTAGCGACATTGAAACTAAGTACAGCTGATATTTCCGTGTTCTTAGTCCCAGAAGAAATGGAAGTCAACGGTAAACTAGGAGCTCTTAGCCTACACGATGAGATTAATCAAGGCTCTCCAAGAGATTCTCTCTTGAGAAATTTAATCAGCATGGAAGGAGACAATCTTGCGGAATTTGTCTACAAGACATTTGATAGAGAGATCAGCGCGAACACATACAATACTTTTATTTCATTTAACACAGGTGCCATTGCAATTAATTTTGTTGAAAGTTCGTTGAATAGAATCCTTTCTTACTTGAGTCAGTTCTTGAAGATGAAAGCTATTTATGACAAAGCTAGAGACGCTGCAATCAACCAGGCTGGTCAAATTGATGATGCAAATAAAATAAAGTTCGATTTACTAATCAAAGCACCTACCATTATTTTTCCAACTTTGGTGAAGAATTCGAACATGCTATATGATACAGTTTCTGCAAGTCTCGGAGAGCTTTATGCATACAATGAATTCAAAGAACTGAATGGAATAATGAAAAATATAATCTCGACTGGAATTCGAAAAGTAAACCTCTTGTCGTTGTTCCACTTCGAAAAAAATTGTAGACAAAAATCCAAAATAGTGGATAACTTCGATGTGTCATTCTTGATTGATTACAACGAGACGTACGTCAAGGATATTCCTACCTTTATTATCAATGGAAGGATGCCGGCTTTGGACTTAAACTTGACGGAGTTGCAGTTGAAGAAATTGCTTTCACTTTCAGATTCTGTTTTAAAAGTCTTCAATTTTCCAGATGCAAGTTATACATTCGATGATATTGAAATAGACGCTGAGAATGCAAACGCAGTTATTAGACACGATACGACAGTAAGAAATGCGAATGTTACAACTAAACCAATTAAGTTGGACGTTCATGAGAGTCAGGCCATAGAAATACCTCCAGAGCATAGGAATGTGGAATTGAAGTTCGAGGTACCTAGCATATCTTTGAAAATTTACAACAGGACTTTCGGTATTGAAGATATAGAGAAGAAAAGGTTGGCATCATTCAGTTTAAATAAGTTTGACTTCGATTTTGATATGAGAGAGGACGGACACTTCACATCAAACTTCAGTGTCGGTTCATTTGTTGTAAGTGATATCAGGGAGAATACTGACAGTAAGTTCAGAGAATTGATACCGCCTATAAGTGGAGACAACGATCAATTTGTTCTCTCAGTAACAACAGACGGTCCAGCTGAAAAAAAGAATATTACGGCCATGCTTACCATAGAAAAACCAAGCACTATCCTTGTTCTAGATTATTTGTTTGAATTGAAGGCATTCTTTGACAAAGGATTTGAGAAGGATAGTTCCATGATTGTCGATTACGCCCAAAATCGCGAAATGATCACTGGAGACAGAGGAAGCATCAGCGGTTCTGCAAAGATTGATAATAGTCCTGGACCTCAGCCATCTTCGCTGAATATTGGATTTTCAATAAATGTAAAGGAGCCTTCTGTCATATTGCTAGCTGATTCTTCAAAAGAAGATACAGAAGCAATTGTGTTCAAGGTGGAACAAGTTTTGGTGGCTAGCCAGAATGTAATATCTTTAGCAGCAAACAACATTGGACTCTTCTTGACTGCTATGAATGATTTTGATGACACTAGATATAGAATAATTGACGACTTTTCTGTGTCATTTGCTCACGATTCAAATGGTTCTACGTCAACGAGTTTCTTAACAAATATTCAGGCATCAGTCGATCCCATGATTGTAAGGGTGTCGCTAAGAGATATCAGATTAGCATTGGATATATTCAACCATGTGAATGAATTATACAGCAAGGCACATGCGGATCAAACTGCTAGCCAAGAATCTGACTACAATTTGTCCGAAGATTTCAAGAGAAGGCTCTCCAAATACGCTCCAAGCATCCTAACTAGCCTTTCCGCAAAGTCGCTCACAGCTAAAGAAGCTGTACTGATTGATAATGCCACAGTTGTAAAAGGCGAAGAATTGGTGGCAAGCATTGGAGGTGTCAGATTCGTCTTGATTGGAGATGTACATGAATTACCAGTCCTTGATATGAATGTTAAACCATTCGAAGTCAGAGCTATTAATTGGTCAACTGATTTAAATGCTGAAGTTCACATTGAGCAATTTGTCAATATTTACAACTACGCCAGATCTACATGGGAGCCACTAATTGAACCATGGCCCATTGCAATTTATGCCTCAAATGTTCTAACACCACAGAAAAGCTTACTTGTGGAAGTCGTTTCCCGCCAATTGGCCGAGATAACCCTAACTTCACATTCTGTTGCATTATTGTCTCAAATATCGAGTTTGATTACGTCCGATCAGCGCTTGAAACTACGAGGAGAAGATAATCCATATCTAATTGTCAATGAAACGGGATTTGACTTGGAAGTATGGTCAGATTCTTCTGATGATACAAGGGAAAACAGAAGGGTTATAAAGTCACACGACAAGTTATCTTGGTCATTCGAGGACTGGAGAGATATTCGTGAGAATTTAGATACGAACAACAAGGTTGGAATATTAGGTGTTAGATTATTGAATTCGCAATACGAGATTGTGAACGGCATTTCTGCAACTGGCGAAGGTGAAGAATTGTTTATTTTGTATCCACCTGTAGATGGAGTTCATAATAGATTGTCATGCGATATAGCATTAGGAGATGATAATGTTAAGACGATATTGTTCAAGTCGACAGTACGCGTTGAGAATGACGCAGATGTTCCTATTATCGTCAAAGTTATGAATGATAATGCAACAGAAGAGTTGGTGATTGAATCAAAGAAAGGAAAGGCATTGCCGATTGATTTTGTTTATGCCAGTGCAATCAAGATACGACCTTATATTGATACTCCTTATGAATGGTCTGATAGACCACTACATTGGAAAGATCTAATTAAGAATGAAGTGTCTTTGAAATGTTCAGCGGTTCTCAGTAACGATTTGTCGTCATTTTATTTTCAGGCTGAAGCAATTTATGATCATGAAGAGCCTTTGGCTAGAATTTACCCCCATTTGAGGTTAGTGATTTCTGCTCCTGTGGAAATTGAGAACCTACTACCCTTTGACTTAAATTACAGGTTATATGACAAGAATCTCAAGAAAGATTGGAAGGGACTGGTTGACAAGGGAATAAAGAGTTATGTGCATGTTGTCAGTTTGGAAAATTTGCTTTTATTAAGTGTCGAGCCGAAGAATTGTAACTTTGGAAAATCTGAATTCGCTATTATTAATATATCAAAGGCAAGTGAATTTAAAAGAGAGAACACACTCATTTTAAGAAGCCAAGATGGTCAACAATTAAAATTAAGAATTTACTACCCGAGAAAGAAATCAAATAGCACAAGTCTTCGTGTGGTTATTTATTCTCCTTATGTCATTTTGAATAGAACGGGCCAGAATCTTCTTGTTGATGAAAAGGGAAACCTGACATACTCATACGGGAAACTGTCGTTACAGCCAGTGATTCCAGTTATGTTTTCATTCGATAGGTTTGGTGACCGACAAAATAGGGCACAATTGAAAATTGGAGATTCTGCATTTACAGCCCCCATAAGCTTTGATGCGCTAGGCCAAGACATAAACGCGAAAGCTCAGGTGCCTGGCAGACAAATTGAAATGAATGTTGGGATTTCCATCGCGGAAGGAGAAGGTAAATATAACTTATCGAAGGTGGTAACGATCGCTCCAAGATATATCGTGAGAAATTCTCTCCAGGAGACCCTACAAATTGTTGAAAATGGGACGACCAAACAAATTCAGATAGGACCAAAGGAATTATTGCCTCTTTACGGTCTTCGAAGATTAGAAAAGAAGAGTATTTTGATTAAATTCTTGCATTCTTCTAAAACTTGGTCGTCACCATTTACCCTTGATGATATTGGCCAATTATTTATCAAGGTGTACAAGGAAAATGTTGGACAAGTCTTATTGAAAGTGAGCATTATTTTGGAAAATGCTACAATGTTCATTCAGATAGAAAATGCAAACAATAATTGGCCATTTTCAATTAGAAACTTCAGTGACTCTGAGTTTTACGTCTACCAAAATGACCCAAATATCAATGAAAATGGTGAACTCGTCAAAAATGACACACAATACAAGCCTATTTACTACAAAATTCCAGCTAAAAGTGTCATGCCGTACGCTTATGACTATCCTAATGCTGTCATCAAGGAGTTGATAATTAGATCTCACGGTAGGGAGAGAGCTGTAAATTTAGCTGAAATTGGAAACTTGAAGCCATTCAGACTTCCACCAACCCAAGATGCAGAGCAACTGATTGTCGATCTCAACGTTGTGGCAGATGGACCTACTCAATCATTGATCATAACCAATTATGATCCTTCAGTCAGCTTGTATAAACTCCCTGGAGAAAAATCAAGCTCAACGGTAGCCCTATCCCAGAACTTTGAAGCATCCGAAGGTGACGAGAATTATCATATCAAGATCGTGACCAAGTTTGAAGGTTTCGGGTTATCGTTGATAAATACTAGATTCCAGGAGTTATGTTATATCACAATTCGAGGATTGGAACTTAGGTACAACGAGTCAGACTTATACCAGAACATCAGCTTTAAATTGAAGTGGATGCAAATCGACAACCAATTATACGGAGGAATATTTCCGATTATACAATACCCAAGTGTTATTCCTAAGTCAGGTAGAGAGCTAAATAGCCATCCATCGCTTTCCGGATCACTCGTTCGCGTCAAGGATGATAGCCATGGAGTTCTCTTTATAAAGTATGCGACGATTTTGTTGCAGGAGATGACCTTTGAAATTGATGAAGATTTCTTGTTTGCTCTCTTAGAGTTCGCTAAGTTTCCAGGTGCAAGCTGGAACAAGGAATCTGTCGATAAACTATGTGATGCTGAACTCAAGCTTCCAGAACCAGGCAGTTTGACAGGAGCTAGCGATATCTACTTCGAAGCTTTGCACCTTCAACCGATCCAATTGAATTTGTCATTTGTACGTACAGAAAGAGTTAATGCAGAAGACAAAGCTTCATCCCAAAATACATTAATGTTTTTCTTCAATGTCCTTACAATGGCAATTGGAAATATTAATGATGCTCCTATTAAATTGAACTCTTTGTTTATTGAGAATCTTAGAGTTCCAATACCCATCTTGATTGAATCAATTCAAACTCACTATGGGCAATCATTTTTCTATCAAGTTCATAAGATTCTTGGTTCCGCTGATTTCATTGGAAATCCAGTAGGTTTGTTCAATCACATTTCATCTGGTGTACTTGATATTTTCTATGAACCATATCAAGGTTTCATTATCAATGACCGTCCTCAAGAGTTGGGAATTAGCATTGCTAAAGGTGGATTGAGTTTTGTGAAGAAGTCAATTTTTGGATTTTCAGATTCCTTTGCGAAGTTCACCGGTTCAATTGCAAAGGGGTTGTCGGTTGCGACAATGGATAAGAACTTCCAAGAACGTCGTAGACTTAACCAACGCCGAAACAAACCAAAGCATGCTCTCTACGGAGTTGCATCAGGCGCCAATTCATTCTTCGAATCCGTCTCTTCTGGAGTTACAGGCATTGCAACAGCACCCATAGAAGGTGCAAACGCAGAGGGGGCAGCTGGGTTTTTCAAGGGCCTTGGACGAGGTGTTGTTGGCTTGCCAACAAAGACTGCAATAGGGTTCTTTGATTTAGCATCGAATGTTAGTGAAGGCATCAGAAACACAACAACAGTTTTTGATGCAGAAGGATTGGACAAAGTGAGACTTCCAAGACACATCCCTCACGACCACGTTATAAGGCCTTTTTCGCAAAGAGAAGCCCAAGGACAATACTGGCTCAATTCAATTGATGGAGATGTTTATTTTAGAGAGACGTATTTGGCGCATTTACTACTTTCAGGTGAAGAGAAGGTAGTTTTGGTCACATATAAGATGATTGTACTTTTCGAAGTTAACAATTTGAAATCCAAATGGGTGATTAGCTTTGACCAGATCAAATCTATTTCAGTTGAACCTTCTGGATTGAGTATTGGACTCAAGAGGAGAGAGGGTCCATTCATCCCCATTCCTGAAAAGAAAAATAGAAACTTCTTGTACAACAAGATTGCCATTGCTGTTGAGGAATTCAATAAGCACTGCCAAATAGTATTATAGATATAAATCTAGATAATACATGAATTAGTTGAAACATGTAGCATCAAATTGATGAGGAGTGTCTCCAGATCTCTTTGCCAATGCTTTAAGAAAAACTTCTGGTACCTCTTCCTTGCAAGCTTGAAATTTTAGTTTTCTAACGCCAATATGACCATCTACGGTTTTTATAATCAAACGGGGATTACTCGAATCCTCAAGACAAAATTGACCAGGCTTGGAAATCGAAGGGTAATATCCACATTTAATAACCTCAATATCAGAAAGAATAACCCTCTGGTTCTCCTGTATTACCTTTTTCTTTCTCTTCAAGTTCACAAATTTGTAAGAATGCAATGGGCCCAATGCATCTTCCATCCGTTTTATCTGCAACGAAGATTTGATTGACCATTTTATCTCAGAGCTTGATGGACGTATTTTGGGAGCAAGCGAAAACGCGTACTTATTCTCACTTCGAAGATGGGGCGAACAATTTTCCATGAATAGACCTTCGTCTATAACTTGAACCAAGAGATCACTTCCGATGGCCCCCAAACGAATTTGCAAGCTCTCAAAGTTATCTTTATTTGAAACAGGTATTTCTTTTGATTGCAAAATTATATTACCTTGATCGAACTTCGTTGGATGAAGGGTCTGTACTGTGCAACCAGCCGTTCTATCGTCATTAAGCAAAGTATACTGAATCGGCGAAGAACCAGAATATTTAGGAAGCAATGAAGGATGGACATTGAGACCTCCGAATTCGCAGGACTCCAAAAACTTTGCGGGTATAAGCTTTCCATATGAAACTGCAATTGCCAACGAGAATGTATTTGAATTCAAAATGCTTAGTATATCCTCTGTGGAATCAGCTCGTAACACAGGAATGCTATTCAAACTTTCCTCTAATTTCTTACAGTAGTCACCAATTGGTAGATCCACATAAGCTTTTAGATTCCTTCCAGTAGGCTTGATGGTTCTGGTGACAACCTTGATGGACAGAATTCTCTCTGGGTGTTGCAATTTGTACCTGTAAAGTCTATCTAACGATTGCACGCTAAAAGAATCACTTCCAAAGAAAGCAATATTTAGAGGAGGTATAGCTGATTTCAGAGGAGAAAGCGTACTGATATACCTCACTCCGATTAATCCTCTGAGAGTCAACCTATTACGATTCCTAATCAATATCATGTCTTCATCTTGGAAGAGATTTTGAAAATTGCGAAAAATTATGACGCATTATTAGATTTACATTTTCGAAGTTTTGTTGATGGATTCTAAATACTCTAAAGTGCGTTTTTAGTAGAAATGAACCAACAAGACCCCACGGAAGTTCCCAAACCTAATGAATTCATTATAAATCTTGCGAAGATATTGAATATAAATGAGATAGACGAATCCAGCTTACAATTATGTATTAAAATGATCGATCATGGTGTAGATCCAAAGCAATTGGCGCAAAAAATCCTCGAAATAAACAGTGAAACCAAATCAGTTTTGGATTAAGATGAATTGTGATATATTACAACTATTATACATACTAGTACAACTAAAGTTAAAATCATGAAAACCCACCCTTCCTTTTCTTCTTCTTAGGTTTATTTCCTTGAGAACCAAGGCTTCTCTTCTGGGAAAGCGACGGTGTCATGGTTTGTGATGAAGGGAAAGATTCTGGTGTCGAAAACAACAAATCTTCTGATGGCAAATACTGGCTCATCAGGACCAAGTTATTTGGTTGGGGTAATTGAGTTAATTGCGAGAACTGTGCCAAGTTCGATGGAGTTTGAGATTGTGAATTCTTGATCGCTTTTTGTCGAAGTGACTTTGATTTGGAGTTGTTCGATGTGTGATTTGATCTTATTCGTATTGACGGTAGTGAAGACATGATATCTGCTTGGGTCACTTGTGAATCAAAATTCATGGTTTCGGAAGAATTCGTAGCGTCCAAGTTCCATTCCCCTAACAAATTGGAAACCTTTGGCAGTGCCTTTTTGATTACAAATTCATATTCGGATCGAAGTTGGTTCGATATTTCACGAGGCTTCGTCTTGATGAGAGATGCCGTTAATAGAATAGCCAATTTAATGAGACCATTAATACTATTGTACTTTCGTAAAGAATGAGATCCAGGATAATAGGCTTTGTAGAGCAACTCAAAAATATCATTCGCATGAGTTCTTTCACTTTCTTGAACTTCAACAGAATCGAGAATACTGCTAGTCTGAAGAAACCGATTGACAAGACTGGACATCGTAATTCCCTTCTGCTCATAAAACGAAGACAATTGTTCAATCATTAAGTCGAATTCTGCTACATCTTCGATAAACTTGGGTACTGTGCTAGAAATATCTAACAAAGAAAAGTACCTTGCGCTTCGCTCATCAAATTTTCTAGCTCCTTCACCTAACGAATAAGCATATTCTTGAATAGATTGTATTTGAAGAGACTGATCATAAAATATTTCTTCTGGCTCAACAAGAAAGTCTAATAGCTTCGTGACATTTTTTTTGGATAGAGATCTGAAATGAAGATGAGTGGGATGATTCTTCTCTTTTCTATTGTCTTCTTCTAAGGCCGACAAATCGGCATCAATAGAACTTAATGTATAATTTGGAAGCTCCGAAAAACATCTAAATGTTAGGGAAAGATCCGTCGTGAGTTCGAAGAGCCCATAATTTCTAGAAATAATGCATTCTGAATCACTTTCGTCAACAAAATCATCCTTCTCTTGATTTGAGTAGTAAAATTCTCTACTTATGTCCATTAGTGCAACTTGCCTCAAATCAGCTTTGCTTCCTTCCCTTCGCAAATAGTATGGGTCATGTAGACTGAACGGCTTTCCATCTCGATATGCAAAATTGTAAACAAATATCAACGAATATACCTGCGAGTAAATCAAACAACAATATCTCCTTTCCTGTTTAGTTTCAGTAACTTGAAATCTTAGGGAAGGATCAGAATCATCGAGAAAATGCTTCCAGGACATAAGTCTGGTCATCGTAGACTCTGATTTAAACCAAATCAATTCCTTCGAAGTCAAAAGAAATGAGCTTTCACCCAAAGTTGCGAAGTCTTGAATTCTGGACCAAGTGTTTGAGGTTATGAGTCTTCGAGATTGCAATTTTGGAGAAACGGTAAATTGAGTAACTGACGCCCTTGTCAACACAACAAGATGATTTGAATCATATATCCATTGAATTCGTTTCCAATTTGATAACTCTGTACAATCTTCCAATGATGGACTGCATTGCAGGCTATCCATATTGAATTTCTTCACAGAATCAAACAGAATTGTCCACAATCCGAAATGACCTTTTATGTCAATTACTGCAAAGCGCGAGAAGTCATATGGATTTACTGATACATGCGCCAATTCATTGCAGGCTAGGTCTTTGGACTCAATACAACCCAACACCAGCACTTCCAAATTCACTAGAGACTTCGTTTGTATTGCAGGTATACGACAAAAAAGTACGTAAACCTTACTGCTTGTTCTTACGACGATATAAGATGGTGTGTAATCAAAAACTTCCCTTGCTATTTCGATTTGCTTTATAGGCTCTGATAGCGAAATCTGAAACAGTCTAGACAATTCGGGAATCAATAACTTTATAAAGGATTCTTTGTTGAATTTATTTCTAGCTTCAATTCCCTTACTATTGACTAAGCCAATATTTAGAATATTTCCTGATTCTCCAGAGACGTATGCAATCGATCTGAAAGTCTGAGACAGACCCTTCATTTGAACTTTAAATAAGGCAAAAAGATTCTCGTAATTTGGATCGTACGCAATTGTTGATGTCAAGGTCTTCGATTCTATCAAATACGAATTAAGTATATTATCAGGAACGTACGCTTCTGAGACTTCTGATTGATGAAGATTTTTCTTATAAATTGGTTTGATTGCAACTTCTAAGTTGTCATACATTCTTGAATTCAACGTGAACGAAGATGTCAGACTCCGAGCTAACTCGAAAACAGACTTTGATACTTCGTGTAGAACGACTTCGTCTTCTTGGCACCTAGCGTAACTAGTAGTAGCCATAACTCTAGAACGAATTGCTGGAGATTTGGAAGACTCATCTTCATCCCCATCTTTGCTGCTTTTCAGATGTGAAGCATCTAGTCTAACTTGACCATTTCCGTCAACTCCATAACTTAGTCGAATTCCAAGACCCTTCTTATGTGGCCACATTGGTGAACCTTTGGAACAACCCTATTTCCTGAATATCTAGACTTGTTTGGGTGCAACTATTTTTATTGAATTTTGCAATTGTTAATTTTTCTAGTGATGTATCAAATTCTTCCATACACTCTTTTTTCTTTTTTAAATATGGAACATTATTCTTCAAACTTGGGGAAGGAGTCTGCCACCATGAGAGTGTCTATACAATTTTCGAGTGTATTATGCTTGATATTGTTGTTTCGCTATTCTCTTACTGAACAATTTGAGTTCGACGTGTTAGCTGAAAATGGAGAAGTAGACGTGGCTCAATTCAATAGCGACTTAGAGCATCAGTACAGCAAATTATCCAATGATTCGCTCTTATGGGGTCCTTATAGATCCGCTCTTTACTTCGGAATACGACCAAGACTTCCAAATTCATTGATTTCTGGATTAATGTGGTACAGCGCCGATGGGTATGACGGTGTTGGACGTATGAGACACTTTTATGAACAGGGTGACAACATGAGAAGAGCCAACTGGGTCTCGTATGATCCTAGAGTTGGAGGTAGACAAGTAATCGAGGATGAGGAGTGCCACATCAGGATTATCATTGACTTTGTTAAGAGTGACGATGGTAAGTCGTGGGCAGTGAAAGTCAGGGCCCAACCTCATAAGGGTTACGAGAATGTAAAGACTTCGTTCATTTGGTACTCTGGATTAGAAGGAGAAAAGAAGTCTCCAATAGAAGGAGATACAAGAACTGGATACTTACAGTTGGACAACCCTAAAAGCGCATTAGGCTACGAAGGTACCGTGAAGTTGACAGGTATATCTGAAGAATTAGGAATCTTCGATATCGAAATCAACGATGGTCCAGGAACGAACAGACATCCAATTTCAAAACCAGTTACACCAGATTTAGATCCAACAAGAGCACACCACATAAGTTTACGTGTTCCTGATGATAATGTTTGGAAAGCAAGAGACATTTTTGTTACAATGCTACAAGAATCGGTCAAGGATTTAGTAGAGAAGTATTCCACTTTGAACGAGTTTCCTCCAGAACAAGCGTTTATTATAAGAGACTTAAACGGTTTCGAAGGAAATCTTCACTTCGTGCAAAAGATATACCAAGGGGCTTGCGAATTCGACATTATTTATACCAATGCCATTACACCAGCTACAGAGAAAATCACATCTAAGAATATTAACTCAAAAATAAAGCAAGTCCTAACATTGATCAATGAAAAATTTAACCAACATTTTTCTTTAAACAAGCCGTTCGATAATTCGAGCAAGTTTAGAAAGTTTGGAAAAGAGATTTTATCAGGTTTACTTGGTGGTATTTCTTACTTTCACGGCGACCATTTAGTAGATAGAGAAACTGCATTTGATGAGGATTCATTCGAGTCACATCAACTTACTGGATATCCAGAGGGTCCCCATGAATTATTTACCTTAGTGCCATCTAGACCATTCTTTCCAAGAGGTTTCTTGTGGGATGAGGGTTTCCATTTATTGCCTCTTTTGAAGTACGACTCAGATTTGGTCATGGAGATTATGAAGTCTTGGTTTAGTTTGATTGATGATGACGGTTGGATAGCTCGCGAACAAATCCTTGGTCCAGAACTGAGATCTCGTGTTCCAGAACAATTTCAGGTGCAAAGTCCAGAAATCGTTAATCCTCCTACTTTGATGCTTGCTTTCACATATCTCTTGGAATCAGCAAAACTGGCAGGTAATTACGGAAACGTTAATGAGCCATTGTTTTACAGCGACGAAGCCATTATCACGCATAAGGATTTGGGGCTGGTTATTCTTAACAACCCAGAGTTATTAACAAACTATACGAAAGAAATATATCCGAGATTAAAGACTCACTACGAGTGGTTCAGAAGAACCCAAAAAGGATACGTGGAAGAATTTGGAAGAGGAGCTAACTTAGAAGCATACCGTTGGAGAGGCAGAACGATTACACACTGCCTTGCAAGTGGGATAGATGACTATCCACGGCCAAATCCTGCCGATGTCGCTGAATTAAATGTCGACCTTCTTTCGTGGATTGGAGTCATGTCAAGGTCGATGAAATTAATTGCCCAGCTTTTGAAACATGACGAAGATGCCGAAATTTTTGCCCAACATGAAGATAATGTTGTAGACAATTTAAGCAAATTGCATTGGTCGGACGAGGAAAAAGCGTATTGTGATGTTACAGTAGATGAAGACGATGAAAACATTAAAGTATGCCATAAGGGTTATCTTTCATTATTCCCTTTCTTAACCAAATTGATTCACATCGAGGAGCTCGACAAATTAGAGGCTATGGTGGACTTAATTTCGGACCCAGAAGAATTATGGAGTGATTATGGTATTAGGTCCTTGTCAAAAAGCAACCAATTCTACAGAACTGAAGAAAACTATTGGAGGTCTCCAATCTGGTTGAATATTAACTATCTTATCTTAGAAGGCTTACAGCACTATTACGATGTGGCGCACATTCGCATGAACTCCGATATCAGTAATAAATTCAAAAGAGTTTACAAGGATTTGAGGTTAAATCTTGTGAATAATGTTGTCGAACAATGGGAGAATACCGGATACGTTTGGGAACAATATGATGATGAAACCGGAAATGCTAAAGGTGCCAAAAATTTCTTGGGTTGGACATCAACAATCTTGTTAATCATGAACATGGCTGAAGAATTGTAAAATCATCCAAGCATTGTTATTAGAGGTTATAAAAAATATAGAATTTCTTAGTATTAACTAAACTTACTTCGTAGGATCGGCTTCGAATCTCAAGTCCCAGCCAATCTGCTCGCCTAACTTCGGTAAAACTTCGGCAACACTTTGCACATCCTTGTCACCACGTCCTGAAACATTGATAACAATGTGTTGATCCTTTGGCATAGTCTTAGCCAACTCAACACCACCATAAATAGCGTGAGAAGACTCCAAAGCTGGAATTATACCCTCCAATTGGGACAATAATTTAAATCCGATCAATGCCTGAGCATCTGTAGCAGCAACGAAGTCAGCACGACCAGTGCTCTTCCAAAATGCCAATTCTGGACCTACGCCAGGATAGTCTAAACCCGCAGAAACTGAATGAGTGTCATGAACCTGTCCATCACTGTCCTGAAGAACGTAAGTTTTGACACCATGGAACACACCTGGAATACCTGCCGTCAAAGTTGCAGAATGGCGATCAGTGTCTAAGCCGTCACCACCAGCTTCGACACCTAACATTTTGACTTCAGTATCGTGTTCAAAAGGAGAGAACATACCAGTGGAGTTCGAACCACCGCCGACACAAGCAACAACGGCGTTTGGTAACTTACCGCCGTTTAAAGTCTTAAACTGCTCTTTGGTTTCTTGACCAATAACACTTTGGAAGGTTCTAACCAAGGTTGGGTATGGATGTGGTCCAATTGCTGAACCGACAACATAGTGCGTTGACTCTAAGTTTGATACCCAGAATCTGAAGGCTTCAGAAGTCGCATCTCTCAATGTTTGGGTACCATTAGTGACAGCAACAACCTTTGCACCCAAGATTCTCATTCTGAACACATTCAAGGCTTGACGTCTTACATCTTCGGCTCCCATGAAAACGGTACATTCCAATCCAAACTTAGCACATGCAGTAGCAGTAGCAACACCATGCTGACCAGCACCAGTCTCAGCAATAATCTTCTTCTTACCTAATCTCTTAGCAATTAACACTTGAGCCAAGGCATTGTTGATCTTGTGAGAACCAGTATGGTTCAAATCTTCTCTCTTCAACCAGATCTGAGCGCCTCCGGCATATTCAGTCAATCTTTCGGCCCTATGCAAAGAAGATGGTCTTCCAATGTAAGAGTACAAGTCCTTGAATTCCTTCCAGAACTCGGGATCAGCAACTGCGCTTTCAAATCCTTTCTCCAATTCAGCCAAACAAGTGTGCAATGCTTCAGGAACATATTGACCACCAAATTCACCAAATTTTGGGTTGAACTTGTGGTCCTCTTCAAGAACTGGCTTAGTTTCAGTTCCATCTATAACTACAGCCCGAGAGAAAGAAGTTGGCGCATTGACGGAAAAGCCTTCACCTAAAATGGATTTGACATACTTGTAAGCGGTCACACCTCTTTCACCTGGCTTAGATTCACCAATTAAGGTCACGATTCTAGAACCAATAACCACACCATCAGCGCTCTCACCAACAGTTAAGAAATGCTCTCTTGTAGACACACCGAAACCTACGGCAATTGGGGTAGAGCCGGCAAATTTTCTAACTCTAGCACACAACTCAGTGATACCGGAAGAAACAGATTTGGAAGCACCAGTGGTACCCATCTTAGAAACTACGTAGATAAAGGAATCTGCGATTTCTCCCAAGACCTTCAATCTTTCATCAGTAGTGGCAGGGGCAACCAAAGGAACATAAGACAATCCATAACGTGCACAAGACGATCTGAACTTGATGGCTTCCTCAGGAGGCAAGTCGACGACAATGAAACCGTTAGCACCTACCCTTGCAGAGTCCTCAATCAACTTGATTTCACCGTACTTTAAGATTGGATTGTAGTAACCCATCAATATGATTGGAACAGTGACACCTTGTTCTCTTGCTTGCTTGACCAAGTCCAAGCACTTTGGGACGGTGATTCCGTTGTCCAACGCGACATTATTAGCAGCTTGGATGGTTGGACCATCAGCAATTGGGTCGGAGAATGGGATACCCAATTCAATGATGTCTACACCGGCATCTTGCATGCTCTTCAAGATTGGAACTGTGTCCTCAATAGTAGGGTAACCAGCAGTAATGAAGTTGACCAAAGCATTTCGTCCCTCTTTTTTACACCTAGCAAAAGTTTCTTTCAATAAAGCAGACATGTCTATATAAATAATTCTTGACTGTTCTTGTACTTTGGTATAGATTTCTCTATTGGAATCAAGAAAAACTGTGAATTTATATACTTCGGCATCTGGAAATTTTCAGTTTGCAATCAGGGCCGCAACCAAAATCGTATGGCGGAAATTGTGAGTCAGTTCAGGGTAACCCCAAAATTCAAATCCATATACAGAAAAACGCTTTTTTACATTTTCATATTGCGAGAACAGTTGGGTAACTGGGTTACCGTGACTTGCCATGGATTAGGCTGACTATTTTGAAACTATCTTAGTTCTATAATCCTGCTCTTGCATTTATATCTCTTCTGGGGAATTTGCTGTAAAATTTGTCTTCCTATATACTAAATAACTATTGGCTGATTAACCGTGCCTCCGTTTGTACCGTCATTTGTAGAATTACTCTTGTGTATCGAATTGCTTCTCTTGACCTTGTTGTTGTTGCCATTTAAAAGTGGTGATGCTCCGTTCAAGCTGGAGCTTACTGAGTCTCCATTACTCGGAGGAACTCCCGAGGACCCATTAGATATTGGACCAGATACTGATAAACGACTTCCTGTTGGCTTAGAGGGACCTGTAGGGTTCTGGGGAATAATCTCCACCTCATGTCCTAATTTAATTTGGGCTAGATTTATTATTGGAAGGAGCTTGTTGTACTTTGCACAGTAGTCCTTGATGCTAGTTTGGACCGACTTCAATCGCAGAACTACCACTCGGTAGTATTCCTGTTGTGATTGATCTGGTGGAATGGTTGCCAATGCCTTTACTAATAAGGACATGTCATTTCGCAAGATGTTTATCTCAACTTTCAACCTTTCAAGCTCATTGAATATAAGGCTGGGGTCTATTTTGCCTGAAGTAATATCATCTATCTTGATAAGATCTGGTAGTTTTGTGGATGGAGAACTTAGACTCGACATCACCAGTATAATATGCTAAATTATTGTTTATCGTATTATGATATTTATTGGGCTTGTTCAATCCAGAAAGATAGAAAAATATATAGGGGCTTCCTTATGCTTGCTTTATTTCTTGTTCTTATGACAAGACGCTATTTATTTCTCATTCGCGAATTTAAAGTATCTTTATTGCATTTTTTCTTACACTACTATTATGGAGCGGACTTTCTTCCCCACGCACTCTCTGTATTTCCATATCAGCTACAGTAGATTTTATGAAAACGAACCTCCCCTATAGGAAAATTTGCTTGAACTAAAGTTGTGATTGATTTCGCATGCCTCATCAGGATTTACTCTAAAAATCTATGAGTTTACTTACATAGGTAATATGCCCCTTTGGAAAAAGAGACAGCCAAGTAACAATTAGATGCTCCAACCAAATTGAAGATGTACCAACATTGAAATTGATGAGGCTACTTATAATTGTATCCTCCAGAAGAACAAAACCATGTTTGTATAAACGCTATATAAATAACCGCTAGTACGATTCTGGAGGCTTTTAGTTCTTTTCGTCTTTATTTCTGTTAGAGGTATACGATTAGTATGCAACTACATTGTTTTCTAATTTGCTTTGACAAAAAAGGCACTTTAATACATATAGGACAAAGAAGCCTATTCTATATTACACCATTTTCGTATATTCTATTCTGTGTTGGATGGTGTCTAGAAAGGAACTTCTCTCAAAGCACGCTTCGGTAATGCAGCACGAATCGAGTGTAGCTCTTTTATCAATATCACTTTTAGTACAAGATGCCTCTTCCTAGAAATTATAATGAAGGATGATAAGCCGTAGACCACACTCAAGTGATTCTATCAAGGTTCAATTTTCAAATGAGGCACATTTTTTATGATATGGCTGAATCTTTTTGCATTGGAGCACATTTTCGGTAACAGTCGCAAAAAGCTGTAGGTGAAGTAGGGCTCATTTCTCTCAGTTGCGAATCCATATTAGAGAGAGTTCAGTGACTTTTAGCCTCAAGAGAGCTTTTCTAGACGCTCAATCTTCTTTAAGTCAGGTTCATGTTCAAGAAATCCACAGTAGCTTAATTATACCGACTATTTTCGAGTGGTTCTATCTCTAACTATGATAACTTGGTTGTTCTTCTCGTCGCCCTTCCAGGTTAAATTGTAACTTTCAACAAGGGACTCGTACGTGTATCCTCGTGGAAGAAGGGTTTGTTCAAGCTGATGCTTTGTTATAGTAAAATACGATTTGCTCACACAATCGATGACATGTTTAACCATCGTCAGCAATCCAAACTTCATAATCGACGCTTTGGCATTGTCGGTTTCCATGTTATAGTGCTTCATCCAGCTATAATAGTCACGATAGATCCAGCTCTGTAGCACTTCAAAAGTTTTACCTGTCTTGCTATTGTCAATCTTATGAAGGTACTCGAAGTAGAGTCTGAGAGCTTTGGAATTTGAGTTATTGAAATGTGCTAGATGTAGAACCAACAAAGTAGTAATTTCTTCCACCTCTTCCATAGTGACCACAGACTCCTTGTTTGCTTTGTAATACGAAAGCAAATACATTATGCAAGGGATATAGGTTTGGTGATGCCCTATAGCTGCCGAGATTCTGATGGAAAACAAGAACACCTTTTTAGAAAATTCGTTAGGTATAGCAAACAAGAGTGCCTCTCGTAGTTTTCGGAGTGAATTCAATATCGTATCTATGGTTATCAGGTGCTTCAAAGATTCTCCACTGTTATTGGTATCCGCTGTAAGCTCCAGAAGTTCGTCTTTCTCTATAAAGTGAGATATCTTATCACTTAATGTAGAAGAAGTATTAGAACTGCAATACTCAATGAAGTTCATCAATATCTGTTTGAAGTAACTCTCTCTCTCATTGGAGCTCTTCTGCAACCGATTATCTTCACCCCTACTGACAAATCCGTATTCCCTCTGCTTTTCGAACTTCTTGTCATCATTGGAAAATCTTAGCGCTCTCTGCTTGGATCTCGCTATCTCCTCAGCTGCTTGATTCTGGAAAAAATTCTTATCTTCATCATTAGAATTCCTAGATCTGTTGAAATCGCTATTTCTGTTAGAATACGCTCGCCATCGACCACCTCTGCTGCTTTCTCTATTGTTTTGGTTGTAAGACTTCTTTGTTGAATATGACTGATCACTAAACGAATTGTTTCTCTCACCTCGGGAGGTGGTATAGTTGGGATCGAACTGTTTTAAGAGCTTTGAACCTTCTTCCTTCCTTTCCTCTTCCATGACTATATATTGATTACTATTCAGATGCGATAGTCGTAATATCCATTAGTGTTCGAATTCTTTTTAAAGAGTTCAGAGGAAGAGTAGATTTGGACTACGCAGTCTAAAAGGCTACAATATTTTACACTGTTTCTATACTGGAAAATTCTAGGTTCATTTATTATTCGTTTGTCTGACTAAGTAAACTTAGAATATTGAAAATTTCCTTTAGACAATCATCAAATATAAGACCAGCATGATCTGTCAGTATTAGGAATATACATATGAACAATATGCTGCTCTGAAGAAACAAACAATATGAAATAAATTAAATTATCATTCAGCAATAAAGAGAGAATCATAAACACTCGTTGCATTCTGACAACATGTCAACAACGATTGGACATTGACATGTTAGAGGAGTATTAGGAGGTTATCCCATTTATTTAGCAGCTAACAATTGAGTAAATTCTTGGATATCAATTTCGCCATCGTTGTTGGTGTCAGCCTCCTTGATCATTTGGTCAACGTCTGCGTCGGACAACTTTTCACCAATTGAGGTTAACACATGTCTCAACTCAGCAGCGCTGATCTTGCCGTCCCCGTTTCTATCAAATACCTTGAAGGCTTCAGCAATTTCAGCTTCAGAGTCTGTATCCTTCATCTTTCTGGCCATCATGGTCAAGAATTCTGGGAAGTCGACAGAGCCATCGCTATTCACATCGACTTCGTTTATCATGTCTGTCAATTCACTTTCAGATGGGTTTTGGCCCAAGGATCTCATCACAGTACCCAATTCCTTGGTTGTGATCTTGCCATCCTTATCCTTATCGAATAAGGAGAAAGCCTCTCTGAATTCAGCAATCTGTTGTTCGGATAATTTCTCAGCCTGGTCATAGGTTAGTATACTGCGGTGCAACAATAATAATCTAGTTGTGCAACGGATCTGACGTGTTCATAATGTAAGATGCTCTTCCTAAGAGTTCTAATCTGGACGACGATACTGAAATTACACTGCTGTCCGATTGTTCCAAAATGCAAATAATGACTGTAGCACTGAGCTATATATATGGAGAATGCATACCATTGTAAAGAGATATGAGGTTAAAAGAACTGGAGTGGATCCAACAACAAAACGGACTACAAAAACATTTTCACATTTCAGACTCGTCTCTGCCAGTGTTTATCTATTTTTTCCCCCTGTATACTCACGCTCTGATTTCATCATTCATTTCACAAAACACAATAGTTAAGAGTTCTAGACTCCAGACACGACCACAGGATTGTTCTGCTTGCTACAGGCAAAAAGAATTGGTGTCAAGACTGCACAGCATACCACTATTTATAGAATTCGGTCTAGTCGGTCCTTATGATCCGATCAAGTTGCAACCTGTAGAGCTATACAAGTTTAGAACCAACTTTCTGTAATAATTGATAGACAACATTCTGCAATTCTCCACAGAATGACTACATTAGCATACTGGTCGATATGGAGAGCACAGATGAGTCCGAAGACAATCTCCGAGAGAGCCGACAGAGCCCTGAAGTAGACCAAGACTTTGTAGCTCCACCACAACGCGTCTCGCAAATCGATCTGGTCACATATCTGTCCTTTCTCCGGTCGCTTGATGATGAACATTTGATAGAACATATTAACTCATGTAGCCAGCTGAAGGACCATAGCCAAATTACAGCCAGTATCCATGATTCGAAGTTAATTGCTTCATCACCGAGAACAAACCGTGTTGAGCGCCAGCTCAGTCTTGACGAACACAATTTCTCGAGTGTGAGTACAGACCCATTCGATGATGATCTAGATTCCCAGCTTCTTGGGGCTTCGACTCCTACAAGAGCGACTGCGAACCCTAATGATGACAGTGCAGACGCATACCCTGATGACGAGCAGAATAATACGGTAGGAGAAATTCACGCATTTGGAGACTATGCCACTTACTTCCGGACCAAGCATCTCAAGCAGCAGAAAGAAGACGAAGAGTACATTAAGTGGGACCTTAAAAGAAGAGCCCAACTCAACGGTGGAAGGGCAGTAGCTGTAAAACCGATATTTGAAGGTTGCATTGTTTATGTGAATGGACACACCAATCCTTCTATCAATGAGATCCATCGTCTTATCATTGTACACAGTGGGAAATTCATTAGTTATTTGTCTAATAAGGGAGCAGCAACTCATATCATTTGCGATAGACTTACACCAAAGAAGAAAGTTGAATATCGCAATTACAAGGTGGTTAGAGCGCAATGGGTGGTAGATTGTGTTGCCTCAAATGAGCTATTAGACTGGACTCAATACAGATTGATTCTGGAAATAGAGTACGGTCAGAAAAGACTACAATTTGGTGATTCTCCTACACGACATTCTGGATCTGACTCTGTTACGCCATCCAATGAGTCAGATCTGGAACTCGCCAACTCCATGGCTGATAACAACGAAGATCCTCTTTTAGAGGAACTCGAGGACGACTTCATTGAGCCCATAGAACCTTCTGGGTCTAATGACGTAGGTTCCAAAGGCGAAAAGAAGATAATGGATGCTAAACACCCCGAGTTCTTGAAACATTTCTTTGCAAATTCACGACTTCACCATCTAAGTATGTGGAAGGCTGATCTTAAATTGAGATTCTTAAGAAGGATTGTCAAAGAAAACAAAAGTGGTGAAACCAAACGCACCTCGCAAGGTATAAGGGTAATTTTTCATGTAGACTTCGACTGTTTCTTTGCAACAGCTTCCTGTTTGAATCGCCCGGAACTTGATATCAATAAGGACCCAATAGCAGTTACACATGGTGGCAAGTCATCTGATGTGGCTAGTTGTAATTATGTGGCTAGGAATTTTGGAGTCAAAAATGGAATGTGGGTAAGTCAGGCAAAGAAGTTGTGTCCGAATTTAATCATGTTGGACTATGACTACAAAAGATATGAAAGCTATTCCAGTGAGTTTTACAATTACTTCTTATCGTATGATATATTTGATTCTATATTCCCCGTGCTGATTGATGAAGTGTTGATAGACGCTTCGAGTCATTTTGCTCAGAACGAAGAGAACCTAGTCGACATGGTCAATGCGTTGAGCACTCGGATTCGAGATGATATATTCAAGTTTACCAAATGTTCAGTTAGTGTCGGTGTATCACGAAACGTCATGCTTGCCAAGCTTGCCCTCAGAAAAGCAAAACCAAATGGACAATTCTTTCTTTATGAGGGCGTTGACGAATTTTTAGACCTGATTTCTGTTAAATCTTTGCCCGGGATTGGAAGGAGCATCCAAGAACGGCTTGCTGACGTTCTTAATCAACCCAAAACAATGGATATTTATATCCGTGATTTAAAAGCTTTTTCAAAGACCAAATTGATTTCCATTTTAGGAGACAAGACAGGCGTTAAACTTTATGAGTATGCAAGAGGAATTGATGATACGAGCTTGGTAATCGATACGAGTAACCCGGAAGCCTTACTTGGTAGGAAATCTGTTTCTGTTGACGTGAATTTCGGAATCAGATTTGATACTGTCTCTGAATTGGACGATTTCTTGATCCGTATTGCAAAGGAACTTTATTCAAGATTAATTTCCTTGGGTGTATGTGGTTCTAACTTGACTCTTAAGCTTGCAAAGAGAGCACCTGGAGCAGCAGTCAACCCAGCAAAATATCTTGGAATGGGTTATTGTGACTTTGTAAATAAGTCGTCCCATTTGGGAGTTCCTACCAACGACTGGGGAATAATCGGCTCAGAATTGAAGGCATTATATCGTATGGTAAATGTTCCCGTTAAAGAATTACGTGGAATTTCAATTTCCTTAACAAAATTGAGGGATGTCGAAAATTTGAAAAGTTCAAAACAGATGAAATTGCCGTTTAAGAAGACGAAGGAGCTTGTTAGAACAGAATTCGGAGCATTCCTGAAATTGAAACCTATCGATTCCATACAAATTGAAAGTGGAAGCAAACGCAAATCAAACATTGCTGAAGGAAATGTCAATATATCCGGGTATCATGATTACTTCAACAAGGAATCTGAAATTGATTGGGAAGTTCTTGATGCACTACCATGGGATCTTCGAAGAGAAATTCAGAAAGAGCTTGAACGAAGAGGAATGATACCAGTCAGTCCAAGCAAAGCCCCTCCTGGAACCAAAGCCTATCTACAACAGTTGATCCCAACACAAATCGGCTCAACACCGAAATACGTTAGAGTTTTTGAAAAACCTCAGCTAAAGTCTCCCAGAAAACGACAAAAATTGCACTCAAAATCGCCACTGCCCAATAAGCAAGTCATGGTTGGAGAATCACAATTTTACGATTGCTCAGTGATCAATGAGCTTCCTTTAAATATAAAGGCGGAGGTCTTGAAAGATATGAAATACAGGAAAAAAGTCAAAGAGTTTGACATGACAGCACTTAAAGATAAGGTTTCCATGAAGTATGAAAAATCAAAGGCTATGGTTGACGAGGTTTCCCTGGAATGGATATCACAGCAAAGAACAATTCTTCAACGACCAAAGTTTTTGAATGAAAAAGTATCGGTGCATCAAGTCAAATTACAGCTTGATAAATGGATTCAGCTGTCCTTGATTCAGAAAGGTCCACATGTAGACGATGTACATGTTTTTGCTCTGTATTTGAAAGATCTATCGAAACAGAATGTAAATTCAAGTATGATCCTTATCAACCATATCTGGAAAGTCTTAAAGTACCATGAATCTATATTAGCAATGTCAGTATTGGTGGAATCAGATGAAGTTATGTACATGAAGGAAGGTATCGCAGAGTGGAAGTCATCAATTGATGTGCATTTACTTCCAATCGTGGACAGCGATTTTGATATATAGATTTGAATACTCTAACCTATATTTTCAATTTTTCAATTCGAAATTCCACAAAAAATGATTCATGACTTCATCAAACTAGTGTGTGACCGAGAATTACTGATTAATGAATGTACAAAATCAGTATGTAGTGGAACGTGAGTTTTGTTGGATTTGAAACTTGGCAATAAGCTTCCAAAACTTCAGTCGAGAGTTTCATATAGACAATTCTAATCATAATGAAGATCTATATACAGTAAACAGTTACTTAAGTGCATGTACATATTAATCTCTCGCTTAAAATAATTCCTTCCTTCACTGAGTATCCTCTTTTCTTAAACCTCAGGAATTGACTTTCATAAGTTTTCGTCTATTTACTTTCATAACCGTCACCTTTCAAAACCTAGTCTTGTACTATCCTTTTTATAAGTACGAGCAAGGTAATTGTCCTATCGAGACTCACTGCAACTACTGACCAACTAAATGCTTTGATCTTTTGAGATGTAAAATTACGCGATGTCCCAGTATGATAGTGATAACGAAAAAGTTATCGAACGAAGAGTTTGGCTAAACGATTCAGAAAGAGTTACCAAGATATGCGATTTACTTCCATCAAATAAGGGTAGACAGTCTCTAATTTCTTCTTTGTTGTCCGCGTATGGGTTAAGAGAAAGATGCTATGGAATTATAGGTGAATATAGAGCTCTGAGACAGGAGTTGGCTTCTTATCACGACGAAAACTTTGTAGATTTCTTGTTACAGGATAGACTAAGGTTAGATAGAACTGTCAGTTGCGAATTAACACACGACTTTCAGTACACCGGAGCGTCTCTTGCTTCAAACCATGATACAATCAATGATGAAATAAGCATTTCCGAATCTCAGAGATATGGCTTGGTGCATGACTGTTACATTTTCCCATTCATTGGAGAATATGTTCGAGCTGTAGGCGGTTCAAGTATAGCTTCAGCAAAGACTTTAATTCGTGAGGCATCTTCTTCCATTCAAAATGTAGTCGTGAATTGGTATGGTGGTCGTCATCACTGCACCAAGAGTAGAGCAGCTGGATACTGCTATATAAACGACGTGGTTCTTGCCATTGGTGTCTTAAGAAAAAAATTCCGTAGAATTTTCTACCTAGACTTAGATCTACATCATGGAGATGGCGTTGAGTCTGGATATGAACACTCCAAGAATGTGTTTACCTGCTCCATACATAGATATGATTTAGGATTCTATCCGGGAACAGGTAGGATGGCTGACTCCAAAAGCAAGAAAGTCAACATCCCAACAAGACGAGGGTTGAGCGACAATAGCTTGCTCTATATCATAAAGAATATAGTTGTTCCATTAATTATGGGGTTTGAACCAGAGGTTATCATAATACAAGCAGGTTGCGATGGCTTAGGAACAGATACCCACAAAGAATGGAATTTGACAATCAAGGGATTTTCGCAAGTGCTAGATTTTCTATTGAAAGAGTTTGAGCCTATACCGTTCTTGATTCTTGGCGGAGGTGGTTACAATCATACTGAAACAGCCAAATGTTGGGCTCACGCAACAAGAACTATCCTTGGACATAATGAAGAATGGGATTTGATACCAGAACATAGCCTCCTTGACGAATACGAAGATGATGGATATCAATTTTGGACCGGAATCAACCTGGCTCCTATGAAAAAGAAGGACGAAAACGACATGCCCTATTTAGAAGAAATGAAGTCGTATATTCTTAATATGCACAGATAATTCTATAAATGTGACTTCAATTAATGTCATATTCAAAATAATCGTTCATTGACTGAGACCAGTTTTCGTCCCAACGTAACTTACTTTCGGCAATTGCACCTTCTTTCAACCTAGAAAGCAACTTTTCATTCGTAAGGGCCGTTGTCAAAAGATTATAAATCTCGTCAGATTCATCAATGCTAGAGTCCTTAGAGGAAGTAACCAATCCATTATAATTTTGTTTAACTAATTCGTTAATGGCAGGGAAATCTAATGATACTACTGGAACTCCACAGCCGAAAAAGTCAACAATCTTCATGGGCAAATCAATACCACTAGAAGAGGTATGCAATGAGACTCCAAGATCTGCAGTCGCCAATAACCTAGGATAATCCTCAGAAGAGAGCCAGGCTGATTTAATTATTACTTTATTTGTTAGCATAAGTTCGTGAACATGTTCCAAAAACTGTTGCTTAAGTGGTCCCTTTCCAGTCACAAACAAAAAAACGGGAGGCAGATTCTTGTCTAAGTCATATTTTTTTAGAGCCTTCAATAATATACTAAAATCTTCATCTGGGGTGAACGACGTAGAACTAACTAGAATCTTGTATTGATCTAGATTTTCGACTCCATTGAACAACTCATGATTTTGAATAATATTTTCCTTTGTATCTTTATCAATTGGATGGAATTGGTAAGCAGGTCTGTCGTAAAGTACTATTATTTTTGACTTTTTGATTCCAAACTCTTCAGCTAAAAAGACCTTCATTTTCTTAGTTACAGTAAGGTTGAGATCTGCAAATCTCCCAAGATATTTCTCATACAATTTCACACCTCTTACTAATGGATGTTGTAGATTGCGGAATCTCATGTTCAATATGGTGTAGTTCAAATTGTGCCAGTCAATCACCAATTTGGAGTTTCTGCTGAAGATTTTAATGAAGAGAATGACGATAATGAGGATTGGAACTGAAGGTGGGTTCTGAATCATGATAAAATCACTCCCGCGGAACAGAAGCAATAGCTTCATCAACTGTATGAATTGAATAATGACTTTTTGAGCAGCAAATATCACAAATGGGAGACTGTGGGTATTTCTGATTACTTGTATAGGGCTGATTTCAATATTGACATCATCAATTATATCTTCAGGAGGTTGAGTTTCCAAATATCCGCAAAGATTGACAAAGTATTCAAGTTTGGAGAAAGATCTAGCATGGTAGCACATCCTTGGGGAGTGGCCGAGATCTCCCAACACGAAGATGGAGATGGTCTTTCTTTTCCCAGAGTAGACTCCTTTAGAAGTAAAGTATGGGATGATTATGTATGCCGTCAAGGGTAAGGTCAAATAGATACCAATTAGCCACCAAAGCCAAGGGCCAGAATACTGGAAGACATGGTCAAAACCTCTATATTCTATAAATTGCGTCATTGTATTGCGTAGGCTTGAGCCAATTATTAGGTGAAGTTTAATGTCAATAAAGAAACTTGTTTCGCGCGCATGTAATTACATATTTGGTTTCGATGTGCACTTACATATGTGGTCCGCACTATTTATGTCAAAATTATTGTGTAAATACCAAGAGCATGAGCTAGCCATGCCTCCATGATTGATAAGCTCGAAAGTTAATAAAATGTTGATTAAGACCAAAGGGGTGTAGAGTTTTGATGTATGAATGTAGAGAAGTCTGTCGCATCTGTTCAAACGAGAGTTGGACAACAGTTGATTTTGGAGGATAAAGAGATCGGGGTAGATTAATTACGATTTAGACATTTAAAACTAGGAAATAAAAGCCCAATATTTCAACAATATAGACCAAGAAAGAAAGAATAACGCGACCCATGGGGTCACTTCAGACACCAAGTCTACATGGACCCCCAAGAGGGGAGCATACCTCGTGTTTAACTTACCACCCCTTACTGAAAGTACATCCTACAATGAGTGAATCATATTACGCTTTTCACTTCCATTCTAGGATTGTAAATGTTTAATAATAGAAATTCTTGCAATAGCAGCCAGGAAGACGAGATGCTAACAGCAAAGGCTTTTATAATTTGGTAGGATTTGTCCAGCTTCTGTTCTGGGATGGGAGTAACTCTTAACCATCTCGAATACTATCGTCCGATTGTTTCGGTATATTAACAAAGGAGAAATACATTGTGGAAGTTGAATACTTGTTTCAATACCTCGATATCTGAGTGTTGTAGATACTATTTGCGTTTTAGACGACACCACCAGATTCTGGAAGACAGATGTAAGTAAACGACAGCAGTTTATTAAATAAATCCCGGTACTTGAGATTGTAGCTTCTAGTTGCATCACTACAAGCTTCAATCTGTGTTGACATCACAAACATACAACAGATAAGAAGGCTAGTAAATTCCCAACTCAAATTTTATTCTACCCTTGATACGGCGAGCTTGTTCGTCTAATCTTGTAAAGCTGAACAAAAGCCCTAAGTGTGGATGACGTCTTTTCAAGGAGTAGATGCCGTAGGGATGATGTATTGGTATCTGGTAGGGAGGAGGGTTGGGAAGGGAATATGGCTTCTTCGAGTACTCGAAACCTGTGCAATGATACGAGGGGTATTCCAACCACCTTGAAAGAACTACGCCGTTAGCCTCAAGAACCTTTTCTTGAATAACTTGCAAATGTCTGACAAAGTCATCGAGACTGGTAACATTCCTAACATTGCTAGAATAGTCGGGACATGCCCCAAAGTAGATTTCTGAAACATCCTGTGGATCAATAGCTCCATCAGCGATAAACTTCCCAAGCATGGAGGGTACTTGACCAACAGAAACAGCAGTCTGCGAGATGAAGACTGGCTCATTCATTGATTTAGGTGGAGCCCTCAAGTAATGCCGGAAAGACTCGCGACTTCCAAGACCCATTTCAATAAGTTGCTTACAGATCTGTTCCATATTACAAGGGATATAAACAATGTTGCTATTATAATGATAATCGAAGTTTTTGGGTTGCATTTCTACTATAGTACATGGATTTGGAGTTGCAGGCAAACAGATCATTTGAATCATCTGAATAAAATTGGAAATGTTTGGACTTGAAAAGTTTGAAGGATGCGAATCATTGAAGACTTCTAGATGTGGTCGAGGTGATAATTGCATACGTTGCTCTTGAGGCGCTGGTTGATGGAAATTCTGGAGTGGAGTCATACATGCGATAGATATCGAAGAGTTCGTTGTATGATTGTTGGTATTTGAATGAGTATGAGGTACAATAGAATCGGATGCTACTCCAAATGGTCCTTCAGGGATGAAGCTCTTTGGCTTACTGACTATCTTTATTGGTAGTGAGTCAGGAACAATAACTTCGCTGGCAACATTTTCAATACATACGGCATCGTTCTCAAATATCTTTTCATTCTCATTCCCTTTGACTAGTGAATTCAATTCTAAAGGCAGCCACTTGAAATTGAAATTATGGTCAACATATTTGGCTCCTAAGATTACCTTTTGGAATTCATTGACAGGATTAAATTCCGATGCAACTTCAAATTGACGTTTAACCCTAAGGACAAATCCGGGTTCCGACTTTGGTTCAGATATAGATTCAGGCTTTGGTCGAACTTCCGCTTCTGGTTCTGGTTCATCTGGCTTCCCTGATATTTGAACTTCAGGAGATGCTTCATGATGAACTTCAGACCAATAATGAAGTGTTCGAAAAGGTTGCCAATGTTCAGAATTTGTTACAGAATCATAATTGGAAACAATTTGAACAGGAACAGTTTCAGGAACAGACTTGAGCTCAGATTCTGTCTCGGGAACAGGCTGAAACCCTGGCTTCGAAATTTCACCCAACGGAGTGCCTTCCAACATGAGAGCAATGGTGCGATGATGCGAAATGACGCATCTAAGAGAAGCGGCTGGTGATGCTGCCCAGCACTCACAATCATGATATAATGGTTGAGATTGTGGTACAAGCTCAATTTCTGTTTCTGGTTCTTTCATAGAAGCTTGAACAGAATCTGAATATTCCGCCTGAAGTTGTTCACCATCTTCAAGTTGGCCAATAACTGCAGCAGTGATGGAGTTCATTGACTTCTTTAATTTTCTGCGATTCAAGCTTGACTTGATCTTTGGAATCTGGGACTGTTCAATTGCATCAGGATCAGAGAACCCATTAGCCCAACCTTTGTTCCCCGTAGATCGTTCGGGGTTTTCACCTTGCCCAAGAAGTCCATCAGGATCAGAATTAGTAGCAGTAGTTGTAGCTGAAGCGGCATGAATAGGGATAACAATCCCAACAATATTGTCTGTCTCAAATGAAAGCTCACATTTTAAAGAATCAGCATCTAAGTTTTTTGAGGGAACAGATTTGAAAACAGGAAGCTGACAATCTCTGCCCAATATCAGTATCAGTTCGGTAATGGAGGAAACATGATCACACGTTTTGAATGTGCCACTATCTTTGATTTTTGTATGAAGCTCGAAAGCACAATCTTTAGGTCCGACTTTTTCAACTTTGTTCACCTTGTTCCTTGAATTCTCAAGTTTCATGGGTGCAGTTACTTCTACTTTTCTAGTTATTGAATACGAATTTTCAGATTGCCTGTAGCCCTTATCCACTTTCTCTGGAACTCCAACACCATGAAGGGTGTATCCGAGTAAAGGACTCAACAAGTTTTGATTCTCGAGCCTTTTCGGTTCAGATTCCTCCTTCCTGTCTGCTATTTTTGGATCATGGGTGACAAAGGTAGCAACGGACGTTAAACATGGATTAGTAAAGGAGGCAGTGTTGGCTGTAATTGAAGTCTTAATTGGATTGCCAGTTGGAGCAGTGCCCGCAATTTCAGAACGAGAGGTTCGCCATCTGAAAGACATTCTAGCTAGCATTTGGCTAATGCGGCTCCGGTGACCATGACCAGGTTTGGATTTGACTTCTGTCAGAGTAGCAGCGGTTTCAATTTGATTATGGTAATCATCAGCATCGCTCTCGCTTTCTTCATTATAGATAGCAATGAAACTTAGTGAGCAAGTTTTAACGCTTTCAAAGGGTTCAAGTGGACTAACTGACTCAACAGATTCAGGTGCGATGTTTGAATCGGACTCTTGAGCAAGAGAGAGCTCTACTGGTGAAATAAGATCAACAGTTTCCAAAATGGATGAAATGGCAGCCGATCTCAGACCGAATAAATGAGGGATAAGAAATGACGGCTTGCATTTTTGGAAGAAAGTGGCCAATGTGTCATGAACAGTGTTTTCCGTTCGGAGTGCATCTGTGAAGGTGGAGGTTGTGATGGTGGCGTTGGCAGAACGCAAGTTGCAAGCAGCTACGTAGGTTTTGTCGTCTTCGTGATGGTATTGATGGTTATGAAATAGGTCAAAGTCAGCAGGGGTACAGAACTTGCGTTTTCTGAAGCGGTTCAACAACCACAAGAATTGATTGGTCTTGTCTGCCCGAACCCACGTCTTCCAACGACACTCAAGGGACTGATCTTCTTCCATGAGATCAAGTATCAAGAGTGGGATAGCTAACTGCTCAAATGCAAAGAGTGGCCCAAAGTCCTTTTGAATAAGTGGTATGTTCTGAGTTCTCTCGCTTGCTCTATTACTATCATAGTTCTTCTCTTTGAAAAGCAAAGAACTGAATAAAGCATCAGAAGTGTTGTGGGGTTGAAAGCTCGCTGTGCATTCCCTTCTGCGGAAAGGAGAGAAACACATATTGGAAAGGAAAACACACGAGAAGGGCTGACAATGGGGGGACGAGAAATGCTAATGGAAGTTGATAAATGGCGTTTGTGGAAGCTCTTGCGCATTGAAGTGAGCAACTGAATTTTTTCGCAGCCAAATCAGAGTATGCCACAAAGCCGATATCATGCACAACAGAAACTTATCGTTCTAATCCTGTTGCTCAAGAGGAAAGATGTATGCTTAATCTTTGAAAGACTAACAAATAGAAACAAGCTTCATAAGTGCATTCTAGTTATATCTCACAGGACTGTAAGGTATTAATAAGTTTCAAAATGACGCGATATAAATCAGGAATAGTCCAAGAAATGTTTTAGGGGCCGCGAAATTCCAACTAGGTCTTTGTTCTTGCAACAGAGCCATTTAAATGCTACAACACCAAGGCCCAGCGACTGAAAAAATGCCAAAGGTCTCTGAAGATGTGCAGAAAATGGGTTGGGTCTTGAATGCACTTGAATATTAGGAAGTACCGGAACCTAGAGTCAAGTGCTCACCAACAGTAACCAGGCACACACCAGTCAACAGACTTACCGGTAAAAGTAGAAACTATAGAACCCACTAAATATTCTTAACTTCAAATTGGTGCGAGATTAATTGTCTGATTTGAATACAGAAACGAAAGCATTTCATCAAGCAGAAACTTTATTGGCCAAAGGAGCAGCATTCAATGACTATGCTAGATATACATTAATTCTTTAATATGTAATTTAATACGTCAATTGTAGAACAAGGAAACTTGTAGGACACAATATACATACTGGGTTTCAAGACCATATGAATAGTGTAGGGTACAGCTTCAAAAATTGAAGGCTAATTGTAGGCGAACTTCAAAGGGGATATCGAATCACATACTGCAGGCCAAGTCCAAAAGGAATCGTGCAACACTACCGTACAGAACAATGTGCCTACAACCGTTCCAACAATTGTTCAAATGCAGAGTCATTTTAGTGAAAACACAGGTGTTATTAAATGGTATCGTACTTATTTTGGCTTGGACTTACAGAATGCAACTTCTGTGCATATACTACCGATTCGGAGTACGGTTGTGCACGAAGTCCTGGATCTCAACAATAAATACGAGCACCGTTCAGAGAATTTTATTCGTTTGGAATCAATTCGCAGCACTTCAGCTTAATAGAAATGTTGTCCACCGCGGTAGAAATCATACAATGTGTTGATGAGTATATCACCAAGACGCTTCAATCGAATTCGTTTACTGAGAACCTAATTGGAACTCCTACCAGCAAATTCATAACCGAATTCTTGATTATTACCTTTGTGATTTTGATGAGCTATGAAGTAATATACTGGAGTGGGATCTACTTGAGCTTGTGGGAATATCATGCCAAAGACATCTTCACAGAAGTGCCCGTCCATTGTGCTCATGTCTACATTCGTTTAAACGTAGTTTCCAAGAGTAAGTTGGAAAAGACCAAAGAGTACTATGTCTTGAAGAAAAATAGCAAGTACAACGTGCTATACTGGAACAAGTTGAACCAACTTGGAGGCGAAATATTCTCTCTTGATAGGTTCATCAAGTACCACTTCGAGTTCAGTCCTGAAGATTTCGAGATGAACAAGGAACCTGAATTTGGCTCCACTGTAGACCATTTGAGAGAAAAGATTTTTACACTCTTCAAAGATTCTGAAGTATACAGCCAATTTCACAACGACAAATTGTCCAAGACAGATGTCTTATTATTCAACAACCGTAACGAGGAAGTGACCCATGCTAGTGGTGACAAATATTTGAGCCAGTGCCACATTGAAACAGGTAATGTCATCGACAGCATTGTGTTATATTAAAATATTCAAGAACAAAACACCAATGATGGAAGACAAAAAACAAATACAATGAAAAGAATAATATCAGAATATCATGAACCATTAAATGACTATAGAGTATATATGTATGTAAGTATAATATGAACGAAGCAATTTTACAAGTACTCATCATTCAATGTGTATCGCTTCTCCTTAATGATGTTGAGATCCACTAATCTCTGTTCAGTAATGGTCCATAACTTGACGATTCTCTCTAATTTGGACTCCAAAGTTAAACTCTGTAGTTTATTCAACTCGTCTTCTACTGTTTCCTTTTCGTTTACTGAGTCATCCGCCTCTTCAGAAGTAATAAGCTGACTCAAACTCTTACTGTGGTCCATACTGTATTCAATCTCATCATCATTGAACATTTCAAAGTCTCTATCAGATTGATCTCCTTCGGTAGGCTCATATTTGTCCAAACTACTCAAGTCAAACTCAACAAATTTAGGTCCCTTGTACAGTTTTTCAATGCTACCTTTATCCACATCTCCAACTATAAATTTATCATCATCATCGTCATAGTCGTTGAGATTAAGGATAGCCTTGTTTACTAATCTGTAGCATTGGTTTCTCAACGAAAGTTTGAAAAGAGACCGTAATTCCAGAGGCAAATCCTTCTGATCCTCAATGTCCTTAATATTAGGGTCAAAGTTGAAACACAATAAACTCATGGTTATTTCCAATTCCTTAAGTAACTTTGAAGAGTTAGAAACTTTGTTTATCAAGTTTTCTCTCACAAAAGTGAGAATACTATCAAGAAACTGTTTTTCGTCTTTATCCATATCAGCATTCAACTTGTGCTTCCGTATCATTTCTATCAAGTTTGATCTTAACAATTTAAAGTGCAATAAGTTGTTCGAATCTAAAATAGAAGGAAAGTACTCACTGATCTTCTTGATAGCTTCAGTAATCGAACCCTTCAATATTAACAACTTAATCTCCTTTCTCTGATTGATAGTAGAATACGCAGAAACAAGCTTGGAGTTGGTGTTCTCGCGATGACTGGCTTGATTTCTGGAATTGGTAGCGACATCAGGCTGATCGAAATAATCCTCAACTAAATTGGAAAACTCCTGGCCGTTCAAAGAATTGATGGATCCCAAACTACTGGAGAATAAGCGAGCCCTTCCATCATGATGGTAGTGGGTTGAAGTTTTAGTTATATCAATGTTAAGCTCTTTGGAAAAACTTATAGCCGCCTCTTGATAGCCCTCCTGAATGAAATAGTTGAGAATCAAATTATCTATCTTCTCTTTGGATATACTTGTCATTGTTAAATGAGTATATGAATTAGTATTTGAAGAAGTATTAAAACGCATACGAAAAATTACTGTCTAACCAAACCCCATATAGGGATCTTATCTGGCGGATTTCATGCAGGACTATTTGGAAGCCTAGCTGATGATTAACAGGCTCGCTTCAGAATGTGGGGGAATTGAAAGATATTGACAAAATCAGCTTTAAATGAACAACTAAAATATTCAATTCATAAACCAACTTCTCCTTATACTTGAACTAAGACTAAGATCTACATTCAAGCAAAAGCTATACTTGAGTATCAGGACTGTATATACCCGATTTTCATCAGTTTGATTGCAACTTGACATAGTTTGGGACACTGCCTTGTGACCCAGAACGAGTATGTGATGTTTAACTGCAATTGCAAAACGTAAGAAGTCATTTGTACTGGATGTGGATTACAAATATATGAGCTATAATAGAGAAGAGTGGTGGTTGGCCACGAACTTTTCTTATCTTACTGTAGAATGGTAGAATGATGTGAGAAGCCTCAGGAATCTTGTGGTACTAAACTGCACCTCACTAAATATTGCCTTGGTGGTCTATAGGAAGTTGAATCTTAGACAAGGCTGAAGTTTGCTCTATAAGTTAAATTCTTCTCTCCACTTCATTTCCACTCTAGAAATTACATCATGTAAGGCTTTTTTAATTGGCCGGGTCTATTCTATTTCTCTTTATACATCCTTCCCTAAAAATTTGTGTGCATTTTCAACTTGTATGGTAGCCTCAACCAAAAGGCATTACTGAGGTCGTCGCGGCGCTTGGCCGATTCGCGTCCTTCAAATATGACACCATATCCCACCATGGACGAGGCGTATGAATAGAGAAATTATCCAAGCTTACCAAAGCGTTTCTACCATACCAATACGCCTCCTTTACTTCCCTAACACAAAGCATACCTCCATTGTTCTGTTAGATTCAAGCCTTATTCCTGTTAGTACAGTCCCTGGCATAAACAATTGAAAGTACTGCAGTTAGCGCAGGGAGTTAGACTGATCTGTTTTTCTTTCGTGAAAGATTCCACAATATTCAAAGTTACACTTTTCTGTCAACTTGCAGTTATCCAGCTGAATGTTCAACCAGTTTTTATAGAATTCTACACATTGTTCATATCTTGAAATTGAACTAATAACATATACATACTATCATCTTGCCTTCACTGAGCTGGCACAACACTCTGTAATTGCCCAATGCAATAGACTCAAGTCCAAGATCACCATTTCCCATACATTCATAGTACATTGACCATGCCCTCTGTGTTTCGAAAAGTATTCTTACTTCTATCATGTACTTTCCTTGGTCTCATCTGTGGTACCCTATACTTGTACTCCTCGTATAGCCCTCAATTCGCCAAGCAGTTGAACTACAAAGTGTCTGATTCATCCACCATAGCACTCTGCGGTACATTAGGTGTCGCCATTTCTGGTCCCCTAGCAGGAATAGTTGTAGATAAAAGGGGCTATACGTTATCTTTGCTCATTGGTGGAGTGTCCATAGGCTCCGGCTACTTTGGGTTGAAAAGGCAATACGACTTGGAATATCTGAATGTACCATTGTCTGCATTTTTCATACTTATGATAGGCAGCGGTTCGACATTCATCAATTCGAGTTGTTTGAAATGCTGTGCTCTCAGTTTTCCCAGTATTAGAGGTGTAGCAACATCGCTACCTCTCGCATTGTACGGACTCAGTGCCTTGTTCTACTCTGTGATAGCCTCGGTGTTTTTCCCAGGCGACACCTCACGGTTTCTCGGTTTCATTTCTTATTCATCCATAGCTATTTTCATTGTTTGTGCACCCAGTATCATGTCTTGTGATTATGATATTCCATCTAGACGAAACAAATCAAAGCTAGAAAAACCAGACCGACAAAAAAATACCAACGTTTCTGGAGTAGAGCTTATGAAATCTTCTAAATTCTGGCTCTTGTTCATTATCACAGGAAGTTTGGCTTCTTTAGGACAGATGTATATTTATTCTGTTGGCTACATTGTAAAAGCACTTATAACTCACAAGTTGTCAGAAGGAGGGGGTGTATTACCTCAATCAACAGATGAAATAGAAGCTCTCATCCAAAAGGATCAACAGATTCAAGTGGGCCTACTTTCTGTAGCTAACTGCATTGGTAGAATTCTTTCAGGAATTCTTGGTGATGTTATTTCGCAGTCATTCAATAAGCCTAGATCGTGGCTCTTGTTCATTCCCTCTATTGGGTTTGCAATAACTCTGGTGATGGGACAGAAGATTAACGACTTTAATAGCTTGCCAGTGGCCTCTCTTTTTACTGGGTTTTTTTATGGTTTTACTTTCTGTATCATGCCCATTATAGTTGGCGATACCTTTGGAATGGAGAATTTCTCGTACAATTGGGGTATCGTTAGCCTTGCTCCAATATTTCCAAGTTTTTATTTCACAAGTTTGTTTGGTAGCACCTACGATTCAAACTCGACTAAAGACGAAAACTCAGAATTGATTTGTTTGATTGGAAACAGGTGCTACAATTCAATATTTTCACTAACGTTTAATGTTTGCGCTTTGGCTATAGTTGCCGTAATTCTCCTTAATTTCGAACCGTTAGGTAAACGGTTGCGTTCGTCTATCTCTGCAAAGAAAGAGAACTTGCCACTAACAGATCAATACCCTCTTAACGAGAAGAGTAGTTGATACTATGCTTTACAGTAATAGACTGTTTAATGACATATTGTAACATTATTCCATATGGGAAACAAACTAATTTAATATATAAATCAGACTAATCATTTAAATTCTTCTCAAGGAATTAAATCTATGGACCTTCTTTGAAGTTTTGGTAGGACTCCTTGCCGTATCGGATATAGTTGACGCAACTCTGCTTCTAGGATACGCATGTCTATCACCAGTATCGTATAAAGAGTCGTTATTTCTTCTTGGAGCTCTAGGTTCTAATTTCTTGCTCTCAGAATCCTCATCAAAACTAATCTCCTTGATGTTTCTGTTGATCAAATAACGCAATGCATTATACCAAATGTTGTGGCGATGTCTAGTTGGACATGTGATCTTTATAGAACGATCGGTAGAATGAACAATAATACTCTTATGATACAACCCGGTAGGCAAAGGATTATTGTCTGTCACGCTCTCTACTCTGATAATAGCAGCTGCTCTGGTACGAGATGGATTCGATAAGACTGGGTTGGTTTCAGACCAGTATAATGTTAATGAATATGGATGTACCCAGAAGTACCTTTCGTGACGATTTTCGGTTATGGATGAAATGGAAACAACCCTCTTATAGTACTTGAACAAATATTCACCGATAACAACTTGAGCAATAGCAGGAATCATAGCGTTATCGGTTAAGGAAACATTCGTGGCCATAGAGAAAACTTCCGTTACGGCAGAATCTGCAATACTTTCGGCAACAGAAAATTCCGATAAGTTTGATCTCACTGAGTTCGACAATGGTATTCTTGGTTGTTGGAAATGTGGAACAGCTGAAGTCGGAGGTGGGGTTAACTGAGACCGTTGCACTATGTTATCATTGCTTGGCACAGTGGATGCAAACACGAAAGCTTCACGTTTGTAACCACGTCTCTTCGCATACTTGTCAAACACATCATCGGAAATGTTTTCAATATTGAATTTGCTAGTCTGGACCAATTGGTTGTAATAATCAGTTGGAACCACCCTCACATTAGAAGAATCAGGAAGGAGGTTACTTTGTGTAGCTGCAAAAGCGGTGTTAGGAATAACAAGGAATTTAGTATCTTCGTCGGCATGCTGGATTCTGTTTCTATCCTTGTCGGACATAATTTTCTCTGGCACAACAATCATGCCAAATTCAGCAGCCCTCGCTGCTAAGTCTCCTTCAGTGACAATCAGTTTTTGTCCCATCAAAATGGATTGTGCCTTCATATCATGGAACTCTTCTTTATCAAGAGCAACCATTCCCAACAGCGACAACTTTTCGAGCAAGAAGTCCTTTGTAAACTCATGATCCTTGTTATTCAAATTGTAGATTTCAGAATCTTTAGCTGCCAATTGCTGCTTTAACATCAAGACTTCAAGCGGTGATGAGCCCGTCGAAGTATTGCCATCTGTTTCTCCTTCACTAGTACTTCCTTGCCTAGCAAGTGTTGTCAATTGATCATATTCATCCTTCTGAACTGCCACATAACCTTCAGCAGTTGCCCTTTCCGTTATTGGCTTATCATTTTGTGATTTCAAAGAAGCTAATTCGGTAGATGATATGAGACTCATGTCATTGACAAAAGCATGCTTCCTTATGTCTTCCAACGATGCAAAGGATTTCCTTACCAATTGATTGTAATCGTCAATAGGTAGCACCTTCATCCCATGTTCCCTAGCCCTAACATCCAATGGTTTGATCTTCTCCAAGAACAATGCATTTTTTTCGGCCACTGTCAAGACACAATAATCCAACTTGGCAGCACTTTCTCTGAGATACTCAACCAGAGGATTATTAGCTCTCTCCGACAAAGTAGCATATTCGTTTTCAGTAACAACAATCATACCCTCCTTCTTTGCTCTGTCACTTAGTGTTTCCTTAGTACTTTGCAACAAGGACATGTATTGATCAGATGCCACAATAACTTTCCCTTGAGCATCTGCGCTGTTAGAGAGGAATTCCAATGATGGGTGGTTCAAATTATTGATCAACTCATTGTACTCCTGTTCTGAAACAACCAATTTGTGGTCTTCCTTGGCCCTATCTTCAAGACTTTGGATGACATACTTGTCATAATCGGTATCTGAAATAACCTTCTTATCTTCTTCTCTAGCTCTGTCCTGTAAACTCTTTTTCTGTGATGCCTTCAATTCATCCAAGTAGTTTGTTGCTACCAAAGAACATCCAAGACTAGCTGCCATTCCACTTACAAGCTCACTTGTAGGGTGTGACAAAGAGTCGCGTAAACCTGCTAACTCACTCTTCGGAATAACAACGTGATTAATATTACTTGCAGATTCTTTAAGCTTATCAATACTTGGATTCTGCATATTCTCGTGTTCTTCTTGAGAGAGTACGACACAGCCAAGACCAGTGGCCCTGGCAGTGATATGGTCTAACAGGGGTTCTTCTGCCTGAGATTTCATATGTTCAAATTGACGAATTGGAACTAGTTTCATGTTTGCACCAGTTGCCTTGTCTTCAAGGGACTGTTCAGACAAATGCACCAATGAATTATACTTTTCTGAGGAGATCACTGTACAATTCAACTTCGAAGCGTGACTCCTGAGATCTTCCAATAATGGAGAAAGTGCTTTCTGTTTAAGATTCTCAAGCTCAGACCTTTCAATTACAGCATGCTGCAACAATTCAGCCTTATCTTTGATGTGTCCAATATCAGGATCATTAGCCTTGGTTAAGAGAGAATCATAATATTCCTTTGATACCAGTACCATTCCATTTTCTCCAGCTATTTCTTCTAGCGTCTTGCTTCTGTACTTGCGCAAATCATCTAATTCGTCCTTATCGACCAAATCGTAATTCATTTCAGTAGCCTTTGAAATCAAGAAGTCTATGCTTGGGGTATCATGCATCTTCTTGAGATTCAGATATTCATCAATAGGAATAACAGTTGCATTGTTGTCCTTTGCTTTATCATCTAATGTCTTTTCGGCCTCTGATTGTAGCTTAATGAACAACTCCCTTGGAACTATTTCGTAATCAGCAGCCTTGGCTCTTTCCAGTAAGTAATTAATAGAAGGATTAGATAAATCAGCTTCCAATTTACTTATCTTACCGATTGGAGCTACTTCCATACCTTCCATATTGGCACGTTCTTCCAAAGAAAGACTAGCTTTGGAGCACAATACAGCATACTTCTTTTCATCAACAACGATTGCATCATGATTCTTAGCAACTTTACAAATGTGATCCAAGGAAGGGGTGTCAGCTCTTGATATCAAATCGTTCATCTTGAGTTTATCTATGATACTCAATCCTAGAAGAGATGATGCTGCAGTCAAGTGTTCTATCGTAGGATTATTAGCTTTTTCAGAAGAATCTGCATATTCCTTCTTGTTAACCAACAAAAGGCCCCGTTCATTAGCCTTTTCAGTTAAGTATTTATCATCTGGTGATTGAATTTGAGTCCTTAAAGAGGCAAGATCTTCTAACGAAATCACTTCATGGCCGAATTTAGATGATTTTTCTCTCAATTGTTCTATTGAAGGAGAATCGATACCATCCTTAAGTTGTTGGTACTCGATTCTATTCAAAGTCACAAGCCCGAGTTTAGCGGCTGAGATTTCAACCGACTCCTGAGTAGGGTCTTGAAGCTTATCAAATTCAGCAGACGTTAAAACAATCAATCCCTCATCCCTAGCCTTTTCGTGAATGTATTCAGCACCAGGGTTTTCGAGTCTCTTCTTTAATGATTTGTGTTCTTGACTTGAGAGAACAACCATATCCCTAGAAGCGGCATTTGATCTTAAGAAATCATCTGATGGTTCCTTGACTGACTTCTCTAACTTCTCAAGTTTGTCTGTTGGTATTACAGACATACTGTTTTCCTCTGCCTTACTCTTCAAATACTCAAGAGAAGGAGATTCGACATTTTGGACCAATTTTGAGTATTCTTGTTTGTCAATAACTTCATAGCCGTGGTTACTGGACTCGTTCGTAAGATATTCTAAAGTAGGGTGCGTGAGTGAGTATTTCATTGTTTGAAGTTCCTCTTTAGTTATTGTAGCCAATCCAAGAGTATCAGACATGTGAATAACAAAGTCCTTATCAGGATGGTTCAATTTTTCAATAAGCCCGTCATAATCTGCTTTTGGAACAACAGTCATACCAACAGAAGCCGCTCTACTTTCGAGATGCTCTGTTGTTGGAGAAGAAACGATGTTATTAATGATTGCATAGTCTTCATTTGAAATAAGAGTGAAATTCTTTTCAATTGCTTTATTCTTCAAATACTCTATGGTTGGACTTTCTATGGTATCCAATTGTTGGTTGTAAACTTCTTGTTGTACAACCATCAAATTCAATTCCTTAGCTCTGTCCTTTAATTCGTCGAGAGTTGGGTTCTTGGAAGATCTAACAATCTCCTCAAAGATTTGAGTATTGAGTACTGTGAGACCTCTTGCTGACGATGCCTTACGAATGAAATCCACACTGGGAGTTTCAATTGTAGATTTCATCTCTACGAATTCATCAATAGGAATAATGGTTAGACCTAATGAAGTTGCTCTATCAGTGAGTTGAGCAACCGTAGGATGTTCAGCCTTTTCCTTCAAACCAATCAATTCTTCAGACGGTACTAAAGACAACCCGTCAGCAGTTGCTTTTTCAACAATGTATTCTCTCGATGGTTTCTCAATTTGCTCAATAAGGTGGTCATATTTATGCTTTGCAAGCGAAACTAAACCTACTGCTGCTGACTTTTCAATAACATGCTCTCTGCTTGGGTTATTGGCATGCTCTCTCAATTCTATGAATTCATTTGATGGAACCACAGTTAAACCGTGCATAGAAGCCTTCTCGACTAGAAAGTCCTGAGAAGGAGCTTCGAAAGCTTGCTTGTATTTATTGAAGTTATCCTTCTCAACTATAATGCAGTCCTTTGAGGCGGCATGTTGTTCTAAAATATGCAATGAAGGTTCCAACAACTTCCTGTGGTCGGCATTAGAAAGAGCGACAAAGCCATGCTCAGTAGCCATTTTTTGGACATGATCCAAAGATGGAGACGTTGCTAAAGACTTGAGATTTTCAAATTCAGAATTCTTGACAACCGCGTATCCATTCGAAGATGCTTTCTCTTTGATATATTCAACTGAAGGCTCCAATACAGAACAACGCAATTCGTCATACTCTTTACTGTCTACGGCTACTAATCCAGCCTCTTCTGCAACTTGTTTTATATGGTTCACAGGTGGACCATACGCGAATACATTCATCTCATCATATTCTTTGGTTGGAATAACAACATGGTCCAATTTTTCTGAGTTAATCTTTAACCAGTCCAATTGAGGCTCTTCAATTTGCAGTTTGAAATTCTTGTAGTCATCATCTTGCAACACAACCAATCCCAAGTCGCGAGCAACTTGTGATAGGTAGCTAATATTTGGATGGTTGATTTTCTGATCCCATTCCAAGTACTTTTCTTTCCTCAATACTTTCAAGTTCATTGCTTCTGCATGTGACTCAAGTTGATCCAACGTTGGATGCTTTGCTTCCAGAAGTAAAGTCTCGTATTCAGTATTTGCCAAAACAGTCAAGTTCAAGTTGCCAGCTTTTAATCTAATATGTTCTTCAGATGGTGCATTGCTTGCTTCGGTTACCTTTTGCCATTCTTCAGTCCTGACCACAACCAGACCCAAATCTTTAGCCTTTTCGACAAGGAAGTCCATATCAGGGCACTTCGACAATTTCTGTAATTTATTGTATGACTCCGAAGGGATAATAGTGTGCTCCAAATCCTTTGCTCTAGCTGAAAGAATCTCGACCGATGGATGATTCGCCAATTCGTTCAACTCGTTGAATTCCTCGTTAAGCAACACATGCAAACCCAATGTCTTAGACTTCTCCTTAATGTAATCCTCAGAAGGAGAATCCATCTTGCGCAAGTACTCGGAATGCTGTTGAACAGTCATTCCAATCATACCAAGTGCAGATAATTTGGTGAGCAAATCGTCCTTCGATGGGTTCTGTATCTGGTTATTGATGAAGTCATATTCAGACTGTGGAATTGCAACCAAACCAGCCAGTCTAGAAAGTTCAGTAATATGAGCGGCATTTGGAGAATGAGCCAAACTACTCAAAGTATCATACTGATCTTGAGGAATCATCAAATAGTTAAATTCTGAAGCCTTTTGAATCAACGTCCTCATATCAGGTGCAAGAAGATGATTATACTCTTCTACAGGAATCATAACATAGTTGAGGTTTGTAGCACAAGATTTCAAATGTTCCACAGGTGGATTCTCAGCAAGCCCAGTCAAGCGGTCATATTCATCTTTATCAATAACTGTCTTGTTGATTACCTCTGCTTTCGATTTTATATGTTGAAGTGAAGGTTCGTCTGCCAACTTCTTTGTTAAGTCGTAATCTGCTTTTGGGACTACAATATGTTGAATCTTTCCAGCTAGACCGGAGAGATGATCTAAGGGTGGATCACGAGCCAATTGTTTTAAGGTATCTAATTCTTTTGATGCAATAACCAGAAGTCCAAGCTTACAAGCACATGCCAGTAAATGATCTTCTGAAGGTGACGTTGCCCTATCTGAAATTTCCTTGAAACGCTTCTGTTCAACAATTTCGTATCCTAACGACTTTGCCTCAGCATTTATTTGATCTAAAGTTGGAGTGATATGGCGCTTCAAGTTTTCAATATCTTCATTCTTGATGACGGAATAGCCTTGATTTTGGGCTCTGGAAATGAGTTCGTCTACAGTAGGTTCATTTGCCAATCTCTTAATCTCGTCATACATTGCAGAAGACGTAACAATCAATCCCAAAGAATTGGCCTTGTCTGTGATATACCTTTGTGAAGGTTTATCATGTTCTGCGACAATGGACTTGTAATTGTTGAATTCTTCATCTGAGAACGGGTGCAATTTAAACTGACTGCATTTTGAAATAATGTAACTCTCAGAAGGATTATTGTAACTATCAGCATATTTTTGAATTTGCGATAATTCATTCACCGGTAAGGTAACCAAGCCCTTTGATAACAACTTCTCTTTCATTACATTTTCATCCACTAATTCACCATATGCCTTCTTTTTAATCAAGACATAGCCCTTGCTTTCGGCAATATTACCAAGGCTCTCATCAGAGATATCACGTACATTGCCAGATTGCAAGTGATTAAATTCATCTCTGGAAATAATTACCAAATTGTTGCTTGCAGCATAATTTTCAATTTGCTCTTTGTCTGAAATATTCTTAAGTTCTCTGGAGATAGTGGCACGCTTGGTCTCAGAAGGAGTTGATTCATCTTCTGATTCAGATGAATCTACCAAATACTTCCCATCGTTCAGAACACGAATAGGACTGGCTTCTACGTCAGATAAAGATGCATTAAATACCCTGTTAAGGTGTTTTGAGGGGGTGGCCTGTATATCCTCATCTATGAAATCGTCCCATCTTTGATTGCCATGCAGAACGTCGTCATCAATGGTTTCATCATCATATACTAATATCTTAGAACCTCTTTTCGCTGGAGAATTCAAAGAATTTCTATTTGAAGATTGGGTGGTATTGGCTCTAGATTTTGATCTCTTGGCTGCAAGATTTGGATGTTTCATTGGAGTCTTCTGGACACCAATTGAAGCATCATCTCTTCTGAGCTTCAAAACGGCAGTTCTCAACTTGGCAATTGTTCTATTTGAATGGTGTAAATTAGCTCTCAAAGTTTCCAACTCAAGCTGAGGATTGGAGCTGTCCATAGAAGCGATCATGCTTGGGTGGGATTCTGCAAGAAGACTATCGAAGTCAACGTATTCGTCATCATCTTCGTTGAAAGCTCTATCAATTTCAGATTCTGACTTCATATCAGTTGAAGTTTCTGATTGTACTTTTCTTGGAGTTGAAGAAGACAATTTGATGTGCAATTGGTCATTCTCGTCATTCAATTCTTCAATTCTGTTGCTTAAGTCAGCTATTTCTTTAGCATATGTAGATTTCAAGTTTGTATAGTCCTTGTTTAAAGAATGGTTCTTTAAGAGTAAATCGTCATTTTCCTTTTGAAGAGTAGAGTACTTGATGCTGATGTCGTCGTGAAGTTTGATTAACTTTTCTTTAGAATAGCTCAAGTTATTTACCTGTTCGTTCAAATTGACAACGTTGGACTCAAGTTCCCAGTTTTTATCCTTCAAGTTGCTTTCGCTGTTTACTTGCGACGAATTCGATGATTTCAACTGGTTAATTTGCAACTTGAACTGTTTAATTTCTTCAGAATACAGCCTCAACTTTGTCTTGTACTTTTGGTTTTCGCTATTTAAACGACGACATTCGCCTAATAGGTTATCGCTTAAGCCAACTACAAAGTTCATATCGTTACCTTTTGACTCAGGACCCATCGTTGAAGTAGGACCAGCCATTGGCATCACAGCCAAAGTCTTATGCTTGGACTTCTTTTTGGTAATAGTATTGTTGAAGGGAGCAAAATTTTCCTGGTCGTCATGAACAGGAATGTTGTCACCGGTAGTGGCCCTCAATGAGCGTTCTGATTTCTTGGGGAATAGCTTTCTCTGGATGTCCGTAAACTGACTCCTAATATCCTCTCGAGGCGGATGGCGATCTGTGGGAGCAGACATGGCTGGGGTCAAACTTCACTATGTATATGGGGTAGAAATAATGGTTCAAGAAACAGCTGAATACGTCAGAGATAATGGAATACGGTAGAATTGGATATTGAAGACGCAGTGGAAGAGAACTCGTCTAATAGAACTAAAATATGTGAAAATTAGTGATCCTGAAATTAATATGGAATTGAAATAACAAATGAACGGAAATATGAGCCTCTGATTCAATTCAAATTAGAATCTGTTATTCTTGAATATATGGTATATTCTGTCACAGATCTGTTACAGTACTAATGGGTATAGTAGATCAGGTGATTGGTGACGTATGTGAAGATAAGAACTTTTCTCGACTGGTTTCTATATTATTCTAAGAAAACAAGACAAAATTCGGAAAGAAGAAAATCAGTAACTTTTTCTTCTTCCAGGAAGATTTGCTTTCGACTAGAGCCGATTGGTATCAAGGTGAAAAAGTTGTCTGATGTTATGACACCAAAGAAACGTAAACAATACGTGCGGGTGCAAAAAATTGTGCAGGATAAGGTGGTGTGAGTGCATACAGTAATACTATTATTCATCTCTTGATAACTGTGAGCTTAACTATGCGACGACAATACTGAGAGTACAGCAACTACATGAGACGAATGGCTAAGTTTTAGAAAAGGAGGACCTAACATATATTATTATATTGTAGATGGATAGTTACTATTTTGTTTGTCAAAAACTTTTTTTTTGCAAATTCTCACAGTTTCTCCAATATCTGTGAATTGAACTGAGAACATTCTTTCAACACACACACAGTACCCCATGCTACTTTGATTCATATCGTCAATGCTGATCAAAAGGTATTAAATACAATAAAAAGTAGTGTTCCAAATTCCTTAAAGAATGCCCTTATCTTTATGTTCTTATATGCTATATACATCTTCATGAACTCTTCAGTTTTTCTACATTCTTCGCTTATGATTTGGCTGCGAAATTTAAAAATTACTCTTGCCAATACTTAAGATGCTACCTACTCTATTTATTTTAAGCATCTTCCAGGCCGCCGTCTCGAACATGCTGCAAGAGACCAACGGTGATCGAATTCGATCTATAGTAGTTGGGTCTATTGCTATTTTGTTTCTCACTAGTAGCTCTTACAAGTGCCTCCTTGTCGTTATCGAGATGTATAGCCTTGGGGAACGGCGAATATACCGGATCCTTCTTATAGTGATTATTGAACTGGCTGTTAAATATATTCTCTCTCAATCCCATCTTTCTTTTGGACTCACTTGGGATGGCGGCATTGGTACTCTTGGAATGAAACATACTGTTTACCAACGGTGAAGGGACCCGTACCTGACTGTTGTTCAAGTTTGCAATGATCTTTTTGCCGGCACCAGCTTCACTAACAGCGGAAAACCCAGTAAACGACACTCCTGGCTTTCCATTTTGGTTCAGTTCTGAAACAGAGGCATTCGAATAGTCTGGAGTCAAAGTAGAACTGGATCCGTTGCTGGAAACCATAGAATGAGACGCAACAATAGCATGAGTATCAATTGTTGGTGCTGGAACCTTAGCACTTTCTACAGAATCAGTCACACTCATTCTGGGAACATTGGCCATCAAGTCTTCTGGTACATCTTCAAAAACAGGTAAATCAGCCTGAAAAACGATAGGCACATCATACGTTGGGTGATTGTTGGGATCACTACTATGAATCAACCGGGGTAAGTTAGATTCATGAGACTTGGCTCTCTGGTTCAAAGTCAAGAAATTCGGTCTTGAAGGATGTGCGACTTTTGAAGAGAAAGCAAGCGTGAGATTACCCTCCTCATCACTATCATCTTCTTCATCACTAGATGTCGATTTCGAAGAATATGACGAGTACGACGAAGAGGTGGTATACTTGGAGAGAGGCATCGTAGTTGGTGCAATTCCTTCATGGTCGTAATTTCTAGAGTTTCCTGTATTTCCAGAATCCTCCTTCACCAGTTGATTTTTCATCAGCGAACCTAAATCAAAAACTTTGAACTTCTCACTAATGTTATACGTAACATCGTCTGGAGAATGATGGAAAAGGTTTGGATCTGAATGGAACTCCGTTCCACGGCTTTCTCCAAGTTTGAGCTTATTGTTCGTGTATTCTTGATACTTCAAGGTGAGATATTCGTCATTGATACTATCCAATGATGCAAAACTTTCACTCAAAGGTAATGACATTACAGAAGATGGTCTTCTATCATTCTCGATACTGATAGGACCAATCTTCAATTGATTCTCAGTCTTCTTTGGCGGTGGGAAGTTACTGGAAAGAGTTGTGGAAGGAGCAGCAGGAACTGGAATTGGAGCAGCAATGTTAATGTGATGATGGTGATACTTAGAATTCTCATCAGATGCTGAGCTAATGGAATTCTTGGCTGTGCTTGGCTGTGAATGTTTGCTAGAGAACATACTGGAGTTTCTTCTCCGTTTGTCGTCCTGTTCTTGTATACCTTTGAAAGCATCCATCGCCGATTGGTTCGTCAAATATAAATCGCCTCCAACATTTCTCTTAGTTTCAATCTGTGGAGCTTCTATAACTCCAACAGAACCTCTTCTACTCGAAGAAGAACTATGCGAATCAATCATGTCTTGAAGTAAGCTTCTTCCCTCTCTACTAATGCCCGCAATAGAATACGAGGAAGAACGTGCTACAGATGGAGATGGCTGTAATTGCTGAGGGTGAATAGCTGGCTGTGGAGGCACTGAAAGTTGTTGAGATAAATGCGATGGGACATGTGGAACAGAAGTATGGTGATCTGATTGATGTGATATGCCTCTTGTATTGATAATTGCTCCTGAAACTGGAGGTGTACTGACTTGGAAAGATTCAGAAAGAATCATGGAATGGTTGTTGTGTAAATTTGCTGTTAATCTTGTCGAAGAATTGAAATTGGAATTGCTACTGGACGAATCTTCACTGGAGGTACTTCTGGAGTGTTCCATTTGCAAAGCGGCAAACTTGTTTCTGATTTCGCTATCTTTCATACCGCCAGCACGAATAGCAGTTACCAAACTTCTTTTGATTCTGTTACCAAATCCAATGACGGCATTGTCAATCTCTTCTTGCAGAACAATATCTTTTTCTTCAAGTTCGAAGTCTAGTTGAACGTGATCTTCATCATTTACATTGTTCATATGAAGTAAATCATCCAAAGCTACCAAATCATTTTCCAAATCCATTAAAGTAAATGGATGGATTTTGATATCTTTAATTTCGATTCTAGTCGCACAATTTTTATCCAACAATTTAGATAATAAATCCTTGGCCAAGTCGAATTCTTCCTCGGTAACATTAGTAGGAGAATGAAATGCATCTTTGTTTTCCGGGAAGATCAACGGCTGATTTACAATCACTTGGAACAATTCATACTCCGAGTCAGCATTGAAAGGAACTTTTCCGAACAACAAACAGTATAACGTAACACCAAGGGCCCAAATATCAATTTTGTAATCTATCTTGGGTAGAATTTTTGTGATCTTTAAAGTGTCATTCTTAAGGATTTCTAAAGAAGATGCAGAGTTTCTCGAAGATGACAACTCCAGTGTAGAACTGCTAAAGTTCGTTTGACATAATTCTGGAGCGAAAAATGCTGGAGTTCCAGCTGTCTTTGCCAATTCTAATTCATTTACTAGGTACCCTTCATCGTTTTCGTTCAATGAAGAAGCAAACGACACGCCAAAATCACTGATCTTGACAATATTGTCTGAACTAACCAACAAGTTGGCTGGTTTGATATCTCTGTGTACAATTCCTTGTAAATGCAAATATTCTAAACCCAACAACACATCGCGGAAAATTTTACGAGATTGTCTAAAGGTCAAATTTGGCGAAAATATATCAGACAACAAGAAGTCATCTTCGTGATGAGGATGTTTTATATTGTACAAGGGATTACTTCCACAGCAAGGAATCTCATCAGTCCTTGGAGTTACAGCAGCTTCAGATTCGTATCTCTTCCATTTGATTTCTCCCTTTTCAAGGTATTCTAGTACAAGGTAGATTTTATTTGAATTTAAATCATCCAAGACTTCTTTCAATTGGACGATGTGCTTGTGGTTGCATTTCTTCATGATAGCGATTTCACGCTTAATCTTCACTTCATAATCGTTATGGAAAGCATTTGGTTTGGAAGAAGATCTACGCATCATACGCATGGACGCTCTGTCACGTCTGGACTTTCTATTGACGATCTTGATTGCTACAAGCTCATTGTGTATCAAGTCTTTAGCAAGTTTCACCTTCCCATGTTCACCTTTTCCGATTTCTCTTAATATTTCGTATGTGTTCAACACCTTCCTTCTACTTATAGGATCATATTCTAAGAACACTTTCTTCGTTTCCTTGACTGGAGGCGAAGACTTTTTTAATGGAGACTGTGGAAAGCGGTAATGGTTCAACGTGACAGTAGAGACATCAGAGGGAGACTCCTTGGGTGTACATGGAGCTGAAGGAGTCTTTAATATGGGGGGAGATTGGAGCATATCTAATGGATCTCTTCCGGATGATATCGAATTATCTCTGGAACGTGTTATCGATTTGTGGAAGAAGCCCGTGACCTTGCCTAGCAAGTTGTGTCTCAAGTCTTCCTCCCTTTTAGGAGATCCGGTGGGTGAAGAATCGCAGCTGTTCGCATCTGATAACGATACAGTAGGTGTGATAGGGTCGTTCGTTGAGATTGTAGTGGTAGCATTAGACGACTTCGAGATGAGAATGGAGTTGTGATGTGAGGTTGATCCAGAGCCCGAGGTCGCTGTCGAAGTCAGAGCCAGAATGGAGTCAACTTGGGTTGCAGACCCATTTGCATGTCCAGAACAATCTGAGGATGTCATTATAGATGATGTGTACTATGCGAAATGATATATCCTACTGGAAGGCAGTTAAATAGGACAAGTAGTTGGTAGGTATTCCTTAGGAATCAAATGGCATTGGTGGAATGAAACAGTTGGCGGATATGATGAAGTAAGAAGAAGTGTCTATGGCTCAATATGATTAGTTACTTATTGAGATAGCGCTATACTAATGGAAATGATGAACAAGAGGCTGATCAAGATGATGGTAATGAATATGATAGGTTGTAGTTGACAACTGTGATATATATATCTATGTTTTTGAGTTGTTCAAAGCAGATTGTGTGAAGTGGTATGGATCAGTGCAACGAATGATGAAGATGACGAGAAGTGTAGAAGCACTGGGCTTAAATTGACAATGACTGGTATTGCAAAGAACAGCGTATTGTTTCTAATCCAGATACGAGATTCGAGTAGTGAACGAAAAACGAAAATAATATATTTTAGGTTGATGAATTTTATCCAAAGATGATAATAGTGTGTTGTTAAAAAAGACTATCTGTAATTCTCAGAAATAAAATTGAGTGTCACTAAAAAACTCACATACAAATTTCAGTCTCACAAATAATTCACATAGAAATGCTAATAAAATCGGTCAGTTTTCATGTATTTTTCACATAAATTTCCAACAAGCTTGTTGAATATCACAAAATTGCCATATATGAGTCGTAGTGACGTAATCTATTTCTCCGTTTTTTGGTGCTTTACAGATGTTCTCTCCCTAGCCCATTCACAAAGTAGGCCCAGCAAATGTGCAAAAAAATTTATTCACTGTACGTCATGTGATCACAGGCAATTATCGTCGGACCTTAATGAAGCAGGAACTGACTAACTAAATCTTAGGCAGAGAACAATCGCCTAACAATGATGAGGAGAAGAGGGGAACAGCGGCTTCTATGCTCCACCAATCAACACCGAGAATAACCAAGGACTACACCGAGACACTTCAGTCAGCTGCGGAAAGACTCAAGAGCCCTGGCCTGATGATCAGATCAAATCTTCGTCGATTCCCGAGCCAACCTAAGTCTTTCCGCTAATTTATTCTTCGCTTTCTTCTGGCTTCTGCATTTAATCTAGAATAATTAAATCTGTCCAGATCTGCACTGATAAGTCCATCTTTTCTCATTAATTTTCACCCATACTTTCTCCGCTCTCTCTAACTCCTCTATCTATCATATACTCCGAGAACTCGACACTACTCTGTACCAATAAGCTTTCAACGGGAATGTTCACTTCGATTATCTCCCGTTCGAAATGTCTCATCTCTTCTTTTGAGCTCTCGGTGGCTCCTATGGACCAATTTGATATACACTGCTAAATTCTTTCCTCCGACTTGATACAGTACTAAGTTTCGCTTGCCGAGCCACAAGGCTCGAAACACACACATTCTTTCCATCTCACGACGTCATACGCCGTCTCTCCCTGGTCTTCTCCCTAACAACCTTTCTTGTCCTGTTCTCACGTGACAATAAAAAGATATTGGTTCAAATATGTAAATACAGTCCTGATATAGCCAATTTTGCTTCGATATATATCTATTCCTCTTCAAGTAGTACATATATTCTATGTAAATCACGTATTAAGCAGCATTTTACAGGGAACCTTTTATACCCCGAGATCCATTATAAAGCGTAAGATTTCTATAAGACTAAATATGTTACATCATCCGGCATATAATGACAACAAGAGAATATATGCAGTCCGTTGGATCTATTCTTCAAGGATGAAGGAGAAGTCTATTATAGATTACATATGAAACCAATGGAAGTTACGGGGCATACTCAATCTTTAGCAACCCGTACTATGAGATTGTTTTCCAGCTCATTCTGTTTCTATGGACGTGGCCAGCCTGCTTAAAAATGAAAAAATCCTGCATAGGTTCAGTATTTTCCCGTTAAATCACGTGAATATCAACAAAACACATAACACTATCTCTTTCTATGGCTATAGAATCTTTTTGTTTCCCAATCATACTCATGTTGCAGCAGTTTGATCGGATCCGTATCGACAATGAGCTTGCCACTATCAAGTTTATAGGGGCTCTTCCTGCTTGGGGCCCGACAACTACGGCTTTTGGAATAGAATGGGACAGACCCGAAAGAGGCAAGAACAATGGAGAATTGAATGGAATTTCCTATTTCAAGACAGATATTACAGGAGCAGGCTCGTTTATAAAGTCGTCGAATAAGAAAATCGAATTGAACAGACAGACTTTTGTCCAGCAGCTTCTTTCCAATTATGCAGTGGATTCGTATACTGACCAGAGACTCCATTTTGGATCCAAGAGAGTCGAAGAGTATGGCTTAGATAAGCTTAACAAGATCCATGCTAACTTCCTCAACTTGACGTCAGTGACTTTGGATCATAAATTGATATACATGGGCTACGATGATGACGAAAAAGATATTGTTGATATCTTTTCTAAACTTGCAAACTTGGCATATTTGGATCTCGGCTTTAATTTGATCAATGATTTATCGATTGTTTGGGGTATTATAGACAGAATACCGCTGCTAACGAAGCTTATTCTCAACGGAAATCGTTTCTTTGATCTTTCTAAATCGGTAATTATTCCACATAACTTACAGAGTCTACATCTTTCGTCTACAAATATCAATGCTTCTCAAATTGCTGAAGGTGTAACAGCTAAATTTCCAAATCTCCAAGAGCTTTATTTGTCTGGGAACAATTACCAGGACGAAGATGTAGCAAATTTATGTCTTGAAGATACCTACTTGGATGTCTTGGACTTGTCACTCAATGCTATCAGTGTTATTCCAACGAATTTGAAGCATATACGAAGCTTAATACTCTCAGACAATCTTATAAGAGCTATTTCTCCAGATTGCAAAATGGAGGAACTCAAATCGATTGACTTAAGACGAAATCAAATTCAGTCTTTAGATTTTATTGACACGCTTTACTTGAACCTTCCTCGCATCTCTGAGTTGAGGATCAACAATAATCCCGTATTCGAGAAAATGGGTGTAGAAGAAATGACTATACAGTTGATAGCAAGATTTGAATGTGACGATCACAAGAGAAGTTCCACCAAGTTATTCAAATTAAACGGAAGTTTACTTAATGAAGATGAGATCAGCAATGCTGAATTATACTTTATCTCGAAAGTGAAACAAAATGAAGTAAGTTTCAAGAACGAGAAAAGGTGGAAGAAACTTGTAGCCAAACATGACATTGCAGAACATTTCACTGATTCTCCAAAAAGCAAAAGAACTACACTTCTGATGATAGGCACTCTGCGACTATTACTTCAAGTGCAAGTAGAGGACAAGATTATTATTTCGAGATATTTCCTAAATACTTTTACTGTGTTGCGATTGAAGGGTTTGATATCAAAGCAATTGAATAATATCTCAGTCCGAAAATTGCGACTTCACTACTATGTAAACGAATTTGATAAAGATTCAACGTTGAAGGTCAAGTTCGACATCGACGACGACATTTCCATTCTCGATAATTTTGGTTTTCATGAAAACCAGACCATTTACACTACCATAGAGCCATAGCATATTACCATAGCATATAGCCGAAAGACTGTACATATATTATTGCTAGACCTACTAGCTATATAGAGATGACTTAGAATAATGAAGACTTGACATTAAACTATCTAATCACTCAGAAAGAGTCCATAAACCGTCACCCAAGTAATGCAAAAGCTCAATACCAATACCCTTGTTCTTGGATTTGATTTCATCAGTGCTCATCACCAATTTGCCTACAGCCAAAGCGTTTTCCTTACCTTCAGCATAGATGGTTACTATGGTATCGACTTCTAAATTCTCTTCAGGCAATTTGGCACCAGCACTAGTCAAACCGGGACACATGATATTGGCACCAGACAATACAAACTTGATGGCTCCACGGTCGACTTGGACTCTTGGGAAGCATTGAGGGTATTTATGAACAATCTTGAGAGTAGGGATCAAGTCGTCGAAGTGCTGGAACAAAACTACTTCGTTTTCAACAGAGTACAATTGGATTTTATCTTCACACTTGATCAAGATGGCTTGGGATTTCTTCGGTATGATGTTGTCTATGACAGGTTCCAAGTCTTCGAACTGGTCTACAAACTTGGTCTTCAAGCCTCTCTGGGCTGAAGACTTGATGTTGGAGCGAGAATGAACGTCTTCTTTAGTAAACTTCTTGAACATTTGAAAACGTTAGGGAAGCTGATATACGATAAAGAAAGATGCAGAAATAAATCAATAAGAACCACTTATTTAGTCTAATGAGTATTAATATTGTCTTTAACTTGTTTTGAAGATCTGAAATTTTTTCAGACTGCGACTCTCTCTCACATAGTTAAGAGAAGCATATTAGAAGTGCAATGAACAAGAAACATACAGAATAAAGATTTGACAGACTAGAGAAAGACACTTATGCATACCAGGACACAGTGAGTGCAATAGATACGGCAGATGTAATAGATGCAATATTCAAAGAATAGGCAAAGTTATACAAAGAATAGAGATTTTATATGAACATTGCCTCGAATCTATCAGACATCATTACTTGAAAAATTACAACTTACTCTACATTGTCAGGATTTGTAATTACAATTCCACCATCCAGCTTTCACCTTGGTGTAATCGCACTCAAAAAAAATCCTCATGGTTTACACCAATCTCTATGGCCCCTTACAAACTTAGTTATAATCTAATACAGCTTGAGGATGTATCCAGCTCAATATCCCTTCACATACAGATGGGACAGAGCGAGGCATGAGGCACCGCAAACAGTTCAGATCCAATCTCTACTTCAATGTCAATGAACTCACTGAGTCGTTGACGTAGCAATATTGAACACAAACTTGCACATCACCAATCTCCATAAAACTATAGACCTTCAAGGAAGTGCCAATACTTTTACATGGACTGGTATTCAATTTTTACATTTTTCAAATGATAGTTCTCCAAAAATTCCCTTAGCATTCATAGCACAAGGCTAGATCACTAAGAAGCTGTCAGGTTATAGTTTTCAACCAGCAAAAACATGATCTCGGACGAATCCTCACTGATACACGTAATGCCCCTGCATAAAGATGGAGAACAAGTTCACGAAATGAAAATGGTGAACCATTTTGAAGGAAGTCTCGATGCTTAAATACTGTTGATGACTGTGTCCGGGTAACTTTTATTCGAGCGCTACCAAATCTATTTTTCATTCCTTTAGTGATTTGATTATCAATGATTTTAGGTATTATATATTCATAAATAGGTGTTCATCAGAGATTTACATCTAGTCATTATTGTAATGCTATAAAGTCCGAATCAAGATAATTCTGGAATGTTTCAGGCTCGCTGGGTGTAGCAGTCTTGCTTTGTTTGGATTTTGCAGCCATTTCATGAGCTCTTTTCTGTAGTCCAATTAAAACTTGCAGCCGTTTGCTGTGGCCAATCTTACCATAGAAAGCGTATTCCCGATTGGCTCCGTCAACATGAACACTCGATGAGGGATCATAATAAAATACCTTGTCCATAGGATCTATGGCTGTGAAATACGAGGTATGAAGTTCCATAAGCTCATCGTTGTTCAAGAATCCTTCATGTTCATCGAAGTCATTCTTGAATACTTCATCTTTAAAATCTATTCTTGTGGGCTCCACAAATGATTTAGTTGTATTCATATCATCTATCATTGCCAATTGTTCGTCTAACCCATCATCAAAAATCTCACTGTCATCATCGTGTTCTATTTCTCTTCTATCTTCTTGGACTGTTACCTCTTTTTCAGTAATATTCTCCTGCAGTATTTCATCTGTTGGATTTTCATTCTTAGACGCTGAAGTCTCATAGAAGCCTGTGACTGTATATTCCGGAAGAAGTATGTCGTCTTCGTCGAGACAAATAGTTTCATTTGCTGAGTCAGGACGTATAATTTTGCTTTTCTGCTTCTTCAATTGGTCTATGATGCTGGGAGGACGTATTGTCGGCTTTCGAATTCCCAAACTTTTCTTGTGTTTCTTTTTTGCAATGCGTGCCTCTTCTAGTACAATCAGCTTTCTTTTTGGTGGAGAATTTTCAGGAGGAGTAGGAAGGTTACTTTCATGACTGAAGTTAGAATTAATGCCCCTCTCTTCGCTCGCTGAATGGTGTTGGTCAAGTGTACGATCTGAAATATTAGAACCAGATTGGCAATCTCTTTCAAGTAATTGTTCATCTGTGGTGGATTGTTTATGCGCAATCACTTCACTTCTTGGTATAGGTATTGAACCGAGTGGAATTTCTTCGTCACTATCGGAATCTACTATTCTATCTAACACATCCCTTACTTTTTCTTCCTTCTTTTCTTCTTCCAAGGACTTACTAGATCCAACTGCCCTTACCATGCTGGTTACACTTCTGAAACCAATCTCTACATTATCAGGCATGAAAAACTGCTTGGCTCGTTTTTCTTTTGTTTTGCCTTTTTTGCTTGCTGCTGCTTTCTTCTTTTTCAGTTTACCTCCCATCATATACTGAGTAGCAATTCTGATGATTTCATCTTCATCATCTACCACCTGTAGCTCATGGTTTTCTTCAGGGATTTCTATGAACCTCATTTCCACCTTTGGTTCCCAGTCTTTAGGAATCATTCTATTCTGTTCTTTTAAATCGATAAGTTGTCCCTTCATGATATGTTGCTGAATATACTCGTAACCGTTCATAGCTTTGTCAAATTTGGATTCTTCGTTACTAGAAAAAAGGAGAACTACTTTACCATCACGTTTACGTCCAGTTCTTCCCATCCTTTGAATATTTTTTATAGGTGAGCTAGTAGAGTCATAGCAGATGATCAAATCAACTTCTCCAATATCCAAGCCTTCTTCACCAATAGAAGTTGCCACCAAAATGTTATACGTTCCTTGTTTAAAATTCTTAATGATTTCTTTCTGAAGTTTCTGATTCATACCGTTAATTTGAGCATTTTCAGAGCTCGACTTTGAATCATCTTGTTGTTTCTTGCCAACTCTTTTACCTTTACTTTTTTTGCCAAAATTTGACTCGTCAAATTTGTCTCTTTCTTTGGCTTGTCCAATAAATATGTGTGGTTTCAAATTCTTGCCTACCTTCTCGATAAACCGAACAATCTCAAGAGCAGATTCTCTGAATTCTGTAAAGATAATTACTTTCGAGTCAGTGGCGTTGTTAATAGTGAAGAACTCATCTAACTCTTCCATCATGGCTTCTATTTTAGGATGACTGAAGACTTTAGGATCGTCTATCATTGTCCTTATTCTTTTCATTAATTGTTTGATTGGCTCACTGAAGTAGAAATCGGCGTTTAACTTGTTCGATGATTTCTTCTTGCTATGCTTAGCCATAAACTCTGTATACTTCTCATTGAAGTAACTGAAGAAAGAACGTAATCCATATACATTTAGTCTTCGGAAGCATTGTCCGACAACTCCCAACAATTGCAATGTAAAGAAATTGGACCACTTTGTGCCCTCAGGAATTGTGGGATTAGCTACGATTTTACGTGAAGCATCCATACATTGGAAGAAGTTGATTCTCAGAGGGTCTGTAATTTCTAGTATTCCTTTCCCATTTGCTACTTTTAATACTGGAGCAATTGCAGTACATAGTAAATCAATACATTCCTTGATCTCATCAGATTGATATATGTTTCGTCGGATGATACGTTTCCTCTTCATATACTTGATGATATCAATACTTTCTTCAGAACGTACCTCCACCTTAGATATGTTCAAGTTGTCGATGATTTCTTGGACTCCATCTACATCTGAAGCTGGAGTAGCCGTCAATGCTAAAATTCTATAGGAGTTGGTAAATCTATCCATGAACTTGACAATATTGTTGTAGGCATAGTTCCCTTTTGCACGATGAGCTTCATCGATAACTAGAAGTGCTATTGTCTTGGGATCCACTAAACCAGAGGCCAAATCGTTTTCAACAACTTGTGGTGTTGTGAAAAAGACCTGCTTTTCATCCCAAATCTCGCCTCTATTCTTTCTCGTTTTATCTAGAAGAATAGCTACTTTGGAGCTAGGAATACCCGTGATAGAACAGCAAGCTTTGATTTGCTGTGCAACCAAAGGCTTTGTGGGTGCCACAAAAATCATCTTTGATTCCGGAAACCACCGGAGAAAGTTCAACATAACCGTGGATGCAATAAAAGTCTTTCCCAAACCAGTTGGAAGAGCCACAAGAAGATTATGGTAAAAGGCTCTTTGCACAATGTTGAATTGATAATCTCGAACTTCGAAGTTTGAGGGATAGACATATTTATCCAAGTTACCGTAGTCAATCTTGTGATGAGTTGGACCGAGTATTCGTTTAGGAACGGGAATTTCTTCAAGAAGACGATTATTAGGAACTACAAGACGAGTATTGGTACTATTGGTGCTATCGGTAGCGATTTCATTTGTCACATTGCTTGTCTGGTTTGAAGAGTCTTGGAGCAATTCGATGAAATCATCGTCATCATCAAAGACATTATCATCGCTGTCTATAGGCATCTCTCAGACATACGAAGTAGTCGAATCGAGCTGTAACGAATGTATCTTCAATTCCTAATATATGAATGAGAAGATCAAATGGGAAGTTTTGAACAGGGAATATAAAGCTTATTATGATGAAGTTTTGAGAGATGCCAACTCTGCAATAAGACAAGTAGAACTTTTTGCCTTGAAGATGTTTTCTTAATAGATAGTTTAATACCAAATCGTTCCAACGGTAGTTAGTAAGAAGCTAATAGTGAAAATTATATGGCTGAGAAACTTAGCGCGCATCACCAAAACAACGCGCTTACACTTCTCTCACTATTTAGCGATCTCCATAGTTAAGGATTTTTACAGTGTGTGCGGCTCTTCTCTAAATGCATCAATAAATACAAAGACAAAATTCATTAATCCTAAAACTGAAACTTCCGAAGGCATCTACTAAATTCATACAACTTATCCAATCTACATCTCCAACCTGAATCCTCATACCTGATTACATAATGCCAACTACAGAACCATCGGACCCATACAAGTTGCTTAGTCAGTCTATCAAACGATTATCAACCCCCCTAGAACAACTACTTAACACTCATGACGAATTTGTCTTACAAAACTTGAGCATAATCAACAACCTCAAGACTGTACCCAGCTTCGCCACAGCTATAGAGAATGGTGTCAATAAAGAGCAACAGCTAGATCGTACTCGTTAACCTGCTCTTTCGTGGACTCTTAGTAATTTCTTCAATCCATGCTGGTCTCGTGATTCAGCTTTAGTAAAGTTTGTCACACAAGCACTTTCAGCTTAGTATCGTCTGCGTTGATTTGACTCAACAATATCAAACAGGAAATCCCTCCATGGCAGTTATTACGAATCATACCATAAGCGGATCGGAACTTTAGTAAAGACCCGTCGACTAGGTTTTAGGGTTAGGAAACGGAGTTTATTCTAAACGGTTGGTACGGTGTTATCCCTCATTGGGAAACTAGCAACGGTATTTAGCCTAATAGAGATAAACACCGGAATCTCACCAACTCCAAATTCAACTATGTTTTTCCTCTTCGAAACGGGTACACTATCTTGATGACACTAACAATGCTTTATTATAGTATACATTTTCTCGGATATAACTGGAAGATAAGACGCATTGTTCAAGCTGTGATTGCAATTCCCGCAATATAAATACATGTACATTTGCTCCTAATTGAGCCTTAGATCATTCTTCCATCACTCAACACAATCTTCTAGATAACCAACAACTTATCTTTCGTCAAACTTAACTATGTCTACTCAAAACAAGGTCTTATTAGTCGGTGCTACTGGTTACATTGGACATCAGGCTGCTTTAGCTCTTCGTCGTAACAATTACTTGGTCTATGGACTTGCCAGGTCCGAAGCCAAAGCCGTTTTCTTGGCTAAAGATGAGTTGATTCCAATTATTGGAACTGGCGAAAAGCCAGATTACCTTGATGAAATTGTCACTCACGAAATCCACACCGTGATTGACTTCACTGGAACTCCCACTTCTACTGCTGACATCCTTGAGAAGTTGCAATCCATTGTCACGGAAAAGAAATTCAAGGTCAATTTCATTTACATCAGTGGTATCTGGGTTCACGGTGACTCGTCCGAGAAAGTTACTGAAGCGGACAAGCCTGTAATTGAAAAGGTTGGATCCTTGGTCAAGTACAGAGTTGCTTTGGAAGAGAAGATTCTTTCTTTAAAAGATATCATTCCAAGTATCATCATCAGACCAGGAATCTTGTTTGGAGGCAAGGCAGACATTTGGGGCGTCATGTTTGGCCAAGTCTTAGGTTCTGTCTTAGCAGGTGATTCTACTGTTACCATTCCTCTCAGAGAAGAATTGACGAGTGGCTTTATCCACAACGAGGACTTAGCCCAACTCATCTTCCTCGCTGTTGAGAAGTTTGATTCTGCTAACTCTGCAGTAATCAAGTCTCCAATTTTTGATGTTATCAGTGAAACAGTTAATGTCCCATCTATTATTGTAGCCGGAGCTGATGAGTTGGGTTTTAAAGGCACGATAAACTTTACTGGTCACCCAACATTCGAGGAAAATCCCCTCCTTGAACTGTTTGACACCAATGTTCGCTGTAGCAATGAACTTGCGAAGAAGACTTTCGGTTGGGAGCCAAAAATTCACTTGGCTGAAAACTTGGCTCTTTTGGTTCGCACCTGGGTTGTTCACCAAAACGAGGACTTCTACACCACTCTCTCTAAGAAGTAAGCCTTTCTTTATAAAACTGTGTATGTTCTGGCGGTGCGGTAACCGATAATATATAGTTGAATAAGATGATACTGATATCCGTTCAGGATTTCAGATTTGATTCCATCAGTTTTAATGCTATTCATTATAGAGTATCTAATATACAAAGTTTCTATAGGTATGCCCTTAGTTTTGTAAACCGAAATTGTCACCCAACAAACCATCAAGGTCGAATTCCTTGGCCCATGCGGTAACAACAGTGGTCTGTTCAACCTTGGGAGGTTCTTTTTCTCCTCTCAATGAACTCTTTGGGCCGTCAATATTAGCAGCATCAGCAGCTTCACTGGCACTCTTCGAAGCCTTTGGCAAGGTCCAACCAATGATTCTACCATCTCTCCAATCGTTAAGAACAGCCATACCAGCGGACTCCAAGTTAGGAATACCACCCTTGCCTAATCTTCCTCTGGATCTAGCCACGTGAATCAAAAATTGCTTCGTGAACTCATTCAAATCCGCAGAGGGTAAAGCGGGCAACTGGTAATAATTTTTTAAGCCTTCAGCCATTTCATTGTCTTTGGAAAGCTTCTTAAGAAGCATCTGAATGGCTGGAACTGGGTCTATTATTTGCTTTGGTGGAATGGCAGATAGCAATGCTAATTTAGCTTCTTGCTGACTCTTGGACAACTTCTTGGAGTTAGCTACTTCGTCAGGGAAAACTATACCGGGGGAGTCCAAGATCTTCAACTTGTTGTCGATCTTGACTTGTCTCATAGAGGTAGTAACACCTGCCTGGTTACCAACTGGACATGCCTTGGAGTTGTTGCCATGCCTGTTAGTTAATGCATTAATAATGGAAGACTTACCAACGTTAGGATATCCAATAACACCTACAACTATGGATCTCTTCAAGTTAGACTTGGCTGCATAGCTCTTTAATGCTTGCAAAAGGGAGTTGGCTGTCATAGTAGAAGTCAAGTTCTTATTGAAGGTTGTAGAGTTAGAAGCTCCTGGAGATGCTTTGACTGGAACTGTTGGAAAAGAAGACTTAAGGAAGTTCAACCACTGGTTCAAAGCTTCCGTTGGAATTAAATCAACCTTGTTCAATACAAGAATCAATCTCTTACCTGGGTTCTGTAAGACGGCTTGTTCAACCTTCTTGGAACGAGTAGCTTCTGGATCTCTGGCATCCAAGACATATAAGATGACATCTGAGGCTTCTACGACAGTTTTGAAGATCTTGTCAAAGGCCTTACGAGATTTTTCCACCTCAGAGTTGTCTTCGTCATCTTCGTCTTGTTCGATTTCAATTTCGTATTCTTCATCATCGTCTTCATCCATACCATTATCGTCTTCAACATCATCTTCTCCATCATAAGCCTTAGCAGCGCTTTGAGCAGACTCCAAAAGTGCAGCCAACCCTCCTTCTTCCCCTTCGTCTTCGTCTTGGTCCATCTCGTCATCATCTACAATTTCTCCTCTGGCAAGGGCAGCCTCTCTTTCCATCTGTCTCTGCAACTTCAAGGCTTCTCTCTTTTCCTTTTCTATTCTTCTGTTGTCTTCCAATTCGCTGATAATCTTGTCCTTGTAAGGGAAAGAGGCTGGAATTCCTGGATCCTTCTTGTTTCTAGATTTCCAGGTGACGTCCTTCTTAGCATGCTTTCTGTTTTTTCTCTGTTGAGCAGCAGCCTTCTTCTTGATCCCTTCTCTCATACGAGTCGAGACTCTTTTAGATGTTGGCTTCTTCACTCTCATACTGACTTGCTGTTTAAAAGTGGCTGATTTCAAATAGAAGGGTGGTTCTGGTTAAATGTAGAAAGTGAAAAAATTATAGAAACGACTAAATTTTTTGAAGGTCTGCACACAAGCCGATGAGTTGGTTAACTATGGAGTGCACAACTGGGAACAGGATTAACTACCGAGTATTAAATACGAAGCATTAGCAATCGTGTTGGAAGCTTACTTGGAAGTTTCAACAACTGACTTAAGCTCAATAGATATATAATGTTACAAATAATTTCGAAAGTCAAAATCCCCAGATTTTTTTTTTGAAAGTGTGTATTTTTTCCAATTTCTACAATGCCTACATAAACCAATAGTATTCCAAGATTGTTATATCTCTTCATTGACTAACATATAAACAATTAAAATAGGCATGAAAATATCAAAATGTAAGGAAAGTATCAAAAGCATTATATTAGGTATAGATAGGATTGAAATTATTTCACATTTTGTAGTACCCATGAGCTCCTAAATCTTTAGTGTAGTTCTTAATTGTAGATGGCTTCTGGTAACCAACATGCTCAGTTTCAGGCTCCCCTTCTTCTTCTTCAGAAGGACAATCCCCTTCAAAACAGTTCCCTTGTTCTGTGTCTTTATCACCATTGATGACTTTGGATACTATGCCAGGTTTTGGTGGTAATACCACTGAAGCGAGCTCATCGCTCTTTTCTTCTTGAGGATGTTCTGGGGTGTAGTTTTCGAGTTCTTTTGAAAGGAGACGATCTATAAGCTTTTGCTTGACGATTGTCTTGACGTTGTTCTTTACTTCAGACAGCTTGTGGATTACATATGCTCCAGCGTCTTTTATATCTTTTCCTGTGATCTGAATTTCAAACAGCTTGGTTTCTGGTAAGGGAAGGGCGCTTGTCAAATGAATATGGGCAGCGATAAGCAAGAGCAATAGAGATGGCTTCATAACTAAAGATAGTGTAAGCTTAGGGTTTAATAGAATATAATCACGCTTGTATTAGCTATGGTTACAAAAAAATGATATTGTCTATATTTTGGAGCCGTAGAAATGGCTGCGAAATCTAATATATTTTTTCTGATATATAAGTCTAAGTATTTCCCTTTCCCCTACTGAGCGAACTGTTACTGGGGATCCGATGCAACGAGTCTCGGCTAGAATTATCACCAAGTTGATAAATTTGCTGTGTATTTCGCATAGGAACCACAAACGGCTTGTTCATGAAGTTGTTGAAGCTCTTGCTTCCTTTGAGGGGTGGACTGATCGATGCTGGTGCTTCATTTCCAATATCTGCATTATCATTTAGGTTGATTGCGGACCTGGTTCGAAGAACAGAAGCCATCCTGTCATTAGAAGCCATTCTGGACATACCCCCTTCTTCCAAACTCATATTGGTCTCATTCTGACTCTCAAAGTCGCCGTAGCCTCGATGGGCATAAATGAACCTGTTGATAATGGGTACCTTAGATGCGGCAGTATTGTATGCTCTCTTCAAAGGAATGGGGATATGGAGTTTTCTTACCTTGTACCCCCACTTGGCAAAATGAGAGCGGCCAAAATGATAGACAAAGAAGAAAAGCAAGAGAACAATTACAATCGAGTATACGCTATGCATGTTTTCGTCTTCGTCATCGCTGTCGTTTTCATAATAGATTCCCGGACTTAAGCTGCCACCAGGAACGAATTGCTTTCCCGAAATCTCACTGGGATAAACACCTATCTGAGGACTATCCTCTTCAGCTGCTTTGATCTGGGAAGAAGCTACTTGTAAAATCTTACCTAAAGTCCAAGACAACTCATCGCCATTAACAGAATCAGCTGATTTGAAAGGAACGTGAACTTGCTCAGTTTCCTTCATTTCAGTTGTTTCTCCCTTGTCCTCGACATCTACGGCTAATCTGGGAAGATCAAAGCCCTCGTGCAAGACATTCATAACCCAGTTGGCCTTGAAACAGGCATCCTTCAAGAACTTGTCGGGGTCTAAATTGGAGTAGTGGCCCTTTTTGGAGTTCTTCAAGATGGTCTTCCAGTCGCTTTCACAGTAGCCGCGAACCTTCTCGTTGAACCCATGGTAGTTGTATTCTCCACCACTTTGGAAGATATCATTGGCAGTGTACCAGTATTCTGAAACCCCAACAAATTTGTCCTTCTCGAAGTTCAAACGAGGCCCATGGATTCCGTTAAACAAACATGGGTCATCCTTGCAAGGTTTGTTCTTCAAGAGCAAAGGGTATATAGACTTCGAACACGTCTCGTAGTTGCCTACGCCCTTAAACTTGTAGTTCTTGCCCTCGAAAGAGTGCGTCACTTCTGCACCTTTGGGTAAACAGGCATCGTCAACGTAATCTGGCACTTCGTCTGAACCAATAGAAGAAACCGCAATCAACTGATTCAAATATCTTCTTCTGGCTTCATTAGCTCCAAAACCTAACCAGGTTTCCACAAATACGTTCCACTCCTGGGTGGTCCCGTCTACATTACGTAATGTCACTTTGGACAAGTCATCGTTGTGTGCCTCAATCTCGGCTGCAGAGGACGGAACAAATGCAATCTGAGTCGATGCTCCTCCCATATCCATAAAGCCAATTGACTCGTGCAATTGTTTCGAAGTATCATAACTATTGAATTGGCCCATAAGATAATTGAGAGCCAACCACCCATAAATACCTTCGGTTTCTCCGTCTATGGTCTGAACAGCATCTTTGCAATCTTCTACTACGAACTTGGTGTGTTCCCTAATGCTGGAACAGGTTTCCTTCAAAATCTGCTTCTGGACTTTTTCTGGCAAAAGCCGCATTCCGGCCGTTGACAACACGTAGACAGGGGTATCTTGGATACTTTGTTGGGGAATTACTTCTTCAGCAAACTTCATTAACTTTGCATAGTGATCTGGCCATATCTTCTTGAAATTTTTCAGTTTCCCATAAGATGAGATACCAGGACTAATCTTCATAGACCACTTCTTGTCTCGTTCGATCTTGGGTGGCGACGTTAAGAGTGCCTTGTCCTTCTTGTGCATTGACTGGGTCTTGCTGGGATCTTCCCAGCGGTAGACTTGGATTCTGGAGCCTGACGAGCCTGAGTCTATGACAATTCCATACTTGTAGAGGTTGGGCGGAGGGGCCATCTTGAATCAAAAGAATGGAAAAGTAACGAATATGAACTAAAGGTAGATCTATGTGTATATTTATAGTGGATATGTGGATATCAGGAGTTCTTCTTTATCACGCTCTTTGTTGTTCGTTCTGGCTTCTAGAAGAAGGCTTGGATTTAACAGTCTCATGGAAAGACAAGGTGGAAAAATATTGGTGCGCGTTGTGGCCTGAAATTTCTGGGGATTATTAGTGTATAGTAATTTATTAGTATAGCTGTATGGAATCAAATATTTATTCTGATTTCAATATTCTAAATTGTGCTTCTAATTGTTTCCTTTCTATCTAGACAGTTGCCATGATAGTGCTTCCAAATACTCCACCACTACCTACAGCATTCAAAACAGCTTCTAAGCTCAATCCTTCTTTACTAGCTACAAGATCTGCTTTAGCCGTTCCAACTTTGGCAAGTTACCACGATTCCATTCGTTTTGCCGACAATTTGGATCGCTATCTCGAGGAAATCTTCAGTTACATACTGAACGAGAGTGGTCGTTCTGAATTGGACCACATAGTAAGTTATGCGTCTAAAACAATGGTTGTAAATACCTCGGAAATTCCCTGGTCGAATGTTAAACAAGCCGTTGGCAAAGAGAAGTCTGACATCTCCCACAACAACGAAAAACTCAAACTCAATAAACTCAACAAAGTCTTCAAAGCAATACCATCTACTGAAAAGGTAACCACCACTAACGGGCAATGGACTCTCGAAAACGAAATACAACTTGTATTGGTAGCTATTGCCTTTGTTTACATCAAGATAGGATCTGAGTTGACAAATGAGCTCATAGACGATGAGTCTGGCAATAGTTCAAGTCCAGAAATAAATGAAAAGTGGAAGCAGGTAGTCAATTTCTACAAGAAAGCTATTTCGTACACTTTATTTGGTATTCAGGTGAACAGTATAGCTCGTACACGCTTTAATGGAGCCATCTTTACTTTCATTCACAAGATCAGTGAGATCAACTTCCAGTTGTCCATTCTTTGTAAATCGTCATGGGTCAACCGCAATTCCTTCAGAGAATCTGGCTCATTTGCCATGACTAACAATGGTACTTTATCAAGAGTAGCGATATTCGTTCTAAATGAAATCAAGAATCTGAAGAGTCTTTTGGTAGAACTAGAATCATTCCCGGATATCGGCTTAAACTATAAGAATTGGCAGGACTATTTAGATCTTATGGAAAAGTACGCTAGTGCTTATGCTGGTTTATTTCTAGCTGTAGAAAATTACCAAAAGGACAAATTAGGTAACGCCATTGGCTTAGTACATTTCAGTTTACTCAACTTGCAAAGCAAGAATATCGATACAAACAGCAAGAAGCTTGCCGACAAGCTCAAGTCTAAGATAGCGACCAAGAAGAATGAGCATTTATTGAACAAGCTCGATTCAGTCTCGACCTTGAATATCAATAAGTCGCTTTTTAACGACAAATCAGGAGTGGTTCTCAATGACATTTCATATCTATTTGATCAGTTAATACATTTGAACTTGAAGCTTGAGAAAGAGAACAACACCCTCAAATTTGACACCATAGTCAACTGGCAAGACATCAGTAAGGATTCTAAATGGCCCTTGGGTAACAAGATCCCTGTATCAGACATCAAGCCATACCAGCCACTGGTGTTCAATGACGTAATCCAGGAAAAGCCTAAAGACTACTATGGTCGTGGGGCATACTACTAGGTTGGAGATTCCTAACTATGAACAGAGTAAAAGAGTCAACGACTGTGATACGACAGATTGCTAAGAAAACTATTTGATAATTACTAATCTTGTGATGCACAATATCTTAATCATTTACGACGGAATAGTATCGATCGATGATCTTTTGCACATCGGCTCTGAATCGATCCGATCTGCAAAATACGAGTCTATGAAAATATATGAAAAGAAACATACGTTTCTCAGCTGTTGAAGATTGAGAACTTGATTACGACATCGTATAGCAGTATAGATATTCAAGGGACAGTAGCTACATTGAGTACCCCAACGCCGTTTGGGGGAGTACTTGTGGAAGTTGGGAGATCTGCTTACTTTTTAGTTGGTGAGGCGAAACTCAATCCCGATAAATTAGTGTCTGATAATAATCAAGGCACTTTAACACGACCACCTCCCATTTGGGTATCTATGGCATTTGGTATAGAGCCTTATTTTTTGTGGGGAATATTAATCCGTTATCTGGATTTGTCAGTTTCTCCGCTTACCGCAGCTTATTATTGAGACAGAAGCGGACGGGACGGTTTCCTAATAAGTTGTAGCATCGTATGTGCTTTTAACGGGAACCTTATAGTAATGCTGTGGTGGACTACAATTCCAATTATGCTACATTTTTGAACGGCCGTACCTGTGGCGTCCATTTAGATTATGGACGGTATTCATCTTCATAATCCGAAGTTGTTCCATATTCCTGTAGATTAATTAGTTGCAAAATTGAGAAAACCAGTCGGCAAGAATTTACTTTAGCTACTACATCTTTTGGTCTGGACAACCTCTAAGATGTGACAATATCAAATCTATACTGAACTTACTGAGTGTCTAGCTGTATTCAACAATTCTGTATACTTCATAGTTCGTTTTGGCATAGTATGGGTCTAAACTAATCTAAGGACAATCCCAAAGCTTCTCTCTGAGACTTGGATTCGGCATCGTAGAAAGGAACCTCAGCCAATGAACTTACTCTCGTACCGTGTCTTGGTTCTTGGCCCTCGTAATCAAGAACAGCAAAATGCTGACTGATTCTGTTATCCCAAAGAGCAGAAGTACCCAAGCCTGGCTGGGATGGCTTCCAGTTGAACCTGACCTGGATGTCCAAGTTCTTTTCAAAGACATCAAACAAATACTCTAAGATGACCTTTGATTCACCTGGCTCTAAACCTACAATTCTGCTGGTCATAGCACGGTTGACATACAAGGACTTCCAGCCGGTAACAGGATGGGTTCTGATGATTGGGTGTTCCCTTTCAATGTGAACAGTACCCTTCAATGGGTTCTCACGATCAACGTACTTGTTAGCAGAGAAGTATACAGCCTTCTTCCCATCAAGGAATTCTTGCAAAGCTGGAGAAAGCTTGTCGTAAGCGGCATAACCAGAAGCCCAAACGGTGTCTCCCCCAACTTCAGGAATGGTATCATTGTGCAAATGAGTGATCCCTGGAGGTTGCAATTCGTGAACCAAGTCAGTGTGCCACCTCGAGGTGAAATGGTTCAAAGTCTTTCTGAAGGTGATAGGACCAAATTTCTTAAAAAGCTCAGGCCAGATGACCGTAATACCACGAATGCCAGGAACGTGAACCTGTTGAGGATGAACTTCAACTTTGCCGAAGTATTCGCCCAATTCGAACTGTTTCTGTGGAGACAAATCCTGATCTCTGAAGAAGACTACGACTCTCTCGGCAATCAAGAGGGCCAATTCATCTCTCTGTTGGTCCGTGAGTTCGCTCAATTGCAAACCTACAATCTCAGTACCAATGTGCTTTGTCAAATGTTTAACTTCCTTAGCAGCCCCCAACAATGCCTTCTTCTCCGGATCGGCCTTGGAACCTCTGTCAATAAACTCCCAAGGTGTGTTTCTGATGGCAGTAGCGTCGTCAATGAAAACCGGAATCTCCTCAGTAGGAGGTCTTTCAGGGTAACCACGAGAAATGTCGATTCCGTACTTTTCGAATCTTTTTCTGGTAGGCTCTGGAAGCTTGTCTACGGAGGAATCGGCAAATCCTCCCTTGAAGTTGGAAGTTCCATCACCAGTCCTTCCAACGCCTAAAGCGATCTTCTTAACACTCTCAGTGATAGAGTCTGCGGAGGTGTCCACTTGCTGGACTTGAACAGATGGAGCCATATTTGTCTCTTACAATAGTGTATATTGATTCTATTTCTGCTAGATACCGTATGTTCTGTTGGGAACAACTCTCGTTAAATAGATAAATTCGCAGCCATAGTTGATAGCGATTTCGCAATAAGTGTGGCTACACGGAAACCATTACCCAATCTATTCTAGTACTTAAATACCCCCTGCTGGCGATTGCGTAGTATCTGTCAAACTGAGCTTACTAATCACTTCTGAATATATACTAATTACACTGATTTATGTTTTGCAATTCATGGCAAACCGGAGATACTCTCCAGCCACACATTGGTGATACGAAAATGAAATATATTGTGTAGAAATAATCTAGTGTTACTATGGCTATGGGGCAGTACAGAATCGCTTCTTAATTGGATTCCACAGTAAATACATATTGCTATTCAATTCCGTTAGAAAAGTTCACATAGTTTACTTGTGATTCACTGAGCCCCTTATAGAAGAGTATGTATGTTGAGCCATACTAATACCCAAACAATCGTCCAATTGACAGATACTGAACCTTTATTTCTATTGTCTTTGCATTACCCAACCTTGCTGTACTTGCCTAGACTGCCACCGTTATCTCGACCGCCACGAACAAGACTAGTGATTAATTTGAAGACAAGTACAATCACTGATACGAGTACAAAGAGCATCAGGAGAAGTAAGGCCCATAGAATGAGGTTGATAACAAATGGTGAAAACAATGGATGATCTTGCAAATTATCTTGATAATTAAACATTCTAAATTAGTAGATAAAACTGATCTTGATAATAGAGTTCATTTGTTTATACTATGGACTTCCACCAGTTTATATTCTAGTCGCCCCAGCTTTACTGAAAGCCAACTATTCGAGTGGCATAATTTGATGTACACAGCCTATCTCAGTGAGGGGCATGAACCACCTTATCACGCAAAGTAGAACGCACTTACCATCAGGCTGTGTTATCGGTCATTAAACGTCTTCACCGGCAATGTAATGGTTCGTTTGTAATTCACACCTAAGGAACCAGAAGCCAGATATCTACCATTGGATTTACGCTGGTGCATGTCTATACGATGTGAGTGTCCTTAGTAATTCCTATATTACATATGCTAATGTATAGACTTAAAGATGGAATGGATCTCTTGTTTGCCGATGTTGTACTCGATATCTCTGTCAAAATCATTTCTCAAGATCTTGTTCAATCTAGTGAAATAGTTTACTGTAGAGTTCTCCATATCTTCCCAGAGTTTCTCAACAAGATCCTTTTCAAACATATCGCTGCCTGTGACATAGTGCTTTTCCAACTTCTTATAGATTTCGTGTACCTTCAAGCTCACTTCCTTCTGAGTGTAGCTGGCCAAAAGAGATTTGACATACTTCTTGTTGTACTTCTTCGGTCTGTTCAACTTATCGAGAGCTTCATAGTTATTGACAAACTCAATCAATTTGCCAATATTCTTCGTTAACAACTTCTGGAAATATGTATCTTCAACCTTCTTGAACACAGTCTCCAATCTAGCGTTCATATCTCTTGTAGACGAGGTGCCGTTATTGACGGAATCTAACTGTTCCAAAATATAGTAGATGTTCTGGATAATGCTGACATTTCTGTATTCCCTTTCTTTATCGTCCAAATCGTTGTTCTTCAACAATGGATCATCTCTCATGAACAAATGAATCAATGCCTCAGTGATTTGCTTATATGACAAATCAACCATTGATCTGACCGACGTGTTTCTGATTTCACGGTTATTCTCCAACGAAGATTCTGTGATCAATAACAACTGATTCACATTCTTCACCGATGGTAGCACTCCGCTCTTGGCAACAACAAGAGAATTGTTCAAAAGCTCGATTTGTCCTTCAATGAACTTAGTCCATGTATTCTTGTACTTTTCAATAGACTTCTTTAAGAAGTTAAACAAAAGGAACTCCTGGTTGGTCGATTGAGTACTATTGGACACCGTTTCTAAATAGATCAAAATCAATGGAATGTTCAATTCAACTGGATTGACCCTCTTCATAAAGATATTGATGAAGTTACCGAAAATAGTAGTCATATTGCCAATCAATTCATTGGTTGAATAGTTCTTGTTATCGTTCAAAGTCTCGACGTTTAACGATGGGAAATCATCGATCATTCTTCTACGTTCACTATAAGGATGAACCTTCATGAACTCGTCGTAATCAAAAGTGTCTCTGTCGTAATGAAAAAATGTTCCAACGAAAAACTGGATAATGGAAATAAGATCTTTGGATTCATCAATGATAGCCACAACAGCCTTCGGGTCTTCGATCTCATTGGAGTTCTTGGAGTACTTTCTCACGTTTTCAAGATGAGCTTGTTGTTTATGGTCATCAGATTCTTCCATATTTAATCCGAATCTCTTTCTCGATAATCTCAACGTTCTTGACTTTCTCAAATGGTTTTCATCCAAAACTTGAGATAGCCCATTCGAAGCAGTACTGTTGGAGTTATTGCTATAGTTAATGCGCTTTAATTTGCTTTTGATGAGACTCTCTAAGAAGTTGCTGATCAACGCGTTGAAGAACTGGTTCAATTCCTGGAATTCTATGGCTCCACACTCTTTCACAAAGTAAGTAATACCAGTGTAGATCAACATATTGTTCAATTCACGTAATAGAATATGAGGTTTGAATCTAATTAAATCAGATGAAGCTTGTTCAATCAACATCTTGAATTGAGACTTCGCAAAAAAGATGAAGTTCTTGATAAAACTCGATGTGACTCTTTCGTACGTAGCGTCAAATTGCTTCAACGCTCTCATGGAACTCAAATAAAAGTCGTCTTCTGTCGGATCATGTTTGATTGTACTTAAAGCGTTGAACAAATCAAGCAAGGCTAATTCCAAATTCTCCAACTTGTTCAACCTGTCGAATTCAGTGAATCCCTCGATAATTCTCAAATCGTCACTGTTAACACTCACTTTTGACAAGATACCTCTCAAGTCGTTGTACAACAACTTTCTGTTGATTGACTTTACTTGTAGACCCTGTGAGTTGTTCTCAATTGTGTCTACTTCCAGCGACAAGAATTTGAAGTCAATCTCCATCTTTTTGAAGATGTGGCTCAAATTCTCTACCTCATTGATGGAAGTGCCTACATCTTTCGAAACGTTGCTGCTGCCAAAATTCAAACCAATCAACTCTCTGACGTTCTGCTGTTTTACGTTGTTAAGCTCTCTGGTCAACTTCTTGATAAGTGAATCGCTATCGTCCGTAATTGACCATTTCAAATCATCAAACAACTCCTCAACTTCAGGATCCTTCTCCAACTTTTCCCCATCTTTCTTGACGATATTGAGTCCAGGTTCTGACTGAAGCGTGTCGTGAGTATACATTGTCCCTTCATCAAAAGAATACTTTTGGTTCGACTCTAATGTATCGTCTATCAGCGATTGGGTGATATTCCTGGCTGAAATATCTGGATCAATCTGACCCAAATTGGCTGATTCATCTACAGATAAATTGGCATCTTCTTTACTCTTACTAATATGAGAGTCAAGCATGTTTTCTATCTCTTGAATCGACGAGTTGATAGTACTTGTGTGATATTCTCCATTAGGAGGCTGGGAGAGTTCAGAGAGTCCAAGTCCCTTATCTATAGGTTCGGTCTCAATAGGATCCTTTTTTGAAGCGCCTTTGAAGTTCTCGCTATCGCTTTCATCAGTGATTTCTTCAATTCCGAAATCTGGAGACTTTGCGGATGAAGCAATCCCTGGATGCTCTGGGATACGCTCTGCAAAATTTTGAATGATTTCAGACTCCGTCTTAGAATTTTCAACGCTGGGTAAATTTTCAGCTTCCAAATGGTCCTGGAGTTGCATTCCCAATGCTGCTACGGTCTCAAGTGGCTCTGAAAAATTACGGTGTTCTACGACCTCATGCTCCGGAATGGGCTTGAAGTTTCTTAATGGCGAAGTTTCTCGTGCCTGTTTGGCATACTCATGCAATTTGTCTGGCGAATACTGCTCTTTAGGCTCAAAAACAAAGCTCTGTGAATCATTGTTGACGATATCGCTTGTAGTGCTCATGTTATTGAGAGGTGACCTCTGTTGGTATGGATGGTTACCTGAATTGTTAGAGTATCTAGATGTATCTGGAGTTGATTTGTTCAAGTCCTCATTTATAGCGTTGAACTTGTTCATGTTACTTGTTGGTGTTTTATTGTAGTTGCTCGAAGGAGAGTTAACATTTTCTGAAGATTGTCTTTTATCCGAAATCGGAAGTGAAGACTGTGACGAAAACGAAGGCCTGTCCACTTGCATCACCATCATCGGCTTGGCCGGCAACTTTCCGTTGGAAGTGAAGTCAAAGTCCTTGTAGAAATCAGGCGACAAATCCTGTTGATGCTGAGGAGGTGGAGGTGGAATAGAGACATCCTTGGTGTGATTTTCTGCTCTTGATGCATCTGGAGCCAGATCATTAAGTACAACATCGCTACTAGAAGCTTCAAGAGGTTTCAGGGGACTTCCTGTCAACTGCTTTTTCGTAGCTGTTGGAGCAAGTTTGAAGTCCAGAAGTGAAAAACCGTGCAATTCTGGATATCTTCCCATAAACCCTCCGTAGTAAGATGTCAAAGCCCGTGAGAATTTCCACAACCTTTCTACACCTTCGTCTGTTTGCCAATAGTAGTCTTTGTTAAGCGTGAGGATGAAACTAGTTTCAGATGTACGACGTATGGCCTTCAATTCGTCCATATCCCAAGTTCTCCCGATCTGGTATACGTTCTTTGCTTCATTATACTTTCCTTTCTGGAGAAGAACTCTTCCCGAGTACTTGACACAAATGGCGAGAATACGATTCTTCACCGTGCCGATCTTATTTGGGGGAAGATTTGAAGGAGGTGGCAGCGAAGGATATGATGAAAACTCTGCTATGTGGATATGGGTCTGATACGACGTCTCTGGGAATTTCCTGCCATCCTTCAGTACGAGCATTTTGGAATAGCAATCGTGGATTAGTTTATCCGCTACGAGTCTACGTTGGCGTTGAGCATCTAGATTTTGCGCCAGAGGACGACGTGCTTGCTGTTGATTAGTTTGTTGATGATTCTGGCTATTTTGTGTGTTTTGGCTCGTGTTAGGGTTGGTTCTGGCGACAACAGGATTGAGCATTGTCCTAACTGGATAATGGCCCTGCTGAGATGTTGGCTGCGGTGGTCGCTGTTGGGGTCGAGCCGAGTTGGGCTGTGCTCTGGGCAACATGGTCAATTGACTTGGAAATGAATGGTTGGTGAAAGAACTGAAAATTAGAGGTAAGTGGATTTATTCAAGTAAATGAAATAAATGATTCGCAATAAAAACTCAGCAAATAATTCTGGCGAGGTGGTGAGAATTAGCGAGAATTCAGTAGTGGGAATCAAAATAGTGAGAATTCAGCTCAGTACGAGAACCAGACTGAACAGAAAATCGTACAGAATGACAGTTGAGAGCCAGTGCGAGTGAGTGTGGATGCAGAATCACAGAATGCAATCAACAACAGCTTTGCACGACTGGTGAAGTGCACGAGATGGGTAATAGACTGAAAGAAATCCCCAGGAGATACTAGGATTATACTGGAGGAGAGTATACTGGCAGAGTGAGCTGACTGTAAGTGAAAATACTACAGAGTCTGTCGAAATGATCTGGTGATAATGAAGACTGTAGTGGTTCAGTAGAATAAAGAAGCAGAAGTATCACGGAAGAGGATTTTCGACTATAAATACTATTTCTACGTCCTATATGGCTGCAACTCGAGTGTAAACAAACAGCTGTGGATCGAATTGCTAGTTTTTTGTTTTGGTCTAATTCCTACCATATTGATTATTTCTGTTATTCCTATGGCTTGTGGTCTTGACTTTCACGGAAGCATATTAGAATCGTATAATCATACAATTATGTGGTCTTTTGTTTTTGCACAACTTTTGCTCTTCTTATCGTTCTTTATTCTGCTTCAAGATGGTCCATAACGTGATCTATTCTCTATTGAACCCTCCATCACACTACGCTGTTTTGTCTATACCGCCGTTTGGGTCTATCACGACACGTCTCCAGAAATTCACACCTGCCGTGTTCCTGCGACTGGGAGCCCTGAATCTATAACTGGCTAATCGGGTACTAATCCTGGAACACGCTGAAGATTTCGTACATGAAGGCACGTCCTCTAAAGCTTCGGCACGTCTATTCCTTAATTTATTTTCTGTTGAAACCAACATCTACTCTTGAATGGTGTTCACAGATGATGATTCTCAGCTTAGATAACGGTAGCGACATAAGCTAAAAAGCAAAATTGGCCGATTCTGAACTTGAAATCATCTTTATACTATATTTTATTGGAATTTCAGTTGTATTTCAGAACATATGTACTGAATTCTCTTTCTCGAAGACATCAGTTTCATCGTCTTTAAAATTCTGTATTATATATTATTATACTGCTCTATGAATGACTATCACTTCTTCTTGCCCTTTCCGCCCTTCTTCTTCTTGGACTTCTTAGCCGAACCCTTTTCCTGAGTCAGCTCTTCCTCCTCGGCTTCTCCTTCTTCATCATCTTCGGCCTCTTCTTCAGTCTCCTTCTTTTCTTCCTTTACTTCTTCTTTTGCTTCTTCCTTCTTTTCTTCCTTCACTACTTCCTTCGTAACACGCTTTGGAGCCGGTTTGATGACTGGCTGCTCTGATTGATCCACCAAATACTCCCACAACTTCGCATATTCTTCAGATCTGGAGTCAATAGCCAGAAGTCTTCTTCTCAATGCTTCGTTGAAACAAATCTCCTGAACAGTAGGGAAGAAAGTCTGGACCCAGCCCTTCTTGTAGGTTTCACACTCCTGTACAATTTCCTTCAACTCAATCTCTTGCAATTTGGCCTGGATTTGAAACTGCTTGTAAACGTCGTCACCAATCAATCCATCCTCGTACAACTTGTTGAAAATAGGCTCGTTTTCTTTCAACTTCATGGATCTTCTGATAGCTTCGGCCCCTCTTCTCAATAAAGCAGCCTTCAAAACTTTGTCGTGAGGCTTATTTTCTTTGGCTACATTGGGATCAGCTGCCAGCTGCTTCAATGACTCGTATATTTTGGCTGGCTGGTTGTCGGGAAAGATAGGCTCAATGCTAACTAACTTGTTCAATCTGTTTCTTCTGTAACGTATGGAAAAAACGATGAAGACCCCCAACAAAATCGCCACGTAGATCAACGGCGTAAACACCGAGATTCTTATCTGCTCCGTAACCGGAGGCTCTCCCGTTTCTTCAGCCATTCTTGTGCAACTATTGAAGAGGATTAAGAATCATTTATGGTTTTTCATTTGGTGAACTTTTCAACAAACACGTCAACGCGAATATATGCAGGTTATGATTGGGGCCAACGTATTGCTCACATCCATGCCGCAACGTATTACAAGTATTGAGTAGTTCTATAGATATAATTGTTATGATTGTATGTGGTCACCGCTGTCATATTCATGGTTGATACTAATGGTGTCCAACAGAGGCAGGTACTTCCAATTGTGCCAATTCTCGGGGTTTCTTCTATGGGTAGGGCCGAAGCAGCGAGCCAAATCACCGTAGACACCGCTATCAGTGCCAATAAAAGTACTCAGAGAGAACCAAAACTGGCTGATATCCAGTAAGGAGAGATTTCCTTGTTTCGTTAAACAACCTGGACTTGTCGCCGTATTTTAGAGTTACATCTTGTTCTTGAGCAGGCCACTGGTCAGCAATAGAATGGATAGCCTCTTTTAGTTGAGCATTTCAACAGTAGATAACTCAATTTGTGGCACTGATTATGATGAAAATTGTAGTGAAATTGACGTCTATATTCTCTGAACGATAAGAACTCCATCTATCAATAAAATGTAGAAATTAGCAGTTGCTTTACTCCATGGTTTACAAGGATCTCTAAATACTGTTTGGATCTTGATACTGTATATTGTGCCTTTACTTATTAAGGCTTAAGAATTAAAACTTGCTAGGTGAAACTATCCCTTCTATTAATGGCTGCTATGAAAGTTCAGACTCTGCTCCATCTAGTCTGGTTTAACTCAATTCTAAGAAGGCTTTTAGTTCCTTAGAGAATGCTAGTCGCTAAGTATGTATACGGTCTCTCACGTGATCATTTTCACAATTTAACTTGAATATACGTCTATATCCACACTAAGTAGAAGCAACCATCACAATAACATTAAATGGCTACCCCATCAACATCACAAGCCTTTCCTGAAGTTGCTAGGATACAATGTGTCGTATCACGACCACAGTATTCGACATTTGGATTACAATTTCCAACACTTCAAAAACAGTCACATGATCTTCAGCACGCTTTCTCTCCTGAAACCTTCCCCACATTTCGATGGCCCATCGCAGCTCTTCAGAAAATATCTCTCTGGAAATGTTCCATAAGGCTGATCGACATGAATGACTGGATGAAAGTCCCACGATTGCCCTTGAAGGCAATTGGGATTCGTAGCACAAGTGAAATTTGCATGAAATAGCGGCAATCCCTTGAATCTGGACCTGGGAACATGAGATAGACCAAGAGTTGAATTAAAGTTCTCCACAATCTAGATGTAGCAACCTAAAGTGGTGTGAAAAACTGTACAACTTACAACTTACAACTAATCTTGGACTGTAACATCCCACCTAACACGTAGATAACTCTTGGTAACCAAGCTTGTCCTGAGCCAAACTCTATTTGTCGAGGATCTTTGTCAGAACATCTGGAAAACTGCACCTACGTAACAAATCCAGACGGAGAAACAGCGGAGGAACAACAGGTCTTTGTGAGCTAACAACTTTATCTTGCTGTGCAACCCTTGTGTAGTTTCTTTTGGTCGCAAAGCCCGAATTAGGGCTTCACGGATTTCTTCTCTATGCAGCTTGCCCCGTAAGGTACATTTCCCCAGAGTGATCTGACTTGTCATGACTGTAGACAAAAATGGAAGTGCAAAGGAAAATATCCAGTCAAATCTGCGGTTGTGTCATGATAAGTGATGATCCTGAAATGATTGCCGTCCGCTGGTTTTGATATGCTGTCCTCTGTTGGCCCCTTGGCTCCTTCTATAGGCAATGCCAGAGGAGTGACTATTCGTTAGCTGGAGAGAGAGTACGGCATCCGCAACTAGGGGCTGCATTTAGTTCTGAGCTGATAAGATCTTTGCCGTGGGGGCACAGGTTTATCTGAGTTAGAGTTCAACAGAGTGGAGGCACGCCATAGTTAGGACTTAGCTATTCCACCAATATGAGTGGGGGATCGGCCTCTGACAGAAAAGCGATCCGGACCCACCCTTCCAGCGAATGGTACATGCACCATTTGCAATGGAACACTAAGAATAAACTTTATTGCAAGTAGCATGGAATTCTGGATCATGCGGACACCGGAAGGAGAAAACAAGAAACGAAGCCAAACTGCAAAAATGATGTGCCCGACAAAAACGGCCCAAAACGGCAACTTACGCTAAAGGTGACTAAACCCAAGATCCAATGTATTCCTGCAGATAGCCGGGGTTTGTCTATTTTGGAAAGTCTGTAGAAACTAAAGGCAGCAGGAGCCGATTTACTTATCTCCCGTGCAGGCGCTACCAGGCCTCGCCAATTTAAAGAGCCTGCTTAGGTAGCAGCACGCCGTACGACTGAACGTAGCGAGAAATTCACCAGATGGTGACAGCGATGAAAATTTTGCAGCGGTGCAGAGATCTGACGGAAACTACAGTAAGTGGAGGCGATGCCAGCGACTAGACCGTGTGGAATGGTCAATTGACCCGCGCTCTGGGTGGATTGGCTAAGCAAAAAGAGTGAAAATTTTAGGCTCCAGCTCCAGCTCCAGCTCCAAATCTTGCGGAATGGTGCTAATATGCCATCTCTCTAATAATAGAATAAGGAGCCTCAATAACGAGGTTACCGTGTTTTGTGGTAGCTGGCCAGTTCTGTTGGAGATATTTTCCAGCTCTTGTCACCTCTGTATCCAGCTACTGCTATTGACCATGCCCATATTGTCACCGTGTCCATGTCGTCTCCGTCCTCGTGCCACTTTTGCGTTGCACTCTGTCTCTGTCTCTGTCCAGTGGGTTCCAAGTGTTGCTGCTAGATTGGCACAATTGCCGTGGAAACCCTGCCGCTTTGGGAATGAAAGTGCTCGTATCTGCCACGCGAAAGAATGGTCTGGCGATTAGAACCTCACACTACAGGCACGGTATTGTGAATCAATTAACTAGCCAAAATTATTCTTAGGGGGCCGTTCACCTTTCTAGGTTCTCTTCTACTCTATCTCCATTTCTTCGTGCCGGTGGTCCGATGGAGTTTACCGAGACCATGGTACATGTCTTTGGGAGTCTTGAGCCAAGTTCAGCGGTGTTGGGCCGGCACTATGGATAATCTGCTCCGACCCGAGCGTCCTTCAGTAGTTGGGTGCGAATTTCTGCCACCTCGCGGTTTGGCACTATTTTATCGCTGGGCAAAAGTGTAAGCCTAAAAAGAGCACGATTGCGATGACAATCACTCGATTGCTGTGCCCAGCTGTGGGACGTAGCATGGAGATGGATGGCATTCGTATATACGCATTCTCGCCTGGTGAGATATTGGCGCAATCCGTCATTCCTGACATTGTCCCATTGAGGTGCCAATTAATCTGTGTGAGTCTCGCCTCTAGTTCCCCTTCTATCTTGAAAGTCCATCCACGCTGGCAATCGTGTCACAATAGGGGGAAACGCTCCTGGGAGGTGTTTCCAGAAGCTACAAAATATACACGGAGCCAACAGTTCTGTTTTGGGACAGGGTTATCAGTAACGTAAATAGTGTAGAGACAATGGGGAGAGATTGTTTACTGTGGAGACTTCTGGTGTAGGCTATTTACTTTACTCTAATCACAATTAGGAGATTATTCCGAGCCTCCCCTGCAGCGTGTTCGAAACGATTACTCTTTGAAGAGTCCATTCCATGGTGTTTATGGATGGAGTTTCACGTCTCCTATCCCTAGCTGGGGTACGTGTAGAGCTTCGTAGCAATCGGATGGAGCCGTTCCTTCCTACAAACCCGTAAGTGGTTGCTGTTCTGGATCGTCTCCCATTGCTTCTGCTTTTGGAATGCTCATTTTTCTCGGTAGAGCGGTGCTCTGTGGTGTCTCGCCTGAATCTGACATTAGCACACCTTACGTATGGTCCAGGATCTCTTGCGTCTCTGCCGTGTGTCCGTCTCTCCCCGTAGCAAAGGGCCGGGTGTGTCCGCCTCATGGCACAGCCAACATCTTCCATTCATCCTGGTGCTCGGGAGGAGGCATAGCCAGCTGGATATGGGGTCCAGCTACTGTTTTCACCGTCTCCACCGTCTCCACCGTCTCCACCGTCTCCACCGTCTCCACCGTCTCCACCTGAAGTGTAAATAGTGGTGGAGAGCCCTCAACAGATTGTTCCCCGCTGGTTTGTTAGCCGCCGTGAATTTTCTGGCGCAGGTAGAGCCAGTCTCAGCGCCTATTGGGAAGCCACGGAAAATAGCAGCACAGGTAGAAGAATAGCAGGAAAATAATAGTGAGCAAATAGCGGGAAAAAATGTGAAATAGGGAGCAGTCTGCAGAAAAAAAAGTGAGCCCAGAGGGGACTGCTGGCCGAATACCGAGCGAACATTCAGACATTCCCGTTAAAAATTACGACGGTTTACGGCAGGTGCACTAAATGCTCACTAAGGTCTCACTAAATTCTGCCGCCACTCTTTCATTTGCACATGCGAATGGCATCTCGAGCCATCCCATCCATCGTGACTCAAACTGAGGCGAATCAGTGGTATCATATGCCAGCGATAAGCTTTCCATGTGATGAGCTCCCGTACAAGCTTCTACAGCATCTAGCCGTGGTATTGTTTTAGCCCAGATAGAGTTAGAAGAGGCTGAAGTTCTAGACTAAAATTCAAAAGGCCTCACTAAGTAATCATCTACAAAGCACGGGCTGAGGCTAGCAAATTTTATGGCTATGTAATCTACGGCGTGGTGATGTTTAAACCAAAACTTTTATTACCAAAAGCCTATATATACCTAGAAGTGAATGATGCAAAAGTATTAATGAATTGAATATAGTAATGACATGATGATATGCTATGATGGGATTAGAGCCAGAATCCCTTTTTCATATTCGAGTTTGTATCGTGAATCGTCTATCAGCAGTGTAGAGTCTTTTTAGCTTGTAGCTTATAAGCATCCTTGATCAAGAAAGTCGTAGTCAAACGAGATGCCGTTGACAATTTCTCTAGTGTTGACTATGAAGTTGAACGACACCTTCTTGTCCTTTCTTCTCTTCATCATCTTCATGCTCTTGTAGTAAGCTTCGGCGTCCTTCTTCAAGATGGACTTCAAGCTCATGTAGTCGTTGTTGTCTTCGTCGTAATAAGTGCTGGACGATGCTGTGGAGGCCACAGAGTTCTTTCTCAAACTCAACTCGCTAGGAATAGAAGATGTACACTGGTAGTCTCCCATATAGCCGGAGTCCACCAGGGAGACATCATCGTCGCGTTCTTCCACGTCGTTGAATGAGATCGACGATACTTCAGAGGATTCGCTGGATGACGAATAGTAGCCGTCATCTTCTTCTTCGCAGTTCAACTTCATGTTCAAGTTGTCTTCTGTTAAGGCGTATTCTTGGTTAGTGTTACTGACAGTGTCGGCAAAGCTGCGGTCAAACTTTGGACCGTACAACCATGTGATGTCGCTGTTCTTATCCCAGTTGATGTAGTATGGGTTGATTTCCGCCAAGCTGTGAAGGTTTTTGTAGATTCTTCTCCAGCAGATATTGGCGATTCTTTCTTTGGTGACATATGCAGATTCGGAAGAGGAAACAACGTTGCGGGCAAACTTCAAGTAGTTAGCCAAGTTGCTGTTGTCCTGTAAGTAGTGGTCGCAGGCGGAAGCCGGTACGTATTCCAAGTAGTCGACGTTTTCGTTATGTTGGTGCAAGTCAGAAGCTGTAGTGGTGGCCACAGCCAAGTCGTCGTGAGCGTATATCATTATGTAGTGTGGGGGCGGTGTTGTTATTACTAGAGGCCAGCTGTAGCAACGACGAGGTATGGGTAAAGGAAAAAGACGCTGTAAGAAATGAAATGCTTTGGTAAAACAGGATTTCAGAAAATGGAATTGAAAATGGGAAACTCCATTTCTTTATATATCCAAGTTTGCAATATACCCAGACCAGGATGGAGAAAGCGACGGCCGCATAAAAAATAATACCAAGGAAAAGCACGGACAATATGGAAATGTAGAATTCTGGAGTTATTTTTTGGCTGCGGATAGCTTCCGTTCGTACACCATCCAACACTGCGGAGTCGTAATCTGCAATTTCACAGGAAAGAAAAAAGTGTCGGGACAGGAAGCCTTGCCCGATTAGGCAATCGTAGTGCGTCCGGCTTATGTACGGAATCTTCTTTCTTTTTTCAACCTCCTATAATCGCTAATCGCCATTTGGTGCTCATATGGTCTCCGTCTTTGGCTTCACCTACACAGTTAATTTTAGTAAAATGTCACTTGTCAACTTTCACATTGGCAGACATTTTCACAGCTGACATTTGGGCCAGATTAACTCTGCAACATAGTTACAATTTCTTGTGCAAATGCTTTTGCTTGTGATCGCGATTGTCGCTGGATTTCAGTGACTTCTTCTGCCTGTGATGACGAAGGCCGGAGCAGTGTATAGCTGCTCATGTGACATGCTAAAGTCAGTCATCTCGGCCCTTCTGGCTGCTTTCTCAGTCTTGAGTTGTTGCAACCTGTTCCGCCTATCGTAGCCCTCTCAATTGCAATAATCGGTGCCTCTCCGCGCAAAGGAAAGGATTCCCAATTCATTGGTAATCCCATCCGCAGTCGAAGCTCCGTCAAGCTGTTCTCCATGTCAGCTTCACCGTCTTCCATCGCCATATCGGTAAAGCTTCCCAGGCAAAGCAATTGTCTTTGGAAACGCTTCCATTGTCAGCCGAGGTGACTCAAACCTCCAGACTCACACGCTCGACTTGCCAGGGTTGAGTTCCTTTTCTCCATGTCACAGACTATGACACAGGCGTAAATGTGCGACATGAAGCTGATTTTGCCGCCGTAGGAGCCACTGCCTAAACAGGAGTGGTCGGGATTACCTCCGAGAACTGCATACCTCTCCATATTCCGTATACCTGATCAAAAATATTGCCATAATATGGTGAAATTTACATGGGGCTACTTAGTCAGATGTCTATGGCTCTAACTCCTGCGGAACAATGTAACAATAGAGCACTATCTCCTGTCTCTGCTGCACTCCCCACTTCCTTCTGGGTTTTCAGCCATTGTAGCTCATGTGAGTGAAGGTTATAGGCCAGAAGGTGGTGCCATTTAGGCTACGAACATACTTGTGCATCTCCACTAGAAGTGCCAATCTCTAGATGGTGCTTGCTCCTGTGGCCCTTACATTACATACAACAAGAGAAGCGACTGTCTCGTTAGCGTAGGTGTGTTTCGATCATCATCTCGGTGCAGCAGTATGGCTTACAACTGGTTATAGTCACCAGCATTACCGAATAATTATCTTACTTCTCGTGTATATTCTTCTTGCTAGCTGAGTTTCGTAGATCTTGGATTGTGTCATTGGGCACATGAGCATTCCCCGATAGCTTCACCAAACTCTATTGTCAAAATATATAACACCATTTCTCCATACTCCGCTTCTCGCTTTTCACAATCTCCGCAACTTAGTGGGAACTATTTCACAACTATTTTCACTACGTCCGCTACTGGCATTCAACACTTGTATCTGCTGATTGCAATGATCTTCTACTGTTCTACGGGCCATTGCTTCGTGGCTGGTTCTCAAACTCGATTGTACATTACTTTCTGATAGCGTACCTCCCGGCCACTAGAAACACTTCAGCATCAAGATCCTTACCGCAGAGATGGATCTGTCATTATGCTCGACCAGGAAAAGTAGCCTATTCACAATTCCGGGACTGCACCACAGTCATTTGCTACGATCGTATACACTAGCACCTCAGATAGCGATCCCAGCATCGAATCTGCAAGGATGAAACTGTGCAGCTGATTACGTGTAATGCGATGTGTGCCTAACATTGGCCAGGAAGACAGTTCCATTAAGCCCGGTTATTGACGGGATGAGCTCAGTTCTCGAACATTGAAGGTATCAGATATTGGAAAGAAAATCCTGAAAGTCGAGCCATAACTATGACGTCGCTAAGTCGTAGCTCTAAATGCCGATCGTCAACAAAAGTTGAACTTTTGAAGGAACCAGAAATCGCAAAATCATGTTCAGCTATTTTTAACAAAATAGCATGTAGTTCATCTTTCAACTATACTGCTCTACTTGCGATGAGCCGTGGGATAAGTTCAAGTGTGGAGGTGCCCTTACTTAAAACTGTAAAACATGGAAAAACTCATGGAACAATAGCCCGAGGTCCATGCAGACACGCTATTTTTTTTCTTTATTTTTTGCACTTTAGCCCAGACGAGCTGTCAATTAGAAAAATGTCTGACGAATATGGCGCGGCCTATAAGCTCAAGTACATATCTAAGCATAATTGCAATCAACGTAAGACATGAAATGGCTCCATATGAGGCAACCTCGGTTTCTATCGTATCGTATCGTAACGTATCGTATCTTCTCATCTCATGAATCATTACTTATCTTTGTGAAACACGACTTGAAATACTCTCACATTCCTATGTTCACATTAGTTTACAATGCCCATGCTCAGATTATTCCAACAGTAAAATAGTGAAAGTTAATAATCTTTCTGTAAATACAACCCTGTTGGAAGGATTTATAGGAGCTCTCGGACTATACTTTTGCTGCTTTCGAAGTGATACGAAGAAAGTCGGAAAAAACTCTAGATGTTGAAACTTCGTATATGCTGGCTATAGTACTCCCCAGCCGTATTCGTATTAGTGTCATTTCACTGCGCCGAAATCTCTAAGATATTTAAATACATTGACAATGTAATTGGCACCCTTTGATATTTCTTGTAAGTGAAAGATTCACCTCATCTATTGGGCTTTGCGGAAAATCTTCGGTCCAAAATGCGGCTTCAAACTCTATTTGCGACAAAAAAAGTTCTATGCATACTATACCTGCAGACATATCCCACGCAGATTTGTACAACAGGAATCAAAAATGTCTACTACATGAAAAAGACTGGGCAAACCCAAGAAAGAGCTTACCTTTCTCCGCAAAAGCTCCAAGAGGCTACATAGAAAGAGTAAACGAAACACACAGCTAGCAAAATACAACATGATAAATGAAATTAAATAAGGCGAATATAGCCGCCAGAAAAACGCATGCTGCACCTCTAAGGTGGGAATAAATGAAGATTTGCGAGTGGGAACTAACCCACCGCCGCAAATGGAAAATACAATGCGCTGAGGGGAGCCATGTGTCCCTTGCTGACGTCAGCAAGTGTCTTGATCTGGTACTCCACTTCACCTAGAAGACCAATCTCAGTATCCATCGGGGAAGACCCTCAACTCCATCATGGAAAATCCATGACTAGGACGAACTCAGCACTGATAAGAACACCAATACTCTGTCATTCATTAATCATTACTGCCTGCTTATCCCTAAACAGAATGGACAATTTAGAAATCCGCAATTGGTTAACGTATCGTGATCTCGATCACGTTTTTGCCGCTTTCAGTTTCTGTAAACTGTCTCCACCTGAACAACTGGCTCTATTTTTTTCAGTCATTGAGACTTTGTGTATAATATGCAGGCAGCAAAGATTGCTAATAAAAGCCTGTCAAAATTCTTATGTAAGAACTTTCATAAAATTCATACTCCAATGTCCACAGTTTTAATAAGCCGATAAAGTAGAGCCTTATACGTCTGTGGAGCAGTATACAGACAGCATTTTAGTCAGCGTTTTCAACAAGTGTTTTGTCAACTTTTTAGACATTTTTCATGAGATCCCCAGCTTGAGTCTAGACTTTATCCAGAGAAGATCTCATTACAGATAGAAGACAATCCGATTTCTAAGACTAATAGGAAAGCTTTCAGTTTCACAATACAAATTTGAGACGGTTTTCTACGGATCGATACAAAGTTGAATACTGAATAACATTTACACACCGGTGACCGGAATCTAAGATATCATCACGAAATCACCATAGTCGGATACACCATTCATAGTATAGCATTATGTCTTCGTTCAGACAGAATACCAACAGTTCGTTGTCCAACTCACCTTTTCAACATTCGCCGCCTATAAGGCTGCCTACGCCGACGGTGTCGCTTCATTCGAGCAATTCTCATTCTAATCTTCGACGTGAGAGTAGCAGTATGAGCTACCATGACCAGATTCTGAACATGAACAACCTTGCATCCAAAGACTTAGACTACAAGACTGTCGGTAAGCATTTGGTGAATCTGGAAGATGCATTGAAGTTGCAAGGAGGCGATATAGCTAGGCACTTCTACCACCAGATCGAGAACAAGGCAGATGATTCGCATCCTGGAGGTATCTCCATAGAGAACCCCAAACGTAGAACTAGAAGTTCGTCCTTCTCTGCTTACTTAACTGAAACAAGAAGAGAATCTACAGCCAGCGACATCAACGTTCCTGGCGGCTTCAGACGAGAATTTTTGATTAACCGTAGCATTCGTAACAACGAGGAGCCTCCAAACTTCTTAACTAAGAACTTTGTCGAGTTTCTCAGCATATACGGCCATTTTGCTGGTGAAGATTTCACTGATGACGAAGGTGGCGAAACTGACGATTCCGAGAGCGCAAACTATGAAGATGTATTTGACGAAGAGTCTTCGTTGTTGACCACGGAACGTCGTAACCATTCGTATACTCACCCCTCGCTACCAAAACAGCTTGCCATTCCTAAACCTAAGTCTAGAGTCCAGCCTAAGGGTACTGCCTCTGTCTTGAAGACTTTCTTCTTGGTATTTAAGTCATTGGTAGGATCGGGAGTTCTTTTCTTGCCCAGGGCTTTCTACAATGGAGGGTTAACCTTCTCTATCTTTGCGTTGAGTGGATTTGGATTGTTGACTTATTTCTGTTACGTAGTTTTGATCAAGTCTAAGAAAGTCTTGAACTTGACCTCGTTCGGTGAATTGGGATACAAGACATATGGCAGACCATTGAAGATATGTATTCTCATCTCCATTATCATTTCGCAGATCGGTTTCGTCGCTACTTACATCCTCTTCACCGCTGAGAACATGTTATCTTTCGTAAGTCATATCTTACCAACCACTCCTGCATTCTTGACTACTGCCAACATTGTTGCTGTACAGTGCGTCTTCTTGATCCCGTTGGTTTTGATAAGAAATTTGGCCAAGTTGTCGCTTGTCTCGTTGATATCTTCGCTTTTCATCATGATCGGCTTGTTTATCATTTTCTACTTCTCTGGTCTCAACCTCTTGAATAATGGAATGGGTCCTAACATCCACCAATTCAACGCAAACAGTTGGTCCATGTTGATTGGTGTTGCAGTAACTTCGTTTGAAGGCATTGGATTGATTTTACCTATAGAGGCTTCCATGGCTCAACCAGAGAAGTTTTCCATGGTTCTCTCGGTCAGCATGCTTTTGATCACTATCTTATTTGTTGGTGTAGGAACCATCGGTTACACTTCGTTTGGTGAAGATGTCAAATCTATCATCATCTTGAACTTACCCCAAGGAAACTTGGCCGTTCAATCGATTTTGATTCTTTATTCTTTGGCTGTGTTCTTGACAGCTCCTTTGCAGTTGTTCCCTGCCATTAAGATAGGTGAGTCTTTGATCTTCAACCGTAATCTGTCCAAGAGAAGTGGTAAGGACGAAGAAGGAAGACTCTATCATCAATCAGGAAAGTACAACCCTCAGGTTAAGTGGCTGAAAAACTTGTTCAGAGCGCTTGCCGTTGCGGGGATCTGTACTATTGCCTATTTGAATGCAAACAACATTGACAAGTTTGTTTCTTTCAATGGATGTTTTGCTTGCATACCCTTGGTGTATATTTATCCACCAATGATCCACTTGAAGACTTTAAAACAGAAAAAGGAACGTTTCACCGCTTCCGACTGGGCCTTGTACATTGCCGACTATGCATTGATTGCCGTTGGTCTCTTGGCTGTTGTATACACCACCTACCAAATATTGGTACTCAACTAGATAGATTAGCAGTGGACTTTAACATAATAGAACAATCATAGCTGACTTTATGTAGAGAGCTTGTCGTTGGATCCGATCCCATAATCTGTGGGGTACTGCTTCTTCGTTTAATCTAATCGCTAGTCATGTCCCAGTTGTTGACTATAATGTTCTGAAGCACTGTGCTGTCTCATTGTAGTCTCTACTAACGGTTTCTAATAGTTTACTCCAGTTTTAAAGCATCAAATGGACTTCCTCGCACTTGTAATTCAGAACTGGGAAACAAAAAACGAATTTTGTCCCATGCAGCAGCTTAAATGCATTGAATACAACTATTTGAAGCTGAACTCTCAGAATAGCCAATCCTGGGGTAGTTAATGAACATTTAGTTCTAGTATATCTACAGATTTGACGAGATTTTAGCTAGACGGCGCTACCTTGTCACCGAACTTCATGATTTGTTAGACAAGGAAATTTTGAAGATACTCATTTTGGCAGAACCGTGCTTCGCCGTCATTCTAGGTGAACTAAAATCAGCCAATGGGCTGACCGTAGGGATCCACCAAATTCACTAAGCCCTAATTGTAAGACTTTCCTTTCGCTCCTCCCGCAGTGGAGAGAAGTAAGGTCCGCCCCCAATTAGGACAGAGCCCCAAAACCACTATATACCCTACAGTACTATAATTTTCGTGGAAACCTACATCACAACCACGACTCTTGTGGATCAAAAATCATTCGGAACTGGGTAAAGGAAACAAGCAATAGACATCTAAGGCGGAGCTCGAACATCAAGTACATATAGACCAGATTGCGACTATCATATAGAACCTTAGTACACTAGCGTGAAGTGAATGTCAAATGACATACTTTGGTCTATCCTAGCCACAGCTCATTTCCAACATGGATCCTCATCCAAGACTGACAATCCCTCATGAATATTAGAAGAATAGACGTGCCTTGTCTATTCTAAATACTCTTCCTCTATGAGTATCCAGCTACCTCCAGATGTTATTAGTGGCCAAGTTTCATTGGAAGCTTACAGAACTGTGAAAGACAGGAGGCTATCCACAAAACCAGTTTAGCACCAGAAGAACAATAAGTTATTTCTGAGCTTCCGCTGGAAGATAGAGTTCCTTCCGAATTTATTAATCTGTGGGCACTGCTTGCAAAAGTGACTGACCACTAGTTATAACCATCACTGACACTAAGTGCTATTTGTGGAACGATTCTTTGTCCACAATAGCTTAGTTTTCAAATGAATTTGGGAGACTTTGCCGGCGAACACTGCTGTATGGGGAAAGGCTTGACAATGAATAGATATACTTGGGGGCTCTGAGGGTATTAATTAAGGATGACTTCCAGCCTTACCTAGGTCGGTCTCGGTTCTATAGGGCATTTTCAGGAATAATTTCCTATCTGAACGGAAAGCTGCTTTAGAATGAATATGGACTTTAAGCGGACGGGAATTGTGCGATGTCGTGGTAGTCTGAAGCTACTTATAGATCCTGTAATATATACACTAAAAACATATGTGTTGTGACTCTTGATGAATGATATGAAAAAGAATTTAAGAAGTAAAGGTTATTTAAAAGTTTGCAAATATGTTTAGCGCCAAATATCATCAAATGGCTGCGAAATCGGTTCCACAGAAGTGACTGATTTGTCGCGCAAAAATATTACTATATAAGCGCAATTTTGGTCGACGTCTGCAACAATATAGCTATTCTCCTAGTAACACATTGTAGACTTCAGCCTGGACTTGAATCCCGACGTCGCTCTGAATTGACTTGGATCTACATTTATTCTCGATCAGATTAATGCTCTTAGACGCACAGGTATGTGAAACTAAGTATACTCGAATCTGTACACTGAAATATACTGTAATAAGAGAAGTGAAGATTAGATCTACATCAGGCTATCCTTGTAGATCCACAGTTGTGATTTTAATCTTTGAATTCACTAAAAAAGTTCATTTTATACAATAATTAAATGATTGCAAACTGATAAATTAATTTCTAATGTTACCTTTCTAAAACAATGCTATGATGGTCAACTAAGTTTGAGAAATAGCAATGGATATGATGTAACACTGAGGAAATGCCTCCTTGAGCTTGTCTGTAACTATTCCTTGATTGCTATTCCAGCAGAGGGAAATCCCTGGAATTTCCCATCAAGAAAACTCAATGTACCGTTGGCGCTAAGCTCTCTTTTGTAACCACTTACATTCGCCAATCACTTTTCCAAACTTTTCCTATTGGCTACTTGGATTATGAAGTACAGTATCAAATCTTTAAATATCTTGTGAAAGTACTTGTTTCAAAACTTAAATGTCATTGTATGGAAGTTGAACCTATTGAGCCTCAGTACTAAAGCTCTATATCCATACTTGAAGCATTGAATCAAATACAGATTCATTGAAAAATTGCACCTAAAATTATTCTAGCTGGACATCTATAGATTACGAAGCACGTTATAGAATTTTCCTTGCGTTCTACCTGAACTGCCAAAAGGTCTTGACTTTTGCCTTATAATAGACCCACTGGGTCGTCTATTCAAGTAACGCTCTACATTGTTAAGTTCTCACCATCATTCTATACTAAACGAAAGTCGCACTCCGATGGAATCTCCAAATAATAGGATCGAAAATAGAAATCACAAAATGACTAAGATTCGTATTCTTCCATAAATCCAAATCTGTAGCCAGACCAGCCGATTAGTTCCGTCTGGTCGGTCAGTCCCAAGATGTCGTCTCGGAAAAGAAAAGCGTCTGACTTTGACTCATCCCTAAACGGTGATGATTCTGTCAGTCAAAACCAGGATCGCATAGTTCAGCACCAGAATCAAATTCATCTTCAAAATGGAAATCAGAACCAAATGCATAATCAAAGCCAAATTCAAATTCGGATTCAGAACAATAACAATAGCAATAGTAGTAGCAAAAACAATGATCAGAACGGCAATGGAAATGTCGAATCTAATGAAACGCCCAAATTGCTTAGTTGTCAGCGATGTCGTACCAGAAAGGTCAAGTGTAACTTCGAATTTCCATGCTCCAGTTGTCTCAAAGTAGGCGCTGAATGTGTCAGAACAGTAAACGATATGAGAAAGAAACGGCCTCCAGCTAATTACGTGTCGAGTTTAGAGAAAAAAGTCGCTTCTCTTTCTGACTTCTTCAGAAAGCTCAAGACTCTAGATTCATTAGAAAGTAAAAAGGAGCTCTTGGATCGTACTGAACTAGACGATTTGATCTCGAAAGATCACCATCATCAAGGCACCAACTCACCCAGTTCCAGTAGACAATCACCCTCGGCACATCATGAGGATTCAGTAGAAGATAGAGCTGTCTATGGTCCTACAAGTGTATATGATGACAATCTAATTCGTAAGAACTCACGTCAAAAGAGACTGGAAGACGCCTCAACATCTTCGGCTTCTTTGGCTTCATCATCGTCCATCAAGATTTTGAATAAAGACCCAGAAGTTCTCCATTGTTTAAAGCTCTTCTTCACGTGGCAGTATCCAGATCATAACATGTTCATTTTCAGAGAGGCATTCCTTATAGATTTCTTTGATCCCAAACCCACAAGTCTATATTGCTCCAAGATATTGGTCTTGAGCATCTGTGCGCTTGGATCCCGTATGTCAGATATCGATAGAATCTATCACAAGTCTAGGCTGTATTATAACGAAGCAAAAGGCTTACTCTTGTCTCTGATGAGTCGTCCATCAATTACGTCTTTGCAAAGCTTCCTTTTGCTAGCTTTCTACGATATCTGCAATGGGTCCAACTCTAGCGGCTGGATGTTATCTGGAAGCGCTATGAGAATGGGATTTGATCTTGGTTTCCAATTGAACCCAGAGGTCTGGTTTGTTAAATCCAAGGAGGACTTGGGTCCTTTAGATGTAGATATTAGAAGTAGAGTATACTGGGGCTGCTATGTGGCCGATCATTTCATTAGTTTGCTTTTAGGAAGACCATCGTTATTGAAAATGTCCGATGCGTCTATCCCAGAAACTACAGACTTGCCAGATTTAGAGTGGATTGATGAATTCACTTATCAGGGCCTCATTAGAAAACAGAATAAGGGTCATCCCCAGATGGAGCAGTCGTACATTTCTAATCCTCTTAACAAAATTATCAACTTGATCAATATCTCAGACAACATGTTGAACGACATTTTCACAAAGTCAGACATGGAAAACGACCAATCCAACAATGAAGATCTAGATTTGCTTTCTCGGTTGGAAAAGTTATCAGAATACAATTTTCAGATCGTGAAGTGGAGAAACAGCTTGCCGCCCGATGTTCAGTGGAACCGACAAACACTACATGAAACAGCAGATAACCCAACATTCACTTGTATTAGATACTATTACTATATTTTGCTTCTTTGTCTTAATAGGCCCTTTGTTGGTATTGTGAAGAAGAAGCTAAAGAATAACAAAGGTTCATTGTCACCATTAACAATTTGTTCTGAAGCTATTGAGGATTTATATGAAGCAATTCATAAATTTCAAAGCGTTCATGGATTTAGAAGAGTTTCCATCTTCATGGTGTACTGTTCCATCTTGTCCATTTCTGTTATCTTGTTAACAAATACTAGTAAACAGTTGGTTGACGAGAAGAAGGATAGGTTGCAGTTTTTTATGGAAGTATTGCACGGAGGATCAAAGACTTGGAGGTTGGCTGAAAAGTCATATAACCTAATCAAAGTAAAATTGAAGAACAGAACAGACGAATCTGATGAAGTGCCAACTAGTGAGAATGTTAAATCAGAGCAGAGCCGGTTCGATGTCAGTGAGGTCGAGAAGTCAATTCCTGAAACAAAGACAAGACCAGACTCATATGCTACTCGTGCAATGTCGCTCCAGATGCATCAGGGGCCCTCTTCTGACCCGGCCGTTCCTATCGGTCCAGAATTAAAACCCGAAAACACACCAAATGTTACTGCTATTCAATCACAGGAAAGAATTCCACTGGTTATTCAGCAACCAAATAGATTCCCAACTATGCCACAACCCAATAGAACTCCCACTGCTTCTGTTAGAAATGGTAATTTGGATCAGTTTGCCGCTCTGAGCATGAGTATTCAGAGTAATATATCACAAGACTCGACAAGATCCTCTTCAAGAGGAAATAATTCTCCTCAATCGGTACAGTCACAGAACCAGTCAATTGTCGAGTCGAATACAGATATCTTGTTTGATGAAAATTTAGATTTCCTTGGGGGTCCACCAGTTCTTATGACTTCGGATTTGTTCAACGAAGACTGGGAGTCTTTGTTTCCGGACTACATCTTTAACCCCAAAAATTAGTTCATTTTCACTTTAATATGACTTATGGTAACGATTTACGTGTATTATAAATACTATTCTCAACACTAAACAGCATTTTGTAGTTCAATTAATTTGTTAATTGTTGAGGTATAACGGTGGGTTGATTGTTAGATTTTCAAACTCATTATAGGAGCCAGAAGACCCCATTTGAATTGTCGGCACGTAAGTTTCTGTCATAGCGGGTGCTGCCTGGTTTGAAAACGAATCAACTTCGGTTGGTGTAGCTAGTGAGTTAAATGAATTAAAAATAAGTTCTTGATCTTCAATCAGGAAATTCACACCATAAAAGAAAGAATCATAGTCAGAGAGTGTTGGCTGAGCAGATTCAATGTCATCTGCTTTGTGGAAGTGGCAGTCGTTCAGAGGAGTGATTGGAGTTATTGGCTTCTCTGGTGTGGAGATTGGGCTTGAGTTTGAATAACAAACACTAGAATTTTGCAGCTCCAGTTTTTCAGGTACCAACAGAATCTCCAGCTGCAATTCTAATGTTTTCTCAAATGATGTACAAAGCTTAATTGGTTTCCTATTTTTAAATAAAGGTTTGACATTGTAGCCAGACTTCGTTACCTTCACAGAACTCTTTTGGCATTGCTTGATATTTTCGGCCCTTATTAGTCTAGCTCCACCTCTAATTCTTTTGTAATTCTTCTGAATTCTCCAAGTCGGGAGCTTTATACTTTCCCCCATTGCAATGTTATATTGGTAACTACGTTTTGGCAAAATAATTAGACACTGGTTGTTCTTTATATGTTTGCGGGAATCTAGCTTTTTCCGATACAACAGTACCCCAGCATGATATTGTAATTAGAAGCCTTTATTGTTCTAATGTAAATGACGGAATCTTGGTTCAGGGGTGCGTCTTGAAGAATGCCAAAGAGAGCCGAATTATAAATTCCAAAAGTCAGCAAATGTCCCTTCAGAGAAGTTACATATATCTGAAAGCGAAGTAAACAAATAATTGACTAATTTTTTTCTCTTTCATTGTTATCTGGGTGAACTATTTCACTTATCATAGGATTGTTTGCAAGCGTCAGCGTCGCAACAACCTCTGCAATATTCTACTTTCAGAAGTAGAAATATTATTGTTATGGATGGAAAAGACAAGAAAAAGCTGAATAGTGAATGTACCAATGCTGTGGAAATTTCATAATGCATTTGAAATGGACTGATACTACGACCAAGAGAAAATAGAACCCCGTAATCTTCACAAAAGCTTGTGGTTTCTTGCGGGCATTGTTTTTTGCATCCATTGTTCTTATGCGAGAGTTTACCCACTTCGCTTAAGACTTAAATCAAGCCACGGTTCCTTGGCTCCATCTAACTACCTATTCTACGAACACACTTGACAGCAATAAGTTTCTCATCTAAGCAAGTTCCAGCTCTTGTAAATTATCACCTAAGTCCCAGTTGTAACGAAACCAGAAAAATTGAACTTTGTTCCTGAGTTTGTAGTTTCAAAACTGTGAGACGGAAAAAAAACTGGAAAATTTTAGACTATGCAACTTTCGGTTTCTGCCAACTGCAATTGAGTTATCCATGGGTACCCATTCCGTAACCCACTTTCACGGCAATGTATGCGATGGGCTATAGGTGTCGGCGTTACCGTCTGAGGCATTTGTTTTATCGAAATGTTCAGCCCTTTCATGAATTGGACGCGCAATTATGTCCTCTGGGTACATTTTGCTACAGCCACATGGAATAATAGTTGACACTGCAGATCCCTACTGAAACGAGAAGGAGAGCCACGGCTATCTTGACTCTTGTATTTCATTTTCCTAACTACCTTTCGGAATTTCTCCGATAAGCTTCAAATTGACTACTTTTAGAACAAAAATTGCGCAAACCTAATATAAATTCAAGAGTTACCGAGGTTGAAGCACACAATGCAAACAATAACTCATCTATGACTCTGAGTTTTTGAAGAAAGAATACGTACCTTCTTTTATTTGCAAAAGAGGATCTGATCGCCGACAAGGAAGAATTATAACGAAGGTAGACAAATATAAAAAAAAATGATTCTGCCCAGGATCGAACTGGGGACGTTCTGCGTGTTAAGCAGATGCCATAACCAACTAGACCACAGAACCATTTAGTTGTGTTCCAACAAGCACTATATTCAAGTAAAATATCCAAAATCAAAAGATCCGTACCGCAATAGTTAAGGTTTATTCTTGGAGTTTCGAGAGAATAACATATGGTTTTAGGTAATATCACCAGTAGATTTTGATCTTAGGATTTCCTCCACACTTCTGTATGTTTTAGAGGAAGATATATATAATTTGCACTGAATAGGATGGATTTTAATACATGCCATTTCGTAAAAAAGAAGTGTTCAGTCGCACTAAATTTAAGAAACAATTGCAATTCTGCGCTTCCACAGGCTGCAACTAGAATCGTTGACAGATTTTAACAATAACACCAACGAGTGATTGTCAGTCAAAGACCCACTTATTAAGTATATTTATTAGCCCTATTTACCCAATTAGCCTACCGACTATTTCTTCTGAGATTTTAGGTACTTTCATTTCTTTTAAATAAAAGTCAGATGGTAATATTTTAAATTTCTACAGGCTTTCATTATCTTCTTCATATTATGAGAAGATGCAATAGTACGTCAAGCACTTGTAAGAAGCAAGTTCGTCATTCAAATAAGAGACGTTACATCCAAATAATATTGTTTGCAAATACTCGAAATTAGCAAATATAGCAAAATTATTCAGCTCATAAAGTGACAATATTATTCCACCTTAAGTCTGACTTAAAGTATATAAATTAGACAATATAACTTCGGTTGTAGTTGTTAACAAATATATCTTGAAGTCGTTCATGTTAACAGCATTTATCAAAATAGTTACAGGCCATCATTGACAAGGTGGCAGGAGATCCCGAGTAGCTGAAAATTGCAAATCTAAATCTTAGACTTGACCAAAGCCTTTGAAAGAGTTTCACATTACTGTCTGCCGTACTTGGCCAAATCGGGTCCCAAGTTTAAGCCTATCCTATTGCTGGTAATGACACAATTTGCAGCCATTCTTACTAACAATACCAAATCTGCTACGTTTCCACTTACCCAAGGCACGAAACAAGGAAACATCGTTCTGCCAATTCGCTTTAGCTTATGTCTTGAACCGCTCATTTACAGACTCCGTAGTCGGCTCTAGGGAATTCCTATCCAACTTGACCATCTACCAATGCTTACAGCGAAGTACCCAGTCTTTACTGATGACTTCACTGTGTTTACCAACAGTAGAAGAGACTGCGAAATCTTGAAGAAAGACATAACTCTCTTTGAACAAGCCTCCAACTCCTTAGTGAGCATCGAGGACAGCATACTGGGACCAGCCTCCGCATGAAGACATTTAGCGGATCCTTGGTTTCGAAGTACTAGCTCTTCGGACATCGGATCATAAATATCTTGGGATACGATTAATGGGTTCAATTAAAAAACGTATACAAAGTCCCTTTCTATTCAACTAGTTATTCATAGCGTTATCGAAATCGATTCACTTCAGATGCTCAGGTCTCAATACCTACATTTTCTCCAAGATTAAGTTCGGTATCGACTAGAGGAAGTTCTGTGTACCATGTAGTAGGTTAGACTTGAATTGAAAAACATCGTTTCTTATGAAGACAAGTTGAGGTAATGACAAATGTAAATTTTTTCAAATAGACGTTCTCAGCTGACGCTGTGCTCTCTACGATGTTTTATTTTGAAAGGAAACTAGAACTGTTACGTACTAAAGAAGGTTGCTATGTAGATTTTGATGCTGAAAAGTCTTCACACAAACTCTACACTCACAGAATAGCGAGCGAGTTGAAGTTCAGTGATATCAATGCTGAAAATTTTGATCCATGTTAACGCTATATTACATTTATATACTTGGTACTTTTCTAAGAACGGGCTAAGCCTCAATATCCCATATGGCTTCGTCCAAAAAGTATAGCCAGCTGAAGCCATTCCAACTACTGATAATTCCAATTCCACAGTAGACACTGTAAATCATGAGCTTCAAGAATTCGAGTTTTTTTAAGATTTCAAATTTGTGTTCAAATATGTCCATCAATGTAGTTATTGTCATCATTGGGATCAAACCCAAGATGTAAAGATTGATTACTCTGTCAACTATAATTCCACTTTGACCTTCTAACTTCTTTGGTAATCTTACTACTTTTCTGAAGTTGAAATGGAAAATGATATACCATAACAAGGTGAACACAACTTTTACCAACCATTCATTGCACGTGAATATTAATGGAAACAATGATACGTACCCACAAGTCACAAGCAAATTGAAAGGGCCAAGTAACCTCTTGTCTTGACTTACAAGAAAAGTCATTGGGAAAATTACAATTAAGATTGCTTTCTCATGAACGTGCCAGCCAAACAAGAAGGACGAGTATCCACATAAAGTTAATGCTCCTACAAATCTTCTGAAGTTTGGTTGGAGGAAAAGTGGAATCAATGCCATGATTTGGTAGAACAATGTGAGCAAAAATGTTAGTTTCGGAGTTATAGTAGGAAGAATCAAAAATTCTATATCTCCAACAATTCCTCTAGTAGACGAGTTGACCAATTTGGAATCTTTGAGTAACTTGGGATCGAACTGGAATATCTTTTGGAGTGGGAACTGACTTAAAGGAATTCTGTTATACACCTGGATCAACAATCTGTCAAAGAAAGAGTATATAGCCCAAACATTAGGTGCCCAATAAGCATGTGTCAATCCTCTACTGAATGGAAACAACCTAGACAAGACATCTGGGATTTCGTTGTAGTACACGAAAGGTCCAAATGCTACTACAAATACAGCTATGACTACTGATCCAAGTGTCAAAAGGTTGCCCCATTTGACTAAGCCCAAGATGTTATTGAGAGCAGACTTCTTCGAATTGAACTCGAGATTCAAACAATAAGCACGAAGAAGGTAGATGAATACTGCAGGAGCCAAGTATAAGTAGATGTGCTTGAAGCAGAGAAGAAGAGCAAACCAGAACCCGCACATCAAGTACTTTTCTAGTTTGGCGCTAACTATAGCTAAAACTAGAAATCCGTACAAGAGTCCATTATATTGGAAATGGATATGGTCGATGATCAAAATCCCTGGCGACAAAGAAAGACTTGCTGCAGCTACAAAGGATCTCCGTGACGAATCGTGAGTTTTGGAAGAATCCATATACCATTGCAATGAGAGAAACAACACGATTTCACTCACAATGACTGTCAAACGCTGGAAATACACTGTGGGCATGCCGTAGTTGCCTACTTCTACAACATCCAAGCAGCCATCATCTCTAACAAACTTGGGTATGAACTGCGATAAGATCCATTCAAAGTAGGCAAAGAATGGAGGATAGTCCAAAGTCCATTGAGAAGTCTTTTCAAGGTACCATTCGGATACAGGCAATTTGTTCGTTATAGCGAGCCAGTTTCTGTGAACGTCAAAGTCTGTAGAATGATAACCAATAACTAATAGCACTTTCAAAGTCAAGGAAATCACCCAGATATTGAAAAGTGAGTACTTTTTGACGCGGACAGCATAATTCGGTGCTTCTGTCGTGACTTTACTTGAAACTGCCACCTTCGTTTTCTCATTATTAGCTGGTGCAGACATCGTCTATAGCAATTGAGTTCAACTGCAAAAGCTACAGAAAGTATTCACAAGTCTGAAATATTTCATCACATATACCACAAGAAATAATGTCGCTGTTGAAACGACATGCGACATCGGACATTTAGAAAACACTCTATTGAGGGTATTCAAAAAATGTTTTGAGAGTCTAAAGAGGCTACAGTAGATATAGCGTGATATTTGTAGTACTATGAGTAACTCAAATAATTAAGTTTCATACTGAAAACAATTAAATACGACAAATAGATCACTATAAACAAACTGCACGTGGTTTTGCTCACGTGCAAAATCAGAAACTGATTACTGAGAAAGTATTCCTCCCATCAAGAACATTGGCCTGGCTAGCTCAATGGCTAGAGCGTTTGACTTTTAAGTTCGGTCTATGACCTACTTAAGAGGTATCAAAAGGTTGCGGGTTCGACCCCCGCGTCGGGCTATTTTTTTGTTGAAAAATATATAATCACGTGACTCAAATCAAAATGAGAAAGGTTAATTGTGAATTAATTAATTTTCTTGAACAATTTGAGTAGCTTTTTTTTAACAATATTAACATCATGTCCGCTGAAAAGAGAGTTGAAGCAGATGCTGCTGAGTTACTTTCTTCACTTTCCTTGGGAGAGAGTCCTGCAGAAAAAAAAGATGAAAAGACTGAAGAAGTGAAGAAAGAAGAAGCTAAGTCTGAAGAACTCAACAAGGTTGTAGAGAAGACGGAAGAAAAGGTCAAGGAGGCAAATGCAGAGGTCAAGGAGACTAAAGAAGAGGTCAAGAATACTGAAGAAGTGAAGAAAGAGGACGCTAAGCCCGAAGAGCTCAAGGAGGTTGTAGAAAAGACAGAAGAAAAGGGCAAGGAAGAAAATGAAGAACCAAAAACTAACTTGATCCAATCGACTTATGAAGTAAAAGTCAAATTGGCTGACATACAAGCAGATCCCAATTCTCCATTGTTTTCAGTAAAATCCTTTGAAGAGTTGGGTTTGACTCCAGAATTGTTAAAGGGGTTGTATGCCATGAAATTCAACAAGCCCTCCAAAATTCAAGAAAAAGCATTGCCGTTATTAATCTCCAATCCTCCCAGAAATATGATTGGTCAATCCCAATCAGGTACTGGTAAGACTGCCGCTTTTTCGTTGACTATGTTGTCCAGAGTGGATCCCAAGGTGCCTCTGACACAGTGTCTCTGCTTGGCTCCTACGAGAGAGTTGGCCAGACAAACTTTGGAAGTAATTTCTACTATGGGAAAATTCACCAACATCACCACGCAGCTTATTGTACCAGATGCTTTACCGAGAGGTCTGTCCACCAATGCCCATATTATAGTAGGTACACCTGGTATTGTGATGGATTTGATTAGAAGGAAGCAAATCAACGTTAACGGAGTAAAGGTTTTTGTCTTAGACGAAGCTGATAACATGTTGGATGCTCAAGGATTAGGTGATCAGTGTGTTCGTGTCAAGAGAACATTGCCGAAGACGACCCAATTGGTTTTGTTCTCTGCTACTTTCCCTACTAAAGTTCGTCAGTACGCTGAAAAGTTTGTGCCCAACGCCAATTCGTTAGAGTTAAAGCAAGAAGAGTTAAATGTAGACGGAATCAAGCAGTTGTACATGGACTGTGACTCGGAAAAGCACAAGTTCGAAGTTTTGTGTGAGTTGTATGGTTTGTTAACTATTGGTTCTTCTATCATTTTTGTAGAGAGAAAAGATACTGCCAACTTGTTGTATGCCAAGATGAAAGCTGAGGGTCATGCTTGTTCCATTTTACATGGTGGTTTAGAGACTAGCGAAAGAGATAGGTTGATCGATGATTTCCGTGAAGGAAGATCCAAGGTTTTGATAACAACCAACGTCTTAGCCAGAGGAATAGATATCGCTTCTGTTTCCATGGTGGTTAACTATGACTTGCCCACCGACAAGGACGGCAACGCTGATCCATCCACTTATTTGCATAGAATTGGTAGAACTGGTAGATTTGGTAGAGTCGGTGTTTCCATTTCCTTCATATACGACAAGAGATCATACGAGATCTTGATGAAGATCAAAGACTACTTCGGCAATGTGGAAATGACCAGAGTCCCTACCGATGATTGGGATGAAGTTGAAAAGATTGTCAAGAAGGTTATCAAGAGCTGAACAATAAACCAAGATCTAATAATATAGTCTTCTATTAGGCAATATAGAGTATTACTACAATGTAATTGAAGTAATTATGTATTTAGAATTGTTATAGTAATTAAAAATTTTAGAAATTATATCACATACTGGAGCATGTATTCGTAGACTATTTACAACGAGAGAGTTCTATATTTAAAATGTGTTGATAAACTGTTTTGTTCTGTCAGGCAATCTTCTGGATACAACGTCCCAGTCAATACATTCCCAAACATTATCCAAGTACTGTTGCTTGCCAAACACACCATAGTCCAACAAGTAGTTTCTTGGAGATGCATCAAGTGCCAAAATGGGCAACAATTTCTTGTCAGTGTACAAGTTGTTAAACTCGGCATCTTCTAGAGTACCCAAAGATAATTCGTCAACTTGTATTTGCAACTCTTCAATCTCAGAAGCAATCGAATCAGAGCCTTCAATAGAATCTCTCTCAAGCTGCTTACTTTTCAAGGCAGCGATCTTGGCTTCTTTTTGCTGTTTCAAGCGCTGTATCTGGCCAGATCTGATCGAGTCATCAACTACACCAGCATTATATGTATTAACTACTGAAAGTTTGTTGAAAATGGGCCTCTTGGTTTGGCCTGGCTCAGTGACACTGGGACTATTCTTTAATACGCTTTGACTCAAGTTTGATTCAGCAACTAACCACACAACACCATCACCCTTAATAGCGTTGGCAGAGTTGAGAAACAACGCTCTGAACTCAACTACTGAACCAAACGAATCAATGATCCACTCCCTGAGCTTATCATCTTTAGGTTCATTACCAAACTCAGCAGTAGGAGTCTTCAACAAATCTTCAGGCTTACCATGTTGAACGACTTGAGAAACAGATCCCTCTTTCAAGCTCTCCAAGAAGAATTGTAAGTTGTATAAATAAGAAGCATAACAATAGATTCCATAGAGCTCTGGTTTGTGAATGGATTGAGAAATGATATCCTGTAAGTTGTTGGACTCAGACGAAGAAACGCCCTCGGAATCAGTGGAGGAGTATGACTGCTCAAGTGACTGGTTTAGGCCCTCTGTGAGGTCTTGTCCCCTTTTGAACCACAACTCACTCACAGTCGACGAAGAAAACAATCCTGTGAATCCATCTGGCTTGTTCTTAGCATTTTCCAAAGTGAGAATAGATGGTAATTTGAACGAAACGTTTCTGGACGAAGCTAAAAAAAGTCCGCTTCTAACCAGACGATTAACCAATCCTCTTGGGGCCACTCCATACATTTTGACACGAGAAGCTAGCAGGAAATGGTGTATTTCTGGAATATTTGTAGTTGTAGCACTTGAACAAATCTGAAAAATTTTGTAGATAGACTAAAAATTGAATATGATGGAAAATAAGATACAGGATCTCTAATAATGGTTTCCGAGGTGACCAACCTCGGATTGGATCCGATAAATATCCGAAACAGAAATTCTACATTTCTTTTGTTGAATAACGCAACAAACTACAGAGATGAGATGAGGATGAAGAATATATAAAGCCCAGAGGATTCCCTCTAGTTTAAACAGATTTTAAATAGTTCTTCAGTGATTAATATAACTCCATATCCATTAATCCATTTCTAAGTCCAAAAGGAAAACCGGCCTACCCATATACAGGTTTCCCGTCAGAATAGTTTGATCAGGTGACACTATTCACTTGACGGAGTTTATACAGGATTACTCAGTAAGCCCATACCGAAGAAAGAGAGACTGGCATTAACCGGAGAAACAAAAATGTGGGGAATTTCGATAGATTCCAACGGTAAAATAGCTATCGAGAAAATCACAGGATTTTTTTTATTCATATTAACTTCTCTTTTATACTTGAAAGTAAGAATGAATTTCTATCCAAGGGAAACCGCTGGCTATATATAAATTCTAGGACTGTATACACTCCCGCTTTCCATCAATGTATACATTTTCAGAATTAGAGTCTCTTACAATAAATGTTCTTTTCTCTTCACGGTGTATTTTATAAAATTCTTACATAAACAAGTCAAACATCCAAAGAATAGTACAAAGCAAGCAAACTAATAAATAACAAGCTAAAAGAGATGGAGGAGGAGCAACAATCTGGATCTGTCCAGATCGAAAGCCATTGACAATCATAGTACAGAGTAATATTTAAGACATTACCTAAAGAAGAAAAAAATCATTAAGAACTCATTGTGATCGGACTTTTATTTATAATGTATTTCAAAAGTATCCGTTACATTTCAACAGCACAAGATGTAGATATACTGCCTTATCACGTAGTGTAGTTGTTTATAGTCCTATCACATAGTTGATGTTGTAGTTGCAGTTGTAGCGGAATGGTAGAAAGATATGTTCTGTATAATTTATCATGAAACGATATTGAAGAATGAGTCTATCAAGAATTTTCAAGCAAGCATAATTCAAGAGGTTCTTTCAATATACGATTCTGTTTTCATATAGTATCTACCACGACTTTCAGAAACGACTATCTTCTGACTTTCAAACTCTTTACTCTTCTGATTAATGAAGAAGTGCCTCCTCCCAAGCCTCCAGATCTGGACTCATCAGTTTCCAAGTTATTGAGAGAGCCTCTTCTTCCAGACTCATATGGCTCAACGGTATCTTGGGAGTTTCGGCGAGAGCTGTTTTCGCTATAACTGTTCTTACGTAATCTTTGCACCAATGACTTCTTTCTACTCAAGCCTCCATTGGAAGTGCTTAAATATTCATTCATTTCTGCAGCCTTTGGAGCTGGAGCACCGTCTACAAACGTCGTAGAACCCAACCCAGCAGTGGTGGAGCCGTGAATTGGCTCAGCCTTGAGGTTGGCATCAAAGTTGATCACACTAGGGTTATGTTTAGGCGTGAACAACGTCGATTGTTGGTCGTGTGTGCTACGGTTGGTCTTTAAAACTACCGGAGCGTCATCTTTGGCTGTCGCTCTGGCACGTCTAATAGACCCTTTGCGACCGATAATCTCGTTCTGGTCGTCATCGGTATATGTTCCAAATGCTAAGTTCATCTGTTCATTCTTGTCGGTCTTGGCCAACCCAGCAATGGAGTTATTGGGTCCATCTACGGGGAACGCTGCTACTGGTGCCGATTTTGTGTTCTTGTTTCGGTGTGGAGTACAGGCATCGAAGGGACCGTCGTGATGGAAGCCTCCGCCAAAGAAGGCCGTCACGTCCAACTTATCGATAGTGTCCAAGTTCTTTGCCTTAACAGGTTCTGGTTTCTTTTTGGAAGGTGACTTAGCGCGTGTGGATGATGATTTGTGGTGTGACAGTGAATGGTGGGACGACGACTTGTGGTTAGATGAGTGGTGCCTGGTTTCGCTGGTTCCAGAGGACTTGTCCCTGGAGCTACGTGGAGGCCTGCCGGAGTCTGAATGTGATCTGTGGGGACGGTTCGAAGTTGAGTGATGCTGTCTCGACGAAGACGAGGTCAGTTTTTCGCGGGGGTATTCTCTTCTGGCCGTGTCAGGGCCTGCGGCTTCTTCGTACGAGGGAAGAGCCTCTGGCTTAGGGGGGCGCACTGGTGGGGTTCTGTTGGTATTGCTGCCATTGTTGCTGACATTGTTGTTGAAGCTAGCTGTATTGCCGCCATTTTTAATACTCCCAGTGTTGATAAGTTGGATAGTGTTTGTGTTCGAGTTTGTGTCCACTTTGTAGGGCTCGTTCAAGTGTTGGAGTTCGGGCGAGACGTTGAAGTACGTCTGTCTGGGAACGGGAGGTGGCTCACGGCGTTGGGCGTAGGGGTCGGGCTCGCTGAGAGCAGCCGCGAACGGGTTGTTGGAGGCCATTTTCCTGCGATCGTTAGTATTGGAATGAATAAGCAGAGAAGATAAGTGAAACTAGCAGTTTATTTATTCGAGCACAGGGCGGTGCGGCGTAGGCTGAGCGCGCGAATAGTGGGATGGAAATGTGACAGAATAGGAGTAGGGGAATGAGAATAGCGAGAGCTGGGGTGAGTCAGCGAGAACTAGCGGTGGATGCGGTAGTGGGGATACCGACTAAACTTAATGGGCGTAGTGAGGATATTGATGACAATTATAGTAAAGAAGAAGAGTTGGTAAAGAAGAAATAAACATGGTTCACATTGCGCTTATCTCACTCTGAAACAGAATTAGTGCGAATGGCTGACTTGTCCTTGCACAATTGTTTTCCTTCTCTAACTGGCACACGTCGTGTGGCGGGCAAATCCGTCTGGTAGCAAGACTCTTGGACTCCTGGTTTGGGGAGGAACCGCGTCTCTGTGCAGTCATGAAACCGAGCCAGCCAGACCCTGAAGCAAGACAGCACTGCTAGGTGAAGTAGATCGTAACATAATTGTATGATGTTGTGGTATCGTTACATTCATGAGACATAGCTCTACCACAGAGGGACTACAGCAGTATCATGTTAGCGTAGGTTGGTCTCAAAAGGTTACCTTATGGCCATACTCTCACGGCATGTGGAAATTTGGTTCCAGATCCACACTTGCAAAATGCCCACAATCGCTATTGACACAGACCGTAGAACCGCCGTCTGGAAGAGATGTACTTCTAGAAAGCTGTCTCCTTCTCGTCAATGCCATCCTTAAGCCCCTAATCTCACCCCTGCTATATTATCGCAGTTCGCTGTCTGTAGTATACAGCTGTTCTAACAGTAGACTCCGATATACCCTCTGGTTTCACCTTTAGCTTTCGTGTCCTCTGGTCCTAACATCAAGATTCTACGTCATCTTATCCTATCATGTGTGTTCAGACTTCATCCCCTTTTTCTCTGCTTTCTCTCATCTCGATATTTCAAATGCTGTTTCTCTTATCGTTAGTATTATACGTACTTTGATCCGTAGTTGACACTACTGTCGCTGCCAGCTCTCACAGGTCTAGCAGGAAAAGCTGGCCTGGCAAAATCAGTGCTGCTATTATTGTTTGCGGATCCGTTGCTGGACTCCGTGGCCTCGTAGAAATCTTCGTCGTCCGACATATCCACAAGACTCTTGTTTTTCTGAACCCAGTCCTCAAAGTTCTGTGGAGGAGTGGAGACTCGGTTCTCTGAGCCTGCTGAGAGACTGGATCTGCTGATTGCTGGCTCGATCTGGACGGACGTCCTGAACGGATTGTTGGACGAAAGTCTTCTCGACGAATCCGTGGAAGCGTACGAGTGGTTAGACTGTCTGTACATTGAACTATAAGGTTGTGGTTGGGGAATAATTGATATTGCAGTTGGCTGTCTTGATCGAAGTGGGCTGTAAGAAACGGATAAATTGTCTACGACACTATCAATTTTGGTGTACTATAAGCGGAAGATTCTGGATTGAAGTGCAACTGCCGATAAAAAACCGAAAAGAAGAAACGGTGGAAGCCAGACCTATTATGGACGTTCTGGCTCGTACGGAAATTGGTGGTATAGCCCAGTTGCGTTTGTCGAGGTGAAAAAAAGAACGACAAATGTATGGATCAAAGTTGAAATTTTTTTTGAAGGAAAAATGTCAATAGTCGTGAGAAGCGTGGTGACACGTCGGGTCTGTATGGCACCGAGCGAGTCGAGCAAGAGTATAGAGAAGAGAACAAAAGCTCAAGAGGATTAACAATAGTGGATCGCTATGTCGAGAATATCCTTAACGACAGAACAGCACTCCAACAATAGTGCAATAAAATTAGTTATTAAATTAAATATTTAATAGGCTGTACAGACTCCAAAAGTATAAATATTTATAACCACAACCCAATTCCGAAAAAAAATACCATCTCGATTTGCCCGTCCTCTACAAGACGATCGATAGTGGCTGTTTTGGGCAATCTAGCACCACAAAATGGTCACATCTAGCAGAGGCAGTGGGTTCATGCACAGAGAACTGAGGCGATCGCCTGAAACGCTACATGTGAAGGTTTCTTGACAAGAGCTAGTTGGCCAGAGACGAGCTGGAGAAAGTAAGCAGAAGTAGCAGAAGTAGCAGAAGTAGTGAAATCGTGTAAAAAGAGCCAAATGTCGGTTAAACTGTGGAAGCTGATGGCTACAATTCACATGAGAGGGACAAGAATTGCACATATGTGTGTCGAAGCTAAATAGGTAGATCTCTAATAGGTTTAGGTTTAAGTTTAGCTGAGCCATAAGGCTTGAGATGGTAGCATAAAACAAGGGAGAACTAGACCTACTTCAACTACAATAACTACAATTAACTACAATTAACTACATTTGGAAATGTGGTAAGAATTAGCGGAAGAATCCGTAGATCTACAAGTGCAATTTTGCTTCATTGAGCCTGAAAGAACCACCAACTCTTCAGCCATTTTGTCGTACAAAGTGGAACTTCCACTGGATCCCAACCTTAAACGTCCTTTGATCTTTGCTATCCATACTATCTCGACATGGATGGAGACCGCCTCCTTTCAAGGCTTGAAGCTACCAACGCAGATCCTGATGAACTCACAAAAACGCTCGTCTATGCATTCTGATTCAACTTCCTGCTACACAATTGCAAAAATAAAACAAAAAACTCAGAAGCCGTTCACCAGCGATCTACCAGCAAGTGCACGTATTTGCGTCACCAGCCCCTTATTCACACGGTCATTGTCTTCCATCTCCTTCCTAATCTTTTTAAGTTGTAGAGTATGTAGCTTCCATTATTCAGAATCACGAAAGCGACCTGCAGAGAATCTTGGAAAATCAACGCGTCTGTTGCCAATTTTTCCTATTTGAGCGATCATGCCAAATTCCATTCTACTGTACTTCTTTGAATAGGTGCCAAGGTGACGGTTTGCAACTCTATTGGCCCCACCAATCAGCTTCGCAACCAGTGCAATATACAAGCGGCCAAGTGAACGACGCTGCCACCATTTTAACGCACAGCTTATCTGACGCACCTTGGCGTCTAGCAGAAATGGTAGCTTCTTGCATCTGTAATATTTTTTAATAGACACATTTTTTGCGGCAATTGAACCCGAATTTATACGATTAATATAGCCGCCAGTTCTCTAAAAGTATATTTAGACAGTTGTGTTCCTGTCAATGATTCTCCAGAACTACTCTTGGCATCGTGCTGCCAATACTCACATCAATGTTATTTATTAACGTCTGTTGACGATGTTTCGAACTAAAGAAAACCTCACTAAAAATGAACTCACGAACTGAACAAAATAAAACAAATATATAGCCCCTACAATGGGACAATGCATCACTAAAGCTTAAAAAAACTGTTGCAAAAAAATTGTTGCAAACAGCGGTGAAAGGAAATAAATTATGAATAATGGCAACGTAAAGGTTATTGTCTAGAAGGAACTCCATGTCCAGTCAGAGGGCACTTCATTGACAGAATTATTTCTTCCATTGGTGCCAAAGCTGTCGTTTAATGTTGGCTTGGTAGCAGCAAAATGTTTGTAGACCACAACTGATTTTTTCTGCGTCTGCTCCATTCGAGCCATCTCTTCTTTCACTCGAGCCACATATGGGTTTTCGACGTAGATGAACGGAAACTTCTGTAGCACTTCTAGCTCGCAGTTGTAGCGTGAAGAAACAGGAGCACTGCTATTTTTAGCGGCTGCATCAGCTGTGCGGTTGATATCAACAACCAAACTCTTGTAAGTCTCACCACACTTCTTGCAAATCTTGAACAACTTGTAGTTTTCAGGATTCGTTATAAATGAAACCTGAGAAGACGCACTAGCAGCACTATCCATCGAAACGTTCGAGATAGTCGAAGATGAAGATGAGTTCGTTGTACTCAAGTTGCGGTAGATAGGCACCACAAACCGGGCCCCTTTGTCAACTATTATACCGTTTCCACCATCCCGGGTGATCAAGCCAAAACGGGAAGTGCTATACTTGTTCGCTTCATCTGCATCGTTCTGCATCAAGCAGTCATCACAATAGATAAGGCCACAAAATCTGCAATGGTGTCTACGTCTGCTGTGGTTCTTAATGTCCAAGCCGTCTTTACCAATCTTTTCGTCTAAGTAAAGCAATACCAACGAAAAGATGGAATTACTGAATGACTTGAAACACTGCATGCAATGGTTGGAGAAGCTGTTGATCTTCCAGTGAATTCTTGTGGGCTCATAGCAGAACAACTTCTTGTCGTTGCTGGTTTGCTTGACAGAATCTACAGACATGTTGTCTGGGTCCAAACTACTCAAATTCTGCATGGTTTCTTCTTGCACCACTGTGGGTGAAGAAATGGTGTATGTGGAATTTGTAGTAGGCAAGGATGTTTCAACAACAATGTCAGTGTTCAAGCCATTGTTGGATTGCATGGGCCGCAATACAGCAGGAGTGATCAATGGCTTTTTCCACTGATAGACCTGGTTCAAACCAGACGCAGCAGAATTGGTGGATGGCAAAGGACCAACAGAAGAGTTTGGATCTGTGGACGTAGGTGAGGTATTGCCAGAGGAAGAAGCAGATTGGTCAGCTTTGCTCTTGCTTCGGTTGATTGAAGGAAATGACGTCTGATTCTTAATGCGAGTCCCAGACTTGGGGTAGTAGTACGGATGCTGCTTCGTAGTAGGATCTTCTGGACAGGTTTGTTCCTCAGGGTTAATGAAGTTGCTGATGGTATTCTTCAATTTCTGCTGCTCCCAGTCACGTTGGTATATGTAGTTGTTGGATGTGTATTCTTTGAGCAACTGGACGTTCTCGTCTTCAGGCTCAGTGTCATGAATTACGTTCTCCAGGAATGGAGCAGCATGCATCAGTTGTAAGCTGTCACGAGTGTTGGAGCTGTCGTTCTTGCTCATTGGCAATGAGAAGCGACGCAAAGGCTGCGAAAGATCAAAAGTCGCAGGCATGTAGTTGTTGGAACTCGAGTCATTGACCTCTTTGTTATTGTTGCTATTACTATTTCTGTCATTGTTACTGCTAGCAGTATTCGAGCGGTCTGACTCTGTCAGAATCACATCATTTGAACTGGTAATTTCGGTTATAGTGCCATCCCTTACCTCGGAATCTTTGACATTGTCGATCTCAGTCTTGTCCTTATCTGACTCCTGCGAACTCGTGCTGTCTCCTGTTCCATCACTGAATGAGGTGTTGTTGCGCGCACTGATAGTGGCCGTGCCCTTTTTGGTATATGTGTAGTAGTTCATGTTGTTCATGCGTGGAAACCTGATTTGTTCGTCGTAGTCAATATCCTTGTAAAGGGGACCACGAACTTTGGCATTGTCATTTTCTATAGATGCAGCGCTGTCTTTCTTACGAACTAATGCTGGCAATATGGAAGAGATATTGGAGTGGAAGATGGTTTCCATCAGCTGACTGGTGGAGTTGCTGGAGTTGCTGTTGTTGCTGTCGACACTACATCTATTTTTGAGTAGACTGTACTGATCTATGGGCTTCTTCTTGAACGAAAAAGGAGGTAGTTCTGCGGGTTCCGCTCCAGCATCGGCTTCTGCAGTTTTGTTCCTTACGGTATTCACAGCTACGGTCTGAGCATGATGTGTAGTGGAGGGGCTGGTGGCTGTGGATGTAGTTGAGGTATTTGTCGTGGTGATGGCGCTGCTGGAATTGGTAGTATTGGTGGTTGTAGTTGTAGAAATAGTAGTGGGATTCGTATGGTTGTTGTGGCTACTATTGCTAGTTATGTTCGCATTGGTGTTGGACATATCCAAGTGGCAGGGGGGTAGGACTAGGGCATCGGCGGCCGTGGTGGTTTCAGCCATTATGGATATCGTGAATTAGGGATGAAATGCACTAAAGATACAGAACTGGCCAGCCAGGAAGAGAAACACCAAAAATGACAAATGAAACACGAAAGCTGAATACTAACAGCCAAATATGAAAAGTTGGAATATGAAAGAACAAACAGGATATGAAGAAAAAGAAAGTATAAACCAAACAAAGAGGTTTCACCGAGATCAAGCAGTTGGCAAAAACGAAGTATTAGAGATTAGCTCAGTAGACTTTAGGCTAGAAAATAACCTCAGCAAAATTTTAGTGGCCCAGTGCAGAATGGAACGGGCAGGAGTCAGCGATAAGAGTTGGGCCGGAACCAGATGCCAGCAAATACGAAGCACGCCATGAGACTTTCACCACGGAGCTTCGGAGCTTTGGAGAACAAATGAATAAAATATTGGTGCTGCTAAGGGGGAATGTAGGCTTGTTCCTGGTAGAGGAGTTGGCTTAGGTTTGTTCAGAGGTTACTGTGATCTTCCACTTTCCATGATATCGTGGTACGAGAAGTGGGTGCAATCGTAAATCTAGAGATTATGTCATACTACAGTGAGAGCTTTTGAGTGTCTGTAGCTCCCTACAATTTCCTACCAGAGGTTCTGACCTCAGCGACTCCTCTACTGGTACAAGACGTACAGCGTGAACATCTTCCTTGATTCTACGAATTCTCGTCTGCCCCTTCTGGTGTGGAAGCCATCGTCTCCTTATTATGGAGCTGCCCCTTATCTGACATGCTCACTAAAAAATTGCAATTCTTTTTGTCTTGTGAAGACTCCGCGATATCAGAAGTTCGCCCGAAACGGAAGCAGATTTCGGTGCCCACCCACCGTGATACAGACCTCAGCCTCCACACACTATTCTCACCTCTGCTCCTGCTACTGGACGCTTCTGTCCGCCTCTCACTAGCCATAAATTGCCTGGAAGGGCCGCCTCTCGTAGAAATCAGCTTTTATTAGGGCATATATTAGTTTGCGCTGTCTGCAGGTAATGCAGAATCCAATTGATAGAGATAACATTGTGATGCAAATACGGCATTCTCATTGGCTGACGCACCAGCAGCACGGTGCAGAATTGTCTAAAATGAATTAATATCTATGTGCAGTACAACAATGTCAAACATACGTATACAGCGGGGACTAACGGCCACCTGCCGGTTTAGGCAGTCTACGTTTACGAAACTGGAGATTCCTATATAACCAGCCATTTCTTCCGTTCCGAAGAGGTGGAGACGACGGGGACACAGTGGTACGGAGGCAGCCAATGGCCAAACGTAAAGCAAGACGTGTATTAGTATTAGTATAGAGGCCCAACAGTGCTGAGCCAGCCAGAAGATAAAGTAGTAATAACAGACGGAGACAGAGCTCCGTTTCCAACTAACAAGAATAACAAAACATAAACAATTAAGAATGGGCAAAACGAGGACGCTCCTCTTTTCTTCTTTTCTACCTCGTCTAAGTCTGGTCGGTCAAGACGACCCACAAGGCATGCAAAATACCTGGGAACCAGATGAAGATACATAACACAATGTTAATCCACAACTGTTTGGTGGCACCGACCTTCATGAACACAGCCAAAGGAGGCAACAAGAGGGCTATGATGACGGAGATGATTTTGTCAGCATCCATCTTGAATTATTGATAGTAATTTAGATAGTTGAGTTAATAATTGTAGATCCAATTGTAGATACTATTTGTAAGATACCAGTAATACTTTTGTATGCTACTAGTACGGAAAAGATTGAGGTTCGAGCAAGCGGTATCAATCTATCTTGATGCAATTATCTGCTATAAGACGGCACAAATAACAAACGACGGCAATGGCAAGGAATAAAAGTATTGAGAATGGTCTAGCAAAACTGACAAGAAAGAAATTCAAAAACCGGAGGTTGCGGTGTATTTATAATTCCTCGTTTTTCCCGTTTGTCTGGCGCTTTTTTTTGTATTAAGGGGTTTTCTCCGAAAAGTGATTCATTTCCGACCTCCGAGATTGCGAATAAATGATCGCTCGAGGGCAGAAAATGACTCGGCCGACGACAGCGGGCTACGATCAATGGGAAGCCGGCTATGTGCTCTCCATACCTGTCATGGCAGATGCGTCCCTCCCGACATGGTCAATTCTTCCATCCAGCCAAGCATAGCAGTCTCCCGTCAAATATCTGCGGTACACCCGGAGATCTCACCCCCGGTTCTCTGTTGCACATTCAACTGTGCGAGAAATCACGAACCCAGTAGCACCAATAGTGGACTGGTCGCTGCTCGCGGAATTCTCTCAGCTGCTGCTAGCCCTGTGTCCCTACAGAGTGGGCCAACATTCCGTCTGCGACTTCAATCTCTATTCCGTTGTCTCCCAGCCCACAATCTCCAGCTACCCAATCCTCCGGAACTCGTGCTCACTTCTGGATTTTCCGGAACAGAGACGCTCTGCGTGATCAAATCCCATCACATACTCGAGCCAAGATCCAAGGAGGCACTACTTTTATTGTTGCAATCCTGCGTAAACCCTTTGTCATACTCATATGGTAACATCTAGTGGCTGCAATTCTCGCTAGAAGCACAAGATCTCGCCAACGGCTATCGTATTCTGTGGACCATGATCAGCTGAAGATGGGCCCTAAGAACTTGGACATATTCACGTGATACACCCGTAATTGCTCATCTCTGCCCATCCCCACCACTTCCGACCACTTCTGCGACTACAGGTGCTTCCACTGTATAGGAGAATTACCCCAAGTTTTGCTAAGGCTCCAAAGATATAGGAGTCCAATTTACGCCAACAAATAGGAGTTGCTACACCGTGGTGATATGGACCTGGATATTAGCACAAAATTGGCCTGGTCCCAGAAATTGACCTTGACACAAATGTGGTGATACGGGCCTGAGCTATTTGCTGAGCCGTGAAAAATTCCACACTATTTCTAATTTCTGGGATTTTCGTCTAGCAGGAGGAGTCCAGCTTGCATTTTGAAGTATTTTGATTTTTCGAGAAAGCCAGCAGCTACACAATGAACATTTCGAAAAACACGGGACACTCAAATACCACTAAGAACCCTATTCCAACATCTTTGCTAGGAACCACTTCGCTATCTTGCTTCCACCACCAAAATCGTGTTCCGACATGGTAGCGCCGCTCAATACATTCAAATAGATCTAGTAGTATAAGAACTAAACATAGAACAAGTAGGAGTGGGTAGCACCGACAGATATACAAACTTCATTTATCTAGTGAGGTGTCGGCAAATTTTTCACCGATATATGTCTTTCGGAAATTCGCTAGTTGATTGAAAAATCACAGTGTGAATGTCCGAGTGGGTCCGAGTCAGGAAAACAAAACAGTGAAAAGTTTCAAATCGTCAGATTTTGACTATTTCCGATTTAGACACTGCCTTCGAGTACACCCTCAGTGACAGCTTGGAGATTGGGCGGAAGGATATAACGATTTGAAACCGGATATAGATGAAACAAATGGTGTGGAAATCTTAAATAGATGTCCAATTGAATCACTTTACCCCAGTTTTCAGTTGACCTAGATTACCGGTTGTAGCCAGATATTGGTTAAACACTTCTAAATCGTTCCACTGTCAAGTTTCCAACAAGATTGCAGCACCGGACATTTGCTCCAGACTAATGTCCTTCCATGGTTATTCAACTGGTATTCTCCACCATTTAGTTCCCGACCTGCATCCATCGGCACAAAACACCAGAAATCTTCCCTTCTACCCCACAATTCGCGGATGAACTGACAGGGCATGGACAACACAAGAGGAACTCTATGTGCCCCACTTAAGTGTGTTTCTTAACTCTCCCTGACAGATAAGCGAGACCACATATATATAGCCAAGTTGTCCATTTTTGAAGACATCGCTATAGTCGAGTAATCAGTACTTGAAATCTTTCATAATTTTCAGATTTTCAGTCTCTGAAAAATTTCACAGTGGACTCTGAGTCTTGTCAATTAGCACAAACCACCCTTAAAATCCCCAGCAAAAATGGCCATGATCCTGTTGCCCAAAGAGCTCCAAGCTAACTCTACGCCCCAGATCAAGATCGATCCCAAGAAGCCTCTGATCGTTACGAATACCATTGATTCCGAACCCCGTCCTACACCAGCCAAGTCGATAGAGGAGGAAAGAAACCGCACCAACTGGGACACCGTCAAGATGCACCAATTCCTCGAAGGTTCGCCTGAAAAGTCGCTTGAGATCCTCAAGTTGTACAAGTCGTTGGAAAGAGACACTATCTTGCAGTCGTCCTTTGAGCACTACGACAACACGAAAGACCAGGACCGTGAGTTGGTAGCCCAGAGAATTAACCAGATGACCAAGTTCATTGAGATTGATTCGCCAAAAAAATTCAGAAGAAGATTGAACTTGATGACCGTCTATGATCCATCCATGGGAATCAGAATTGCTGTCAACTTGGGATTGTTCCTCAACTGTATCAGAGGGAACGGTACCGCTGCCCAGTATGAGTTCTGGGCCAAGCACAGAGAATCCGCTATCATCAAGCAGATGTATGGCTGTTTCGGGATGACTGAATTGGGCCACGGATCCAATGTTGCTGGATGTGAAACTACTGCTACTTTTGATGAAGAAACAGACGAGTTTGTCATCGACACTCCTAACATCAGTGCTACCAAGTGGTGGATCGGAGGTGCTGCCCATTCAGCTACTCACAGTTCTGTTTATGCCAGATTGATCGTCAAGGGTAAGGACTACGGTGTAAAATGCTTCATTGTTCCATTGAGAGACTCCCAGCACAACTTGTGTCCTGGTGTTGCTATCGGTGATATTGGCTCTAAGATGGGAAGACAGGGTGTGGACAACGGCTGGATCCAGTTTTCGGACGTCAGAATCCCTAGATTCTTCATGTTGCAGAAATGGTGCAAAGTTGACCGCCACGGTAATGTGACCTTGCCTCCTTTGGAGCAATTGTCATACATCTCGTTATTGGGAGGCAGAGTCGACATGGCTGTGGACTCCTACAGACAGGGTGCTAGATTCATGACAATTGTGCTCAGATACGCTGCAGGCAGAAAACAGTTCAAGCAAGAAGGCGCCAAAGTTGAAACTACCGTTTTGGACTATGCCAATGTGCAGAAGAGATTGTTGCCTTACCTTGCCTTGGTCTACGCCATGGCAGTTGGTACCGACAGATTGGAAAAGCAGCACGAACAGATCTTGGAACAAATGGATAGGGCCATCCTTAACAACGACAAGAACGGCATCAACCAGTCACTCAACAGCACCAAGTCGTTGTTTGTTGATTCTGGTTCTTTGAAGTCCACTTGCACGTGGTTAACGTCCTCCTTGATTGACGAGTCAAGACAAGCCTGTGGTGGTCATGGCTACTCCTCCTACAACGGTTTTGGCAAGACCTACAACGACTGGGCTGTCCAATGTACTTGGGAAGGTGACAACAACGTTCTTGGTATGTCTGCTGGTAAGACTATCGTGAAGAACGTCCAGCAGATTCTCAAGGGCAAGACCATCAAGTCATCTACGTTGGATTTCCTCAATAACGCTAAACAATTGTTGGACACAAAGAACATTCTCGCAACTGAAGCTGACTTGAAGGACTCTTCCAAGTTCAGAGTTGCTCTACAAGCTGTCATTGTCAAGTATGCTGCTTCATTGTCTGATGTCTTGGCCAAGAACAAAAACAACTGGGATTTGGTCGGCGCCCTGAGAGTCGAGTTGTCAAAGTTGAGAGCCCACTATTACTTGCTCGAGACGTTTGAAGAAAGAGTAAAGTCATTGAGTCCAGCCTCGGACTTGTACCCTCACTTGGCCAACCTCTTGCAATTGTACTACGTGTCTGTGATACTCATTCCTTTTGCAGCTGATTTCATCAGATTTGGCGTTATCAGCTCCGACTTGGTATACTATGCTACTTCCGAGTACTTTGGTACCCTCTGTGGTGCCGTCAGACCATATGTCGTTGGTTTGACTGATTCGTTCCAACAACCAGACAACTTCTTGAACTCGGCTATTGGTAAGTACGACGGTAATATCTACGAAAACTACTTTGGTGTTGTTAAGTCTGCCCATCCTCCAAGAAACGATAAGGCTCCATACAATTCTGCTTTGACGGGAATGTTGAACAGACCTTCTCAGGAAGAAAGAGAAAGATTTGAGAAGTCTGCCGAAGCTGCCAAGATATTGTCCCGCTAGTACCTCTCATTGTGCTCTACCGTATCTGTACGTCGTTTCCAGTGGCAGTTGTAGCTTTTCTGCTTAGTTAAAATTAACAAATATTTATGCTTCACTAACTGTAGATAAAGGTTGCGAAATTGTGGGTGTGGCTCTAAAATGGGCCTATATAAATGGAAGTCAGATCTACGAGACTGAGCCAAACGAAAATATATGTAATTAAGCTGAATAGTCTTTGTGCTCTGCTCATCATATATTCAATTATATGTCAGTATAGCTATGACTGCTGGAGAAGAGCCTTTCGATATTGCTGTTATCGGCTCTGGTCTAGCTGGAACTTTCGCAACTATTGCCTTATCGCATTTGCCCAATGTGAAAATCACTTCCTATGAGAAAACGGATGCCCCTAAAGAAGTGGGAGCCTGGATTTCGCTTACCAATGCTACGTTCGATGTACTCTCTAACTTTGTAGACATAAACAGCCTCAATCGCATTGCTTTCAAGGGGGACACCAACAACGAGTATCTCACTCGACACTGGAAAACAGGTGAAGTCATCTTCCGCCAACCGACCTTCAACCGTCCTAGACCTTTTGTAGAAGCCAGAACTCATAGAATCCCTTTGCATGATCTTCTTCTCAGCTATGTTCCACCAGATGTCATTCATTATAGCCATGACGTCAAGAATCTAAGTTTGCAATCTGACGGTACCATTATCAACTTCACTGATGGCACTTCCAGCAGGAAGCACGATTTGGTAGTTGTTGCTGATGGGATCTATTCGAGAATCAGACGTCAGTTTTATCCAGATGGCAAGATCAAATACAAAGGCTTGGTGGCCTACAGAAGTGTGTTTCCAGCATCATTGGTATCGCACCTCGAAGTCAAGGAAGACACTTCAGTGTGGGTCAAAGATGGAACGGTAATTTTCCTTTCCAGGCTTGGACTAGACCAGTATGGAATCGTGGCTATTCTAAGTGAACCAGAGTCTACGGCTTCTCAATTGAGCTGGGACAAGTCTACTGGGAACTGGGGCAAACATCGCCTTGTAGAGCATTTCGCAGAGTGGGACCCCTACATCAACGATGTCATCAAGTCGATTCCAGAAATCAGGGCTTATCCTTTGGAACAGGCTCCTTGGCTCAGCAATTTGGTCATAGAAGATAAAATTGTCTTTATCGGAGATGCTGGTCATCCAACGTCTGGTATCTACGGTTCTGGGGCTTCGTTTGGATTCTCTGATGTTTGGGCGCTTTATAGAGCCTTGCAAGAAACATCGTCCAACTATTGGATTAAGAACAATACCCCTACGTTTAAATACAATGCCAAATTGGCCCTATTCCTCTTTAATGAGACGAGAAGATATTTCTTGCAACGGGTAGAACAGCAGGTGTCAATTGACTCTCAGGTCAAAAGGGAGAATCTAACTGAAATAGACGACAAGGAATGGACAGACCGTTATCTTATCGTCAGAGCAGGGGGTGATTGGATCCGGTCTCATAATGTAGAACTAGAATTCCAGAAAGTTAGAGATCAATATTTGAACTTGCTTCAAAAGAATGTCACCAGCTTCAAAACATCTGGGAAGGGATTGTCTACGTTGGATTTACCTAAACTCTAGCCCATGAACAGACAAGCCATACAATGAACAAACTACAAAAGAATCTATAGCTGCACAGCCCACAGCAGCTCATCGGACTATCAAAGCTAACAAATACAAAATTTGCAATTGCAAAGCAGACAAGCACCGATCCACCATAGACACAGAATAGAATATAGACTTAGTTAACAAAAATGAACGCTTTTATAAGCATATCAAAATATTTTGTAACACAAATCACTCCCAAATGTACCGAAGGCTTAAGTCGATCGGTCGTTTTGGTAACCACATCTGAATTGGCGTAATATACATGAATTATCTAGGCTATGTATGTCTTAGGTCACGTGCTCCTGAAACACTTGTGCATAACGCATCGTTCTATTAAAACAGATTCTCCAGAAGAGCTCTCGATGGCTCATTTATCCAATCACCAAGAAATCTTGAATATAAACTGTTCTAACAAAGTACGATCCATGGATCTCTGGCTACATCATCGTGCAAATAGAACTTTCTTATTCAAAAATTGAAAAATTCCAACAAAGCTGTTTCTGATTATTATCTTTCGTCGTGGTGCGAACATTCGATCAATGCACAATTTGAATATTAAGACAACAGAAGCCGAGCTTCACAAGATGCACGTCGGTTGCATTCCTCTACAAAGATTATAATTGATTCGTTTCATTGCAATAAATATAGCATTCATAAAAACCTAATTTTTCAGAACTTAAATAACAGAAGGGTCAACTGAGCCTACAGCTCACTTTGACAAGAACGTAGCAGCTTACCTGGACAAAAGTTCACCAGTTTCCAAGGTCTTCTCAAATCTTTCTCTTTCTTCCAAGGAAGGTCTGTTCAACATGCCTTCCAAAGCAGCAGAGTAAGGTGCCTTGTGGTTTCTTGGTGGGTTGAGTTCCTTGACAGCAGTGAAGTAGTTCTCGTAGATGTTACCGTCGTATCTGCCGAGAGCAGAGTTGACCAACATGTCTGACAACTGGAAACCATCGGTGAAGCCAACGGCATGTGGTCTGACTTCTCTGCATAAATCTGGAATGACACTAGAAGCCAATTCGCCAACAAGTTCGGTAGTGATGACATTGACAGTCAACAAGATACCAGCGAATCTCTCAACGACAATACCCGAGAAGTACAATTGACCCAAAAGAATCAAGTATGGCTTCAATTCAGTTTGTTCGAACTCATCGATTCTTCTGAGGAATTCATCCAACAAGTAGTGATGAGCCTTCAACTTGGAGATGTTGACCAACTCAGCACCGGCGTAGTCGAAGTTGTGCTTTCTGACGGTCTTGGAGGTGTTGTAGGACAATCTGATGATGGCAACTTCAAGACTCTTCAAGGCAGTCTTCAAATCCTTGAGGTCAGCAGCAGAGCTCAAGATTGGCTTCTTGCCATTAGCTTCAACATATTCCTTGGTGTTGGTCAAGAAAGCAGAAGAACCCTTGACAATCTTGCCGTCGTCGATAACAGCAATGGTGTGCTTGACAATAGGCTTACCGATGTTGATACCAAGAACGTTGTTGTCACCTTCCCAAGTACATTGGACAACCCAGTCATTGTAGGCTTTACCGAAACCACTGTAGGAAGAGTAACCGTGACCACCACAGGATTGTCTAGCATTGTCAATGACTTCAGCAGCCAACCAGGTACAAGTAGACTTCAAGGCACCAGAGTCGATGAACAACGACTTCATAGCATCGATAGACTTCAAGATACCTGCTTCATCGTCGTCGTCAACAGCGTCTTCCAAGTCGTTGACAGTACTCTCGATGCTTCTTTCTATCTTGTAGGCACCGGCAGAAACAACATAGGCCAAAGCGATGTATGGCAACAATCTCTTCTGGTGCAATGGGTAGTCCAACAACTGTGTTTCCTTCACGTCGTCTTCATCTTCAGCTTCAGCCTCAGCCTCAGCAGACTTGAACTGTCTTCTTCCAATAGCGTATCTGATGGCGATGGTGATCATTCTCGAGATCATTCTGAACGAGTCAGCAACCATGACAACTCTACCACCCAACAAAGCCGAGTACGACAATTGTTCCAAAGGAGGTAAGATCACTTCACCGTCTCTGGAAACCTTACAGAACTTCTGCAACATGAAGAATCTTGGGATTCTGACAGAGGAGAACTGAATCCAACCGTTGTCGATACCATCTCTACCCATCTTGGCACCGATATCACCGACAGTGACACCAGGATACAAGTTGTGCTGGGAGTCTCTCAATGGCACGACGAAGGTCTTAACACCGTAGTCTTCACCCTTCACAATCAATCTGGCGTAGACAGTACAATGGGTAGCCGAATGGGCAGCACCTCCGATCCACCACTTGGTAGCACCGATGTGAGGGGTGTTGATGATGAACTCATCATTGTCTTCGTCGAAAGTAGCAGTAGTTTCCAAACCCATAACGTTGGAACCGTGGGCCAACTCGGTCATACCAAAACAACCGTAAATTCCCTTGATGGTGGCAGTTTCCTTTTGCAAGGCCCAGTACTTCAATTGCTCGACGGTACCGGAACCTCTGATACAAGAAAGGAACAAACCCAAGTTGACACCGACTCTGGTGGCTACTTGGGGGTCGAAAAGACCAAGGATAGACAATCTTCTCTGGAACTCAGGGATGGTGTCATTCTCAAGGTATCTACCAATACGGTCGATCTTTACGGCAGTCAACTCTCTCTGTTGCTCTTTGGTCAAGTCGTAGTACTTGAGGTCAGCAGCCAAGATGGGGTCTCTTTCCATCTGCTGGGTCAACAGCTTGAAGAGCTCGGATCTTTCCTGGTTACCTTCCAAGAACCAGTGCAACTTGTCGGTGTCGAACTTGGTAGCAGCTCTTTCGGTCTGCAAAAGAGACTTGGGGTCAGGTGGAGCTGCCGAGCTCACGACATTAGCGGTTTTGTAACTGGACATGATACTATCTGTATGAATCAATCAACGATAATAGGGTGCGAGAAAAGAGGCTAGCTTTATATCAAATAAACCAAACCAACGTAAGAGTATAATAGTCGCTTCAAAACAAGTTTCGGTTCAGTAGAGGAAACGAAAAATGCAAGTTGAAAGAAAACAACAGAACAAATAAAAAGGACGAAGAGCAATAAGGCCAGAAATCGCTCCCATATATATATTGGAAAATGCTCCGTCTCCATTTTCCGGTGTCTGCGGTTTCTAGGTACTCCACAAAATGCCAGAAAGCCAGAAGTCTCATTTTACATGTGCTTTGGGGAAATCTGGCACAGAATAATACCGAGGATCAAGCTGTGCCCGCGTGTGCAGGCCCTTTAGCCATCATGCTCTACCAACATATCCGAGGGCCGTGTCACCTCCAGCTAGAATGTCAGCATAAGCTCATTTTGGGGAGAAAGTATGGGGAAATCTCAATTACTCCGTTGCTTTTTGCCTTGCTGCCAGCGCTTGCACCAGCAAATGCCCCAGGGATACCGGCTGCGGTTTTCGGTAGAAGTTGTCGCAATTGTAGCGACTCAGGTATTTCCGATATCTGGGTAGCGAAACCTCTTCTTCACACTTCACCGAGTTCTCAGATTCTACACCTCGTCTCTAATTTGGCACACCCCGATTTAGGCTTGAACTCCTTCACCTGTTTCACTCTGAATTTTTTTTCTTTTGTCCGTTTTCAGTCACCTTTGTCAGATTGTAGTTGTCTGATTTTGGATGAGTGCCCTTATTTGCTTGGGCCGTCTTTTCCTACAACAGCTACCTTTTCGCTTTCCAGTGATTTTTTCACTCGGTGGCCCGAAGCCTTCAACTGCTCCAAACCAGATCAGCTCACTCTCGTTTCGCAATCTCCGTAGACTACCTACTCCATCTTATCCTCGGACGCGGAAACACCAAAATATTTGCTATCGCACTGTCGGCCCAGACCCACGGCAACGAACTGGTCCTGAGCCCAGACACTTGTCGGACGTAGAAATACACTTTTGATTTTCCAACTCCGAGACCGTACTCGCGCACACTGTCACCGAGCAGCCGATGCTCCTTCTAGGTACCAGTCCCAATCCAGCCGTAGGTCTGTGAAATTTTCACTTGTCTGTGCTGGCGACGTCAGGAGCAGATTCTCGCACAACTTCTCTTTTTGTGGGGTAAAAAAATATGAGAAAAAACCTTCATATGTTTCAGCTTCCATCTCCTTACCAAACCAGACTACGCCCATACAGTACTTCCCCTCCATAACGGAGCCAATAATATTCACATGGGCGGGGTACTACCTTTCACACCACTACGGTCTTGTCGCAAAGTTGCTTCGTTTTATTTGCACCCTAATTCTATCTGACAACTGATGGCACGATTGTGCTTCTACACCTTCTAAGTAAATTGGAACAGCCGTTGTACGACTGTCGCATGGTCATATCCAATTTTCATGGCACGATACCGAACCGCATATGCTTTCTCTGTTCTTGACCGAAGCCAACTGCTCCGTGCCAGTCGTGGCGTGAAGGTGCCAACAATGACGCTACTTCCGTCAGTCGACACATTCAGCCAGCACGTTCAGTCGACTCGTTTGCAGACTCCTTCGGAAATCACAGCACTTAACCCTAACTCACCCTGCTAAAATATCAGGCTGCAAATGGGTGCAAATGGTTGCGAACATTTCAATTGCCCGATTTTGAATTATGCCATCTCACGTCCATGCTTCGGTTCGTCTGGCTGTAGCTGCCTGGACCTACCCTTCGTAGTCACTATCTCCGTAGTGGTATTGGTTGCTTTCTTCTGTTAGCATATGAACTCTGTTCTGCCATGCTCTTTCTTGTCTCGCGTGCAATACTCTGACCTTGTGACAATTGTACATGAACCGCTTGCTGTGAACATACCCACTCATTTCCATTAAGAAGGCTGTGTTTAGATAGAAATTCCTGAAATTGCACAACTCGATTATCGATTTCAAGTCCTTTTCAAGTGCAATTCGGTTTTCTTCCGTTAGTTGGTCAGCGTACTGCTCTATATTCTTCGTCGCCTTAAGAGAAGCCAACAATTTCTTTCTATCTTCCGGTTCCATACTCAACAACTTTATAATCATTAGGAAGCTCTTTGCACTCTTATAGTAGTCTCGATTGAGGATAAGCTTGTTGTGGATGATATCTTGGCAGCGCAACTCAAAGCTTTTAATTGAAACTGAATTCTCAAATATATTGCACAAGTTTCTATAGTCTTGAGTCATCTCATCAGCGGAGTCGTTCAATGGGGTTGGATATTCCATGAGACTATCTTTATATCAGGCAATATGGATGTGTTTGTTGTTGGAGGATTGCCAATGGGGTAATGGTTTTTGCTTTCGTTGTTCTATTTCTTCTACCTTGTATTCTTCGAGTGGGAGTGTGAATCATGAACTCTTTTGACATCTATGCTTTTGAAGTCTCTCTTCTGTTTCGTTTTCTGAAGCCCATTATCTTATTTTACGTGAACGGAAATGAATGTCGGTGTTAGATACACCTTGCACTTAAGCAGAATCTACCAAAGATCAGATTACTTTTCTCTCTGGATTTGTGAATTTTCGCTATGAAGCCAACTTTGCTACTATATGTTCGAAATTTTTCATGTATAACTTTAAGTAAATCAAGGAATATTGATTTATATATTTAATTCATATGGCTTTTCTTCAGAAAAAAACCCTTCAGTTAATGCATAACTTAAATTGAAATTGGGTTTCATGAGTCCACTTGGCGATATAATATTATATAATTTAATTACTCCTGCTTATTGATTTTTTGATATACGAATAGAAGCTTCTATTCGGCTTCGGGTAAGTACGACAGTACTAACTTTTCATGTGGAACCATTGACATACTTCCAATCGAGGTGTTGAAAAATTCGTAATTGAAGAGATTTACGGTTTCAATATCCTGTTGCCTTTAGAGTCCCAATATACGAAGAAGCCTAGTTGGGTGTGTAGAGGGGGTCGCCTTTGTCATTGTCCAAAAACAGGTTCATTCATGCAATAGTTCCTAGTTACAAACTTGCATATTATCGCAACATAGTGGAATCCCGAATTTCTAGTTGAATATGAATACCTGATTCAGCTGCGGCTCAGTTGGAACTGTAGGGTTCTACCTGTCCACTTCAATGGATTGAAATATAATACAATTTTTTTGAAGTTCATTTGGTCTCCGGCGTAATTCAATTGTTTTGCAATTGGCTCTGGACAACTCTTGGGAGAATACTTCAGAATCTACTTCTCTATGACGTTTTCGCTAATGCAACCGCAGTTCGGGATTTGGATTTACAAAGACCCAAGATTTTTTTTTTGCACAATGATACAGAATTTATAATTTTGCAATATAATAATTTGAGACCTCGTTGACCCCACAGTTTGTCAAGATTGCAACATGAAATCTTCACAATTGATATCTTGATATCGAAGTTGACAGTCAACACATCCAACCGACGCCAATACTGAAGCAATTGTAAATTCAAAAAAGTCATAGTACTTGGACACTGGAAGCAGTGTTAGATGAAAGAAGCATTTTTTCACCCAACATTTCGTATTGTAACATTGGCATTTCTTGATTTAGGAAAGACAATGGTATGAAATCTCAAAGCCTGCAAATTGTGTCGGACTTGCTTGATCTGAAATTCTTAAGATTTTGTTGCGCAACGGTAAATTTATTTCCTACTAGATCAGAGCCAATTCAGCAGAGAGTTGCACAATACTGTTTCCGAAACCTGTGATTCAGGAATTTAATACTTCAAAGACTGCAGCTTGGATTGGGCTATTTAAAATAGTTGGAATTCAAATGCACAAATGCTCATCTTTCTAAGAACAGTTTGACGAGGTCCATAAGCACTAGCTAATGTGTATTTCTCAACCAGACTTGTTCTACAAAGTGTTACTGTTGTTGCCAATGGGAATCAACTTTTAAAACTTTATACATTAAACCTCAAAAGATATATACAGCAAAAAAACTAGTAGTTGACGATCTTCCAAGAATTGCACTAGAGAAGCTTCAAATATTTTTTTCACAATTGGAATAAATTGTGAGCATTTACATGAATTGGAAATTGATGCAAATACAAGAATTTGATTCGAAAGAAATGCAAGCCTTAAAGAATTGGAAATGCTTCTAGCTCGAGGATATTGAGAATCATAAACGGACATTCGTGTGTTTAACAAGATCATTTTAAGTGTAGTTGGTAGGAAAGAAGCTACCAAATTTACATATGGCTTCAGTTTACCATATAGTACAAGCAAAAGTGATAGGGTAGCAAATCAGGCAAACGCCTTCAATGTAATTTATACTACCGACTCTTACAATTGCGGAACCAACATTTCCATCAAAGGTGATTGGATGAACAACACACCCAAACCAAAGAGGGTAACATTCAAACCAATGGTGTAGGCTGGAGACTGCTTGAACTTGGCGAAAGCGGACTCTTCCTTAGGAGATGGAGTTGGAAATCTGCCAGACATATTTGATTAGGTATATTAGTGATGAAAGGAAGAAGAAAGCGAATTCGATCAGCTAGTTCTCATTTCTGAGATGATTGTTAAAGTCGATTTCAATGTTGAAAAATTTTTGGTGAGAGTGCGGTCACATGATACAGCACGTGAAATGCAAAATAAACCTTCTCGATATAATTTTAACCATGAAGTCTTGATTTGATATAGGTAAGTTCTCCTTTCATATACAATAACATGATTCTGACTGTGGTTGATTTAGGTATCGCTGAAGAAAACACTTTCTCTCTTGCGGGAAAAGCCCACAAGTTTGACTCCGAGTCGGACATCGAGCCTATTTTGGCTCAGCTTAAGGAAGCTAAGAATGTGAAAAAGATTGACTTTTCAGGAAACACTATTGGTATTGAAGCATCCAAGAGTTTGAGCGAAGCCATTTTGGTTCATAAGGATACCATTGTAGAAGTCAACTTCTCTGACTTATACACAGGTAGATTGAATACTGAGATTCCTCAATCTTTGGGATACTTATTGCCTAGTTTGTTGAAGTTACCAAACTTGACCTACATCAACTTGAGTGACAATGCCTTTGGATTACAGACAATTGACCCCATAGAAGACTACTTGGCCAAGGCAGTTTCTATCGAGCATTTGATCTTGTCCAACAACGGTATGGGGCCATTTGCTGGAGCTAGAATCGGTGGATCTTTGTTCAAGTTAGCCAGAGCCAAGAAGGCAGCTGGCAAGCCATCGTTGAAGACGTTTGTTTGTGGTAGAAACAGATTAGAAAACGGCTCCATCAACTATTTGGCTGTTGGCTTGAGAAACCATGCTGATTTGAAAATTGTTAGTTTGTACCAAAACGGCATTAGACCCGCTGGTATTTCTAAGTTGGTGGAAAAGTCTTTAGCATTGATCAAGAATTTGGAAGTTGTTGATTTGGAAGACAACACCATTACTCCTACAGGTGCAGCCAAGATTGCCGAGTCACTTGCAAACTGGGAAAACTTAGTAGAGTTGAATCTTAACGATTCCTTGTTGAAGAACGAAGGTTTCACCAAGATTGCTGAAGCATTCAAGACCGGAGCTTCCAAGAAAGACTTGACTTTCTTGAAGTTGGTTTACAATGAATTGAAAGCTGATTCGTTGAAGGCGTTGGTTGATATTGTAGACAAGAAATTGCCCAACTTGAAGAAGTTAGAGTTGAATGGTAACATCTTCGACGAAGAAGACGAATTTGTTGTCAAGATAAACGATATCTTTGAAGACAGAGGATTTGGTGAGTTGGACGAATTGGACGAGCTTGAAGAATTGGACAGCGATGAAGAAGACGAAGAAGAAGATGAAGATGAAGAAGAAGACACCTTAGAAGAAGACTTAGATTTGGAAGAGTTAGAAAAGGACTTGGCCGGTTTGGAGATCGAAGACACTGATGTTTCGGTTGACAAGCTTGCTGAAGAATTGGCAGGAGCTCACCTCAAATAGATATATAGAGTAATAATGAATTAAGACTGAAGCAGATGTATAAAGCATGAAGATCAACAAAAAAAGAAAAGGTTCTGGTGATCGTACTAATTGGTATACCAATACTAGACAATACTGTACTCCTCAAAGTTTACTGTCCATAGATATTCTTTTAGATTCAATTTTCAGAATAACCCCAATAAAAAAATTGACAAACGCGACTATTGAAACCGATTGTCCTTCTCCAAATTTTTACAATATTCAATTGGGCTTTCCATAGATACTGAGACTTAGCGAATGTCGAGTCTCTTCAAGCTCTCGATCAAGGGTATCCGGTCGTTTGAGCCAGAAAATGAAGAAACCATCCAATTTGGATTTCCTCTTACATTGATCTGTGGCCAGAACGGTTGCGGTAAAACAACAATTATAGAATGTCTCAAGTATGTCACCACAGGAGATCTTCCACCTAATTCCAAGGGTGGGGCGTTTGTCAACGACCCTAGTATTTCTGGTAGACCTGTTGTGACTGGTCAGATCAAGTTAGCTTTTAGAAATGCCAATGGAAAATCTATGATAGCTACTAGAACTGTACAATTGACAAGGAAACAGACTAGAGGTGCTTTTACCAATACGTTCAAGACTTTGGAAGGACAATTGGCCACTATAGATAAAGGAAATAAAGTAAGTATTTCAACAAAAAATTCGGAACTAGATGCCCAGACTCCGATCTTTTTGGGTGCTTCTCCTGCTATCCTAGACTACGTGCTCTTTTGTCACCAAGATGAAAGTTTGTGGCCCCTCAGTGAAGCTTCAGTGTTGAAAAAGAGGTTTGATGATATATTTGAAGCTTCCAAGTTCACCAAAGTTCTTGACAACCTCAAAACTATCAAGAAGGACATGAGTACAGACATAAAGCTAATTGAACAGAGTGTAAAGCACCTCAATATCGACAAGACGAGAGCAAAGAAAATTGAAGACAAGGTTCTACAAATGAATGCTTCTGTAGAGAGTTATACTGAACAAATTGGAGATATAAATTTGAAAATAGAAGCGAAAGAAAAGGAAGCGGAGGATCTTTTTGCATCTAACCAGGAATTTCAAAAAACTTTGAGTACATATGAGTCGCTAAAGATCCAAAAGAGAGGCGTAGAAGAACAAATAGGGAGAATGAAAGATAACATAGATTATATCGATGAGGCAACTGACGAAGAGTTACTTAGCATGGTGGATAGCTTCAACGACAAGGCTAAGGAACTAGAAGCTAACTTGAACGAATTACAAGTTGCTTGTGAAAGTTATGCAGACAGCATGAAAGAAAAACAGACAGAATTGAACGACTTGATTAGATTAGATGGTACTCTCAAAGCAAGGGAAGATGAGTATAACCAAAATATGAACAAAATGGCTTCTTTGATCTCTGATAATGCCTCTGATGACAGCTTTCAAAGCTCCAGTTACAATTCCAAGGAGATCGCACGCTTCAAATCTGCCTTGGAAGTCAAAAATAGACAACTAGAAGCAGATTTAAGGTTAACATCAACACTGTTTAAGAATTCGGAGGCCGACAAACAACAACTGATACAGTCGTTGCAAGATTCTATCACTAGAGAAGAACAACTCAAGGAATATAGTAACAATGATATTCAGTCAACAAAACAAAAATTGTCGACGTTTAAAAAGAAGATCGAGATTTCTAACAGTGATGAAAGTGAACTAAAGTTAAAGGAAGAAGAACTACAGTCCACCTTGGCAGCATTGGATGACAAAAAGAAGAAGAATGAAGTTAAAACCTTGGATTCAAAGATTGAAGAAAAGAATGAGTTGTTATCCAAGTTGGAATTTGAAGTAGATGAATTGTCAAAGAAAATAACGACAAGTAACAAACAGTCAGAGATCAAAACCAGATTGAACATGTTAAAAGAATCTCTAACGACAAAGACGAAATATCTTGAAGATGTCTTGACAGCTACCAAGCCATCATTTAAGAAGGCAGTTGGGACAGACTTGGATCCTCAGTCTTGTGAGGCTGCCTTTGAAGATGCTGCAGAGAAAGTCAGAATGGAGTTTGAAACTCAACAGTCTAAAGTTGCTATCATCTCTAGAGAAGCAGATTCGACAATTGCTCTTGTCAAGTCGATAAACACTTCGAAAGAAGATATAATACAGAAAATCTCTGCTCTTAAGAATGAGATTCTTGCTGTTATTGATGAAAGTGAAATTGACCTGTATGAAAGTGTAGTGGAGGATTTGGAAGATAGTTATAGAAATGTTCTAGAAGATGTCAATACTTCGGAAGTCACAAGACAATTCAATATTACCGCAATATCTATTGCTGAGAAAGAACAGCATTGTTTATTGTGTAAGAGAACATTTGACTCTAGGGGATTGCAGAAATTTATTGACGAGCTCCAGCACAGTGTCAAGAAGGAAAAGATCAAGGAAACTGAAGACCAAGCTCAAGAGATCAAGAAAGAATTGGAATCTGTGAAATCTATAAATTCTCAAGTCTTATCTTATAGAGATTCTATAAAGAGTTCCGTTGAAATTATCAAAAGACTAGATGACTTGAACGCGACTTATGAAGAGCAGAAATTCGATCTTGATGCGCATGAAGAATTGCTAGAAGAGTCGCGTAATAAGAAAGATGAGGTTCTTATGTTGCGAAAATCATTAGGCGAAATTGTGAGACTTAACGGTGAAATTCTAGAATTGCAAAATCAAGTCAAGGAAGTACTGGAAGAAATTGATGGACTTGGTTCAGTTGTGCTTTCCATTTCCGAGTTACAGAAATTACAACAACTGAAGTCTTTACAAATCAAGTCTATTAGGTTGGAGGTAACGGATGATACAGAAGCCAAACACGACATTCAACGAGAAATTCAGAGACTTGAAAACAAAGTTAAGGACACTCGATTGGCAATTAGCAATTTGGAGAAATCTTTAGCCGACATCAACAACATCAAGAATAGCATAAGCGAACTTGAAGAAAAAATACTTCTGTTGGGGACAACTCTTTCGAATACAAAAGAGAGGTTGACAGAACTATATGAGAACAGAGATAAGCTTTCGAGTGAATTTGCTAATACAAAAGAAACGAACAGGAATGTATTAGATTCAAAGCAGAAGGCTCTAAATGACAGCAACGAAATTGTGAGAGTGATCACTCAACTATCTGCAGCAATCAAGGATTATGAAACTCATGACATCAATAAGCTCAGGGAAAATTTATCTGAGCAAGAGAGAGTCAGGAAGGTGATGGAGGCACTAGAAGACAAAATGAAGGCTGTTCGTGATGAAATCAAGAATCTTGAGTCACAGATGATGAATTTCAAAGATTCTAAACATCATTATATTGCCAATTTAGACTACAGAGCGCAGTTGCGTAAATTAGAAGAGATAGATAATGAAATTGAGGCTTTGGATATTGAAAACGCGCAGGCTCGAAAGGAAGAGTATCAAGAGAGGTCCAGAAGCTTAAGGCAAGAGATAACCAACCTAACTTCAGAGCATGCGGGAAAGATCGGAGAAGTTAAGCAGATCAAGGATCAAGTTAAAGGATTGCAGAAAGAGCTTGAAACAGATTTCAAGAATGTAAATGAAATATACCGTGCCGAATGGATAAAGCTTCAAACGAATATGTTCATTTCTAATGATATTCAGACGTATTCAAAAGCTCTTGACAATGCTATTATGAAATATCATAGCATCAAGATGGAAGATATCAATAGGATATTGGGTGAATTGTGGTCACAAACTTACAAAGGTTCGGACATATCTACTATTGCAATCAAGAGTGATGTCAATCTACAATCCAAGGGTAACAGATCATATAATTATAGAGTTGTTATGTACAAGAATAGCAATGAGTTGGATATGCGTGGTCGTTGTTCTGCTGGGCAGAAGGTTCTTGCCAGTATCTTAATTAGATTGGCGCTTGCTGAGTGCTTTGGGGTCAACTGTGGAATCATCGCACTTGATGAGCCAACCACAAATTTGGATCATGAAAATTCCGAGGCTTTAGCTGAAGCACTTAATAATATTATCGAATACAGAAAAGCGCAGAGAAACTTCCAATTAATTGTCATTACACATGATGAAAACTTCTTGACTCATATAAATGGTGGCAAATTCACAGACCATTTCTATCGCGTTCAAAGAGATGAACAGCAAAATTCTCGGATTTTCAGATTACCAATCAGCAAGATTCAAGAAGATTAACTTCAAAAAATATAGGCATTCACGGATACTTCAGTTCAGTTGTAGATCTTGGTTAGATATTTGGGGACTATTCATTGTAATTACAGCCAGTGTTGCTTCTGAAGATTTCTTGGTACTTTCCTGGAGTTGACTGAGAAGTTCGTCTTTACTTCTCCATACGTGTTCAAGATACCGCTCTAACTTCATTCTTTTAATTGGAATCCTAGATATTGGTTTTGTCAGGATATTAATTGTGACGGTGATTTGTGATTCACTTGCAAAAATTTCCATAAGTGTGGGAGTATATATCTTTGAGTCGTCTTCACGTATTTCAGACAGTTGGTACGCAATAGTAATGTCTAGTAATTCGTTGAATCTGTAGGTGGATGCCGATTTAATTGCGTGAACAGCATTAAAAAAACCTGAAAATCGTGGATAGAGCAAATTCGAAAGTATAGGTAGAAAGTATTTTTCACTTTGGATCTTTTGCAAATAAGCATTTTCCTGTGACCAAATATTCACTTCAGGGAAGAGTACTATCCACTGTGGAAACTTGCTGGACATAGTTTTCTCGAACACTGAACAGATAAGATCGTCTTCAAGTTCCCAGTTCTCGTCACACTTGGCAAAGTTTAAAAGAAGCCTGATGTTTGGAACTTTCCATAGGAGAAACCATGAAAAAAAATTGATTTCAGGAAGGGTAAGGTTATTCTGTTGGCTCAGTGCTTCCTTCGTAGATTTTGCATTATTGGTGTGTCTCGCAAGATAAGCTATTACAATATGGTCGGCAAGCGAGCGATGATTGCAAATCAACAAGGCACTATCGGAGTCAATATCTTCTCCTGTGACGTTTATTTGTACATTGTTTTGTTTCTAATTTGTTAGTTATAAACTTTGTACCAATCAAAATTGATAACATACCATGAAATAAATGCAAAGTTGCCAGAACAGAACTGAAGCTATGCGTTTGATGTTTCTGGAAGTGTCAGGAACCAGAAAAGCCAAAAAGTAACAGAATACGTGGATGAAATGATACAATATTATTGCCTTTACGAGAATATACATGATTGCAAATCCACGAATTCTTGTTAAGAATCTCAGATTATGTTGGGGGACTATTCCCAAATGGTTCAACAATTCCATATTTACTCTATGTCGTAGTTGAAACTGATATTGTAGCCTGGTTTGTATTTCGAGGCACTCAAGGCAATTAGAGACAGTAATTCCAAGAAAGCAAAGTGGATTAATTATACTAATAGTGAGAATTCTATCAAAGACAATTAGATATTATGGCGGTTAGCAGTTGCAAAAAGTACACTATTTCTTGTGGAACGTGTGCGGCTCACATCACTTTTCTGTGCGGCTCAAATTTTTTTATTTTGCAGATGCTCTGACAGATGAGAAGGCTTCTAGATGTAGATATTGAATTTTCTTCTCTTGTTCAACCATTGCCATTTACCCTTATTTACTAGCCCAATATGTCTCGTTTGATCGTGAAGGGACTCCCCAAGTATTATACTGAGGATAAGTTGAGGGAATTTTTTGGAAAGCAGGGCGATGTCACTGATGTCAAATTGATGAAAAAGAGAAATGGAGAATCAAGAAGATTTGCGTTTGTAGGTTATAAGTCGTTCGAAGATGCAGAAAAGGCGGCCTCATTCTTCAACAAGTCGTTTATAGACACTGCCAGAATCGATGTGGAGTTGGCAAAAACCTTTTCTGATCCAAATGTGCCAATGTCGTTTAAGGATAGAAAGAGACAAAACGAAGAAAGATTGAGAGAACAGGAAGAAAGATTGCTTCAGCAAGAACAACAGCAGAAAAAGCGAAGAAAAAATGTGAACACCATCGACGACGAAATTGCTGCTGATCCCAAGTTGAGAGAGTTTATGGAAGTTATGAAGCCTTCACATCAAGTCAAGTCATGGGCAAATGATTCAACAGCTGATGGATCAGGTGCTCCTTCGGCTGCTGCACTTGAAGAAGCCTTGGCTAAGCAAGATAGCGGTATAAAGGAGGAGCTTAGCCAGAAGTATGAAGTCAAACAGGCACGTGAGGTCGAGAGTGACGACGAATATGATGACTTTGTAGCCAATAGGAAGCACAGTGAAGACGACGAGGAAGAAATGATGAGTTTAGACAACTTGAAAAAGCCAGAAGCCGAGGCTGACGTCGAAGAGACTGCTGATATTGCTGCTGATGAAAATGTCTCGGACTTGGACTGGTTGAAGTCGAGGCGTATCCGTATCAGAGACAACGAAGAAGAAAAAAAGGAAGAATCCGTGGGAGAAGTAGTTGAGGAAACGGCTGAATCTGAAGAACACAGGGCTAGACCTCGGAGACAGGTAGAAATAGAAGAGTCTTTAGAAGAAGTCACAGCTGCCAAAATTGCAGTTACGGGTCGTTTGTTCATCAGAAACATCTTGTACACCTCCACAGAAGCAGAGTTCAGAGATCTTTTTGAACAATATGGACCTCTTCAGGAAGTACATATTGCTGTAGATACTCGAACCGGAAAGTCCAAAGGGTTTGTGTATGTACAATTTGAAAACAGCTCTGATGCCGTCCAAGCCTACGAAGCCTTGGATAAGCAGATTTTCCAGGGCCGTTTATTGCATATTTTACCGGGAGAGAAGAAAAAAGACCACCGACTAGACGAGTTTGACATCAAAAACTTGCCGTTGAAGAAACAGCGTGAATTGAAGAAGAAATCGCAAGCTTCGAAGAGTCAATTCAGTTGGAACTCGCTTTATATGAACACAGATGCTGTATTGGATTCTGTTGCTGCCAAGATGGGAGTTTCCAAGTCTCAGTTGATAGATCCACAAAACTCGTCTTCTGCTGTTAAGCAAGCATTAGCAGAAGCTCACGTAATCGGCGATGTTAGGAAGTATTTCGAAGACAGAGGTGTAGATTTGACTACTTTTGACAGAAAGGAGAGGGACGACAAGGTTATTCTTGTCAAGAACTTTCCGTATGGAACCACCATTGAGGAAATTGGTGAGATGTTCACGCAATATGGTTCTTTGAAGAGAATGTTGATGCCTCCAGCTGGTACGATTGCTATCGTGGAATTCCGTGATGCCCCAGCAGCCAGAGCAGCATTTACCAAATTGGCATACAGAAGATTCAAGAAGAGTATTATATATCTCGAAAAGGGTCCCAAAGACTTATTCACTCGTGAACCTTCTGTTCATGAAACCGTGGACAAACAAGAGCAGATTGAAAATGCAGTTGAAGTTAAGGTTACAGCCAGCGATGTCTTAGGAGAATCTTCCAAGAATGAACAAGAACAAAACGAAATAGAAGGTCCAACAGTTTCGATCTTCGTGAAGAACTTAAACTTCGCTACTACTGCCTTGCAATTAACTGAACTTTTTAACCCATTGGCAGGTTTTGTAGTTGCTACTATTAAAACCAAACCGGATCCGAAGAATTCTGGTGGTGTGTTGAGTATGGGATTTGGCTTTGTGGAATTCAGAACTAAAGAACAAGCCAACGCTGCCATTTCGGCCTTGGACGGACACGTGTTGGAAGGACACAAGTTGCAATTGAAACTTTCTCATAGACAAGGTGGTTCATCGGCAGGATCCAAGACTAGCAAGTCTGGATCCAACAAAATTATCATCAAGAACTTGCCATTTGAAGCTACCAGAAAAGATATTTTGGAATTGTTTGGTGCTTTCGGTCAATTGAAGTCTGTGAGAGTGCCAAAGAAATTCGACAAATCTGCCAGAGGTTTTGCCTTCGTGGAATTCAACTTGTTGAAAGAAGCTGAGAATGCTATGAACCAATTGGAAGGTGTTCACTTGCTCGGTAGAAGATTAGTAATGCAATACGCTGAACAAGACTCGGAGTCAGCAGAAGCAGAAATCGAGAAGATGACCAGCAAAGTGAGAAAGCAAGTTGCTACGCAACAATTAGCAGCAATCAGATTGACCGGTAAGGGAAAGATCGAGCTTGAAGACAAGAAGGATGAGTTTGATGAACTTTAGCATTTGCCATAGGCCTGTATAATAGATAGAGTATAACACTTTTAAGTAAGAACTAGGAATTGTTGTAAGAAGTTATAGGAGCGTCATATAGGATTGTGTTGTGTACAATCGTGGTTTTACAAGAATGGTATCATTCCTCAGTATAGAATTACTAGAAAGGATATATTGAATTTTTTCGCAGCCATTATTTACCATTTAATATTATTTGATTTTCTCAGTGCGACTTCCAACTCAAAACGAAAAATCTGTACTAACTCAGATCCTTATAAACTACTTTCTTCTATTGAACCGTCAGCTTTTTGCAAACAATTATAACATGTTCAGAACGCAGTTGATGCGGCCATTTGGCGCCAAAGTCGGGAAGGTTTCATTTTTCAACAACGCCAATCTCGTCTCTCTTTCTTTGGGTAACATGAAAAGCTCCCTTAAGCCATCTTTGATGTCGCTAGCTCCAGTAAACTCAATGAGATCCAATATCCAGATCCTCCAGTCGTCAATGAATCCATTACTGCGAGTTACATCGATTTCTGTGTCGCATACAAAGCGAACCATGGTGAGTAGTTCTAGAAGATTGGCTAGAAACGATACCTGGACCAGATACAATCGGTATTATAAGAATACCAGGTGGAATAAGTTGAAGGGTCCAGCCATATTTACAGCACTATTTTGCATTGGAACAACTATTGCCACCCCATATTTGTTCGACTATACCCCCTTGGCTTATTTCAAGAGACACCCTTCCAATTTTGTGTATGCACTTATAGCTCTTAATGGTGGCGTCTTTTTGATGTGGAGAGTACCAGCATTATCTAGATTTGTGCACAAATACGCCATTGTTGTCAAAGACCGTCTTCAAACCAACTGGGCCATGTTGGGTTCATCTTTTTCGCATCAGAGCTTCATGCACCTCTTTGTAAACATGTTTGTGTTGCAATCGTTTGGTACGTCTTTAGCTGTGACTGTGGGTGTAGCTAATTTCACAGTGTTGTATCTTAACGCTGCCGTTCTATCCTCATTTGTCTCTATAGCCATTCCAACGTTGATGAGATCTTCGTTGGCTTCGGCTTCGTTGGGGGCCTCTGGTGCTATATTTGCTGTCATGGGTGCCTTTTCGTACTTGTTTCCACATGCTCCAATCGGATTCTTCTTTATTCCAATTCCAGGTGGAGCCTGGACTTTGTTCTTGGGCTTGACCGGTTGGAACATCGCCGGTACCATCTTGAGATGGGGAACTTATGACTATGCTGCCCATCTTGGAGGTTCTATTGTAGGTATATTCTACGGCTGGTGGTTCAATAAGAAGAGACAAGAAGCTTTTGAAAGAAGAAGATCCTCCTTCAGATTTTGAATTGAGTTACACGAAGCACCTCTACAAATAATCTTGTAGTCGTCTCTTGTACATAGATAATTAGATTATCACACAGGCACTACAACGGTTTCTTATGGTTGGATAAGTTATATTACAAACATTTATAAATGCTTTTCTAGTAACGTCTATATATACGGTTGAAAGTTATGCAGAAGTGAGGTTGTGGGCTCTCAGTCGAATGTAGCCCCAAATATAGATTAGAATCAAATGTATGAGCCATGCTTATTATGCAAATGTTTTGTTTGTTCGAAAACTCTGTGATCAGGCGAAGGAAACGCTCTTTGTTTTCTTCCTTGGTTGGTCAGTTTCTTCATCTTCGATCTTCTTGGCTGCTTTGGCGTTCTTTCTTCTGTTGGATCTTGCTACAGAAGCCCTATTCTTCAATTCAGACTTCTTTCCTTCCAACTTGTCCATTTTCTGTTGTTCCTTTCTTTCTATTTCCTTCTTCTTTAATTCTCGCAATTCTTCCAATCTTCTCGACTTTTCCAACTTACTTTCGTTTACCACGTCATATTTATCGTTGATAGACTTGACCAATCTGGACAAGGTCAAAGTATCATTGTCATCAACAAATTTCTTGCCCTTTTTTCCTTTTTTGGCACGAACACCTGGTATGATAGCCTTGTTAAGTGTGGGTATGTCTAGCTGGTCTTCACGGTATTCTTTCCCATTTTTGGCACCATATAATCTTATCTTTGCTTGTTGTTTCTTAACTACTCTTTTACTTAACTTCTTGACTTTGGATTTTTCTGTGAGCTTAGGCTGGTTAGCCATAAGGTTTCTGGCAGAGGCATCTGAGAAGACTTCCGACTCGTTGGCACGGGTCTTGTTCTGAGTCTTACTCCTTTTGGCTGTTTTTGACTGTCTAGGGGCCATCTTAGAGTTTTTTACTATTATATCAACTTAATTCATAGGAAATATAAATCAGTAGAAGTGAAAAAAAATACCTGCGATGAACATCACGATCACGTGATAAAGATATTAATATATTAAAAAATACTTCCGATACCGGGAGTCGAACCCGGGTCTGCTCGGTGAAAGCGAACCGTGCTAGCCGTTACACTATATCGGATAATAATTAAATTTCATGGTCAGTACTTTTTCTCCACTCTTTGAAAATCACGTGATTTTTATCACCTGCGTTTTATCACATGCTTTTCAAAAAATTGTTATTAAAATTTTATTCTTCAAAGGTTTTCATTCTTAGGAGTTTCCTCTTGGTTGGCCCATGCTACATTGGGTGATAATGGCCTTTATCTCTGGTTTATAGCTGTTTATATGGGTTAGTATGGTTAATGTATGCTGTTAAAAAAAAAAGTTTTTTTCTAAGGATTTCAATATCACCCGGAGGTTTTTTTATTTGGATTTCTTCCACCCCTTAGTATGGATTAGAGGAAGATTTATGTACTATGTACTAAAAGGTTTGACTCCTCCAATACATGCCATTTCTTAAAACAGTGAAAAAAACTCTAGTTTAGTCTTTCGATTTCCTCCAAACCTTGTTATGGATCAAAGAAGTATTTATATAATATGCAGTTTAAATGTAGGGCTTTTTCGTAACCCATATCATTTGGTTTAAAGAATTCAATTTCGTTAAAAAACTTCTAGGAAGGTAAGACTTTACACTTACCATTTCATATGAAAAGGAATTCCATCGATAACTTTGATATAGCCATTGGATTGCAAGTTCATCATATGGAATTCAGTTGGTTAATATGTTATTTTTACTTGCTTATCTTTATGCATTATCGGTGCCTGCAGCTGCTTTAATGAATTTGAAGTTCTTGTTGAGAATGATAGCTTCATTAATGATGAATTCTTCAATTGCTTGAACAGGCACATTCTTCAGTTTTCATAATTCTGTTGAGTTCGATGACGAGAAGTGTTAAGACACGGTAATAGATTTGCTGATTTAGATGCGAGAAGTAAGCAAGCTGTGATAATGTTGACGCCATGGTTGGCATTCAACAGGACGACCATATTCGCAGGGGATGGGGGTGTAAATGAAGACTCGTTACGTAGTCTAGAAACAGACCCTGATGATGGAGGTTTCTTGGCTATGGTTGCCAGCAATGCTGAATCGGCAGGCGACTTCAAGTGTGCTACAATTTTAAGTACAAACAGCACTTGATCTATCTGTCACAATGAGAATAATAACTCAGTTGAATAGGCGGACAATGAAAAGGACGCTGTAGTAGTAATAACTATGCAATACAGCACAACATTGTTGTGGTAGAGGCGACACATACTCCGGCTTTTACTTTAATTGCGACCAGTTAGCTCTGATTTCTCCAGTTATCAATGGTAATGTGTTCTACTGGTTGTCTCATGTTCTTTCGTAAATAGCTTTTTCATATCAAAATAGAAAATACTTCTTTTTCTTATCCTAGTAGTTGAGGTTTACCCGAGTACACTAGTCTGTTGTCACTGCTGGAATTCTGACAATCTGACTTGTGAACTAAGATGAGCAAAAGTTCAAAATCCAGTGAGTATATTATGCCTTTTGGCATTTTTTCCCCAAAAACTGTGCTCAAAGCTCATCGACACACTTGATTTTATTAATGTTTCGATGTATTTTCATGACAGCGTAGTAAAAAAGCTTGAGCATTCATCTAAGCAAAGTTAGGTAAATCGATTTGGTGGGCATTTTTGAAACTCGTGATTATGAATCTATACTTTGCGCTCGCAAGTTTGACTGCGAAAACTGGGATACATTTCAACAAAAATAGCTTAGCTACTGACGGCATTGTCTTATCAAATATGGCCACTCTCCCAATCGTATGAACTGGACAAACTCAGGTTTTCAGCAAAATAGTTACAGCACTCAGGTCTCTAAGCAATATAAAATGGTTTTTACTCAATCATTGAATTTAAAGATTCCAATAAGGACACAGAACAGTGGCACGATTTACAGAACATTCCCCAATATTTTACGGATATTTTCTTAAGAGACTCGACATCTACATATTGTCTACTCAATAATCGCATCATATGAATATGCTTAAAGAAACTTTCAGGCCAATACATAAAATCAGGGGAACAGAATCGAGCAGTTTCATTGGCTGATTGTATCCCCTATCTCAAGCATAATGCAACCTTGAGACAAGATAGGAAAAATGGTGCGACCCAAAGGCCGAGTCTAGATAACGAATTTCAGCCCTCATTAGGATAAAAATATGTATAAATAGCCGAACGGAGTATATCATGCTATAAGTTCTCCACAACTGGATTGGTAAAGGCAGAATAGTATTAAGAGTTTAGAAGGCTTTCAAAATCACATTATCAGTTCAACAATAAGATGAGTAATCCAATTCGTTATGTTACCAAGGTCGACTTGAACAAGCCAGGTGACGAACAACCTCAAGTACACAACAGATGGCACCCAGATGTTCCCTTTACTGAAACCATCAAGCAGGGTGAAACTGTCAAAATTGAGTGTTTGGACTGGACAGGAAACCAGATAGTCAATTCGGACGACGCAGACGATATCAAGAACGTGGACTTATCTAGAATCCACTATTTATCTGGGCCATTCAACATTGAAGGAGCCAAACCTGGAGATGTCCTTGTCGTAGAAATCAAAGATGTGCAACCTTTAGATAGACAGCCATGGGGTTACTGTGGAATATTCCATAAAACTAACGGTGGAGGGTTCCTTGACAAATTCTATCCTGAAGCAGCCAAGGCTATATTCGATTTGGAAGGTATCCATGCTACATCTAGACATATCCCCAATGTCAAATTCACTGGTCTTATTCATCCTGGCATTATGGGGACAGCACCTTCTGCTGAAGTATTGGCTGAATGGACTGCACGTGAAGGAAAACTAGTTGCTGCAGAGCAGCATGCGCACGATACCGCGGTTGCAAATCTTCCCCTTTCAGTAAATGCCCATGGAGGCCTGGCAACTGGCGATTTGGCTGAAAAGATAGCCACTGAAGGAGCACGCACCATTCCTGGAAGACCCGAACATGGAGGTAACTGCGATATCAAGAATCTCTCCAGAGGCTCCAAGTGCTATTTCCCAATCTACGTTGATGGCGCCAAGCTTTCTGTAGGAGACTTGCACTTCTCACAAGGTGATGGTGAAATATCCTTCTGTGGAGCAATTGAGATGCCTGGAGTACTCACCATCAACTGTAAAGTCATCCCTGGAGGAATGGAAAAGTTGTCTTTGAAGTCTCCCATGTTCATTCCAGGAGATGTCCCCAACCAGTACGGCCCTTCCAGATACTTGACTTTTGAAGGTTTCTCAGTTGACGAGGAAGGTGAACAGAAGTTCTTATGTGCTACTACAGCCTATAGACAAGCCTGTATCAGAGCAATTGAATACTTGAGAAGATTTGGTTACAACGATTACCAGATTTACTTATTCTTGTCAACTGCTCCAGTAGAAGGACATATTGCAGGTATTGTTGATGTTCCAAATGCATGTACTACTCTTGGAATTCCAATTGATATCTTTGAATTCGATATCAGACCTGAAGCTGAGCCAGTCAAAATCGATCAGGGAAATTGCGCTTTCGTAAAGGGGACAGATCATCCTGTGACGTATGACTTCAAGGATTTCATAAAGTGATTGAAGATTATGCACCGAATACTTCTGTGATTCATGAATTTTATTTAAAAGACAAGATTTATTGAAATACTAAAAAGAACTATTAAAATTTTGTAAACTTCACCTGGAAGGAACAAGTAAGCTCGAAATAAGTCTACTGGTAGTCTGGACCCTTGTACAACTTATTTTCGTCTGGAGTGTTCAAGTCCTTCAAGTCGTAGACTGGTCTTTCAGCTTGAGGAGTGATTCTGTAAGCCAATCTAGCTTCGCTAGTGTCCCAGTCCAAGATAGCAGAGTGAACGACTCTTCTGTTATCCCAGACAACAACAGTGTTAGCCTCCCACTTAGCTCTTGCTTGCAAGTCGTGAGAGTTGTTGATGTGGTTCAACAAGAAAGTCAACAAGTAGTCGGATTCTTCTTCTTTCAATTCGACAATCTTTCTGGAGAAACCAGAGTTGATGAAAAGAGCCTTTTCACCAGTGACTGGGTGAGTTCTGACCAAAGGATGAATGTTCTGTACTGGGTCTCTCTTGACGACACCACCATTCTTTCTAGAAAAGTTGGCTTGTTCCACAGCACTGTGCAAGACGTGCAAACCTTCCAATCTCTTCTGGAATTCTGGAGACAAACGGTTGTAAGCTTCAACGGTGTCAGCAAACAAAGTGTCACCACCTGATTCTGGTCCTTCGACAACGGCGAGGAAAGTAGTTCCTGGAGGTTGCAATTCGTAGGTAACATCGGAATGGAAGCCAACCAAGTTGTTTCTGTGTTCAAAGAGATCCTTTACATCTGGACGTCTGTACACAACGTGCAACTCTGGGTGGTCCTTTGGAGCACCTGAAGTTGGGTGGATGTGCAAAGGACCGAAGTGTCTACCGAGCTCAGTCTGGAAGGCTGGACCCTTGGAAGCGAGGTCTTGGTCTCTGAAGACAACGAGACCTCTCTTTGCTACGAACAAAGCTAATTCATCCTTACCGGCAGAGTCCAACTGAGAAAGCTGAACACCAAAGACTTCGGTTCCCAACTTTGGAGTGATGTTCTTAGTCTTGAACTCGGTTCCCTTGTTGAACAAGTTTGGAAGGGCTGGGTCAGCCTTAGTACCAGCATCGATGTGCTCTTGGAATTGCAAGGGTTCGTACTTTTCAGCCTTGTTCCATGTTGGCAAGTAGTCTGGAGCCTTGGAAATGACCTTGAATTCCTTAGCGACCGACAAGTAGCCTTCGTGGTCTGCGTCTTCGTCTTCTACTCTGCTGTAGACGGTGTTTGGGTTTGTGTAACGAACTGGAGCCATTATTGAAACTGAGTAGATCTCTGTGTAGAAGCTATTGAGAGCTGTAGTAATAGACTTTTTAGATCATGAATAAATCTCATAATTAAAGCTGGTACCTTGCCATATATATACTTGTCTGGGGTTATCCCTTTCTGAACAACTTTTGCAATCGGTAGTGCATAAAGTTGCAACATTTGCGATCTGTGCTGCAACTAAGGAAATTTCCATGCACGATGTCATAATTGTGGCACTCTGACTCCACACAATTGAGAATAGACCCATTCCTCCTGAACTGCTGGAACTAAGACTACAAGGAGGATGTGAAGAGTGATGGGCTGCGGGATTATGTACTATTTAGGAAGTGGTTGCTTACAAATACCTACTCGTTTGCAACTTCTGGACAGGGGCCCCCGTTATGGCTCAGTTCAATGTAGGACAAGCCCATGGCTATCACGTATTTTGTAGAAAAAAATCCTAACCCATTGCTCATATCTCGACCTTGTGTTTCTCCACATTGGTAGCACATTTTGAGCTTCTTTGAGAGTGTTGATGATTGTGCTTGATGTTGTTAGCTGTGTATTCGGCAAAGCTTCAACCGATCCGAGGTCCGAAGCGAAGACAAAAAGAGATGTAGCCCCGAATTTAGATCTATTTCTATTTCTATTTAATTAGCAAAGAGATCTGTGGCACATCAACCTTATCTCGTGAATTTCGAAAATCGCTATGACAATTGGTTTGAATTCAATCCACATCGTACGAGAGGAGACGTGGATGGAAGTGACAAGAAGTACAAGAAATGTAGAACAAGAAATGTAGAACAATCAATCCTAGAAAACACCACAGGAAATAGAGCATGTTGGATTCAGAGAATCAATTTTCTGTCGGGTCGTATGAACCTCTCCAGGAAGAAAAGCTGAAGCAGCAGCTTCGATAAGTTATGTCGCGTGTCGTCGGTCGCTCGCAATGTCGCGATGTTGCAATCTTCATATCAGCAGCAAATTAGAGCTCTATCTATATCAATCAGCCTGTACACGACCAATCTTATGAATTTCTCAGTTCTGAATCTGATGCAATTTCACAACCAAAAGTAATAAACTCTTGCAATCGGAGCCATTTGTTGCGTGTGACAATGAACAGCAAATTCGCCCATTTGGAGGATGTAGATGGGGTAAGGTTCAATTGGAATTTGTTTCCCTCCACGCGGCTAGAAGCCTCCCGCTTGACCACACCTTTGGGATGTCTCTATACTCCCTTACATGCCAGAAGTTGCAATTTATTGCCAATTCCACAACTAACAGCAAATCCACTCTCTTGCGACACTTGTGGCAATTACGTAAACCCATATATCAAACTCGACCGTGCCAATGGCATGTGGTGGTGTCCTTTCTGTGAAAAAAGAACTTCCATACCAAAAGATTATGCCATACCAGCCTCACAGACAGCCTCAGTGGAAGATTGGCCCATAGAATGGAGACAGACTTCTACAACAGTAGTATACGAACTTCCCGAGGATATAGACAACAAAATCGCGCCAGACTTGCCCCTAGTCTATTTGTTTGTTGTAGATTTGTACCAGCACATAGACCATTCTGGTGACGATTCGTTCGAAACACTAAAACTGACACTAGCTCTGACTATTGCAACCTTGCCCACAAATAGTCTAGTAGGTTTGATAACATACGATGAGACAGTAAAAGTGTATAATATTAGTCTGGAAAAGTATGCGGGCTTTCCAAAGGACACTCTATCGGTCTCCGATGCTAAGACGTTCTCCTACAAGAAGGTGTGGAGTCAGGAATCTGTGGAAAAGGTGTTGAAGAAACTTCAACTCCAATACGATTCTCTTCCATATGACTATACAAAGAGCGAAGCATATACCAAGGGAATATTGGTAGAGGTGGGCTTGCATAAAACCAAGATTCTAGAGACCATTCATTCATTATCCCCCAAGTACACGGATTCATATAAACCATTGCGTTCCTCTGGATTGGCCCATTATATTAGTACTGTCATTCTAGCCAATGCTACCCATAAGAACTGTCTTGGAAAGGTACTCCTTCTTGCTAGTGGACCTTGTACAAACCAACCGGGACGTATTATTACATCGGATTCCTCAGAAACTATCCGTTCTCATAAAGATATCCAAGACATGAAGTCTCCCAACTTTGTATCTTCTCTGCTATTCTACAAAACATTATCGTATATTGCTTGTGGTCAGACATTTGCTAAAGCTAAAGCTATTGGAGAAAGTCCATCTACGAAAACGACAGATTATGATATTCCTTCCACAGCTCCCAGATGGAGTGTCGATATGTTTTCAGTATCGTTAGACCAAGTTGGTATTTGTGAAATGAGAGCCCTCGCAGATGCAACTATGGGCAAAATTCATTTGTACGAAACATTTACCTCTTCTCGTTTCAAGTCAGATCTCTTGGCTTCTGTTCGATCTGAGGACAGCCATTATATGAGTACTTTATCGGTTTCTACCTCCAAGGACTTGAAGCTTTCTCAGTTGATTTTTAGTGGTGGATACGCTTTACCTTCTTCATACAGCAAAGCAGAGAAACACTACGAGAAGCACCATGACAAGATTTCAGACACAATCACCAATTTTGACTCGGCGAATCTGAAGCGAAATTTTACAAACAGATGGTCGTTCAATTGTTTGACATGCAACGATACTATGTCCCTCTTCTTTGAACTGATCACAGTTAGATCTTCGAAAGATTTGAAGCTGTTTGGAACTAGTGATGTCTACATACAGTTTCAGTTGAAGTTTTGGGATGCCAATCAACAAGTTTGGAAACTTCGTATCACAACAATAAAGAAGCCCACTACTTTGTCGATATTATTACGTAACCAAATTAGACTATCTAATGGAGACATCAAACTTGTGAATTCCAAAAGTGAAGTTCTCAAAGAACATGAGCAATTGATGAGTTTCGACCAGGAGTGTTGGACGATTTTGCTTGCAAGACTCTTGATCAACAAGATTGACACTGCATTGGGGTATGATAAGTTTGACAACTTGATCAAAACAATTGACAAAGTGACTGTAAAACTTTTAAAGAATTTTGGTGGAATGTCGGTGAAAGTGAATCACAGATTGGGAGACTCGAACCCTTATCTGAGATTGCAACAGATATATGAGATTAACGAAAACTTTAAAAACTTGACATCGTACATTTACAACTTGAGGAAAAATCCACTTTTGGTCAATGTATTTAATTCAAGTCCTGATGAGACATCCTTCTATCATTCTTCATTTCTTCGACTCGGCGATGCTGCTTCTCTAACTGCGATACAACCAAAGCTTTTTCAGTTGGCTAACGGCAAGCTAGATGAGATTCTTTTGGATTCCAACTGTTTGAAGTTTGCATCTGGAACATTTCTCATAATGGATGCTACTTTTTCAGTTACGATTTATTTCATCAGCAGTGCAGAAAATAAATTGAAACTTCACCCTTCTAATAACGACAGTCTTGTCGATAGTAGAGATTCAAGCATTATAGAATCATTGGATAGTGTAAAGCTATTACTTGGGAATGCCCCCAGACCAATGATTCCCAAGATCATCGTGACTCAGACCGGTCATTCGCAGGCAAGATTTCTAATATCCAGATTAAATCCAATTGAAAAGGATCTCCAAGCTGAATATGAAGAAGCTCATCTTCCCAAGAAGAACAAAGGGTTCTTTGGACTTTTTGGTGGTTCGCAACAAGTACAGAAATATGACAAGATAATGACAGATGAACTCAGCCTCAAGCAGTACTATGATGGCTTGATAAAATTAATAGACATTTATAGAGTAGAGGATGACTAAAAGAATAGGAATATTCACTGAAAGTATCTTAAATAGAAACTATAATGATTCAATGAACTTATACACTGTGTCTAGTAGATCTTCCACTGCATCCTCATCAGAGCCTTCTCCAACATCATGAGTAGCACCTTTAAGAATTTTGCTTAGTGGGCTCCAGTACTCAGGGTCGGTTGCTTGTTTCCACTCCTCAATAAGTTTCTCCTTGTCTACAAAGTCAGGAACAAACTGGTCCTTGGATCCGTAGAGAGTGAGTAATGGCACATTTACTTTACCGAAGGATTCCTTGAAATCCTGCCGAGTCAAGTACGACGAGAAATAATCGTCGTCTCCTCTCTTGCTGGCCAACGAATAGAACCTATAGGCAGATATGGGAGTGTTGAAAACGATTTTAGTGTAGTTGTCAGGTAATATATGGCTAGATTTGCCTTTATCGAGATACTCCTCTTGAACTACATTGAGCAACTCCTCAAAGCTGTCCTCAGAAAGTCCTGAGTTCAATCGCAAGGCTTCCAGGTCTGAAATTGGAGCTTGTAAGATACCGGCATCGATTTTAGACAGAGCAGCGAAGTTGGGTTTGTATTGTGTTTTCGAGATATATTCAATCGTATCCTGGCAGCCTGTAGAGTGGCCCATGAGCACTACTTTCTTTCTGGAGCCTCCTGGCAGGGATCTCAAGTAGGAAATGAACTTGGCTATGTCTCTGGTATCGTTTTTCAACGACGAGGTAGCCCATCCATTATAAGACGAAGTTATGATGATTTGGAAGAGCACCCATTTTCCATCCTTGGTGTTGAGTTTGGCTATTTTCTCGGCTAGTTGAGGTAGATAGGGCACGTCGAGGATACCATTGGTAAGACCAGCCACGAAGAGTAGAACGTTGGGTGCTTGGTCGTGGGGTGTGGAGGTGAACTCAAACGCTGTTCTGTTGTAGCCATAGGCATGGACAACTCCGATTTGTGGGGGAGCTAGTTGGAACGGCATCACGTCTATTCAAGAATAGAGCTCAATTGAGTGTTGTAGATAAATATTAACAATCTACTGGCACGATTGAATTGTCTAACAGTCGGAGCTCTAGTGCACTGTGGAGTGCGCCATAGTTAGATAAGAAAGTGCGAAAGTCCTGAGAGACTAGTAGTGCGAGAAAGAGAAAAGACCGGAGTAGAATATGGGAACATGGAGGAAATCCAAGAGTGCTATGTGTGGCCAGACACTGCACGAGACGTGTCAGGTCTCTACTTGGGCCCTTAAAGAGTACGAGTGAATGAAGTTTGGCTGCTGTGAAAATGATGGCAATCTAGATCTGCAATCTCGCTGCTTCAGGCAATCGGTGCGATCTGGCTGCAGTGTCAAACAATGGTTGTTTCAGGTTGCTACACAAAGCGAGCGTCCAGAAACGCTGAAACAAGACATAAAAACAACAAACCAAAACATCAACAGGTACAATTCAGCAGAGCAAGATCTTCTTCCAGAGCCTTTCGGACTACGGCAGTCTTTTCAGACTTGATCGTTAGGGTTCTAAAATAAGAGTTCGGCCCAGCAGATATAGCCGCGCCCCATACAAAATGCGAAATTCCTACATGCATTCCGAGCCAGACTCAGGCAGACGATTGCCGAGTATTGGCCCACCTGAAACGGCCACCAGGGGCAGCACTCAACCCCCGGCTAATAGCAGATATAGTCCCTATAGTAGAGAGTAGTTGCAATTGCTGCGTTTGCTGTTGCGAAATATGGTCTCTGGTGCATACTCGGCTGAGGCACTCTGTTGTAGCATTCTCGGCTGTTGCAAGTGGCTGAAAAATTATCTGTGATCCACCAGGCAATTTTCGCACTCATAGTTAAGCGTATATTTTTCACGATCATACTGAAATATAGACTACCCTGGGATATATTTGTATGTATATAAGTCGAGAGCCGGCTACTGATCTAAAGTGCAAGGCGTCGTTTGGAGTCTCGCCTTGTCGAATTCATGGCTCTTCGTTTTACCGTCATTGTCACCGGCCCTCTTCATTTCGTTGACCGTTAATCGCTAATCGGGAGCAAACTAGCTACTCGTTCTTCTACACCTAGCTAAACACATTAGCTCTTGCTGTATACTATCGTACGATTCGCTGGAGTATAATACGCTTTAGGGCCAACAATACTAGACTATCTGTCACATCGTCTTTACTAGTCATTAGTCATAACTTGTCGTTCGTCGTCAGTCTATTCCATTTTCTAGTTTGTATATCATAGCAACACATCGACTCCAACGCAGATTTGATTCCACTAGCCAATAAGTCCAGGTCTCGTACAATTCTCTGGAAAACCACTCCGCAGTTATAGTCAACACCATGGCTTCGCCCGTAACCCTAGACTCGTTTCTTCAATGGGATCCAGCACAGGTGGCTTCGTTCATCAACTCTGTAGTACCTGACGATGGCCGATCCGTCGGTCTTGCATTTCTAGACAACAACATCGAAGGATCGTTGCTTCCGTTCTTGACAACTGAACATCTCCGAGAGCTAGGCATTCTCAAATTACATACTAGACTCACGATAAAGCGAGCCATAAACGATTTGATTTGCCAGCATTACCTGAAAAACCCCCCGCAATCACTAAATGATCCAGAATACAAACTCAACAACATCAACATCAACAATAACCATATCAGCCTCGAGTCTCTTCAACTTTCCACCGTTTTAATAAAAGACATGATTAAGAAAGTGGGAGTTTTTGCCAAACAACAGGCACTTTCTGAAATGTCATCGCCTGGCTCTCCGGGCCAGATTGAAATGAAAAAACTCCACGATAACTTCAACAAACTCAAGACTGACTTGATCCCCGTGATACGATTGTTGAAAGACTCGAAGCCTCTTCCCACTCCCGTCTTGGATTCGCCTACTACTAGTTATATGAGTAGCAATTCAGACCATGACGACAGCACTCTTTCAAACTCAAATGCCAACACTTTGGCACTCAGAAACGTAGCCGCTTTGAATACGGTTGCGAACAGAAACTCAAACGCAACAAACTTAACAAATTTGCCCAGTCCTACTTACTCCAAGAGATTCTCTTCTGGTTCCATCTTATCTTTGGGAACAGGCAAAGTAGTACAACAGGCTGTTCCCAAACTCGAACCCAGATTAAATAATGACTTCCATTTGCAGACCATCCCTCAGAGTTTGTCTAATAGAAGTATCAGTGAGTCACACGTAGAAACTTTTGCCTCTTCACAAGCAAGACCTCGTTTAGTAGAAACCAAATCTTCTGGAGCTACGCCAACAACAGCCAATGCATCCAAGGCAATTGGTAACGGATCAGTGCCTGGAGCAACTGTTCTCAAGCCAACACTAAAACTGTATGGAAGCAACCAGCAAATCGGTCAACAACCTAAGCCATCTTCTGCTCCTGCTGCCAATGAGCCTCTAAAGCAGCTCAGAGCTTCTACAGACGATTCCTGTCTCAAGATCTTGCAACAGGCAATGAAAAGACATCATATTCCACGTGACGACTGGTCCAAGTACGTCTTGGTCATTTGCTATGGTGATAAGGAGAGAATCCTCAAACTTGGCGAAAAGCCTGTCGTTGTCTTTAAGGAACTCCAGGAGTTGGGCAAACATCCAGCCATCATGTTGAGACAGTTAGCTCCTACAGTAGAAGACGATAATAATATAGAATACGTAGACTCTCGGATCGGTGACGATATTCCGGGAGGGACGCTATAGTTAATGATAATGAATATTGGATGGAAATATGTAGTAGAGTAGAGTGTATTTCACGGTAGCGTAGCTTCGAAGTATAGTGAGTACACCAGGTACAACTACACCGTGTGGCTCAATTGTACTAGACTAATAACTGTACTCTAAGCTTTGTATGTTCACGAGGATGGTAGACACTTCTTCAGTCAAGTACCGCATACAGCGCTCATCTCTATATCTGCTTATCGCTGTATTTTATATCTACTTGCATTTATATATTCTGGCTGCAAGGTACATATGCACCAGGGTTGCAATTATAGGGCTAGTGCCCTAGCTTGTTCACATTTCACGTGATCGCAATATTTGTCTCGTTTCTTTTCCTGTAGCTCAAATGCTCCTGTCAACTAACAGCGGGTATGTTCATCGGAGGTCATGTGACTTGCCCGAAAAGATAGCCCTCACAACAGAAACAGTTAGCCATCCTCTCTGTCTGCAGTTCCTCTCTCGTTTGCTCGATTCTCCAGTAGGAGCACAATGAGGAAAAAAAATTTCATATACTTTCAATGAAAAATATAACCCTACCATTTTTGAAAAGTATACCCAAAGGCTTTTTAGTAAACCTATTGATAGATTAGTCCATAATGCCTCCAAAGTTCGATCCATCTGAAGTTAAGTACCTTTACTTGAGAGCCGTCGGTGGTGAAGTCGGTGCTTCCTCCGCCTTGGCCCCAAAGATTGGTCCATTGGGTTTGTCCCCAAAGAAGGTTGGTGAAGATATCGCCAAGGCCACCAAGGACTTCAAGGGTATCAAGGTTACCGTCAAATTAACAATCCAAAACAGACAAGCTACCGCTTCTGTTGTTCCATCTGCCTCTTCCTTAGTCATCACTGCCTTGAAGGAACCACCTAGAGATAGAAAGAAGGAAAAGAACGTCAAGCACTCTGGTAACATTCCATTAGAAGAAATCTTCGACATTGCTAGACAAATGAAGGAAAAGTCCTTCGGTAAGACCTTGGCCTCTGTTTCTAAGGAAATCTTAGGTACTGCCCAATCCGTTGGTTGTCGTGTTGAAGGTAAGAACCCTCACGACATCATCGACGCTATTAACGCTGGTGAAATTGATGTTCCAGAAAACTAAATTAATTTATGTACAAAAGTGTTTTAATAGGGTTTAATTGATATTTTACGTTCTAGAATCCACTAGTTCTGTTAACCAAGGAATGGTTATTGATGTTTTTGAAGCTGTTGTCCTACTCCGTCCTCCATTACTATCCATATCTCTCACACTGTTTGCCAACACTCTGGTGCCCGATCTTCAATGCCATGAGCTTTGATGCCATATTGGGTTCCTATTTTGGTGCAAACTAGAATAGTTCAGCTGACTACTCACCATCGTGCTCTACCAATATGGGCATGATAGGTCCATTTCATTAGCTTACATCTAGACATGGAGTTGATAGGAAAAAAGGAAAAAGACAAAAACATCAATAACACAACATCTCCAAGAAGGTTCACAGAACTAAAGGTGTAGTTGTAGTGTAGTTGTAGGTGTAGATACTTTTTATTTGTTGATTATTGTCGACTATTCACCAGTGAAAAGTTGATCTCAGTATAGAATAAGTTAGAGTGAGAAAACCACAGTAGAGGAGATATCAAGCCATTGACTTATTCTACAAAGACTGTATATTCTACACAACTGTCGCAATTCTAGTTCATGGCTGTCTAGGATAATTCACCCTCGACGCTGTTCTTAACTGTCTGCTCTATTCTTTGCTGGTAGACCCGAGCTCAACATTCCCAACAGAACCTGACACTCTCAAATTATGGAGGACTGTATATACAATCCCAAGCTTTAGAATATATATAGCGATTCTCCTCGGATGAACCTTAGCTCAAATCTAAAGAGAGAAGTAAACAGGAAAGTTGCATATCATACAGACGGTCCCTTCTGGAAGCTATTAGTTACATATAGCTTCAGGTTTCCCTCTCGCCACATGAAAGAAATTCCATGACACTCTTCTGCTAAGATATCCAGTCTCTATCCTTGGGCTGATCCTGCATAACATCCTTCATATAGCAAATATCACGTGCGGATCCCCACCATTTCAGAGTAGCCAAAACAACAGTCTACTGAGATTCAACCTCTGTTCCACCCAGAGGACTCTCCACTTCACCCCCCTTCTTCTTCCTACCGGTGTACTCTAGACATTCTATATAACGAGTGGTACTTGTTTGAGGTAGTCGATAAGTCAATTGGTGTTTCTGACTTGTGTAACTCAGCTCGTCTACTTACACGAGCCATCAAGTCAGATCAATAGTCCAACTACACAATAGCAATTATATTCACTATCTAAGTACGCCCATAAAACCACTTATATACAACGATGTCTGATTCAGTTGGTACGTATCAATGACTATATATGTGGACAGTATTCTATTTCATATCGATATACTGCCTAGGCACTACGAACTATCTATTCTACTTAATGTAGATCTGGTTCATGCATTCATAGCATACTAACATTTACAGACCGTGTTTTTGTCAAGGCCATCACTACCATCAGAGCATTATCCACCCGGTCCAACTACGGCTCGTTACCACGTCCGCCTGCCGAAAACAGAATCAAACTCTATGGTCTCTACAAACAGGCTACGGAGGGAGATGTTGATGGTATCATGCCTAGACCTGTTGGATTCACACCTGAAGACGAGGGTGCAAAGAAAAAATGGGATGCTTGGAAACGTGAACAGTGCTTATCCAAAACTGAAGCCAAGCGGAGATACATCTCTTATCTCATTGAGACTATGAAGGTGTATGCCAGTGGGACTTTGGAGGCACGTGAGTTGTTGAGTGAGTTGGAATACTTATGGGACCAAATTAAAGATATCCATTACGAAAGTGAAGACGAGCATGACCATAACATTCCCTTACCTTCACGGTCACCACTGTTTAGCCAGGCTGCTCAATCAGACCGCTATTCAAATGTGACACCCAGCATTGTGCCCAACCAGCAGTACCGCAACAACTTGCAAAAGATATACCTGCACTCAAGGAGAAGCACCATGTTCTCCATCAATGACTATGTCCAACAGCAAAGACTACAACAACAAGCACAACCACAGGATCATGATACGAATGTCAACACTGGAATCGCTGGTGTAGGCACGGCTTCTTTGTATTCATTGCCCATGGTAGATCCCAGAGTCAAGCCACAGCTGGTTCATTCATTGCCTGGCAACACATCTGTTAACAACATCCCGGCCGGAACCATCCAGGAGTTCAAAAATTGGCAGGGTGAGGTGAACCAAGTGATCAACAAATTGACCAGGGAGTTCGTGAACAGCAGGCGCGAGTACCTGAGATATAACCACAAAGAGAATGAGCCTATCGAAGAGGAAGAACAGCTTGACGAAGTACAACTCTTGAAGCGTAGAGTCTACCACATCTTGAAGATTGTAGGCAAGCACTGTGTGACCTTCCTCAAGAATTTCTCCATCAGCTTGATTACCATCTTGTTCATTGTATGGTGTGTCAAGAAGAACGTTCTCGTTGACAGAACGGTGGTAAAACAGCCACTTGGTGGCACTTCATCAAAGCAAAAGAAGGAGTTGATTATCAAGATGGTCATCAACACCGACGAGAACAAATGGTTTATTAGATTGTTGAGCTTTATTAATAGCTTTGTAGGATTCGTCTAGGTTTTTAATGAATAGATAATGTGTATGACTTATCTTGTGTACGTGGTGACTCTAATATCAAGAAAGGACGTTGTAAGAGAGCAACGAGCAAATACATAATGACAAAATGTAATTAGTACGAACAAGGACCAACATTGGAGTCTCATATTCAATTAAAGTCTGTATCATAGTCAAAATCTCTACGCTTTAAATGGCTGCAATTTTATTTTTAAAGTCACGTGATATCTGAAAAATTTCGAGATGAGAAGATTTATATAGCATGAATAAATTATACCCATAATACTCTATCTATCCCATATATTTGTTCATACTCCATAGATTTCAGAATGGATATACATCGCTGTCGTTTTGTGGACTACACTCCGCACACCGTCACAGCAACAGCCTTTTCGCATCGTTCGTCGTTGGCTAAACAAGCTACCAATGATTTGAGATTGGCTGTTGGTAGAAGCAATGGTGACATTGAAATCTGGAATCCTAAATACAACTGGACCCACGAATTGACGTTATCTGGAGCCCGTGGAAGGACAGTAGAAGGACTCTGTTGGGCTGCGGGTGATTCAGAAGAGCCTGCTCGACTTTTTTCCATTGGAGGATCTACTTATATCACTGAATGGGACTTATCTACTGGCAAGCCTGTGACCAACTATGACTGTAATGCTGGTATAATTTGGTCTATGGCTATTAACGCGTCAGAGAATAAGTTGGCTGTAGGCTGTGATGATGGTTCCGTCGTAATTGTAGATATATCCGGAGGTCTTGGATCATTGGAGCACGACATGATCTGCCAGAGACAAGATGCCAGAGTGTTGAGCATAAAGTGGTACAATGATGAGATACTCGTCGGGGGCTGTGCCGACGGAAGAATAAGAGAATGGAGTGCCAATGGGGAAACTAAGGGAAGAATATTAGCCACGATGAGAGTAGACAAGTCCAAGACCGAAAGCACTTTGGTATGGGCGATTTCTATCTTACCCAACAAGAAACAGATAGTCAGTGGAGATTCTACTGGATCTGTGAAATTTTGGGATTTAGAACATTTTTCGTTGTTGCAGAGTTTCAAAGTACACGATGCTGATGTTTTGTCCATAGTCAGCGATGCCAGTGAGGAAAAGATCTTTTCTGCTGGTGTAGACAGAAAGATCCACCAGTTCAACTTGATCACCACGAAGTCTTCGACTTCTAAGTGGGTTCATAATTCTAATAGACTATTGCATTCCAACGATATCAGATCGATGTCGATATTTGAGAGCAAGGCTTACAACTTTTTGATCAGCGGTGGCGTGGAAAGGTCAATTGTGATCCAATCTGTTCAGCATTTCCAGGACGGAAAGTACAAGAAACTTTTAATAAACCAACAGAAGCCAAATGTAGTTGTAAATATGGCGCATAAACTCATTGCATTATGGCAGGACCAGTCTATCAAGTTATGGAAGGTCCAAGATAGCACCAGACACAAGCTTGTTTCTGTCATAAAGTTGTCTGATGATGACAACATCACCAGCATTGACATCAACAGCAGAGCTGACTTACTCATAGTATCTACTTTGAATTCTGTAAAGGCTTTCAGGTTAACTGAGGATGTAGGAAAGTTGAAAATAACAAAGTTCAGAGATGAAGACTTTGACTCTTTAATTGAAGGAGCCAAGTCCGTCAAATTCTTTGGTGAAGAGAAGTTCTTGATCTTGACTCCAGGTGAAGAAATCTACAAGTTCGTTATCAATACTGAGGATAACACCATTACTTTGGACGACGAGATTGAGATCTTGGAATCTAAGAAAGGTAGACTACAATACTCTGGTTGTATCAACAACTGGGAAGTTTCACCTAATAAAGAAAAGTTGATAGTCTCAAGATTCAACGGATCTATTGAAGCCTACCCTTTAAACACAGAGGAAGACGCTTACTTGGTCACAAAGTTGTCGTCATACCCACATTTACTTCACTTTTCTAGTAACGACAAAATCGTTGTGTTAACAGAAGACAATAAACTTTATGAGTTCTTGGTTGCTACAAAGAATAGCACTAATACAAACAACTTGTTGACACCATGGTCTAAGAGAAACAGTGAGTTCTTGCCTCATCAGTTCTTGAACCTTGACGACAAGCCTCAGGGTGTATTCACCAAGGGCAGTAGAGTATGGATCTATGGGTCTACCTGGTTATCATTCTTTGACTTGTCGGTTAACATACCGATTAACAAAGTGTACAAAAACACCTCTAATTCCAAAAAGAGAAATAGAGATGGGTTGACCATCAATGAAGATGTTGGTGAAACTGAAGTAGATGGAGATCTTGATATCGTAGACCAGACCAATGCCGATATCTTGGGACTTTCATTGAAGCAGAGTCATATTGATAGAATGAGACAACAGATACAAGATACCGAATCCAATGGGAACTCTGACGAATCAAAGAAACCATTCTGGTTGACTACCAAATATAGACCTATCATGAAGGTTGAAGACTTTGGAGAGGAGGAAATCGTAGTAATTGAAAGACCTCAGTTCGCATTGCCTACAACTACAGCCTTCAGCCTTCCAAAATTGAGAATCTGAGACTTCGAGAATTCTTACAATATATCTTAGAGATAGGATAAGTGCATTCATAAACTCTGTAAATTTAGCATTCATTGCTATATAGGAAAGCTATATAGATGAAAAAGTGCATGTACAATAATAGAAAAACTAAACAAGTAGAAACATCAAAATATCAGAACTTTTCTGCGGCTAATACTTGACCTCGGGAACAACTCTGGCACCCTGGAAAAACACTCTCGCAGCAGCACCTCCACCCATCAAACACTTCATAGGTTCGTCTCCTGACTTGTCTTCGTCCTTCAACCCCCAACCTTTGTGGCCACCAAACTCCTTGACGTATTTGGAGTCGTAGACTTCCTTGTATGTTCTGTGGGGTTCAAAACTTTGGATATATAAGCCGTCTCTTGGGTCTCTCATGTATTCGTAGAACATAACCAAGTGTCTTCTGACTTCTTCCTGGATTTTTTCTGGCAAGCCCTCTGGAGCTTCGTTCCCCACGTACAACAAGTAGTCTGCCAATCCCTCTATAAGCAACTGGACAAAGTAGGATGCATCTCTCCAGTATCTGTGAGCGTCGTCGTAGTCACGGTCATAGAAGAAAACACCTCTGTTAATCCCAGCAGCAGCCAAGTCATCAGCTATCTGCTTCCACTTAGGATCCTTGGTGATATGGTACAAGTGAGCGGCAGCAGATAACGTAGTACCTACGTTATATGTCCACTTCGTATCGTTAAAGTCTGTAGAAGTGTCCTGGACACCATCCTTAATCAACTTGTCCGATGGGTCTTGCAAGACTCTGATCTGCCAATCGATACATTTGGCTGCGAAATCGATGTAGATCTTTGCTTCGTTGGGAATGAATCTCAGAATCTGCAAACAGGCTTTAGCGGTTTCAGCGGTAGTACAAGCGTTTAAGTAGTGGTTAGTGATGTGCCAGCACATGCCACCCTTGGTCTTAGCATTGGGATTGGTGTTCCATCCTCCCATGAGGAAACGCACTAATTCCCTACCGAGGTCCAAGTAACGCTTTTCACCAGTAACCTCATACGCAGTAAGCATGGCACTGGCTACTTGGGCATCATCATCATAGTAGATGTCCTTGTCATTTCCACCATTTTCAGCAGCAGAATATCCTCTGAGGTGAGGATTCTTATATTTCTTGAAGATATCTATGCCAGGCGCAATCAAGGGACGCAATTCTGGATAGATTCGGGCACCATCGACTACTGCCTGAACAGCAACAGCAACAGCCCAAACCACAAATCTGTCCTCATTGTAGCATCCGCTACATTTCTTGGGTGCTACAAAAGTGCCCTTATTCCTGTTGTAGTACAAGAGCCAAAAGTTGCGCACAACGTTATACCCTTCAAGGTTAGGGTTGGAGAGCGACATAGCAATTCAATATTAGAAGAGGATATGGATTATGAAAATTAATCTCACGATATTAGTCAGGTAAGTGTCTATTAGTATCAGTCTAGTGTATCCGTGAACAGGTGTGGAATGATACAGTTCAATTGGATAGTTGTACTATGGAATGGCTGAAAAACTCAAGTCTACGTGGAGCTGCGATGCCTCAGTAGCAATTGAATGTTAAATGGGAAAGATTAAATCTCAATTTGCGCAATCGATACCAACAAAAGCTCTTGTCAATTCTGGCGACTATTCCAACTTCACAAGATACCACTATATATAATGGAATTTACCCAGCTCAGGTCCATTAGGGATGAACTGAAATTGAACATGACTTCTCCTGCAGACATAGCCATTGTCAGCAGAAGACATCTTGAGCCTGTTTCAAGCACGGGGCCAGGCAGTGGAGGAGTGTATGGAAATTTGATTGCATACTGGTTGCACCACAGTCAATGGTTGCAAACTTGGCTATGCGGTTAGTTGGGAATTCTGAGTTCTCACAAATGAGGATTGTAGGTTGAGTCTATTGAAGAGTTGAATATGGCTATGAGCATCATAAGTATATATGAGAGTGATTGTATTATAGACTTGTATGTAGCTACTTCATGCTACAAAGGTCATGTCGAACAGTTCAGTTCAATAACCGGAGAATAGACATGAATTGTTTCAACATACTATTCTGTAAAAATTTCTTGTAATTTCTTTCTTCTGAGTTATCGCAATCTTCAAGTAGAATTTTTCGCAGCCATATTCCGATCGATACGAAACTAATCTCGAACATTCACAAACATAATAACTACGTCTTTGAAAATTTTATAACCATGTATTAATTGAATCTATTAGCATCACAGCTCGCAGAATATGCATGAAGGAATAAATAAGTAAGAATTGAAGAAATGAGACAAATGGAAACCCATTCTAGTTTTTCTTATCCAATGGCTTTCTGACAACATACAACATCATTGGGGTAAACAACTTTTGACGTCCACCTTCAACCAAGTTGACTGCAGCGTCTTCTAAGGCATGGGTAACCTGCTTAGAGCCCTTTGGAGCAAGACCGATCTTTTCCATGGCACCAACAAGTTCAGTAGTGATGTATCTACCGACCTTAGAGGTACGGAAGACTGTGAAGTAGTCACCAAAAGTTTGGCAGTACTTCATCTCACCACTCAATGGGTAGTACCATGGGATTTCGTCCTTTCTGTCAGCCAAGTCGGATTCGTATTCGATCTCGAAACCAACGTTTTTGAGAGCTTGCTCAGCAACTTCTCTCTTGTACATCTTGGGGATACCGTCACCGACTTCGATACCGTAGGCAATCTTACGGTGTTCTTCGTTGCTTTCGTCATATTTGTCGGTCATGACCCATTCGTAAACACCAAAAGTTCCACCGGGCTTCAAAACCTTGTAGATTTCCGAGTACACACCTTCTAACACTGGGGCGTGCACAGTGGCTTCGATGGCATATACGGCATCAAAGGTCTCTGGCTCAAAGTCCATTTGCATGAAGTCACCCTTGACGTAGGACAACTTGTGGTCTAAGTTGTACTTCTTGGCATAGTGGTTGGCTCTTTCGATCTGGTAATCGTTGTTGTTTAAACCAACAATTTCACAGTCAGTGAAACGGGTGATTTCTCTACCTGGACCACCAACACCACAACCGACATCCAAAACCTTCATGTTTTCGTTGATGTTCATCTTGTGAGCTAAGAAGTGTTCATGTCTAGCGGTGGCTTGTCTAAAGGCTTCTCCACGGTAGTATCTCGAGAAGTGGAAAGAAGAGCCCCAACCGTATTCGTAGAAGTCAGTCACCAAGTTGTAGTAGTGATGGGTCAACTGCGAGTAGTCAGTCAATCTGCTCTTTTCGTCTTTTTCTTCGACGGAACCGTTCCAGTGCTTGAAGTAGCCTTCAGCGGCAACCTGGGAAGCGTCCTTGGCCTTTGAGGTCAAGGCAAACAAACCGGTCTTATCGTAGCTCTTGCCGTGAAGAGCTTCGGTGAACTTGGCGTCTCTGGCAAAGTTCTTTTCTGCTAATTCGATCTTGTCAGGCATGTTGAGTTGAATCGTTTTCGTATGGGGAGTGTTGAAGAAAATGAAATGGATATGTTCAGAAAAAGATATGAAAAATGCTTCTGTGAAAAGTACAGAATTTTTCACTTATATATGCCAACAGTGTTTAGACTTTTGGTGTCCAGGCTATTTTTTTTTTTGTACGTTTCGCGCGTTTATTTCGTCGTTCCCGTCGTTTGTCGTTTGACGTCGTTTAGCTCTCTCTTCCACACACTCTGTATGTTGTACTCATACACTCTTTGTCTCTTCATTCATTCTCTCTCTCTTTATGTAGGCTATACGAGCGTATACATATTTTCCTGTGTGTAGCTCTCTGAGTGCATCTGGTATTTTATATGAAGCAGCTCGGTCCACATTCGGAATTTTGGGCCAGTATACACTCCACTTGTAAATAGATTGTCGAGATTCTATTTAACATTCTTAACGATAAAACAGATCCATGGGGAAACACTTGATGCAGCCCTGACATGTAGCTGTCGCATATTTCCAAGATACGATGGGCTTGCATGTGATTTTTGGTTTCTTTTCTAATGTGACATTCTTTACGATTGAATAATTTTTCTCGTTTCCTCGTTTACCATTACGTAGAGGCAATTGTATAGGTGATAATCTGGAGAACCCCTTTTCTAGACTCCTTGAAAGTCTGGGGCAGTCTCGTATAGAAGGCATAGCATGGGTAGTAATGTTCGTGCTGGAGAAACACTATGTCTCATTTTGGCAAGTTTTTTTCAATATTAGCAAAATAAGAGCGTATGAGAACTCTAGAATTCATGCAATAATACTTGATTTTCTGAAGTACAATTAAAATAATCGAACATTCAAGCTCTCCAGTTTTCCAGTTCTCCAGTTCTGACATGAACAGAGTCCAGCCATTTTGTCTCGATCTTTGTCATATCGCGGTAAGAAACAAATCGCACTGTAATTCTCTTCATTTCAAAAGAAAGCAAAACAAGAATATTTGCGGACGAGAATTGTATTTAGGTACTCAATTGTAGTCTGTCTTACTAGATTAACATATCAATTGACTGAAATTCTCCAATAATAGCGTTTGAAGCAAGATAAAGACAATTTTTTCAACGAAATAGCATGTATTACTACTAAAGTCCAACCTATCTACTACAGAGTATATAAATCATCCTCTAATCCATACCGAATGGTGGAGGAAATCCTAGGATAAAAACCTCAGTTTTTTTAACGTAGTTGCATACATTGAACATACTAACCCATATAAACAGCTATAAACTAGAGATAAAGGACCTCCGAATGATATTACCTAAAATATTTTTTAGTATGGTAGCGCCGTAATTGGAATTTCATGTTGTAAATTGAGAGGTGAAATAACAGCTAACTGGGCGGTTGGTGTAGTGGTTAACATATTTGCCTTCCAAGCAGGTGACACGGGTTCGATTCCCGTACCGCTCATTTTTTGCCCATAAAACAAATATCTCTTTTTTAAAACGTATTAGGACGTGTTGATGGTTAAATACTACTTTATTTTTCTACATACCCTGTAATATTCTGTTGTTGTACCCTAGTGAAGTAGAATAGGAACATAAAGCTGACTCTCAGCAATAAGTTCATTCAGCACTGACAATTATATACAGTACAACACGACTCCATTTTAGCATTCCGATTCAGTAAACAAAAACAATTAAACTAATGAGAATTCACTTTAGGTAATTTTCGAACTACTTCTTTTCAATTACTATAGATATTTGCTTCATTCATAATACATGCCAAAATATGAGCTCTAGACCAACTCTCGAGTCCATCAAACGGATATCAACAGCGGAAGAGCTCCGCGGTGCCATGTCTCATGTGTTCCAGGATGCACAATTGAGTCTATCTGGGCATCGGAAGCTAGTAGTAGTACTTAAGAACATTTTTGACAGATCGATAGAGTTGAACCAAGAAGAGTTTTTTGCTTTATACTTCACCAAGTTGATCAATAAGATCCTTCCGTTGAAGAAAGGCGAGAAGGCGGCGGATCGAATCGCCAAGTTTTGTTCAGCTTTTGTATTTAGTTTGACAAATGATGATATATTAAGGAAAGAAGAAGAAAAGAAGAAATCACAACTAGATGAGAACGTTGATGAGAATGCCGATGACAATGCAGAAGACGAAGATAACCCAGACGAAGAAGACACTTACTCGACGTTGTTTATCCAGTATCTTATCCATCACTTATTGAGAGGCATAGAAGCCAGGGACAAGAGCGTGCGATACAGAGTTGTTCAATTGTTAGCGTATTTGGTTCACCACATCGGAGAAATCAACAGAGATTCGTTTGAAGCATTATATACCTCCCTTATGAAGAGATTGAATGACAAGGAACCTATTGTACGAATCCAGGCCATAGTGGCAATCTCAAAGTTTCAAGACTTCAACTTGGATGGGTTTGAGTATACTTCCAACACCAGAATCGGATCAGAAAATGTTAGGGACCTGCTTATGAACTCTCTTGTAACCGATGAGAATGCCGAGGTGAGAAGAGCTGCTCTTTTGAACCTTTCCAAGGATCAAAACACGATTGGTGCAATAATAGAGCGTGCAAGTGACACCAATATGATCAACAGGAGACTTGTCTATTCCAGAATAGTGCGCGAAATCGGAAATATCGGAAAGCTTGACTTTGAGTTGCGTGACTTCCTCTTGAGATGGGGTCTCAACGATCGAGATGGCTCTGTTCAAGCTGCTGCAGTAAAGATGTTAAGTACCTACTGGTTTGAAGCAGAAGGTAAAGAGTTGCTTAACTTGATTTCACAATTGAGGGTGACTGAAAGCGATATAGCTGCTACTGCTGTATTCAAGTTCTTCCAGGCTCAGCCAGACGAATTGGCGAAAATAGTAATTGATGATTCCTATTGGAAGGAATTAGATGTCAACAAGGCATTTCTCTTGCGCACATTTTATGAGCACTGTAACGAAAACAATCTCTATGACCTTATTGACGCCAACTTCCCGGAATCTATCGAGTTAGCAAATATTCTTGAAAAGTATCTACGTGTGAGAGTTAACAATTTCTACATGGACAATGCTACCACCAATGCATACGATTTACAGAAGGAGAAGTTGGAAGCTAAGTACGACGAGCATTTTGTCGTTGAAAACCAGATAATAAGAGTAAACCTCGAAGCAGAGATGAATACGAAAAACTTGAACTCAATCGAGGAGAATGTAGATTACTACGAACAAGCCCTACTCTTAATCAGAAAAAGGATGATTAAGCTTGACAGTGGAGATGAGAGCTACGAAGACTTGGCAGAAGACGAGACAGCACGTCATATCTTGGAAGATATTGTTCAACTTGACAGGGATCAATTGAAGGAAAAGACACAAGAAATAAATGACTCGTTAGTGTCTTGGAAGGAAGAACACGACCAATTGAAAGAGGCTGTTTACGATTGCGAAGTTAAGCACAAACAACTTCATGCTCGCTATTTGCAATTGGTAGAAGAGACTAATGAGCTTAACGAAGGGTTTAAGGAAAAGGACGAATTCTACGAAAACGATTTGACAGACTTAGAGTTCATTATTGAGCAATTATTAGAAGTTGCTAAAGAATTCGATTTTAGTGATGAGATCGGACGTCGTAAGATGCTACAGATAATCCGTAAGTCGCTTACCGAAGACAGACTAACTGATAAACTTGTATCTGTGGCTTTGAAGGTGTTGAGAAAGATTTCTATAAACGAGAAGGATTTCATTTCCATGTCTGCGGAAATCATCACCGATATCAGGGATTCGTTCGAAACAGAAGAAGAATTCCACTCTGCCATATCTGGGTTTGCAGAGGATGACGATGAAGATGAAGATGAGGATGAAGACGAGGACGACGATAACTCCAAGTCAAAGAAACGTAAAGTCCAACCTCGTTTACCACCAGATGATATCGTAATTAGATGTTTAATAGTCACTCAGCATGCTTTAGAATTAGTCGAAGAGCCATCAGACAATCATGTCTCGCTTGGTTCGATCTATTCTGGATTGGTCAACTATGCTATCAATTGCAAGGAAAAGCACAAGTTACATTTACTCGGTTTGACGTGTTTGGGATTGTTCTCTCTTATCGATAAAAACACAGCTAAGGATGCTATCGAAACTTTTTACTACGAAATGAGACTGTCAGGAGAAGAAGTGAGGATAATTGGAATGAAAGCCATTGTCGATATTCTCTCCAAGTACGGGGCTTCCATTATAGCACCTAGCAACTGGTTCATGTACGCTAGATTGTTTTACAAGTCGCTCACTTCTTTCAAGATGCCCAAACTACAATGTATTGTAGCGGAAGGGTTGTGCAAACTTTTCTTGGCTGACATCTTCAATAGTACACAATCTCCAGATGGTTCAGAAGAATCCTCAGAATACGAAAGTGAAAAGCAGCTATTTGAGGCTATTATCCTCAGTTACTTCCATCCTTTGACTGTGAACAACGATGAATTGCGTCAGATATTGGCTTTCTGTATTCCCGTGTATTCATTCAGTCATCCTCAACACCAGTTGCGTTTGGCTACAGTGAGTGGAGATTGTATTTACAGGATGTTTAACGACCAAAGTGAATTTGTTAAGCACCAAAGCAGACTTCTCCCACTGAATGTGGTCCAACAGCTTATCCACTGGTGTGATCCCAACAACTTGGTTAATTTAACTCAGTTCGATATCAAAAAACAAACTTCTCACGTTTGGCAATCAGTCTATATGTTACAAGCTGTGGAACAAGATACTCCTAGACTGGTCAAACGTGCTATCATCAACAATTTGAACAAACTCTACCTTACTGAGGAGTTGGAAAGCAAAGTATTACAGGGATTGTTGGATGCTGTAGAAGGCACAAGACAATGTTTTGAAACAAAAGCAAACGATCCTGAATATGCTCTAGATAAGTTGAACACCAGAAATTTTGACTCTTTCCAGCATTTTGTACAAGATTTATTCGAGAAAGCCGTTGAAAGAGAAAAGAAAGAAGAAGAGAAAACCGGCAGAAGCAGGTCGAACTCAATTTTGGTTGAACTTGACGAAAATGATTATGAAACAGAGAAGTCTTTAGTCAAAGAAGAAGAAGCAGATGCGAGTGTAAAGGATGACGTTAACGATGGAGAAGATGCCGACCATGAAAAAGCAGACACCACTGAAGTCAAAAGTGAAGATGAAAATGAAGACCAAGACGATGAAGATCAGACTAAGAAAGACGGATTGAATAAATCCCTAGAAGAAATTGATGCTATGCTAGACGAAGAAGATGAAGTAGAATACGACATAAGTATGGAAGAATCCTAGCTATTACTAATATACGTCTCAGTTGATGTTTTTATATTTTTATAACTCTAGGTAAATACCATATATATGGATATGAATAAATTAAGTGCCATGAAAAAAGTCTACTAGCACTGCTATCGAACATGAACTAAAAATCAAGCTGCGACAAAAAGTCTGAAAATATGGTACATGACATATCACTTAGGTCCGAACTGAAAAAATCTCATTAAACGTGTCGAATTGGCATTAATAATTAACATATACTGTTCAACGCCTCTTCATCGCGCTTTGTTCCAACAATTGATTCACGTCGGCAGCATTAATCACCACGCCTTTTTCGGAGCATTTAGCCTTACTCTTCAATTCGTTACACAAACCATCAATATCAATCTCAGTATACTTTGGATGAGCAGTGATTCTGTCCCAAATTTCACTGCATCTAATAGTTTGTTCAGGAGCCGGCACCACAGCATCATCATCGTCATCTTCAGCAACCTCTTCATTGATAGAAGGTTCAGTCAAAGTATAGTTTCTTTCCTTGGGGGTTGTCTCAGAGGGCAAGGAGCTCTTGACAAAGTCGTTGAAGTTGAAGTTCACGTTCACTCCGCTAGTATCCTTCAACGGATCATAGATCGACTCTTCAGTAGTCAACAATGCTATAGGGTCCAATTCATCTTTACCATGCCTAGGGTTTGGATCACCAAAAGCCAACGACACATCGAAATTGTTGTCATTAAGGAACGACAATGGATCTTCGTTGTTATGCGATGGAGTGGCTATGCTGGTGTTATTTGAGCGAACTGGCACAGCCGTACTGTTGCTGTTTATGCTATTGCTGGAATCCACGGAAGTGTTGGTTGATAATGCTGATTGGTTGTTGGACAAGTCTAGAGAGAATGGATCTCCCACTTGGTTGAAGAACGGATCGCTCAAGTAGTCAATGTCGTTTAAGTTCTGCGGAGTTGGTGTTACCAAGTTAGAGAATGGCGAGCTGAACTGGTTGGGTATCGAGCTCTGGGAGACCCTCGAGTCGTTTCTCTTAGTCTTAGGAACTGGGCACTGCTTCGTTCCACATGCTTCATTCAACTTGACACAGAATGGATCCAACTGCTCGTCAAAAGACGATGTGAAGTCCAAGTTTGTGTTGACGTTAATTGGATTAGAAGCTGAGGATACAGACGAATCTGGCGAAACCAAGAGGTTATCATTTAAAGGCGAAGTAGATGAGGAAGAGCCGCTCACCAAATCTGGAACCTGCTGGTTGGCATTATACTCCAGGCTGGCTACGTTTGTACCGCTCTTGAGACTCATCAAGTTATCCTTGGACCATGGAAAGTCCACAGAGAACTGACGTGGAGAATTATCATTTAAAGACGAAGATGTAGATGTGTGTTGTACAGAATTAGCAGATTTGGCCGAAGATGCTGTGGATGAAGCCGAATTGAAATTGTAGCTGCCAGACTTGGATGTGTTTGGATTCGACAAATTTCCTACCTTAGTAGGTAGATTCAAGTCCGAGAAATCTGTGTGGCCTCTGTATCTGGCTAACTCATTCTTTAACATATCCACCTGAGCTTTCAAGAAGTCTGCTTCTGTTGTAGCCTTGATGTTTTCGTCTTCTAGCGACTTAACCTTGTCTTCCAAGTCCTTCATTTTACGTTCCTTACGTTCTCTATAAGCACGCTGAGCAGCTCTGTTTTGGGCCGTTCTCTTGGACTTCGGCTCTGTCTCTATCGGCTTTCTGCCAGGCTTGGTATGTAACTTCTTGTCGTCATGTGCGTCTGGTGTAGACCCCATGGGCGACTCTGAGGATAGAACCTCAGCGTAATTTCTCTTCACGTCGTTCATGCTGGTGAGTTTACAAAGATTGTTGGTTGAAATAGAAACACGAAAAGTAGCTAACACGAGTAACTAGACGTGTGAAAAACTGCTTTTGGAGATGCTCTAGTGATATATTTCACTATTCTAGCACAGATATTAGTAATCAATAAAGACGGCGTGCGGGTAACTTCTGGATCCTGCGTACGATACTGGTACAAATTTCTTTTTATCTGTGGAAGGCTACAGAAAAAAGTCTGGAGACTGTGGATCTATCTGCAGGAGGGATGCTTGCAGGTGCCAAATATTTGGGACACGATTTATGGAGAGACTGGGACGGAGCTTAGACGGGTGAACGCGTCGGTTATAACGTCTAGACAGCTTAGGATGGAGACACGAACACAGCAGTGGAGGTGTCGAATATACAATTGAAAGAACGGCACTACTTGTCCGAAGAACAATTGGCCGGATAGCTATAGATTAAGGGTAGAATAGGGTTGGCGGATCAGAAAAAATGGTGACAGTGGCAAAATGTGGGAAACGAGTTTAATTTATAGTGAGTGGCGGGGCCCGGATCTGCAGAATTCCGGTTGGTGCAGGTGGAGCAATTAAGCAGAACCGGGGAATCAAACTGTGGATGCCCCCGGAATGTAGGAGGAAGAAGGTCGGACTCTTCCTGTTTGGGACTGGTTCGGGAGTGGAGTGGGCCACTGCCAGATTGGGCAAGCTTTTCTTTATCTGATGAAGGCTTAATGGGTCTGCAAAATGTTGAACAAAGACTAACTCCGAAGATGGAAAACCATTGGGCAGTTAGAACTGGCGAGCCACAGGGAAACACGACGAGACGTTCTCGTCCGATCGGATTAAGCTTAAATACGATATCTTTACGACTATGGGTTGAGAAATTGACCCAGTTCAAGCCAGAGCTCGCGGAGTCAGACACAGAAGAAGAGAATGTCGGAGTCGGTCCGGAGTTCCCTAAATAGCGCCATGGGTTTTAGGAATCTGAACAGGCTGCTTCCAAAAAAGGGCTCCATTTTGTTCTGTTTCACTCTGGCTGTTTCACTCTGGCTGTTCCGTTAAACCGTTCTATTTTTACCATCTTTTGTTCTTGGAATCGTTCTCTTGCTTGTTCCTATTTTTGCTCCCTTTCTCCATCTGAGCCTTCTCAATTGTTCTGGTAAGCTTCCCCAATTCCTACATTTGTATGTAAATTCTGTTCTCCCCCACGCAGCAACGGTCTCTTCTGGAACTGAAGCTGCAACCAACTGTACCCCTCTGTCTAGACCCCTATTGGGCTTTGGTATAGCAGACAGCCGCACCTGTATCGAATGAAGCACAGAATGGCGGATCCGTTAATACGCCGCTCCACGACCAGGACACCACTGCCTCGCTATTCTCCCGTAGTCGGAATATCTAGCCGTGCGTAGGAAGGACTGAGACAAATAGGAATATGAATGATGGAAGAAAAAGCAACGGAGCTGACGCTGATAAGAGGGCCAAGACCACCTGCTGTTTGTAACCTCCAGAAAAGAAGCTGACACTGCCTAATCGCAATTACGGTTATCATTAATTATCAATTGGTTTGGGCTTTTGCGTTTGTCCAAGTTTCGCTTTCGCATTAATCGCAGCCCGCCAGACTCACTTTTCGGTCTGGAAATTCTCCGCCGTCTCCCATAGCTCTCGCCCCACCCAAACTGGCCAACTGCGTACAACACCAAAGGGGCACATGTTACGCCTTCTCCAACTACATCGCCTAAGTCAGACCACGATACGGTTCCTGGCCGCCCGGCTCCGAACCTTCCTGTTCACAAGGTTCTGTCCGCTAGCCGTATGTTCGCTGAGCCGGTTGTCGCACTCGCCCTCGGAACCGGGTCGGCATGCACGCTTTGCGCTTGCACCCCGGATATTGGCCCCGTCCCACATTTGTCAGCACCAAAAAACGGTTTGAATTATAACGTCTTCTCTCATTTGAGACGGTTCCGTTTCGTTTTCAGCTGGACCTCATTGTGGATGGAATTGACTTTCCAATTACAGCCGCGAAAACAGGAAGTTCTAGCCTCCGCACTGACGGGCAACCAAAGCCTCTTTTCTTTCTTTTTGACACTGACATCATACCTTTCCTTGTAGAATAGCGCTAACTGTTGCTGTTTCGGTAGCGAACTGTACCGAAGCCTGCTGTAGAGGTGTTTACATGACTCACGTCGGGGTATCAAATCGAAGCCCTCGCTACTCGTGCAATTGCAATCGCAGTGCAACCGCAGTGCACCGCAGCGCAATTGCAGTTGCAATTACGGGATGCTGAAAGCTGGTCATACTTTGCTAAAACGACTTCGAACTGGGCTTGATTTCATACCTATTTTTCACGTCTATCTTTTCACGTTATTCTTCACGTTGTTCTTCACTCTATTCTGCAAATCCTTTCCATGCGAGGTCGCAAAAGAGCCTGAATTCTTGTAGAAATCTCTATTCTCCTCTTCTCCAGCAGCTGAATGCGGCAGCGGACGCTATCACCGAATCCACCGTTCATCAGACGGCGGCCACAATCTTCTGAGCCCTACCTTATTGTTAACAAGGTTTAGTATCTGTGTTCCTGCTCTCAGACAGACGTTTGGAAGTCGAAGATGCGGGGTCTGTTCCTTTTTGACATTGTGACAATCGCTCTCTAGCCATCGGAAAGTGCACTTCTACACATTCGCTTCCACGGCATTGGAGAAGATTGCATAACCATAACCGTTACAACCTTCTGCTTTCGATCTCCCGCTCGACGAAATCCACATTCGGCTGTTCATTTACGCTCAGTGGAGCAGAGATTGTCGGTTTGCCCGGGCTATTGACCTACTGACCAAGATAACGATGGGTGCGAATTATGTGCCGCGGCTTTCAGGCACACCAAAGTGCCGCATCTTCTCTACTTCTTGTTCTGTCCATCACCACATTTACTTTCGGTATCCATACCTTGCTCGTGTCAATGCCTGACTGTGTAGCAGAGATCGGGGTTATTTCGGAAAGTATGGATCAGATCAGATCCGATCAGATCAGGCCCAATATGCTAGTTGTGCTGCATTTTCAGTGTCGCATTCTTCTGTGTCGGACTCTGCTTTTCCTCTGTCTCGTTTCTGTCGCGTTTTTCTATCTACATGAGCCATACAGGAATATACGATTTCTTCACCAATCTCGAACACCCTTTTAGCAAGGCATCTTCCTCAGAAACAGAAAGTCGTGCTTCAAAGACACACCTACCACAGGCACGTTAGAATAGTAGAGAATGATCTCGCTAGGTATGTAGCATTCAGAGCATTTTGAGCCTCAGTGAGCAGACATTGCGTGCTTTTTCTGTCTATTTTTCAGTTCATAGCAGCTCATACAAATGTAGTGTAATCACATTCTAAATTTTCACCCACTAACAACTCTCAAGACCAGAATGGCGATCCTCGAGAGCCACATGCCCACATAGATATAACAAACGAGCTTTTCAGCTCCTTGCTGTACATCTCGGACAACAAGGTCATTAAGGCCGAGATGTTCAACTTGCTAGAAGGCACCAGAGCATTGGAGATGCTCAACCCCAATTTGGACACAGGGTTGATTACTCTTCTGGACGAGGAAATCGCTTTCGATTCCGGAAGGCCACAGCTGATTGACTCGGTGATTGCGGTCCAGAATCGATTATTGCATCTCTTACCCTCATGGCTCAACAACAGCTCGCTACCGTTGACAGTTCTCAGCTGTCGCTATGTCCAGACTTTGTTAGAAAACTATGCATTCTTCAGGGACGGAAGTCTCAGCCAAAGGTGCTCGCTTGTAGACAGACGCTTGCAGGGCTCACAATGGCAACACCATGACACCGTCATATCCACAGACTCTCTCGAGTATCAGCTAGTTCACAAGGTATTGAAGCTGTTTATCATAGGTCTTGCCAAATTTGTCGGGATCACGCTTGATATCGCTATGAATGTTCTCTATGAAGAAGAGGATATCACCACGCGAACAGCTGGACTCGATTTCCTAGGAGAAATCTCCACGGTAGCAGTATTGGATGAGTTGAACCATACTATAGAATGGATCTTGGCCAGTGACATTGAATCAGGTGCTGATGTCTTAATCTCTCAGCTCAAACTCGTTCTCAGATTGAACCAGTTGAATTCGGTGTTCTCATTACTGGTTCCGTTGTTTGAAGAATCTCAAAAAGGAATTACACCTTCTTTTGATTTCTTATCTGATGGAACAGAGCTAGTAGACAAATTATCTTCCATTGAGTACAACCAAAGCTGTCCTGGTGGAGCATTCTCTAGGTTCATACAGCTAGACAGAGAGAACAAAACCATCCCTGTAGAAGTTTACGAGATTGCTCCAGTAGAAGCGTGGAAATCTATCAGATCGCTCTTTCAATCTGTACAAGGATTTGTGGTAAACTCCCATAAGATCTGTAACTACAATCAGCTCATCAACTTTCTTCGTTACGATATTTCAACGTCTGCAGTCGATATGAATATCATTGCTAGGGGCATATTCCAGCTCTACGTGATCAGAGACGATCGTACCATTTTGGGTTGTCCGAACATTACTGTCAGTAACTATTCCATAGACAACATAGAGAACGTCGTGGGTAAAAACACAGACTTGCTCTATTTAGACGATTCAAGTTTATCGAGCGTCAAGCCAGAATTGAAACACCAGCTCAAGGACAGACTCCAGCAGATGCTCCAGGATCTCGAAAGCTGTGTATATCACAATGTAACAGTCCACGCCAGCAATGTCTGTCGCCAGCAACAGTTAATGTCTAAAAGCTTGGTACTCTGGGATACTCTCCAGGTATCGTGGGAGTCATTTGAAGTCGAGTGCTTTCAGTTGTGCAAGATTGGAAACGAGTTGCCTAGTGGTGACCTTGGCATGGCTGTCAGCTCTTACGTCTACTTCACAAAACTACAGGCAATGATTGATTTAGCACTTAATGGAGTGAATTTGGAGCTATACAAGGACTTCGAGATCTATCTAATCTACTGGTACGTAGCATACTTGATACAGCTTATTGTAGAACATCTTACTGGCCGAATCGACTTGATCATCGAAGGAAAAATCGCCTACATCGAGAAAACGCATCCCAAAAAGATCAAGAAGTTTAAGGCAGGCCCCAAGAAGCAGCAATTGAAGGAGTTGCAATTGTACTATCAAAATAAAATCCTCCCTCAGTTAGTGCAAACCCGTGACTACAACAGAATTTTCCTTACCAACTCGCTTGTTGCCATGAACAACTTCTTGGATGCAATTTGTGTGTTTTTGATGATAATCTCCAATTTGGGAATATGCGATTTCAGAGATGGACCAAAGAGTTCATTGACATCTATGGAAGACATGTTTCACTTCAGAATGAAGCCATGGTCTTCCATTGGAGTACCCAGTCTTCCTACATACGCCCAGTATATCAACTCGTTCAAAGCTTTGGGATTGGACGAAGCACCAGACAAGTTCCAGTCAGCACTTTCCTTGATAAAGGTGATCAAAAACAAACTTCACTTATCCAAATCTTTGTACCAAAGCTTATTAAAAGATATCGTAAATGACGATAGGATAAATAGCCAATTCGTCCAGGACGACAACCTGAAGGTCGTCTACTGGTACGAAAGCATTGTTAAGTGCATCGACAGCTACAGCGAAGAAGTTGAAAAATTTGTCGAAATTCTTGAAAGCAACAAGAACGATATTCTGCAAATCAATTCCCACAACTACAAATTGAAAATCATAAAGAGTCATCATAGATATTTCCCCAGAGTCACCGTTGAAAAGACATTCACGTAGACTAGACTATATTCTACCTGAATATTTTCGAATAGAGTATAGCATCAATAATTTGTATAATAATACATCTATTGCATCCATAATCAGAATGCAATTGAGATACTTTAGCCAATGCATTGCACAAGTATACAGATATTATAAGTTGAGACCTGCCGTCTAAAAACCAATTTATGGTATAGATTGTATCACCTTCTCAAGCTTTTCAGCTTCAGCTAATAGCTGTGGATTGTTAACCTGGTGCACATCATATATGTCCTGGTAGATCTTGTTAGTAGATTCCTTGACGGCCTGAAGAATGGAACGTGTCTTCTGCAAATTCTCAAGCTCGATTTTGAACTGCTCAATTTGATTTCGTTCGTCTGCCATTGATCCCACAGAAGCCAAATATAAGAATGTTGAAACGGTCGTACTGAGAAATTCACTATCTACATTTTTGGAGACTCCCCCAATATTCGCGTCCCCCAAAATCATGTGATCCATCACCAAAACATACTATTCGGGTCGAACTTCACGGATTGCTTTGGGGGCCCACTTCTGTTTTAACCAAGAGCGCAAATGGATCCTCCAAATTAATGTTCCGGGATCGACTAATTCTCATCTACAAGTATCCTTAACTGTACAGATTGAGATTCGCAGCCACTCAATTATATATATATATAGTATATATTTTAAAATATAGATAGATAGATATATATATTGTATATAACCAATAACCAATATATATATCACTTGGTAGAGTATATTATACCATCAACTATAAGATGGTAAATGAACAAATCCCATTGGATTCCCGTATTGTTATAGTTGGTGCCGGTACTTTTGGACTTTCCACCGGTTTGGAGCTTTTGAGAAAAGGGTACAAGACTGTTACTCTTGTTGATCCTTACCCCCCTCCATCCCCATTAAGTGCTGGTAACGATGTCAACAAGATAGTCCAGTCCACCGTTGATAACAAGTTTCTTTCGGAATTGGCGTTGGAAGCTTTACAACTTTGGAGAAATGATCCAATCTACAGAGATGCGTTCCACGAGACTGGAATTATCTACGCTGCTACAAACGAAAAGATACACGATATTCAGGATAGAAGAAAGAGGTTGGAAAAATTAGGAATTGAGCACTCGGCCTTGGATGGGTCACAAGATTTTGCCAAAGTTATTCCAAGTTTGACTGGGTCAGATGATAATAGTTCTAGATTCAGGAATTGGGTAGGTTTCCACCAAAAGAAGAACTGTGGATGGGCTTTTGCCAGATTGGCATTGGAATTTGCTGCGAATGAAATCAGAAAATTGGGAGGGCAATTCGAAATAGCCAATGTTGAGGAACTCGTGTTCAACCAAGATACGGTAATTGGAGTGAGAACAACTACTGGCCAGGTAATCAAAGGTGACAAGGTGGTGATTTGTGCGGGAGCCAAATCGGACCAGATCTTGGACTTCGAAAACCAGCTATTAGCCAAATGCTTTACGGTAGTTCATATTGAGCTTTTGCCGTGTGAGGTTGAACTGCTTAAAAACTTGCCCGTAGTATTGAATCTTGATCAAGGCTTCTTCTTTGAGCCCGATAAGAAAAATCATTTGAAGATCTGCAACGAATTTCCTGGCTACATAAATTTTTCAGAAGACTCGACAATTTCCAAACCGGTATATCTTGATAAAATCCCCCAGGAAGCCGAAAAGCAGATTAGAATATTCTTAAAAGAGACATTCCCAAATCTATCAGCTCGCCCATTTGCGGTGACAAAAATATGTTGGTGCACAGATACTTCCGATAGGAACTTCCTTATTGGAACGCACCCAAAGCACAAAAACCTAATTCTTGGCACGGGAGATTCTGGACAAGGCTTCAAGTATATGCCAGTAATTGGAAAATATATAGCCAGCGTGGTGTCGAACGGACCAGAAAGTCTACCACCGGATATAGAACGGTTTTGGAGATGGAGACCAGAGAGTACGACTAACAGAGATGTCTACGATCTCCAGAACAGGTATGGTGGATCTAATCAGGTGAAAAATTTGCTAGACATCAAGCATTGGAGCAGCAGTAAAAATAATAGTAGTGATGCGGCCAAGTTTTAGCTAAGTTTTTCACCAGAGATATAGCGGCACAAAACAATTGAATATTATTTCCATCCGTAAAAGGTAGAGGCTTTGGATCTCGTAATAGTATTTTGAGCGTAACTCGAGCCTAAGCCTGACATTGACTTGCGAAAGTGGATAAGAGAAGTAATTGAAAAAATAAAACATTCACCGTTTTAGTTAACGAAAACGAAAGCAATATCACTTCTTTTTCACGAGCCGCGGCACTCCCGCATAGGTCCGCTACTGTTTATCACATTCTTGACCATGAAGCAATTGCAATGTGCCATAGGAGAACGAGGCAATTTGGTTTCATCCTGCATTGGGTCAAATAGCCATAATAGCCGCCATAATAGGTAATAGATTATGCATCTCATCAATTGAAATAGATAACGGTGGAGCTGTGCTCGTATGTACCTCGATGAAATCTGCAACGCTATGGCCGAGCCCGACTCGACGTCTTAATTCGGACTGAAATTCTCGACTATAAATTGAATTGCAAGTCCAGTTGCAAATTCTCGCCATGGTTCTTTTGGCTTTTTGACATATTAACAAGAATTACCAGCAGCGCGAAAGAAAGCGCAAAATACATTCTTGGTAGACGCAAGTGAAAATAATAAAGAATGGTGCAAATTTCAAAGGTTCTTGTAGCAGCTTCAGTTGCTGGTTTGACCGCTGCTAAAAAGGTGTTTATTGACAACGATGGATTGGCTCCCTTGCAAGTTTTGTTTCCTTTGTTGGCCGGTTGGGAAGTCCTCGGTATCTCTACCTCGTTCGGTTCCTCTTCTACAGTGGATTCTGCAGGTGCAGCCTACGACGTGTTAACAGCCTACAACTTGACTTCTTGTATTCCACACTATGTAGGTGCCCAACAGCCATTGTTGAGAACTCAGGACACCTTTGACACCTGGCAATCCCTCTTCGGAGAATTGGTATGGCAAGGTGCCTTCGCTCCTTCCTACGAAGATCTTTACTCTTGGGACAATATCACCTACAACGACTCTGTCCCAGGTGCCGTAGCCTTGATTGAAGCCGTCAAGGCCAACAAGGATACTGACCCTGTCTATATCTATGCTGCAGGTATGATGACAACCGTTGCTCAGGCCATTTCCCTCTACCCAGACCTCGTCAAGGATGCTGCCGGTTTGTACATTATGGGAGGGTATTTTGATCAACAATTCGCAGCCGGCACTGGAACTCCTATTGTCAATGACATAAACACCGACATCAACTTGATGCAAGATCCAGAAGCTGCCCAAATCGTCTTGACTGCCAACTGGACTGAATTGTACATCGGTGCCAACGTCACCAACTACTTGGTTCCATCCCAAGAATTGTACGACAGACTCATCACCAAGGCCGGTGGCTACAGTGTGTTGGAAGAAAACTCCTACTTAGAACCAGTCTTGAACTTGGTTGCTACGGGAAACTACACTGAAAATACTTCTGAACAGACCCTTCCATTCTGGGACGAAGTAGTCTCTGCCTTCATGGTGTGGCCAGACATGGTTCAAAGCACAACAAACTTCTCTGTAGCTGTGGACACGCAGTTCTACTCTCCATTCTACGGAAGTTTGAGAATCTGGGGTTCTGAGTTTGCTCCAAAGGGCCAAATCACCGGTAATGCCACCATCGTCAACAAGATCGACGACAGCAGATTCTACGACTTATTGGTTTCTACATACTTCATGGACTGGAGACAGTATTGTGAAGTTGGCGGTCCAGTCACTTTAGAAGGCTACTAAAACTACCAAAGATCAAGAATATCCATACGTTTCCATAGATTTCTCTCGTTACATTATTTCGGTTCGTTTTCTTTCGCTGGAAGCAGCGACTAGATAGTTAAAAGAATATCCTTTAGACAAGTACCTAATGACAGTAAGTAATAGGCTGATTTGTATATATTTTTGAGGTAGCAAAGAACAAATTCAGGAATAGATTAAGTGAATTTTCTTTGTGCGAGTAACGGCTGAACATTCCTGACTCTGCGGACTTTAGGAGTCTTTTAGGATTTTTAGCTTGCTGCTTAATTATGAGGTTCGGATCAGCGAGCATTTCTCAGTTCTCTACGATTTTGTTTGGACTTCTTCACCATTCCTTGCTAGCAGACCACAGATAGATATTGCAATTCCTTAGAGACATAGCTGCTGCAGATAAGTTGTTCGACTAAACGACCCAGCAGCATTATTCATTTCGTCCATTTTCACCCACAGAAGTAGAGGAGTCGAAATTTTACCTAATACCACCCTAACCAACAGCACCAGATAATCACCGGTTCCACTGGCTCTATTATTGAGGAGTAAACAATACCACTCTCGCCTTATTATACTACACACCTCTGAAAAGCCAAATCTACTATGAGTGGAATAGCATTAAAATTGACTTCGTTGTTGGTGAGAACTGTGGCAAAACCAATTGGAACAGCTTTAAAGACACAAGCCAAACAACATGAAAGTTTCAGAAAAGCATGTATCACTGTAGCACAGACAGTACACAGTACTGACCTCCGTCTCCGGATGTCGTTGTTGGGCGAAAAGAAGATCAAAATTAGACCTTTGAATGATGCCAAAGCTGTAGAGAACGGTGCTGCTTTCTTATCTGAATTGTTTATCTTCAGCGTGGCGGGTTCGCTCATTTTTTACGAAAGTTATAGAAGTAGAAAGAAAGCTAATGATGAAAGAGATGCATTGGCTGACGATATATCGGTGTTACAGAACGAAATCGAGTTCATCAAGTCGAAACTCGGAGATATCAACATCAAACTCGATGACTACCGTATCCCAGACGGGTTCAAGCCGAAGTATGTGAAAATTGAATCTGCTCCAGTCAAGCCTGCTCTGACTAATAACACTCAGTCCGTCATAAGCCCGGTGACTTCATCTGCACCAACCTCAGCATAAACTGTTCGTATATTCTTGTACATAGATCGACATAGAAACATTGAAGTAAGCATAGTAGCACTATTGTAGCATTGTTTAGGAATGACGAAAGTAGACGATCCAAGGACGGCCTTACTAGTAGATATTAAACTGAAAGTAGACCAAATTTAGCTTGAATAGTAGAGAGTTACTGAATAGTGAAGATTAGGCACAAACATAGTTTCTTTGCTGTCAATACCTACTGATATCATGAAGCATCTACCAAGCAAGATACGTTACCATATCTATTCAATGCTACACCTTCAAACTATGATACATCATATTTATATAAGCAAAATAATAATAATAAGCAAACATCGCTAACAAACTGGAATAATATAGTACAACATATTTTAATCGTGAGAATAAAACAAAGCAAGAAGACAATGATCAACAGATCAACGGAAAGAAAGAAGCAAAATGAAGGCAAAACAAGGGAAAAACATCAACAATAACAATTTCAAACCATCTACCATGCTAACCTCGAAATGCACAACAATGAAATACTATGACAACGTCAAGTGACTGAACACGGCATCCAAGTCCGATTCTTATTTCTGTTTCTTCTTTTCTACCTTCAACAACAAAGCCTTGTTGATGTGAGGCAAAACACCACCGTAGGCGATCGTGGCCTTGATCAAGTTATCCAATTCTTCATCACCTCTGATGGCCAATTGCAAGTGTCTAGGCGTGATTCTCTTGACCTTCAAGTCCTTGGCAGCGTTACCAGCCAATTCCAACACTTCGGCAGTCAAATACTCCAACACGGCCGTCAAGTAGATGGCTGACTTGGACCCCACTCTTATCTTGTTCTGCGCGGTACGCTTCAAGTATCTCTTGATTCTACCAACTGGGAACTGCAACCCAGCTCTGGCAGAATGGGATGTGGACGACTTGGCAGCCTCTGAAGACTTACCCTTACCACCGTGGACTTTACCTTTTCCAGACATAGTATGATATATATATAGTTACTCGACAATTGACTTGAACAATCAGCAACCTCTGGAAATAACAAACATAAACAAGAAGAAAGTGTGAGAAAAATTAAAAAACCTGACACAGGAAATCAAAACAAATAAACGCGAATGGCTGCGAACTTTCTCGATCGGGAGGGTTACCCGGACAATCTAGCTGGGGAAATGCTCCATGTAGTGGTGGTACAAGGTTATTGGAATTTCGAACTGGTACTGCTGGTTCGACGGTACAAATACAGATTGTACATGGATTGGTGTATTCTGTAATATTTGGGGTACGAATTTATTTGTGTTTGAATTTAGTTCTATTGCATTCTTCTGGAATCCTGATTCCGGTCTGTTTCGCATTTTAAGTGCTGCACAATTTAGTGCGTTTCGATTGTTACTTTTGTCACAAAAATTTCGCAGCTATAAAAGCCATATACGAAGAGAGATGGCTAGCTCTTATAAATTATCGTATTTGTAGAACAGCAGCACTTCTTTTCCAACGTTATATACATATCTAAAGTATCTGATACCGAACAACTTCAACAAGTGTACACAATGGCTTATAATATAATACATGTCTATCCAACCTAACTAAAACATAGTCGATTATCTGCCTACCTACCCATTCAATACACTATACGAGCCGATCTTCTCGATATCAGCCTCCACTTCAGCCCGCGACTTCTGCAACTCCGTGCATATACTATCGAAACACTGGTAACCCTTCAACATTTTGATGAGATTGATCATATCACGTTCCTCTTCTATTTCATCTGAATCAAGTTCATCTTCAGAGTCTAGCTCAGACTCCTCTTCGAACAGCTCCAATGCATCCTCGCTGCCTGACAGTAATGTCTCTTGTAAACCATATTTTTTTCTTGAGCTTGACGAAGTTCTACCTTTTCTACGATATGATGTGTTTGAGGATCCACCGTCGCTAAAGTCAGAGTCAGAATCGCCCTCATTGTCGCTTTCTAGTATTATGTCATTTAGAGGCTTCACCTTTTGTGGCTTATTGAAGCTGACTTTTCTCTTTGTTTTACCTTGACTTGTTTTCAATACCTGCTCATTGACTCGAGTTTTGAGTAAATTACCTTCGCTCAGTTTGGGACGAGAAAGCACCTCTTTCTTTCTAGGTCTATGTTTTTTCCTTATTATATCCACAAGCTTGGCGTACTGCTCTTCGTCGTTGTTTTCAATGAGACGAGTGATAGAGTTCAAAATTGGGTAGGTATGTACCCTGTAGATGATTCCTCGAAGCACACCAAAGTTGATGAATCTACGGATATCCACATTTACCAATAGTTTACGATGTTGTATATACCACTCCTTCACTGTCTGACCCTGATTCAAAGATCGGTACAAGTAGAATAGCGTAGCCTTTGATGGAACTTTAACAGTGATAGCACCTTTACTAGCACTGTGTTCTGCCAATGGAGTCTTGGGGGACTTAGAAAGATAGGCCGAGTTCTTCGTGAAGGGAGAAACAGACGTTCCATTGCCTAAACTGCCATTTCCAGAACCATACACTGGATTCATTCTTTTCAAGAGCGATCCTCCATATGGAGAATTGTTGTTTAAAGTGTTGAATGGTGAATTGTTGGGTGTGTTACTGAAAGATGATGTATCGTAGTTTACATCGCTTGTTATCACATATGCCTGACACTCTTCTGCCATCTTGGCATTGGATTTCAAGAAACTTCCTATATGATTTGTAGGAGCATAAATGTTTCCGAACTGAAAGATATCTATAATTTCGATACATTTGTAGTGCATCAAGTGCTGGATACACTGTTTCGTCAAAACATAGTTTGCATCGGCTAATTCGCTGATTTTCTTGACAGAATTGAGCCCATTAATATACGGCAAGATCTTGATCATTGTTGGATCCCAGTTTACATCTACTAAAGAATTGAGTTTAACAGTGGCAATTGGGACCTGGAAAGCTTTGATATTAATCGGAGGAGGCAATATGGGGAAAAGCTTGATATCTACTGAATTGGCACTATCTAGAGGAATACAGCACTCGGAGTAATTGTTCAAATCCTGATAGATCTGATTGATTAAAGACTCAATTGAGGAAAGATTGATCCTTTTCGTCTTCAGATAACCCGGGGTGTTCATATGGATATTTGTATTGGCGGTCTCTATAGCATTTGTAGTCTGCGAGGGATTATAGTTTCCATTGTAGCTCGTATGGTACGAATTCAAGTCAATACCAATATTGATATTTTGGCTATCTACGGCGTTCGAGACGTTACTCTTCTTGAAGAATGAGTTGTCCTTATCCAACTTGCTCAACATAAAATTCTGCTCCTCGAGAACCTGGAACATCTTGCCCATGCGTCTAATTGCGGGCTCGTATGGAGTCACATCTCCAATATCGTACGGAAACACAAAACAAAAGTTGAAATTGAAGGAGTTACGCGAGTACTGGTCATTTTCAATATTTACAGGATACCCAATCACCTTGAACTTGTTGATCTTGAACGATATGAGCTTGTTGCAGAGATGCGGCTTCGGTATGACATAATTTTTCACTGTGTCGAAATTGAAGAGAGTATTAGCACGCTCATTAACTACATACTCACTTTCTTCACCATCTGATTCATTATTGGCTGAATCTACTGTCGAGCTAACAGACATCGACGAATTGGCATGTCTGCTGTCAGAATTGCTGGCATTGACTTCGTGAATTGTGGAGATAGACCCTTCAGGAACCTGATGGACAATCTTTGTTCCCTGGGTCGGATGGAAAACCGCATAGAAAATTGCAGCTATGGGAATAAAGCCGTCAGAGTTTTCCATTATAAGAACAATAACAATAAATAATTAACAATTAGAATCAATACAAGTAAATATAGGAGCATCTGTAGTCTGAGTATTTCAATTTGAGTATATATCACGTGATAAACATACAAAAAAGAGAGAAAAACTAAGGAAAGCTCGCACTCAGGATTGAACTAAGGACCAACAGATTTGCAATCTGCTGCGCTACCACTGCGCCATACGAGCTTTTCTTACAATTGTTATGTAACACTGCACTTACGATGCATCAAAATCACGTGATTTTGATCATGTGCAATGAATAACCGATCTAATATTTTTGTAATCGTCTGTATCTCAAATCAAATGCCACTGCCTGGCTTTAATGTTTTTACCACTTTTCGCTTTTTCTCCATTGTAGATCCGATTGGTTGATTTTCTTAGTTTTTCCACTGTGGACATCTCGATACGACTGCCTGTCTTACTTTGTGCCGCTTGACTAACCTGTCCTCCAGAACTGTGTTATTCCCGTCTAATCCCTATTTTTAGTCTCGTTGTTTTTTTTTCGTAGAAAGTTTCTTATCATTTGATTCTCAAATCAAATTTTTTGAAGCCAGCAAATTTTTTACGACCCGGCTGTTTTCGTTCGTGTGACTGATCACTCGCTCCTTCCATCCTATACTCCATTTCCCCAATCTGAATCCCCAAGATGGTTCCTCCTCCTGCTGAACTCCGCAGAAAGTTGGTTATTGTCGGTGACGGTGCCTGCGGTAAGACCTGTTTGTTGATTGTCTTTTCCAAGGGAACGTTCCCAGAAGTTTATGTTCCCACAGTGTTTGAAAATTACGTTGCTGATGTTGAGATTGATGGCACTGTAGTTGAATTAGCCCTTTGGGATACAGCTGGCCAGGAAGATTACGACAGATTGAGACCCTTGTCCTACCCAGACTCCAACGTCATCTTGATCTGTTTCTCTGTTGATTCGCCAGATTCGTTGGATAACGTTTTAGAAAAGTGGATTTCTGAGGTGTTGCACTTCTGCCAAGGTGTCCCTATCATTTTGGTTTGTTGTAAGGCTGACTTGAGAAACGATCCTAATGTCATTGAGCAATTGAGACAACACCAACAACAACCAGTTTCGACCTCCGAGGGCCAATCAGTAGCTGAAAAGATTGGTGCCTATTCCTACTTGGAATGTTCTGCCAGAACCGGCCAGGGAGTGAGAGAAGTGTTTGAAACTGCCACTAGAGCCTCCTTGAGCAGAAAGGAAAAGAAGACAAAGAAGAAGAAGTGTGTTGTCTTGTAAGCTTCTTTTCCGTGTCTAGAAACTAGTTTATTTGCTGAATTGGAAATTGAAAAGCTACTTGTTCTGTATTTGTTAACAACCCAATTTACATGTCAACGACTGATGAATCCTATTGCAACGGTGGACCTCCCACCTGTCTCCTACTTTTTTCTATTCCTTCTATTATAATTAGTTAATCTTTCTATTTTAATGCTTGGTTCTTGTCATTAAGTATTTTTGTTTATCTTTGATTCTATTTCAATGTATATAAGTATATACGAATGTATTCAAATCAATCTTGATTGTAGACCAGATCGACGTTTCTCTGCTAAACTTTTCTTCTATATTATGCTATTGATGAGCTATTCGACTACTACTACTACTACTACTACTACTACTTTAGATCGATATCTTCCAAGGATATATATCTTCTATTCATCTATTCCTATAGACTAAATATATATGCCTTCATGCCTATGCTACTTCATTATTATCTTTAGAATCAAAAAGTAAACGATAACAATATTAGATCAACTAGATGGTGGTGGTGGAGGTGGGACTTTGACTTCTGGTGGTGGAGGTGGGACTTTGACTTCTGGTGGTGGAGGTGGGACTTTGACTTCTGATGGTGGAGGTGGAGGTTTTGCTGCTGAAGGTGGTGGTGGCGGTTTAACTGAAGGTGGTGGTGGTGGTGGAAATCCAGTGGCTGGAGGAGGTGGAGGAGCAGGAGGTTTGATTCCTACAGGTAGCGGTGGAACAATTCCTGAAGTAGGCTTTGGAGGAGCTGGTAAGCTTGCAATACCAGAAACTGACGAAGAAGCACTTTGCCATGGTGGTAATACTTCTTCGACTTTTTGCTTCTTCCATGGAGGTAATACTTCTTGAGATTGCAATGGCTCTTGATATGAAGTTCTGGCAGTTCCAGTATAAGAATCAGTTCCTGGAGGATATCTGTCAGGTTTAACTTTACAGTCTCTGGCATAATGACCAATGCCTCCACAGGATTTGCATACTATTTGAGAGATATCTAATCCTTTTCTCTGGACACGGGCCTCTGGGTTATATGGCTTTGTTTCTCTTAAAGTCCCGTTCAACACAGCTAACTCTCGTAATTGTCCTCGCTTCAAATCATTTTGTCCTACAGGTGAAGAAATGGCCTTTTCTATCACTTCATTGGCTAATTTGATAGCTATAGCGATCTTATGTTGAGCATCTGCTGTTATGAGTACATGCATATCATCTGTGTTGGAGTCTAGAGTAGGATTTGAGAACGACGTTGACGTCATTTCTCCACCGGTATCGTCATCATCAGTAGCCGATTTTCCATCTTTGACCGACCCCTTTCCTCTCAACTGCATTCTGGCACCACTCTCCTCTTGCATCTGTCTCAAGGTGTTACCTCTGGGTCCAAGCAAGAGACCCATAAAGTTGATATCCGGGTAGTCCTTTACGGGGATATAGAGCTTTTCTACCGTTTTAGCTGGTTTTCTATAATCTGCTGGTGGCACATAGTTTTTGATTCTACTAGCTACCTCTTCCACTAAGAAGTTTCTTTCCTTCTCGAGCATTGCTACAGTGCGCAACTCTCTGGTATTTATACGATTTCCGAAATTGTCATACTTGGGAGGAGGAGATGGTTCTCGCTTGAAATGGGGATTCTGTTCAAGATTTCCAGAAGGAAGTAGCCCGAGAATGGGCTTTCGTTGCTGTTGCGCTATTCTGAGAATGGCCGAGGTTTCTTCTATTCTGAAATACTGTTGGTAGGCGTCTGCTTGTTCTTGAGTCAAGTGTCCTGTTATGATGGTATCTAGCCTTATGGAGTCAAATTTCTTGTATCTCGAAGGTTTTCCAGCCCATCTGGTGGCCAAAGAATCGTCAACCACGGGAGTTGGAGCTTTCATTGTGATGCTCTCCGCAGAATCATCATGGGTATAGTTTCTCACAGGAGCTCTACCCCGTGCCAGAAAATTTTCTGGACCGTCGAATCTTCTACGATATCCAGACATCAGTAGATTATATAATGGATTTCAGAGTAAAGAAAGACTGCAATAGTTGTGGTGGTAGAAGAATGGCGGTATTCAGAGAAGACTCGCTATAATAGTTTAGCAATCCTACACTACATGCTGGAAAATGTCGTTATGTAATTTATCACGTAAGCGATGCCACCTTGAATTAATGGTCTACTAAACATATAGGTTGTTCGAAGTCATTGACTAGATGATTGCATTTGTAATGCTGTCTATAAAGCTCTATATGTAATGCTGTCTATGAAATGTCGTGTGCTCACTTTATTATGAAGAAATTGAGTTCGTATGTCTAGTAGTTTCATCATAGCCTTTGGAACCTCAATACACAGAGCACTTCCCAGCCTGCTTTCCTCTGGATAATCTCCTTAACTTTCCAACCCCTTTTCGTCATCTCGTTAGCTACGAAGTCTGGTTTATTTCTGGCACAGAATAGGATGTAAGCCACTCCATTTTCAGCTAAAATCGAGTCTAGCAGATCCAAAACTTTCCAGGTAATCACCATTCCATCTTCACCTCCAAGAAGAGCTAAATCAAGCCACGTAGAGTCATCTTCCTTGTTGGGTATCGTCGGCACTTCGCCAGCGGGTACATATGGAGGGTTGAATAATAGAACATCAATCTTGGGTCGTATAGCAGAAACGAGGTCCATCTGGCAGATATCTACTAGTTCGGGGGTTGATTTTTCATTCTTTGATTTTTCAGATTTTTCAGATTCAGAATCAGCATTGTTTACTTTAACTGTATGGAGTGCTGTCTTGCAGGCATGAGGATTCACATCTGTGCTGATGTATATGGCCTTCTGGAGAATGTTTTTCTGAAGAAATGTGGTGACGATACCTGAGCCCGTTCCGATCTCTGTGACTATAGGTATGGTTGTAGAGAACTTAGTAGTTAGAAACGAGAGCTCTTGCTCAAAGCAGTCGAGCAAGAGAAACGAGTCTTCCGACGGTTCGTATACTGTGTCATAATCGATGTGCTTGACCTCGGGAGTGGGAAGCATGCTTAGTATAAAGGGATAAACATAGACAAAGTGAAAATTTAAGTGGAGTAGAATCTAACTCTCATTAGGTATGGCATATATTTCATAACGCATTTCTTAACTATGTATTCTTAACTATGGGATTTTAACTATGGACTAGGAATGCGAATCTAATCAATTAGTCTAGTGAATATTTCACAGTGCGATAGAACTCAATACTTTCTTCTCTATCATTCTTCCAACACACAATGCAGGTTAAAGTCAAGACGCTAACTGGAAGAGACATCTTGGTTGATATCGAGCCTGTCGACAGAATCATCCGTATCAAGGAAATGATGGAAGAAAAAGAAGGAATTACTCCAGCCCAACAGCGATTGATTTTCAACGGTTCCCAGCTCGATGACGACAAAACCGTGCAAGAATCAGGAATTCCAGCCGGAGCTTCGTTGCACTTAGTGTTGACTTTGAGAGGAGGCTTCTAGACGAACACGCTGGTGAATGGCCAATCTGATAACTCATAGAGCGAGCCTTTCCGCCACACAGAGTCTATCTCATAGCTTCTTAGATTCAATGTCAAGATTTCTCACCAGAGGCATCACTTTGTCAATATATATCATTTTCATTGAAATCTATACTGCTAATCTAATGCTTATGCTAATTGAACTATTCCATATGTAATTGTACAATTGTGTAAATCTGCAAATTGTTCTGAAGTGTAATTGGAATATATATTTGCTGATCATTGAATATCATGATTTATGTCTAGTAGATGTACATACATAATATATCTAAATATACTTTTTCATTAGATCTACATTTTCTGAGACAGTAGAGCAGCCCATTTCTTTGCATTCGCCAAGAACTTGCTGATTCCGGGAACTTTAGCGGCGCTCGACTCGTCTTCAGGAAATATATAGTCCAAGTATTCTTCGTCTACACCATCAACGGTTCTTCTTCGCTTCACAATGGTAGGCAACTTCTTGGTGATATCTGCTAGGCTCTCGTTATTTCCATGCAATTTTTCATAGCTTTTCCACGATTCAAGAATGACAAGTCTCTCGTTTTTAGAATCAATATTCTTGAAGTGTAGTTCAGCTTCCTTGAAAACAGCTCTAGTATTTTCTCTGTGCTCATCTTCTACGGAAAACTCGAATTCATCGGCGTTGCTCTCTTCATACTCTATCAATTGACGAGATGAAGGAATGGAAGACTCAAAAAGTGCAAGTGATATCCACACCTTGGTGCTGTCCATCTTCTCTAACAACAAGCGATATAACGATCTTGCGTCGTCGTACTTCAACTCCTCTTTATAAAAATTGATAAACGAAATCCAAATTGTCTCCACAGGTTCAAAACTGGACGAAATTTTTGCATCTTCAGAGAGTTCTAAAGCAATCTGGAAGATAGATATACTTCTGTCAATCTCATTTAATGACTTTTCGAATTCAACGTATTCAAGAACAACAGGAATGGAACTAGTACCGGTCAGTGTCGCTACTTCTAACCACCTCTCGTAGAGCATTCTGACTCTATCCCATTCGCCTAACCTTTTTTCCAAACTAATATAGTAGGCGAAGAGTTTCCTTTTGGGTCCGGAAACAGAAGACTGACCAATCCCTCTACCAAGAATCTTTCGAGCCGTCTGTAGGCTTTCTTCACTTTCATTATTTCTCAATTCAAATTCTGCAAAATGGATCCATGCTTTGGCAAATGTGAAGTTCTTGTGTGGTATCACCTTTAGACACTCGTTCCAAACAGCTCTGGCCAACGTGATATCTTCATTGTCAAACTCTTCCCATAACGCATACTTGATCCATAGCATGATATGACGTCTCCATTGAATGGACTTGGTCTTGGATGAAGGCACATTAAAAGTTGCCCCTTTGAAGGCGTTTCTTGTTTCTTCGATATTATTCTCCAGTTGTACTATTTGAATATATGACCACCACGAATCTATATCTTGGGGATTTTTCTCTATATTCTCTTGATGTCTTAATTTGCGCTTCTGTAGCACAGATGATTCGATCGAATCCTTGTTGCCATGTCTCTTTTCAAAAGTAGTAAACGAGGAAGAGATTTGCAGTCTTTGTTGTTTCAGAAGTTTGATCTTGCTGTTTTCATTTAACAAAGTGACGAAGATGGCTCTGGCTCGTTCGTACTCCTTAACCGAAATCTCCCAATCTGCCCAGTTGGCTATAATAGCTGGCAACTCAGGGTCATCTCTGATCCTTTTATCGCTGATAATTGTATCCACTGCCTGTTCATAAACTACTCTTATATTCTGAACTGAAGTTTCAGTGTTCTGGGAAAGGCTTCCAGCAAACATTTCGAATTCTATCCATTTGAGCCAGACTTGTGCAGAAGGATATTCTTGAACATAACGAGAGAAAATTGTTCTAACATTATCGTATTCATCATACCGCCTTTCAAAATTTACATATGCTTCCCAGGCTGATGAATCAGGATGCCATTTCAACCATCTCTCAAATACATTCCTCACTAACTGGTAGTTTTTTAACGTCTCTAACGTCTGAACGTAAAGAAACCACAACTTGTTGACTCGTGGCAAGGTAGTGGTAGCTCTATCAAGAAGATTCAAGGCATGGTTGACATTCTTGTGCGAAAGTTCGAGTTGTATATACTGAACCCAAAACGGCACATGTTGAACATTGACATCTAGAGCCCGCTCAAGAATAGAACGAGCCCGGGGAAAATCGTGGTTATGGTTGACTTCCCATTTTGCGTACCGTAGAAACTGTCCAAAGTTTAACCTGTTTTTGTTGAGCTGTTGTTCGTATTCTTTTCTCTTCTTCTGCTGGAATGATCGGAGTTCTTCAAGATCTTGGATTGACTGTTTGGGTCTCTCTAGAGGCCTATCTCGGCTCTGAAATGCATCCAGCAAGATCTGTTCACTTGTGACTTGCACAGGAGCTAGTGTGGAAGCTGATGAATCCATCACAAGGTGGTCATGAATATGTTTGGAGAATAATCTATAATGTCTTCTAATCTCAATTCTGTGAAATTTCGATGAGCATCAATTCAGACTTCCAGTCTAGAACAACCACGCAATAAAAAAAAGAGGACGCAAACGAGTAATAAACAAGATAATTGACTTGAGTTACAAGAGATGAGTTCAATTAATAAATGAACTTCTTGTTCAAAGATGTAAAAAAATGCCTTCAGCCAGATTCGAACTGACGATCTCCTCATTACTAGTGAGGTGCCTTACCAACTTGGCCATAAAGGCGATTCATACTCATAGACTATATATATCGATTTTGCTTCTTATTTTATCACGTGACTTTTATCACGTGTATACATATATGCCATTTCGTCAAAAAAGACGCCAGGGTTAATTCCTCCCTTTAGGTATCGATTAGGGAAGGATATATGTAGTAGCTTAGACATCAGTCATAATAGATGTAGTAAAACAATATTACAGTGCATCACAGTGTTAGTATTGATGTAGATCGTAAATGAATCATATTAATTTCCAACGCGACTTCGTAATTTTCCATAGTCATAGTGCTCTTATTTATGGTGGTCCTTTCTTTTCAAGTTGGATCAATTATTGTTTCTCTTGAACAATTTTTATAGGAAACTAACAAGAGATTCAAGAATACTCTTGTTTACTAATAGCAGTCAAAAAAATTTTGAGACAGAGGAAAATAGAATTTTCAGAATTCTTGCAAATAATTTTTGCATCCATGCGCTAATCCAAATGATGATTCTAATAAATCATGCAGTGTAGAGACAGTAGGCCAAAACAACAGTTCACATATTACTACCGATAATAGAACTTCTATGTTCAATTCACAAAAGATTACTATACAATATTTAATATATAATTAGGTAGTGTAACGAAAGTTCTTTCTCTTCAAATCAGAAAGGTCATAAAACTCCTCCCCCTCCTCAGTCAGCAGGTTCACCTCCAGTTCCCCGTCACTACCAGTGACCAACTTGTCCTTCTTGTTATTCTCCCAGATACAAATCAACCAGTAGAATCCAGCAAACATCATACAAATAAGAAATGAGCAAAGCAAAGCAATGAAACCACCAGTGTATTTTGGAGCCTGATTTGCTCTGAAGGTTTGAGGCCCAATGAGTGCCCCAACACAGTAGCCCAAATAGTTCATCGAATAAGTCACTGACTTCTTGGTGTTACCAGCAGTGTTGGCTTGCGCAAGCGACATCATAACGACATATGGTGCAAAGTAGAAATAAAGCAAATAGAGTCCGACTAACTGTGGGGCAACTTTCAGACGATCAACGCCGTAAAGAATAGCTGATCCAGCCAATGGAGGTATAAGTGAAATGATAGCGATCAAACTGCGTCGATTGCTAAACTTGTTACATAAATAAGTGAAAAAGATAGTAGCGATCGTGGCGATGACACCGGTAGGAATACCCATCAATGACGATTTCATTGCATCGAAACCAAGGTTATTGATGATGATAGCCGAGAAAGTTGAAAGACCACCATTACAAATATTGATGCTGATGTTGAAAAAGAAAACAGTGTAAGCTTTGTAGTCACAAAATGCTTCTTTTACCTGGTTCCAGTTCCAATGGTTGGAGTCAACTCCACCATTACTATCTCGGATGACACGCTTCACAACATATACCTTTTGCTGGGTAGATAGGAACTTCGCATTCAAAGGCGAGTCTGGTAAAAAGAACCACATGAGACATCCCCACAGGAATGAAACAGATCCAACCAAGATGTAAAGGTACTTCCAAGCGGCAACATGAGAGTCATTGAAGTTGCCAACTAACCAAGACAAGAAACCGTTGATTACAGAAGAAGCAAAGGCGAAGACAAAAGCTAGACGAGTAGCGATTTCCTTCTTTGTATAGAAACGACCACAGACAAGAGTACAGCCAGGGACGATGGCACATTCTACAAAACCCATAAGGAAACGAAGAGTCGCCAAGCCAGCAAAATTATCACAAGCACACAAAAGAAAGGTGAACATACTCCAGAAGAGTGAAGCTGTGACAAGCACCTTGCCCAAGGGGAACCTTTGCAAGAGAAATGACATTGGCCACATACCTACAAGAGAACCAATGAAAAGAATTGAACCCAACCACGAATACTCGTTACCTATCAAATTGTTATCAGTTCTGTAGTCGTAGATGGCAGCAGTTGACTGAGCAACTTTATCAACTGCACCCATGGTAGCAGTGAAGAATAGCATTGGAACCAAGATGAAGTCAAGTTTTCTAATCAATTTGCGCTCATCCTCCTCCGTTGCTGGAGGATAGAGATTCTCGTTTTCAGAAAGAAATTCAGCTCCAAAGTCAACATCACTCCCACGAGACAGCTGGATGATCTGTTCGGCCACGAGCTTGATATCAGAATCCTTGAAGTTCATGGTGAAAGCGTAATTTGGTGATGGACTCAGTTATCACGTGATTTTCTAAATTGCTAATGAATATATCAGACAGTCAGTAACCAGACAATGTAGTATCCAGAAAAGAGTCTAACGGCGTGGAATGTTCAACAGAGCCAGGTTTTCACTTCTCCAATTTTGGGGCAACTAAGAATCTTAATATAGCAAAAGTGCAAGTTTAGATCGCGCAAATTTGAAAAATTCGAAAGGCTTGGCGCAGGGCTTGAAGAGTTTGCTTTCTTGGGACCAAGCTCTTCTCTGCTCCACTCTAGAGCTTTCGGGTGGTCCACAAATAGGACGAGCGTGTGTTTATATAGTTCTGTTGCAGAGGAAAGGTTTGGCAAAGTTCAATTAGATAAGAGGAAAAAAGAAAGGCCTTTGAAGGGTTGTGCGCAGAGTTCAAAAGTGCAAATTAGTCTATACGCAGGTATGTAACTTAATCTAAGGGAATTTGATAAGGTGTACCGTAGCTATCATTGATGGGGGATGAAGAGCCAGATGTGAACGTGGAGGATCGTGGAGGACTCAGAGATGTAGGGCCAGCTCTTGAAGGTCGAGGAGGCATTCTTCTTGTCTTCGTGGAGGAGATTGGACATTCGTTTTTTACGAACTGGTTGAAGCTTTCCCTTTCCGGAAGGCTGCGACACAACGTTAAATGTGGGGCAATGTGCAGTGCTATTCTGAGAACTTTTTGGAGCCAATACCCAAGCTGAACCATCAACACTCTGGAATACGCTTCCCGATTTCTCCAAATTCAAATAGCCTACGATACAATAATAGGAGATATATGGTAGAAAATGGGATTACTGTAAAAGTCAACTTGGTTCCACCCCTGAAGCGGCTGAGTCAAAACAATACGAAATATAGTTAGTATCCCCCACGAATGATGAATTCATGAACAAGAGAATTGGTCACTCTAATCGACAAATGATTTGGAAGGTCTCTCCACAACCTTCGACGTATTGGTGAATAATTATGAATCCAGACAATGCTGGTCTATTGGCCGATAACAAATAAGATTGGCCATGGCATCTCATTTAGGATGCGATACCTGCAAACATCCGCTTGGACCATATCCGAATGTAGGGGTACTCCATTATCCAATTGGTGCATAATTTTCCGAGATAAATGGAATAAATGAAATTCGGTAAAAATAATTTCCTGTTCCAGATGCACCAACTATCCGATATGTCCTTGTATTCATCTTCTGTTAATTGGAATGTAAGGGTTGACTTACTGATGCTGTAGAAGAAGTCAACGGGAAAAAAGTTGGGGTAAAATCAAAAGAATCGGAGAATCGGAGAATCGGAGAATGGAATAAGCCAAAGAATGATGGAAATGTGTGTGTTCACAACAGGCTGCCATTTCTCGAAAGTGCTGTTGGGAACAATTTGCATCAGCAGATTACCGTCCTTCGAATCTAAATTTGAGATAAAGATAAGCTGAATTTACAGATAAAGACAAGAAGATTACTGCCTATCTTGTCTTGAAGAATGCTTGCAAAGGCGGATAAGGCTATGAGCAATGCTGTTTGTTGCTTGATGTTGTACAAGTAAGGCTTAGTGGGACTTCAACAATTTTCAATCAGAAGGCTAATCCATTACTAATGACATTTGTTAGGACAAGATAGCTGACAATGATTCTGGTACCCTATCTCCTAAATAAGATACTGTAATGGATCAATTTTGCAATCGGTAGTGTCATAAAGTAAAATGATCATTAAGAATTCCCAAATAGGATGGTGTAATCGACCAAAATTATCATTAAGAAATCCCAAATAGGATGGTGTAATCGAGCAAGATTATCGTTATGAATTCCGAAATAGGATGGTGTAATCGAGCAAAATTATCGTTATGAATTCCCAAATAGGATGGTGTAATCGAGAGAAATACATAAATTGCGCTTCCAGAAGAGAAAGCTATAATCGAGCATTGTCATATCTATTGATCCATGATAGGTTTGCTATCAATGCAAGATGACACTGTTATGGACATTATAGACCTAGAATGTGTGGCGGAGGGATATCCGGAAGAAGAACTTCCCCGAACACTAATGTAGAAAAAAAAACGTAGGATCCAACTTCTTCAAAATCAAATGGTCCAGGATAGACATTCACCAAATTGTAGTTCCCCCAAAAAGTGTCTTGAAAAGGAGATCCTCCATATTCCTCCTCTACCTCTAGAAGAGTAGATTTGAAATTGATGAGATTGATTGATTTTCCATATATTTGACTTGCTCTGCTGTTTTACCGGAATCTGATAGTCTTTAATTCTATGCATATCATATAGAACTGCAAAGCTTCCACACCATGACCATCGCTAATCTCACCAACGTAGAAATCGCCATAGATAGAGGCGGAACTTTTACTGATGTCATATACAAGTACCGTGAACACGATGTTGAGAACGAAGAAACCTTCAAGTTGTTATCTGTAGACCCTGCTAATTACAATGATGCTAATATCGAAGGAATTCGCAGAGTGTTAGAAATGCTCACTCACTCAACTATTGCAAGAGGTACTCCTCTTGATACTTCGATTATTAGTTCTATAAGGCTTGGAACCACAGTTGCTACCAATGCTTTATTGGAGAGAAAAGGTGCCCGAATTGCTCTAGTCACCACGAAAGGGTTTAAAGATTTGCTTCACATTGGGGACCAGTCCAGACCAAATTTATTCGCACTTAACATTGTCAAGCCTGGAGTGCTTTACGAATCTGTTGTTGAAGCAGAGGAAAGAGTCACCATGCCTGCTTTCACAGGTGACCCCACTGGTTATGATGCGCAAGATCTCGTTGACAATATCCATTATGTACGTGGTGAGACCAATGAAGTTTTTGAAATTTTGCAACCATTGGATACCGAAAAGTTAACCGCAGATTTGCTCCTGTTGAGAAAAGAAGGCATTGATTCTATTGCCATAGTCTTTATTCATGGTTTCAATTTCCAGAAACATGAGAAAATTGCTGGTTCTATTGCCAGAGAGTTGGGGTTCACTAACGTTTCACTTTCTCACGAAATTTTACCAGTGATCAAGACCGTTTCTAGAGGACAATCTACTACTGTTGACGCCTACCTTACACCAATTGTCAAGGAATATATTAACAACTTTGTAAGTGGATTTAAAACTGGTTTTGAATCCCACACCAGAATTGAGTTCATGCAATCCGACGGCGGTTTATGTTCCTGGAACAACTTTACTGGTTTGCGCTCCCTACTCTCGGGGCCAGCTGGTGGAGTAGTTGGAGCAGCAAAAACTTGCTATGATGCTGACAATCAGATCCCTGTAATTGGTTTTGATATGGGTGGTACATCTACAGATATCTCGAGGTTCGCTGGGGAATATGAGTTTTCCTTTGAAAGTATCATCGCTGGAATCAAAATAGCTGCACCACAATTGGATATCAATACAGTCGCTGCTGGAGGTGGATCTATTTTATTCTATAGAAACGGTACCTTTATAGTTGGTCCTGAATCTGCTAGTGCACATCCAGGTCCAGCCTGCTATAGAAAGGGAGGTCCTTTGACTGTCACTGACGCTAACTTGTTCACCGGTAGAATTATTCCTGAATATTTCCCCAAGATCTTTGGACCTTGTGAAAATCTACCTTTGGATTATGAAGTTACCAAGAAGAAATTCGAACAATTGACGGAAACCATCAATAAGGAGAATCCAGGTGCAACCAAGACTCCATTGGAAATAGCTTTGGGATTCTTGAAAGTAGCCGATTTCCAGATGGCAAGACCAATTAGAGACTTAACGGAATCAAAGGGGCACGATGTCAGCAAACATGCTCTTGCTTCCTTTGGGGGTGCTGGTGGTCAGCACGCAACCTCGATTGCAAAAATATTGAAAATTAAAAAAATCTTGATTCACAAACATTCCTCAATATTGTCTGCTTATGGTATTTCGTTGTCTTCTATTGTAAATGAACAACAGGAACCAGTTTCAGTAGCTTACAACAAACTTACTGCTTCTTCTTTGCTTGATAGATGTAACAAATTGAAACTAAAGTCTCAGAAAGAACTAATTGACCAAGGAGTCTTGTCGAAGTCTATTGACTATGAGGTTTTTTTCAATATGAGCTACAAGGGTTCTGATACAAGAATCATGATCAAGCAGGAGAAAGACCAAGATTTCTTGCAATCTTTTTACACGAGACACCAACTGGAATTCGCTTTCAACGATTTCGAGAAATTGGTATTAGTGACAGATATTAGAGTTAGAGCTACTGGCAGTACTTCTGTTCAGACTGAAGAACGTTCTCCATACAAGGATTATGATTCAATTAATAAGATTGAAGTGGATTCTGATCTTGTACAGAAATCTACAGACGTCCATTTTGACCAAGGAACCTTATCAACTAAAGTTTTTTTCTTACAGACTTTGCCTATTGGCTCAGTGTTGACAGGGCCAGCCCTTGTTTTGGATTCAACCCAAACAATCGTTGTCTCTCCAGATGCTACAGCTACCATTTTACCAAGACATGTAGTTATCGACATACATACAGAAGAAAAACATTTCATTTCTACTGATTATGTCGACCCTATTCAATTGTCAATATTTGCAAACAGATTTATGTCGATTGCCGATGATATGTCACGAACACTTCAAAAGATTTCTGTCAGTGCAAATATTAAAGAACGTTTGGACTACTCTTGTGCATTGTTCGATAACAAGGGAAATCTCGCTGCTAATGCACCAAATGTGCCAGTCCATTTAGGCTCCATGTCTACGGCCATCAAATACCAGTTGCAACACTGGAAGGATGATTTGCAAGAAGGTGATATTTTATGCACGAACTCTCCAAGTGTTGGTGGTACGCATTTACCAGATCTAACTGTTATTTCTCCAGTGTTTATCGATGGCGTAATCCAGTTTGTTGTTGCAGCCAGAGCTCACCACTCAGAAATTGGAGGTTCTGCTCCAGGATCATCTTCATCGTATGCTAGGGACATATACGAAGAGGGTGCTAATATCGAAGCTTGGAAAATTGTCTCCAATGGAAAGTTTGATTACCAGGGATTACAGAAACATTTCGTTGATGTTCCAAGAAGTCATGGTGTTTCCGGCACCAGAAATATAGACGACAACATTTCTGATTTGAAAGCACAAATTGCATCTAACCAAAGAGGTATTAATTTGCTAAAGGATTTGTTTGAAGAATATGGTACTGAAACAGTTCTATTCTATATGAAGAATGTGAAGAAATCGGCTGAATTAGCAGTCCGAGACTTCTTGAAGAACTATGCTAGTCGGAACAAGAATAAGCTACCTTTGGTTGCTGAAGACTATATGGACGATGGTTGCAAGATTCAAGTTAAGATTGACATTGACGAGAAGAACGGTTCAGCTGTCTTCGATTTTTCTGGCACTTCGTTAGAATCATACTCCAACCTCAACGCACCAAAATCTATTGCATATTCGACGGTTATATATGTTTTAAGATGTTTGGTAAATTTAGAAATTCCCTTGAACCAAGGGTGTTTGGATCCTTGTACTTTGATTATTCCTGAGAACAGCTTAATAAATCCAAGTCGCTTTGCTGCTGTCTGTGCTGGTAACGGTATGACTTCACAGAGGTTAACCGATTGTCTATTCAAAGCTTTTGGTCTAACATCTGCTACTGGTGGTTGCATGAACGGAATTAACTTTGGCACTGGCGGAGTGGATGCAAATGGTGACATGATTAAGGGTTTCGGATATACTGAAACTGTTGGCCAAGGTAGCTGTGCTGGGATAGTTGATACTGATTGTGAAAGGTATGGATTCAATGGATTCTCGGGAACACAAACTAATATGACCAACACTAAGATCACCGATCCTGAAGTCTTGGAACAAAGATACCCCTGTTTGCTTCTTCACTATGGAATTAGGAAGAACTCCGGAGGTAAAGGTAAATGGAATGGAGGGGATGGTTTGGTCAGAGAAATCAAATTTACTTCACCTGTCCATGTTTCATTGGTGACTCAACGAAGAGTATATCAACCTTGGGGTATTTATGGTGGAGAATCTGGTGCCAGTGGTAAAAATTTCTTGGGCAGAGATAGAGGTAATGATGTTATCCAATGGATTCAATTGCCATCATTGGCTGAAATTGAAATAAGAAAGGGGGACATTCTTAAGATCAAGACACCAGGCGGAGGTGGATTTGGGAGACCAGAAGACACTGATGAATTCTGGGGAATCACGAATCTGAAAAAGCAACAATTCAAGGTCATGGCTATTAGTGAAGGGTCTCTCGGTAGCATCAAAGAGGCCTCTAATTCATCCCAATAGGCTATTCTTTCAATGATACATTTTTTAAACAGTAATTGTAGATTGTCAACCATTAAATAACATGTAAATTACTTTGAAGTTCCATTTGCTAATGAAAACAAGGGTATAATTATAACTTCTGGGGCAGGCAATTCTGGAATCGATATGGGTGCAAATTGTAGAAAAAAGCTCTGTATTTCATTCAATTGGTAGCGCGAAGGCTGATATGGATTTACATTCTTTATGGAGCAGACAGGGTTACACCACGTATCAAGGGCAATGAAATTCTGCAGCGAACCAAATTCAGCAAACTGTTTGCTCTTTCTAATAGATTACAATAATTTAGGAGTTGTGTGATATTACAACTACATACGACTAAAGAGTTTACCGTAAAAGATGCAGTGTATTAGCAATACCAATGATATAAAATGACGTGTCGTAAAACTATAATTTACATGAGAAGGAATAAATATGAAAAGAAAGACTCAGAAGTAGTAGCATGGAACGATCTGAGAAGATACACCTAACTCCAAGAAATATATGACTTCAAGAATAGGGAGACATCCCTCTTCAATAGGCAATATCTAAAAGACAATACCTGGAAAGTTTGATCGACAATTCAATTCAAATCGTGATTGTTTCTTCTCGAGATTGTTTCTTAGGTTTTATGTAACTTTTCAGATCTTTATGAGTTTGGATATCGCTTATTTCTTCACCAAGTCCAAGTTCTCATAAATAGAACCTGATGCCTTGAATAATTCCTGGGCAGTGACCCCGCTCTTGGTCTGTTCATTTTCTTTCAACTGCTGCAACATGAGTCTGGTTCTTTCTCTTTCCTTGTAACCGTGCAAGCATTCAAAGTAGTCATCGAATTGTGGTGTGCATTCCTTCTTGGTAGTAGTATCAGCCGAGGTGTAGCAGGAAACCAAGGTTTGGAATTCGTAGAAGCACTTTCTCGTTCCGCCGGATCTGGAGTATGGTTGCATCGTGTGGTAGATAGCAGTGGTTGGACAGCAGCTGTAGAATCCCTAATTCATTATTCTTCTCTATGATTACTGGTCTCGTTTTTCGGTGCGCTTATTGGACATCCATTTTTGAGTTTGTGCACGACCTGAAAAACTGGGTTGCAACTTTGGAATGGCTGCGATTATTTTAAGCTGAATATACTAGTACAATTACTTTTGCAATCTATATATGTGTATCTCATAGGTGGACATCTAAACAGATTGTATTAGTGATAAATATCCGTGAGACTATTTATGGACTTAATAATATTAAGTACATGATCTATTTCTTGCATCTTTCTAGATGACAACTTCAAATATACGACAGAGTAGACTGTTGGCTAAAACAGACTCTAATAGTACATGTCTAATGTTATAAATCTATACATATGCCAACATCTCACGGATGCAATCCTTGACTACATAGTAAAGCGGACCCACGTTGCCTTCAATGACTATGTCACCAGTATCGTCTGTATCAACAGCACCATACGCAACCTTCCGGATAGCCAACTTGTCGTTGACTACAAGTGTACCTTCACTTTTAAACTCGGCATTCAAATTCTTGCTCACCAACTTCTTTTTCAAGTCGGGTAGAGCAATGTTACCAATAGCCAATTTGGGACCAGACGACAATAGAAGGGAGTTTTTGACATCTTCAGCAACTGCAGCCTGTCTTCTGATAAAGTCTTCCTTCTTAACTTTCTTCAACGTAAAGAGTGTAGACGAGTTGATATAGTCACCAACTTCTCTGTGTCTCTTCTTCAGCAAGTCCTGGTTATGGATTTCTAGCTCACCGTACAATTGAGCCACACGGTAATTGCCATCGATACTCTGCCACTTCAAGTCTTCGATGATATTGTCATCTAAATTAACTTCGAAGTTACTGAGTGATATTCCTCCAGCATCACTATCTGTACCGATCTTTATTGTCTCTTTGCTATTCACTACCAAAATATTCATTTTATTCCCAGCGCCATATGAGACAAACCCTGAAAGTCCACTTCTAATGCTCGACAACGACATGTACCTCGAAGAGTTGTAGACGTTCTTCTTGGTATCTTCCTGCTTCTGATCTTCTTGCTGACTACTGAAAAATGATTGCACTCCTATCAATCCATTGTACTCGGCATTGTTCAGCTCGTCCGTAGTAAAATCAGGCAACAACAAGAGGTTGCTAGGCTTCAACGACGAAACAATTACACCTAAGGAACGAATATCTACCAATCCAGATAGGTCTACAAATGACAACCCACATCTTACCTTCAATTGTTGATTGGTATTAGAGTAGGTAGATGCTGCCCCAAGCGGCACTCTCCTTCTAGGCGCAAACAATGTGTCGAGATACTTTTCCAACAACTGGTTATTCAACAATTCTTGAGGAGTCAATTTACTGATCTGATGTCTTTGGGATTTCTTTCCATTATACCTTCCACCATCTTCATAGTCGTCGTTGAACTTTCTTCTGTCGTTCTGTTCAAATTTCTTCTTTCCTTCCAAAATAATCTTGTTGTTGTTTACTTCGTCCGTCTTTTGGAAGTCCTTGACGTCAATGACTTCACCGTAGTCATCAAACTTCTGCTTGTGGGTGTTTATGAAATAAGGAAACATAGCTTGTCTAGGTTTCAACTTGTATGTAATTTTCAAATCAAGTGGCCTATTCTCTTCCAAACTTTGTTTTATATGATCGGTTATAAAGGCTTCATGTGCTGCAAGCTCATCGGCTACACTCGGGCCAGAAGCAACGGTCGAAGCAACTACAGTGGTAGTTTCAGTTGTTTCCGAAACCTTTGTTTCTTCGTCTGATGAATTGCCATCTTCGTCTTCTGAAGAGTCTTCTTCACCTACCAAGTCAGAATTCAACAAATTCTGATTCTTTCTGTCTCTCACTTTGGCAAGCAACTTTTCCTTTCTGCGAACAGCTATTCTCTCTTGGAAATCCGTTAGTGCTGTTCCCAGCAAATTTTCTTCACGAGTCCAGTCGTCAATGGAGAATACACGTTCCAAAGGCACTGCTACTCCGTCTTCTACTTTTCCTCCCAATTTCTGTTTCGTTAAAGAATGCCACTCCTTGTACAAAACGGTATTTAAGGTCTCGTCTACACCGAAAAGAGACTTTTCCGTCAAAAGAATTGTACTTTTTTCATCCTGACACAAGTACTGGAACGCTTCTGCGGACAACTCACCGTTACGCAAATCTATACCTGAACAAAATACAATCTTTGGTCCACTCAATTGGATTAACTCTTCTGGAGACAACAAGAGATCCACCTTCGACGGATCAAATGGAAGGTTCTTGTAGTTAGTTGAGCTTTCTGCCTCTTCCCATTGAGATTGTACACTGGATGACATCCAATCGATTAGATTTGATGCATAGCTCAACACCTTTGTACCGGAGTAAGATAAGAAGTACACCGGTATAGGTGCTCCTTGCAAGTGTTCATCAATGAGATGGAAAAGCTCAAGGAATCGTCCAGAAAGCGATGTAGGGATTACAGCAGCTCCACCATTGGCTAAAGTGGCATCCACTAATTGTAAGAACTTTTCAGTTCTCTTCTTGTGAGACATGACAGAACCCATATCTGTACTAGTAATGAAAGCAGTAGGACGAAGCAATTGTGAGAGTGGATTTCCACTCGATGATGACAAGAATGATGCTCCATTAAGGAAGGAGTCCTTGGAATGGTTCCAAGCTGGAGCGTAAATCACTCTATCCGACCGTTTGGTGATGAGCCAGAACGTACCTCCTAATGTATGGCCAGCATTGTATGGAGTGATGACAACCTTGTTGTCAAACACGTTGAGGATCTGGAGATACTTCAATAACGAAATTTTGTCAAACCATTCGTCGACTTCGTCTAGCTCAAGAAGCGCAGTATTAAGTGGACCTAACATCCCATTGGCTCGATAGAACTCTACAGTAGACAATCTGCCTAGTTGGTTTACAGGTAAGGTAGAATACACCTGGATATTTGCCATAAGATTTGGAAACTTCAAACACATCAACACATAACCACTTATGAACTCAGGGGTCGAATGCGATAGCAAAATGATATTTGTGTTCCGCAAATGCTGCTCCATGAACATAACAGAATTCACATCTTTCCCATTCCACGATGGATCTGCTAGCACCCGGAACTCATTGTCAAAGGACAAGAGAGCTGCCCGGAACGAAAAGTCCGAAGCAGATGGCGTGAGAAGCGTAAACGTAAACATCTACGGCGTATCACTGAATGCTAGAAAAAAGATGAAGAGAAAAGGTAATATGGAAGATAATCATGTTCCGGAGATTCATTAAAGTATGTAGAATTATAGTGCTGAAATTGCGTATGGATTTTTCAGTCACATGACCTAACAACCAGAAATTGTGAAAAGCTTCGATTTCATTAATACCTGTATCCGCTATTTGGAGCACTTTTTTCTTTACATCTACTATTTAGTATACTTGTACGGTTTTCTACACTTCTTTGAATATTTTCCTCTATTTATCTATTTTCTCCTATACATTTCTCAGCAATTCCTTTTCCTCTACGTTTTCTACAACTCTTTTTCATTAACATATGCATTATTCTAAAGTACAAGTTCAAACAAAATATGGATTATCATGTAATCCCAGAAGAGTGTCTCTTCCTTGCGAATATCAAATGTAATACTAATACGGATCACGAAACGCCTTAGCGTGTAAAATTTATGCTATTTCTGTGGTGATAGGACAATAAAGTCTCTGCCTGGGTCAAACCAGGAAGTTCTTGAGTGGTGTTGATTCTTTCCAAAGAGTTTCTAGATGTGTGATATTCACCACTGTTGATCATCTGTTGCCTCAATTGGTTGATATCGATAGGTTTTCTGAACTGATCGTTGATCGTCTGTCTTCTGCTTCTTGCATTGATAGTGTTTTTTCTAGATCTGTTGATGGTGGCTGCTCTCTTGATGGTACCGAATGTCTTCGTGATTGGGTTATGTGATGGCTCTTCCACGTACTCGGGATGTTCTACGAGATTTTGTTCTTCCAACTTCTCCAAAAGCGATGGGTCCTTTTCCATAAGCTCGGTGATCAATCTGCGTCTCTCGATATCTTCAAGGTCAGTTGGATCGTAACCTTGAGGATAATCGTCGTATTCTCCGGCACGAGCTCTTTCTCTGATGATATCGATGTCTCTTGGTGTAAAGTTTCTCTTCAAAAAATCGTAGGTGAATCTTGGAATAAGACAAACGACTACACCAATGAACATACAACACCAACAACCTAATGTTCCAAGCACTTGAGAACCGGCCTTGTAGAATTCACCAGCAAATACACGAGCACTCCAGACACCAGTCCAGAAGAACACAACCAAAACAGATAAAGCATCGATCAACAACGTCAACCAATCCCATCTATACTGTTGCAACAACACATATACGTTACAGGCGGTGACAGAAATGACGACACAGACTACACCCATCCAAAATCTGTGATCAATAGTTAAGCCTTGGGGATTCTGGAAACTTACGTAGAACAACAAGTAGGGGAAGAAGAAAGACACAACAGACTGATAGAGGCCGTCAAACATGTACCAGGCAAACTTATACTGCGACCATTCTAAACTCAAGATACCACTTCTGTACAACTGTGGAACCAACAAGGAAACAGTGTCAGAGACATCTTGATCTAAAACAGCCAAACAGATAACTGGTAAGGAAGTAAATGCCAAGTTGTAGAACATCAAGAATGTGTACTCGTAAAGGTACGAACCATCAAAGTTGTTATAGATACCAAACCAGAAACATGTCAATGTGAAAACCACGTTCTTGTAGAAGAAACAGGGTACCATTTCAGCCAATCTCTTGTATGACCATCTACCGTGAACAAGTAACAATCTTGTCAAGAATCTAAACTGACCAATGGCATAGTCCGAGGACATAACTGCTTGTCTACCTTCTTCACCCGCAATACCCACGCCTACATTAGAAGCCTGGATCATGGCTACATCGTTGGCACCATCACCAATAGCCAAAGTCATAACTTCCAATTCGGACTTCACCATTTTGACGACTTCAGCCTTCTGTGATGGAGAAACACGACAACAAATTACAGACTTACACTTCTTTCCCAATAACAAGAACTTCTGCTTCAACTTCCTGACAGATTCACTGGGATGTTCTGACAAGTCTTTGAACACAGAGTTCAAGGCAGCACCATCAATGACAACAGCATAGTTAGGTGAAGGTGCAGAATGGTCCTTCTTAGCTTCGGCAATCAAACGATCTACTTCTTGTGGCGTGTCATTACCCGCAAGCATACCAAAATTCTCCTGTAAATGTCTGGTTATCAAGGAATCTACGTATTCAACATTGTCCAAATCATTTTCTTCTGGTCTTACAACTAGAAGTTTCATCTGGTTCTCCAACAAATTACACGAGAAACCAATGTTGATGGCAGTTTCAATTCTGTCACCAGTCAAAACCCACAACTTGATACCGGCTTGTCCCAAGATCGAAATCGAATCTGGTACACCTGCTTGCAATCTGTCTTCAATAGCAGTACCACCTAATAAGGTAAGGTTTTGTTCTAACTCTTCATCCAATTGCTCGATAATCTGATCACGGCTATCATCAATAGAAGCGTAGGCTTCCTTATAACGACTTGACCAATCGTAGTACATCTTAGGATCCAATTCCTTTTGTGCAATACACAAAGTTCTCAAACCCTCTTTGGCGTAATCTTCCAAATGCAAAGCCGTCTTAGAAATCACTTCATCCGAGTTTCTATTTGGGTCCAATCTCAGGAAGATGACATTGTCAGCACCCTTACAAATCAAAAGAAGCTTACCCTGTGGAGTTTTGATGATGCAGGACATTCTTTTTCTTGCAGATGTAAAGGGAATGATATCCATCAATTGATATTCCTGGGAATCACCGTATATCTTGAGAATCAAAGACTTTCTCAATCTTTCCTTGAACACAATCCCCAAATCACGAGCTACAGCGACCAAGGCAGCTTCATCGGGCGACTCGGCCTTGAAGTCTCTTAATTCGGGGTCTTCTTCATCTTGTTCAGTTACAACAGTATGACAAAGTGCGATTGCCAACATAAACGTTTCGTTAGCCAACTTTTGTTGATCATTGTGATCTTGAACTAACATCGTATCTTTGACATAGTCATTAGATACAAAAGTCACCAAATTCTCTCTCAACTGATCGTTGCCAGCGAAACCCTCCAAGTTCTGAATCATGGCTTCCTTGTCCTTAGCTATACGCCTCTTCCATTTATCGCTTTCAACTACAATGTCAACACCGTTTCTCTTGTCTAACCCTTGCTTAGCTTCAGTATATGCTAAACCATAAGACTTACCATTGATAGTACACTTCTTGAACTCCATAACATTTTGGGTCAAAGTACCAGTCTTATCACTGAAGATGTATTCTATTTGACCCAAATCATCGGAGATGTTCCAAGTCTTAGGTATACAAGGGAAATCTAACTTGCCGTAGTACATCTTAACATCCGAGAAAATAAAGAAAGCCTGCAAGGTTTTGATGATTTCAACCGAAATATACAAGGAAATGGGCACCAAAGCCTGGTAGATAATCAAAGTAACGAAGAAGGCAAGAATACCGTTGATAGCTGGCGTACTACCATATGGTTCCATTTCAAAGTACAAACGAGAAACTTCGGTCTTTGTGTAGAACAAACCGTTAACCAAACCTGATATAAAACATAAGATGAACAACAAGGCAAAGTTGATAATAACAGATAAGTTTAACTGACGAGAAATACGCGACTTTTTGGTAGGTGTTATACCCGAGTTCAACATGATCTTGGATTCAGCACCAGTGTAGACTACGAGACCAAGAACCCACTTAGTGTTTCTCAAGGTACAGCCTCTAAGCAAGACCTGGTCATTGTTGATAGCTTCCGTCTCGTCTATGTTAACCAAAACATGGTTCTCATCGTAATTCTCATAGTGAATGGTACCTTTGAAAGTATACAAGCTTGGATTTGGAGGATCGCATTCCAACCAGAATTTTGAATCACCCAAATCGTCAGAATGCTTGAGATTCTCAGCACCTCCACAATGTAAGCAATTCTTTGTTTTCAAGTTGGTTTCACCGTCCAAGTTTTTTGTTTCAATGTAACAATTGCCTTCCGCATCGGAAGTGGACAAGATCACCACATCAGCAGGTACTTCTTCGTTAGCTCTGATTCTGATGATGTCCCCTACACCTACATCCTTCCATCTTCTGTTCTTAAAGTTGGCGTGGGTTGTATTGTTGGCATTGGCCTTCTGAAGAACAGGATTGAGTAGGGAATTGGCATGGGCTATAGAGGGTGCGTGAGCAGATCGGCCTGATGCGAGAGACTTGCGCACTCTATTCGTAGAGGTGTTTTCTACTTCTGAATGGTAAGAGTATTCAGAGACAATGGTAGAAACTCTGTGAAGAGCATTTTCTTGGTTTTGCGATTCTTGCCTGATATACTCCTTCTTCGCTTCTCTTTTTGAAAACGTCATAATCCATGCCCACTTGATTCCTCTGAAGGTCTTTCTCGTTCCTCTGGAACATGCCTTCTTGAATCGTCTCCAGGGCCCTACGTAGTTTCGCAAGACGTTGGGGTTATCCAAATTGTTGAGCAAGTGAATAGGTGAATTGTTCAAGTCTGAGTCACTCGTGCCTCTTCTGTAGTCTTCAAATGCATCCTTTAGAGCAGTGATAGATACAATGACAATCAAGGGTACAGCAGCGAGACCGGGAGAGGCCACACCAAAGATCTGAAACGCCCCCAAGATCACTAAAACAAGGAAATAAAAGTTGGCCACATTTGTAAACTGGAAAAGGATGTTCTTGGGCAAGAAAGATAAGGGTGTGTACTTGGTGGTTCTGATTTTGTTACGGGGGTAGTCTATTATGGGATGGCCATGGTCGTCTTTCATATCGTCTGGTAGTGGGTAGTTGACGTACACCTTTCTTGGAATATTGTTGTAGATGTCTTGAAGATAGTCTGGACGGTCCCCCAAGCCTCTGTTATAGAGGAAGCGTTCGAATCTGGCTCTCAACGAAGGAGGACGAGCTGAGAGCAAATCGCGGGGACAGCTCCTTATTTGAGCTGTCGGAGGAGGTGATCCCTTATTAAGGCTAGAATTTTTGGATACATTGTTGTTTGAAGAAGACGACGGCTCCTTTTCGCCTATTATCTGGGATCCTTCTTTAGCTGACGAGCTGGACGATTGAGTCATGGCTCTCTATATAATGCGATTGGGAATAATGAGATAGATGAGACTGCTGAGGATGGCAGAAGATAGGGAAGTGGTCGGACAAAACAGCAGATATTGTCGAATTAGATACTGATATTAGTTGTATGCTAGTGGCGGGCAGTAAGCTCTGCGATGTAAGATAGCCGAATGGAAGTGTTCTTTTACTGATGTGCCTATGTAGCGCAGGTATCAATAGCTCGTTAGCTATGGCTGGGAAATTCTGGAAATCAGGCAAAGCGACCCAGGCGAGGGGCAGAGGTAACTAGAGACGCTTATATAAGACTAACAGTGCTAATGAAGACAACAAACACCAAACCGGTCAAAAGAAGAAATAGATAAAATCAATGACTGGAGAGTCAAACTGGGCCAGAAGAGCCCATCCATCTGATACTGCCTCATTACTAAGGAAGCGGTATTAATTATTTTGCTGTGGACAGGACCGTCGGCCAGGGCACGGAGCCCGTCTACTACGGTGCGGCTCTACGGGATTAGCTGGGGTAGGCCAGTCTATTCTACAGTGGTAGGGATATAATCGTACAGTGCCCTACAATAGCAAGTGAACAGTGTTCATTACAGTTATGGCATATGTTGAGCAGGTTATTTGGAAGTCTTTTTTGCTAGAGTAGAAAGAGTGTTTGAGCTGTCTGAGCGAAAAACGGCCGAGATGACTGTTGCTGCGAAAGATCTTACCACCGTGCGAGCTTAGTGACACACCGCGGCTGCTGCGAGAGAATAGAGAGACAATGTCTACGTATTTTATGGGGTCATTGAGCTGGCAAGCTTTCGCTACAGAGTGGCTCGATTCCAGCAATTGACTACGTTGTGCTGTTTGTGTGTGATAAGGGCATATAGACGTATATGGTAGGCTCCTGGGGCATGCTCTCATTGCCAAATTGTGACAATCGCTTCTGGTGGCTTCTGAACTCACCTCGTAAATTTCGGCGCTATTCTGAACGCACGCACTAATTTGACACATACTTAGTGAGCGTCAGCTCTGCCTAGCTTCTGCTGAGCTTCTACCGACGCTAGCGAGCAATCCAGTGAGCCTTCGTCCGATTCCGCTTTAGAGAGAAGATTGAAAAGTCAAGAGATTCAGCTTTATCAGGCGAAGCCGTGGAAACAGATCTTCCGCCGGGTACGGTTTGCTAGCCATTTCCTTCACTTCCTTTTTGGTAGATTGTTATTGTTGACCGGCCCAGACGGTAGATGAAAAATTGCTGCGACACATACAGGAACGGATGAGATTGAAAGCAACTGGCGGGACAGAGCTTTCGGAACAAAGCCATCTAGATCTTCCTTCGAAGGTGACAGCCGTTCAGATTGTGATCGGACGGAAGCTGGACAGATCCAGTTGGTCTCATTCCGCCAATCCATACAAACAGATAAAACTTTTCAAAATGTGTCGAGTATTTCAGTCTCTCTTTCTTTTCGGACTCGGCTCAGAGTCTCATAATTAATATCCGACTCACCACAAACAAAAAGTGCCAAATAAACTTCCGGCATCCATTTCCGCCTTAAGCCAGCCGTTGTGGAATTTCAGGTGGATAGAGTAATTCGGCAATGTGATTTCTGCTTCTGTTATATCCGAACTCCCTCTCTGGAAACCCATGCGGAAGTGGTCTAGACAAGCTAGCGAAGACAGTTTTATTTTCTTCATCTTAACCATCTTGTGTTCATAGGACTTCTTGGTGTCACTGCATACAGCGCTTATCTACTTATACAATTTACTCTTCTATTCTATACAATTATCCAATCGCCAGACTGGGTAACCCTATAGCATAGTTGAATGAAGCTCTCACTTCACACCGGCTGGTCGACGAATCAACATCGGGTTTCCAAGTGTCACACAAACTCGTGAAAGTTCGGTAACTTGTCAGACAGCCACTTATACCCACCCAATGCAAAGTCCTCCTAGAAGGCATGTCACAAAGGGTAAAGATCATCGCTCCTTTTAAATCATTAGCAGCTATTGGAACGAATCCAAAATACCGCAGGCGATTATACTAAAAGGCAAACAAAACGTAGATGACCGGATTGCAAAGAATCACGGACAAGCTAAACTAGTATCTCACTTTGAGGGTATAAGGGTATCTCACTCATCAACCAAGTTGGATTCAGTGGCTCTTTTGAAGAGTCAAAGAGGGACGTGACCTATAGAAATGATCCTATGAAGTACGTCGACAAAGAAAAAAGAATAAAACCATTCATAAATTAGTGAGGATTCACTGTCCTTTTATAGCTTTTTTTTCAGCCAGATCCTCATCGTTTGAAAAATTTTTGTGCAGGAGGCCGGGTAACCCATATTTAAAACCCTATAACCTAGCTTTGCAGAAGTGTGTACTTGGGATTGTAGACAATAGGGTTCATTTAGGTGAGTGTTACCCTCCCTGGATGCTCAAACGTAACCCCAGAACTGGTAATACCAAAGTTTAGACATTGGTTCACTTTTGAAGTAATATGATGCACCGCAAGCCAAATAGAGCTTCCTGGGCGAAGAAAGAAGTGAAAATGTAGCAAATTCTTCCTTTGCGATTCTTGTTGTGACCAGAAACCGATGTAGCAGATGGCGCTTTAGTTATCCTAAAGTCGTTGGAGTCCCTTTTAAACCCAAGTTGTAGAAAAGTACTACATATCAAATTTTTCGCAGCCAAGAATATAACAATGTTCATATAGAAGTAGACATAGACGTAGACGTAGACGAGACATAGTCAGATTCTGAATCCTTCCTTTCAATATATTCTACTCTGAACATTATTTTTGAAAGCCGAGAGTATTTCTAGTCAACTCTACAAGTCTATTGATGCAAAACAGTTACAGTCTAGACTGGAACCAGACAGACTACGCATGTTCCTTACGAAGTAGAAATAAATAATCACCAAGACATGTACGACAGCTTATGGATATTGTATATTTGTGGATATGAACGGCTATATAAAAATCAAGATTTCTAAACAAATTACTTTATACTTTTGCAAATAACTGATAAAAAGAACGATTGCAAAAGGTGAAAGTAAACCTGCAGGACCGTACCATTTTGAATATAATTGTAAGGGATTACCAGTGTAGACAACTCTAAATCAAAAATATGGTAACACTGCATTTTATCCATTTCATCTCAAAAAGTTGATGGCCTTCGTTCCTGGATTTCTCCTTACAACACAGCTTTATCTAACTTTCACCTACTTCTCTGTAGAACCACTCGTATTGGATAGAAACATGCAGGTCCGTCCTTTTGTAGGAAATGAACTGGCTCCAATTAAACTAAGGCGCAGAGTTCTAATTTGCGTACCAAAATAGGCGCATTCCAACCGTTTATATGGTCGCCATTGACGTCTCTCAGTTTTCAATATAGTATTTATGTATCAGCTTCTCATTTAAACTTGAAGCAAGAAGATTTTATCCAGAGAAAACCGGCCGGTTTATAGACCTACATACTAACAATCCACACTAGTATTAAATTCTCACGTGACACGCACAGGAAGAATTCGTCGACGATATTTGAAAATCAGGATTTTTCACTCCAACGAAATAGTCTTTCTTCTCCACCAAACCATAAATCCACAACAATGTCTATCGAAGAAATCCCACAAGGCGCTGACGTCAATGTCATCCCAAAGAACGAAAAGAAGGCCAGAGAATTGATCAAGAAGTTGAACTTGAAGCAAATCAAGGGTATCACCAGAGTCACCTTCAAGCAAAGAGGTAACTTGATCTACGCTATCGACGCTCCAGATGTGTACAGATCTGCTGCCGGTACCTATGTTGTTTTCGGTGAAGCTAAGGTTGACGACATGAACCAGAGAATCGCTGATGCCCAAGCTGCCCAAGCTGCTGAGACTGATGCTCATGCTGGCCACACCCACTCTCACGGTGAAGAAGACAAGTCTCCAGAAGCCATCACTGCTGACTTGGAAAAGGCTTCTTTGACTGAAAAGATTGAAGAAGAAGAGGAAGAAGGTGAAGTTGACGAGTCTGGATTGGATGCCAAGGACATTGACATCATTGTCGAACAAACCCAAGTTTCCAGAGCCAAGGCTGTCAAGGCTTTGAGAAAGCACGACGGTGACATGGTCAACGCTATCATGGAATTGTCTTAGATGGTATAAATGCTGTAAGTGTTTAAGACTATTTAGTAAATGTAGACTATTATCTTCAGTTATGGAATTAATGTGTACAATAAATCTATTCTGTAGGTCGCTTACGCAATTTTGAATATACTAATTTCATATCAACCTGCTAAGAGTCTGACTTTGACTCTGATTCTGATACCTGTTTTTCTTGTTCTTCGTGCTGTTGCACTTGTTTAACTACTTCTTTGTCTTCCGGTTGCTCTTCTTCTTGCTTTTGCTCTTGTTGAACTTCTTCAGATTGTTTTTCTTCTTGCTTCTGTTCCTGTTGAACTTCTTCCTTACGCTCCTCAACTTCTGCTTGTACTTGTTCTAACTTGTCTTTCAGACTCGACTTTGCTTCGTTATCTATCAATTGCAGAGTCTTGTCAACCGGACTAACCAGAGCCGTATCAACATGGTCCTCTTGTATCAGCTTTTCTTCATTTAGTTCGCCATTCATGACTCCACATTTCATACAGATATACACCACAGTGGCAGGATCGCTAGTACCTGGTGGGGCAAGACCGTTATGGGTAAAACAATTGTAGCAGATGAGAGCATATCGAGACTCCACAGATTCGTTGTTCTCAGAGCCGATTAACATATCTAAAAGGCGATCCTGAATCGATCTACGAATAGGAGCCACCGATTTCTGTTGTTGTGGATGCTGCGGCTGCTTGTTTTGTTGAAATTGAGGTGTGTGTGTTGGTGCTACAACATCCCGAGGAGTGATGTTGAGATTCAATTTGTTCAATTCTTGTTGACTCAATTGGCCTGCCGGTGGTTTGGCGACGTTTGCAGTTGCTGGAAGCTGTTTGGGCTTGGCAGTAATGTTCTTATTGGTGTTGTTCGGAGTAATTGAGGGCTTTTTAGGGGTGTCTCCGTACTTATTCAAGAGTTTTTCAGTTGTGGTGAAGTTGGTGATTTTCTTCAATTCCTCGATTTTCTCCTTGTGCTTCTTCTTCAACCACTTCAATTTGTTTTCTCGACTTCTGATGAGAAAATCAAATAAGATACGAACTACTCTGACCAAAGCGAACGCCGCCACTGGAAATAACAAGAGTACAAGAAGTTGGTTTCTAGTTTGATACGCCAAAAACTTACGCAATTTGTCCGGTCCAACGACCTGCGACGGCAATGAAGTGTAATCGTACGAAATGATGCCAACATAGACGATTAGCAGATATATTGCTAACGATCTACGGATAGACCTGGACCTTAATCTCAATCGCGAAATCTGCTGGTTGGTACTCGAAATCGATTCTGTCACCGACGTCAACTCCTTCTCAAAGGAATCGGGGTCGAATCCTCTTCTGAAGAAACCGAACACACCCATTTCTCAGCTGAGGTTAGGATATATGAATTATAAAAATGCACAAAGATATAAAAAGATGTTTCGAAAGATACACTGAATTGAACTCTTCGCTCTGCTGGAGTGATGATAATGTTATAGTTTTTAGGGCCGTGCGGCTCAGATCGTCGTGAGGGAGGAATGAGGATGAAGGGCGTGAGACCACTGTGCAAGACGGAGATTTCAGTATTACTTAGCGAGCCACAGACATCTGGCGACGTGTACGGTAGGGATCCGCGATATTTCACAGGATTCTAGCGAGAGCGAATATTCCAGAAATGTTAGCTAAGAACTTGAAGAGGCAGAGAAGAGTGAATCAAGATGAGCATACAAAATATGATCCCAATACCACCAGCTTAATTGCGATTATATACTGTTATAAGTCCGGGAAAGCACTCATAGAATGGCCCATAGATCATCGCCTTCGACTCGATTCCGTACGCCAATTGCACCTCTCTTTCAGCTCTCATTTCTCTCTTCTCATCATTTGTCATATTCTTGTCGCGAATTGAATCTGACATTCGCGGACCTATCCCGAAATATTTTAGAGCTTCACTATCGTACAACTACAATTCTTCTTTAATAATTGAGCAAATATGACCTACACCATCGGTGACAGACGGATAACACTAGACGAAAACTTGCTGGAAACAGACAAGCTGCTCATTCTCGCACACTCCAAATTGTTCAAGTACTGTTTGAACAATGCTACGTCCAAGTTCTTGCTCAATGTGAAAAAGATAGTCCATCTTTACACGGATATAGTGACGATATACCTGACGCTTTTGGGCAAAATACCCAACTACGACGACATAACCAGGATGACTCGTAATGTGCGAACCAATCTTTCATCGTTGGAGAATGAACTCAACAACATCTTTGGCACTTACATCTCGGAAGGGTCGCACACTAAGAAAGCCAACTGGGAAGACAAAAACTACGAACATAATGTCAAACGCATGAGCCTCATGATATTGGACCTGGCAATCGAGTCGTTCGAGATGATCATCAGCAACTTCAACTGCATCGAGCTTTTCTTCAACAGCTTCGACAACTTGAAGAAGCTCTTGATTCCGTTTCTCTTCAAACAGACCAAATCCATCTTGAAATCACTCCACAAAGCCCACTACTTGTACAAATTAACTACTATTGCCGACGACATCGTCTCCATCATGGAGATCACGCCTCCTATTACCAAGCAACTCAAGAAGATCGAAAAGATAACCAGTGGTATTGAACGTGAATCCATAATATTAGAAACAGCATTCCTTACTTTCGACCCATCGCTACAGCAGTACACGAGCATTTTGCTAGGAAGGGCCATATTGAAACGGACTATCGACGAACGCGACTGCCAGATCATTAAGAGAAGAGAAGTATGCTACCAGGCAGCAGAACATGTTGTCAGTATACCTTTGACGGAGGAGCAAACCAGTACGTTGCTGATGGTGCAGTTGATGAAATACTTTTCTTATTTAGTGCTATTTCTAGTGGGGTTGTTTAGCTTGATGCTCTATCGATTGCTTAAGGTGTTAGTAGGAAGGATGACTTAGCATGGACAATTGGTTATTTAATAGTTAAATGAACAGTCTCTATCAAGAACAATTGTAATCGTAGTCATCTCTCGTGCTATTTACATAAAAAAAGTTGTCGCTCAAACAGTTGAAGTCTTAGTGGAGTTATATATGCTACAACACGAAGCCAATGACTGAAAACTTCGGTACGATCTTCTTAAACTGTATCAAAGTGCCTAAAGAAGAATTCAACTATATAAGACTGAATATCCAGACAAACTAAACGACTATTTCACAATGTGAAATCTAACTATGCAAAGTGAAAAGTTTTGGTGTTTTATCTTGAATTTGAGAACATTCCTATAGACTCTAATTGTCCTAACTAAGAACTTGACTCCGTAATTTCTATGTAATCGTAGGAGCCCTCTGAGCTCACTTTAATATCTTCCGGCTCCAGTACCTTCAGTGTAGACTGTGCGACTAGCGAGATTACCTAGTTGGGCTTAACTATAGGAGTAACAAAATGACAATTCAATCACATCTCCACACCCAGACATTCTTTTCAGCTCAAAGTGACACCAAATCCATTCCAAAATCAAATAAACTGAAAATTCCTCTTCAGAACAGAACAGATACCATTTAAATTACAAAAACCACCTACACTGGCCTCCCCCATTGTGGGCTCTTCATCTCAATAAAGTATCCTGCACACACCCTGGAACTAGCCATCTTTGTGAAGTACAACATTCACACCAGAGTAATCAAATAGACCATAAGCCAATGGCATTTTCTGCTAGAGTGTTTGTGTCTGTTTCCCAGTGGAAGTTTCCCGCCATCACTATAGCCTAGATTGAATCTCGCGTGGTGAGAGCTGTTCGAAACTGTTTACGTCTATAAACTCCAGACTGCATTACCCCTGTTACCTAGATAGTTCAGAAGAGTGTAACGAAACACGAGTAATACCATAACAGGATATAAAACCAAATAAAAAGCGTATCATTACATTCTACAAGATAATTAATCAAAACACTTGAAATAATCAAAAAAGAAAGCATATTAAAATTGATATTGAAATTTATCTGAAAGTTTGAAATTTCACTAATTGAATACCAATAATCCACAATGACGAGCACCCAGATCTACTCGGCGACGTATTCCAACGTTCCGGTGTTCGAGTATGTCACATCTGAGGGTCCCATAATGCGCCGCAAACTGGACTCGTGGATCAATGCCACACACATCTTGAAGATAGCCAAGTTCCCCAAGGCTAAGAGAACAAGGATATTGGAGAAGGATGTACAGACGGGAGTACACGAAAAAGTCCAGGGAGGTTACGGAAAGTATCAAGGAACATATGTACCGCTTGAGTTGGGCAGGGATATTGCCAAGAACTTCGGTGTTTTTGATATCTTAAAACCGATCTTTGACTTCAAGTATATTGAAGGCAAGTCCGAAACTCCTCCTCCAGCTCCGAAACACAATCATGCTTCGGCTCTTAACATTGCCAAACGGTCCGCTGTACCGCAACAGGCGAAAAAATCAAGGACGGCCCTGGCGACGTTGACTGGAGAGCCACCCAAGAAAAGAGGTAGACCTAAGAGAGTTCCCATGACAGCAGCCGAACCGGTATTAAAACATTCAGATACAACTCCAATAAACGGACCCATGAACAGTATCAACGGCCCGCTAGAAGGATCGTTTACACACCCTGCGTTATCACGACATGATACAGAACAGGATGCGCTACAGGTAATGGCTGGTAACATGAATATCAAGAACGAGGACTTGGAGCTTGTGGACAGTGATGATGACGACGATGTGGTAAAGAAACGTAGAAATGGCGTTAATGTTGCATTGAGCCTAGATTCACAAGTCGGTGACGACTTATTGGGTTCCAAGGAGTTGTTTGGAGCTTCTAGAGGCTCCTTTGAGAGAGTAATTCATAACCATAACTCCAACAATAATGGACATTTGCAGTCACATGACCCCTACAGTTTTCTGCAATATCACCAGCCGAGTGTTAGCAGCCAAAATGAGACGGATGTTGTTTATTCGGACTACTTCTCGTCGCTTTTGACGTACTTCCTCGACGATTCTAAAATACGAAGTAACAATATCCCCGAAAAGCTTTTGAATCCACCTCAGCCTATCCTGAAAATCCAGATAAATCAGCCAATTGATAACGAGGGCAACACAATTTTCCATTGGGCATGTTCAATGGCCAACATCTCGCTGATAGAGTTCTTGCTCGTGACTTTCCAGATCAGTCCAGATATCAGAAACAACAAAGGAGAGACACCCTTGATGTTTCTCGTTAAGTTTGTCAACTCTTTCCAGTTGAGGAACTTCCCCTCAATCCTACAGATGTTGCTAGAGTCGATTCTTTTAGTGGATAAATCCGGAAAAACGGTGTTGCACCATATAGCATTGATTGACAGCGAGAAGAAGTTCAGATTCGCCAGGTACTACATGGAGACTTTATTTGACAAGATCATCGAGTCGCTTGAAGATGAAGAAGACTTTGCCAAAGACCCAGACAACAAAAAGGACTTGATAGCTAAGTTCATCAACCACCAGGACTCTGACGGGAACACTGCGTTCCATATTTGTTCACACAACTTGAACAAGAGATGTATCAAGGTGTTCATCAGCTATCACAAGTACATAGATTTCGGGCTCAGAAATCTTGTAGGGTATACGGTAGAGGATTACTTAGCATCACACAACTATGTATTGAGGCTAGACCAGACCGGCGAAGAAGGAGAACAGGAGGAAACAGAAGACTTGTTATATTCACAAGAGGCTGTCAGCACACAAAGCTTTGAGAGTCAGCTTTACTACTCGAAGGTAGCTGTTAATTTACAGAATACAACGTCAAACTTAATCACAGAGAGGTTGACTGAATTAGCATATACAATCGACAAGGAATTGAGCGAAAAGGACGAGACAATTCTCACTTTTTTCAAGATCTTGAAGTCGATCAATACCGAAAAATTGGTGAGTCAAAAAGCAATATTGTCATTTTTCAAGCTTGAGTACTTGATTGAAGATTTGGAGAGAGTGAACAAAGAAACGAACCCGCAGGAATTGTCACTTGATTTCAAACGTGATCAGATCATCCAGGATGAAATACACAGGTTAATTAACGATTTGACGTACCAGTTCCTACAGAAGAAAGAAGATCTTTACCAGCTCCACCAGAAATACATACTTGTCAACGAGAAAGTTCGTGCTAAGAAGTTAAAGGAATTTTTTGACAGCAACAACTCCAACAATATCAACAATGGAAATAATAGCAACAACAACAACAGCAGCAATAATAATATCAATATCAATAACAATAACAACAATAAGGCTAACGACGACGAAGCAGACCGATTTGCACTTGCTACAGAGTTGACAGAAGAGATTATCAAGTGTAAGAAGTTGTCGCAACAGCTATACAAGCAGCAAATGGTAGTGCCTATTCCACAGACCAGCATAGATAAAGAAAACAATTCCACGCCTACAGGTAGCAGCTCCAATCTGATTGTGGCCAAGTATCCTCATGACAATCTATTAAGCAAATACTGCCATTTGATAGCACAGTGCTGTGGGATGGATTTTGACGACGTTGAAGGATCGATTGACGAGATCGAGCAATCGTTGCTCAAGTCCAATGTCAAGTAAAAATTGTGAAGAATCTTTGTACTATAATCTTTTTAGTTATGAATGTATTATTTTATTAGTGATGATAAGCATTAGAGTATGGGTGCAAATAGGAACTGCACAGTAAAGTTTGGTCCTTACAGAGAAAATAAAGTACCAGCCGAAATAGGCAGGAGGTCCCAGCTCGCGTGAGCGATAAAGAGATACAGAGAGGTGAGAAGAGATGAAAGAAGCTGAGAATAATCTCTTGCGAATACAGAGAAATGGAATTCAGATGAATCGGAGAGATAGAAGAGACACGAAACCTGTTCCTGGTCTAAGCGAACTAGTAGAGCGGCCTCTGTTCCAGGTGTTTCCCGAAGCAGACAACCGTAGGCATCACACGACCTTTGCTGTAGGTACGACGCCAGGACAACACCATTGTTTGACGAAAATTTCAGAAGAGATGCTGGGCTGAAACGGAGAGAATTGGAGATAACTAGACAAGTAGATCGTAGAGAGCAGACACAGTAGAAAAAATGGCGAAGAGTAGATACAGAAGGAATAACGAATAACGGTAAAGAATGAATGCAAGATATACAAATTTACAAGGAGAGCTGATATTGTAGATAAGTCCGATCAAGCTCAAAAGTACAAGATAACACAACAGAAAATACAACTGGGCCAATCTAATCACGAAGTGAGTAAGCCTGGGAATGTTTTTTAGTCCGCAGATGCGGCAGGAAAATTTTCCACGTAAGAGTTTCACTATGGATGACTTCCATGGAAGCAATCCTCGTCGCAGTACGGCTAGACGAAAACGGAGGAGACAGAGCATTTTTCAGATTTGCTTTTGGGTAAACTTCTCACTACAACCTTAATCTTCCCGATAAAGACAGATCTTTAAAGTTTGGATAAATCTCTACCCACATCAGAGATTTGTCTTTTCTGTCGCGATAGCTAACATCATCTCAGTCTTCATTGTTCTTTTTGTGGAGCGCGACTGATACTTGTCCATTATTTTGTGCGACAGAACTCAAATATATTTATATATTGAACCTTCACCGTCTTGTTCTTTCCAGCACCAGAGCTTATTTAATCGGCTTATAGGGATAGCTCTCGTACGCAGCGAGCGAGTCTGGTCAATATTGTACTATTATCGCTCTTGTGGCCAATAAAGGTTCACTCTAGATCAAGAAAATTCCAACGAAGATCAGATTGAAAATCTGAAAAATTCTAAACAAATCCAACGTTTTTCGACATAGCATTGTTCACAAGACTAGGACCAGAACATATATCTTACATACTCCTACATACCCATAGAAGCTCCAGTTATCTCCATTCACATGCGTATCTCCAGACGACACATAAGGCTAACGACGTTCGCGTTCGTGGTGATTCTTCTAATGATCACCATCGCCAGGCTTTTTCACAGAGGTGTTGTGCTGAAACCGGCACCCGTCAAAGAAACACATAGGTCTATCAAGACCGAAGATTCGGAAAAGCTCGAAAAACTAGTGCTGTTCAACAGGATAGAAAGCTATCCGTTGTCGGAGGAGTTGACTAATAACGATGACTTCTTTTCTGGCATCGACATGAAGACGTTCACTGACCCATTTCACTATATCAACGGCAAGACAAGTGACTACGAGTTTAATGAAGACACCATGTGCCGTAAGATCGAGCTTCTGACGACTTTCCAAGTCTCTAAACAAAAGTACTTGGATGCTGATTTCGCCAAATACAAAGTGGCATTGGAACAGAACCCGTTGTATGCCAAAATAATACAGGATGCCCGTGATAAGTTCCAGCCCAAGATACCGGAGGAGCAGCAGTGGTTCCGGTTTGCCGGTTCGTCTGTCTGGCTTCCTCAATACGACTGCCATTACATGGTGTCAAGAATCATGTACAGTCCTTCAGGAATCGCCAACAAGGCATATGCATCGTTTTTGTACATCCAATTGTTCGACAAGAACTGGAACGAATTACCAGAAACGACGTTGAGCTTGCCGTATGAACTGAAACAGACTCAGAAGGTCGTTAATGCTGATGGGTCAGTGCAAGAAGTCGTGTTGGAAACGATCATAGCCTTCAGAGATGTCACCTATCCATCCTTCTTACCCATCAACTTTGAGGTCCAGTTGGAAACCGACAACGGTAAGTACTACTGGGGCCCCGAAGACCCACGTATCTTGTTGCGCAGAAGTCCCTTGGGCTACGACGAGCCCGTAATTGTATACAACATGAAACATTTAGATCTCCAGAAACGAGTCATGAACTTGTATTTGCCATTCCCCAATGTGGCCAATGTGTTGCGCAAACGTAGTGAGAAATTTGCCAACATCGAGAAGAACTGGACCCCATTCATCAGTCGTAGAGAAAACCAACATGTCGAAAACGGTGGTGTTACCAAGTTGAATTTCATTTACTCCATCGTACCTCTTGAAATTTTGACTTGTGAAATCGATACTGCCGTATGCGATTTCTTGCAGAAGCCAGTTAAACAGGACTATAACTATGTTGGTCCATTGCGTGGAGGTTCTCAATTGGTAGAGTTACCTTTCTCAGATTTGATTCCTAAGACCGTGCAAGACAGATTCAAGTTCCCAGAAGGAAGAAGAGTATATATAGGATGGGCTCGTGCTCATCTCAACAACTGTGGATGTGGTGAGTCGATGTATCGTCCTAATATGATAACGTTGATTGAAGACTACGACGCGAACCAGAATAAGTACTACTTCAAGTTGGGTGATGTGTCTGAGTACTTTGACTTCAATGCCTATGTGCCTCCTTGGACGATTCCACTGTTCGACAGCAACGGCCAGATGATTGAGTCAACACCAAAGCAATGCGAGGGCAGAAACGTCTTGATTCCCAACTCCATTGCCTACTGGGATATACGTTCCATCATCAAGGGTGACACGTTATACCATCGTAAGTACTTCAACTATATTCCTGCTGATGAGCCCGTGGTAAAGTCGGCAAAGGGAGTGTTGAAACACAATGTAGCCGATGTCAAGAAAGACGTCAAGCCTCGTATTCTTTTCAACGACCACATGGGTGTCACTTTGTCTGCTGCAGACAGCGACGTCAGTATTGTCCATGTGCGGGGGTTGTTGAACCACATCTTGAAGTTGCCGTCGCTCTTGGATGCCGGTACCGTTATCAGCGATGACTACAGTTTCGAACAACGAGGCTACGAATTCAACAATAAGTGTGCCATGAAGGCCAGTGCCGACTACTGTTCCAAGTACGGTGAGCGAATGGCAAAGCAAGTCGAGGCAGTTGAAAAGGCAGCCGACCCGGACCATATATAGACATAGAGACAAGCCCACAACACAGACTAGACAGGGTACTCTAGACGGGCGACTGAAGTATTCAAGTTGTTGCTACAGGCGTGTGCCATTATTGAACGGAATTTAATAAACTTTACATTTGCGTAGTGTGGGAAGCAGAATTAGAATAAACTGTACAAATACTCAGATACCAAATAAATCCTTGCTAGAATATTCAGCGCTAGACAGTTGGCAAAATGTCTACTACAAATACAGAACAATATGTATAATTGTATAACTAGTCAATAGAAACTGGCAGAGTGCCTGAAGATGAGGATTCAGCTCAGCACATAAGGATAGAATGAAGTTCAGAATATTTAGAAAACTTTGCAGAATGAATAAAGAATATATGTTCACTTTAGAATATTGGACATAATTTGAATTTGAATTTAATTAAAAATTGAAATATTATACGACCAATTCAGATAAAATAAAGTTTGTTTTATAAATTGAAAAGTTTCTTCAGAAAGTTCCCTTGAAGATTAGGATATCTACACTCAGTATATACTGACAGTGGCCTGGATTCCAAATGCCACACAGCTATCCTCCTTCTGTAGCCACAGATACTGTGTTGCATTTTGCAGTCGATTACCGAGACGTCGATTGCCGAGCTGGCTACCCGAGCGGTTATCGTAACATTTTTTTTGATGAGATTAGGGTTTTTCTCTTCAACCTTCGCCGTCAATAACCGAGCGCGCAAGATGATACAGCCCTTTTAGCTGCAAAAATTTTTTCTCGGTAAACATCTGAGAAGTGCGAAGCGCCGTTACCCGCGAATATAGACACTTCGGATATCTGAATTATAGCAAATTCTGCCATAACCGCGTCTAATCGCAAGTATATATTAACGATGGGATCTGCTGATTTCAAGCCTGGTGCATTTTTGGCTCTATCTAGTCATTTAACAGATTCCAGCCACTGGTTTTTAGTATTGTTTCTTACTGTAATTGTAACTACCAAATAGCTCACACCCACCATATAACGATTGCCATAACTGTTCCATAGTTTTTTTTCGTTTAAACATGAGCAAAGAAGAGTCTTTCAGCGAGAAAAGTGTGTTGGAAGAACACCAATTGGAGTTGAGCCAATCTTCTTCCAATGACTCCAACGAACCTATAGCCTTTACCAGATCGCGCTACGAACAACATGTAGAGCACCAGAGAAGGGAATCTAATGTTTCCAGAAGAGGATCAGCTTCTTCAATGCAAAGATCGTTAGACATAATCAGAAGAAGCTTAACCGGAGAAATACAGCATTCCATCGACTCCAGCAACGAAGTCCAGGCCTACACTGTCAAGGACATCTACGGTGACTTAGACGTGAACGAAATCGCTTTGCAGAGAACCGCTACAAGAACCACTATCTTGAACGAATTGGTGCAAAGAACTCAAGAACAAGAAATCTCTAGTGACGAAGAACTGGATTTGGAGAAGCAAATATCCAATAAATACGACGAGTACGACCCTGAAGCCACTTTACCAGAAACTTCTATTCCAATTCAGAACAATGGTGAGGAGTTCAACAAGATAGATCCTGAGTTAATCACTTTTAATGGACCGGACGATCCAGAGGACCCCAGAAACTGGCCCACATCTACCAAAATTGTCTTGGTTGGTTATGTTTCTTTATATGCATTGGTTGCTCCAATGTCTTCTTCGATGTTGTCACCAGCCATGTCAGACATCATCCAGACTTTCAACATCAAGTCTGAAACCATGGCCGCCATGGTGGTCTCCATTCAGATATTGGCTTGGGCCTTTGGCCCTCTTATTATTGCTCCATTGAGTGAGCATGACAATATAGGCAGAAAAATCGTGTTGGATGTATCGTGCTGGATGTCTTTATTGTTCAACATTGGGTGTGCCTTTTCGCAAAATACAGCCCAAATGATGGTTTGTAGATTTATCGGCGGCTTGTTTGGATGCGTTCCAATGAACGTTTGTGCTGGTGTCATTTCTGATTTGTTTGACGCCAAGTCTAGAAACATGGCTCTTGCCAGTTACTCCTTAGTTCCATTGATGGGCCCAGTAATTGCACCTGTAGTTGCTGGCTTCATTGTAGAAAACATGCAATGGAGATGGGTATTTTACGTGTTGTGTTTTTTCAACTTTGCTGTTGCACTTTCTGCTACATTATTCTTCAAAGAAACGTACGTTCCAACATTGTTAAAGAGAAGAGCCAACAAGTTGAGATTGGAAACCGGTAACAATGACTTACATACCATCTACGAAATTGCTGATGGTGAAACCACTATTGGTAGAATGACGTTATGTATGGTGAGACCTGTCAAGCTCTTGTTCACCCATCCCATGATTGTTGGTTTGGGTTCGTTCATGGCTTTCACATATGGTTTCATGTACTTGATGATTGTCACCTTCCCAACCATATTTGGTGGCATCTATGGCTTTGACAAGGGTGTTACTGGATTGATGTACCTTCCAATGGGTTGTGGCTTCATCTTAGGTGTAATTATCTGGACTTATCTTGTCGGAAGAACTTACAACAGACTAACCGAAAAGAACGGCGGTGTTCCTAAACCGGAATATAGATTACCCTGTTTGTTTGCCTGTTCCATCATCATTCCTGTTGGTTTGGTGTGGTTTGGATGGTCTACTCAAAAGAAGTTGCACTGGATCATGCCTGGTATAGGTTCAGCGATCTTTGCCTTTGGATTGGTATGTGTTTTCCAAACAACCCAGAGTTACTTGATCGACATGAACCCAAGATACGCAGCATCCTCCGTTGCTGCTGCCGCTTTATTTAGATCGTTATTTGGATTTTCTTTCCCATTGTTTGCAAACTTGATGTACGCCAAGCTAGGCTACGGCTGGGCCAACACAATGTGCGCATTTATTGGCTTGGTTTTGGGTGTCCCCTTCCCTATCTTCTCCTACATTTATGGAGAAAGAATAAGAAACTGGGCCAACAAGAGAATCGAGAGAGAACAAATCAAGAGAGACCAGAAAAACTTGCAACGGTTGCAAAAGAAGAACCTTGCCTAATTGCATACACTTATTATTTATTCCTGACGATGAACGTCGTCCACACAGCATTTCCCACTTCTGCATTCTATAGATTCTAGCATACTTAGCATTCGAGGATTGATGTAATCCTCTGACAATAACACATAATTAACAATAATGAGATAGGTAAAATAACTAAATATCAGCAAAATCTATAGAGAATCTCGACGAAATCGGCATGATCCTTTAGTTCAATAGTAGTTGTTTTACATTATACTCGTCTCCACTTAATACTTCACGGGACTAGCGGAAATGGAAAATTGGACTCAATGAAAAATGTGAATTACGATTTTCGATTAAACTCCAGAGTTACTTAAGTATGCGAGGCAAATAAATTGCGCGCGAATTTGGGAACCAGAAATAATGAAAATAATAGCTACAAGTTCCTTTTCACCTTGAGGAGGCCGTTCTAATCTCCGCACAAGTTACATTTACCAGTTCTACAGTGACAATTGGTCGTATTTCATTCCTTGTGAGCATTTCTGACAAAAGCAATGGACCCGATTGAGCCATTAACATTGGGAGATTTAAAGGCTTTCCCTCTACCCAAATACATCGAAGCTCTCCCCACGGCCAATTTACACGAGTTCCTAGGCGACGAGCTGTTAGTCAAGGGATACGTCAAGGAGCTCGAGTCGTACCGGAACCACCAAGAAAGAATATTAGCGCAATTGAGGGCGTCACAGCACAAACTTCAAGAACAGATCCTAGATGATCTCATCCATAAGTATAGGAAGATAGTCGATCAGATAATGGCGCAGATGAACCGGATTACGTCACTCTACCAGGAGTACCGGAACTTGGAGATGTACCAGTACCAGTTGTTGTCGCTGAATTTCAACCGAGACTTCTTGATCCGAACCAAGTTTGGCAACTTGATCAGCCGGAACAACCAGGAACTGATCGATCTAGTTAAAAAGTTCCATAGTAGCGTAGGGGAAGATGGTGACGTGGAGAACAAAGTCAACGATTTGGTCACAAGTTTTAGGGCAAGTAGACGAGAATACCATTTACGGAAGGAGAAGTTGAATAGATGGAACGAAGAAAGAGTGAGTGGATAATAGAGAGTATGAATTATGAGAATACGACGACACGATAATGTTAACTGGTTCAATCTGTAGTTTAGCGCAAGGAATGGATAGATGCATGCAATGTTAGATTATGGTAGCATTGAGTACTAGATAATGTTAACAGCAAGAGCTCAGGCTAATGATAATGGCACCTGAAAATGCTACATTGTAGAGTCCCTATAAAATTAGTTCTAGAGAGAGAAGATTGTGTGTCAAGAGTACAAAGTTTAAAGGAATACGACCATAGCATTTGCTTGACGACAACGGTCATGTCGCGGAGTTACCACCGTAGCCAGCCAACTTAGAGAAACGGCTCCGTATGTTGCTGGGAGAGGGTGCAGATGTGGTTCCACCAGGCGCTGGGGAAGAGTCGCTTACCACTAGCAGGATAAGCCACGGCGTGGACAGGACTTAAACACCAGTCGGAATGGGTCGGTTTGCTCGAATGTGTACATTATTATTGGCCTAGCAGCACCGTATTGTAGAGAAAATGGTATAGTATAGAAGTATGGTGCAATTTACAATCGTTCCCATGCAATTGCACCGTAGCCCTCGGAATTTTGCATGGTCGGAAAGTTGTAGATAGATCACCCTCGGAAAAAATAATGTCGTACTCCAAATTTATTTTGCACTATTCGTAGAGAATTCTTGTAGCAAATGAGGTGAATTATTACACCATTGCTTTCCATCTGAAGAAGTTCCTTAACCCGGTAACAACAGCGCGGTACGCTAAATCTGAATTGACCAAAAGGGCGAGCAATGTTGGTTGGAAAGTAAAGCCTATGCCACAACCCTGGATAATATTGGTTCCGACAATAAAGCCAATTGAAGTGTTTGCGCCATACATCAATTTCAACCCACTGCCAAGGGCCCATAAGACTCCACCTGTCCATAAACACTGAACGTATCTACCAGTTCTACTATTGATTTGTCCGACTACAACTCCAAAAATACTGCTCGTGCAAGTAGCGGGTAGCTGAATGAACTCAACGAGAGTGCCCATCTCCAGGATGCGTGCTCTGCCAACAATCCTCCAATAAATGGCCCAATTCCATTACCAGCCGAGGTGGCCGCAGCTACTATGCCAAAATACTTTCCTCTTTGTCGAGGAGATAACAATTCAGAAAATGTGATCATAACCAAGCAATTTACACCTCCTCCACCTATACCTGATAAATCTCTAAAGATAAAAAAACATTGTTGGAGTTTTGGCAAATCCACAGCCCAAGTCTCCTACCATGAGACAGACCAAAGTGAAAACAAAAACCTGTTTTCTTCCGAAGATGTCCGAAAATCGTCCATAAAGCTATTGGAAATTCGTGTTGGCTATCAAATACGTCGTTGAGGTCCAGCTATTAATGAGAAACGCATAGTGAAGGTCTTTCGAAATGGAAGGAATGGCAGTAGAGACAGCAGTCTGGTCAAAGAAAGACACGAACAAGGACGCCGTTAAACACGATAGTGTAATTAAGAGCTTCTTTCTATCCAATGTCAGTGACCGGTCCGTTAGTCCCGTATTGGTCATTTTGCAATAAGTTTTCACTGGGGCTCACATAAAAATTGCAGAATGCTAAAGAGATTCTAAAAAGTATATGTACCTACCATCTCAGACTTTTTTGAACTGCTGACCACCAATTTCTTCCCAGTGTTAAGCAAACGTCGGATTATCTACAGAGCCAGCTTTGAGTCTATCGGAAACCATCAACAGAATTGGCTGCGGGTGAAAAAGCGACAGGTCGAAAACGGAACCAGTTGTATATGAGGAAGCGTGGCGGAATTTCTGCTCCTGATAAGATAAGCCAAAAATAGGTAACTAAATCTTTTTATGCACCACTGGTGTGCATGTAATTTTGACATTGATCTTGCATTTTCTTTTATTTAATCGAGGCAGTTCCCGCCAAGAGCTTCTTCATGTTGAAGTATTATCATAGCGCAAGGCTAGCAAATTATATTAAGTTAACATTTTGAATCATAGGAGTGTGCATAATGTCGTTCGTGTCACTTAAAATTTCGAGGTAAGTATAAAAGGAAAATTGATCATTCTAAGAACGATTGTCGTTGTTCAAAGTGCACCACTATCTTAGATGCAAAAAATACTAACATTCCAGGGACAACTCTATTACACGAGAGGACTTGCAAAAAACCAAGTAGACAAATTGAAGGTGAAGTTGAGAGATGAGGAAAAAGAAGACTACTACATCTTGCTAGCAGCTATGGATACCTCCATCAAAAAGGTGTTGGAAATGGACGATTTCTATCTTCCAACAGGGCGTTTCCTAGAAAAAATATACATAGACCAGAAGGCGCGAATAATGAAGCTAATGTCTGGGCTTATAAGGTTGAGATAGAGGATACTAAGCCCGAAATGTCCAAGAGTCGGCCACTCGCTGGTCGTACAATTACTTTTAAGGATTGTGTAGAAGTTGGAAAAGTTCCTCAAATCGGTGGTACTGATTCATGGAATCCTTAGACTCCTGAAGCGCTACTGTTGTTACCAGAGTTTTGGAAGCCGGTGCTAAGATTGTAGGTTTAGCTACTTGCGAAAACCAGTGTACTTCGACTTCCTCCAGCACTTCCTCTACTGGCAATGTGCCTAACCCCTATGGAAAATCTCATTCTGCCGGTGGTAGTAGTTCCGGTTGTGGTTAATTAGTTGGTTCAGGAGAAGTCGACCTTGCCGTAGGTGCTGATCAAGGTGGTTCCATCAGGGTGCCAAGTTGCCAATATGGCATTATTGGATTGAAGCCAACTTTTGGTCTTATTCCGTACTCGGGTATCGGTAGCAACGAGGTCAACAATGATCATGCTGGTCCAATGATAAAAGATGTACTCGACAATGCGCTTTTACTCAGTGTAGTTGCTGGTGTAGACGGATTTGACGACAGACAGATGGGTGAACCACTATACAGAGACGTACCTAACTACATGAATATGTTGAAGGAAAGTTCCATCAAAGGTATGAAAATTGGAATCTTGAAGGTATCATTGGAAGTGTCAGCTATGACAGAAGCAATGAAGCAAAAATTATTACAGCAAGCAAAGTTGTGGGAAGCATTGGGAGCTGAAGTCGTTGAAGTTTCTATACCTTACCATCACATCGCTCCTGAAATCTGGATGACTGGACAAAGAGTAGCAGGTGCCGTCCGAAAATTGGGCATGCAGTGTGGGAGACGTGTAGTTCAGTCTGTAAAGCCATTGATCACTGTTACCCCTGGACTGAAGAATCTTTCGACAAAGCACCAGTTAACGTCAAAAACGGTCTTATCAACGGTTTGTATATATTGGAAAAGCATCCAGGCATCTATTTAAAAACAATTAACATCAGTTTCAAAGCTAGAGCTGAATATGACAATGCTCTTAGTACTGTTGATTTATTGATTAAACCAACAGTTCCCTTTGCTGCTCCACGTAATGGTGACAGGAATGCTAATCCCATAACGAGAATTAAGAATACTATTGGTCTAAATGCGAACACAGGTATTTTCAATATTACTGGCCACCCAGCATTAACTTTTCCAATGGAATTCCTGGCTTCTCAAGAAGATCCAGATATGAAGTTTCCCGTTGGCATACAAATCATAGGTAAGCACTTTGACGAAAAAACAGTCTATGCATTTGCATATGAATGGGAAAAAGCATACAATTGGAAGGTCTACTAGATGATTAAACATTATTTGGCTGATATTCAAAAAAATATGCGTAGACTTATTTAGTAACACTTCTAAACTCATAAAGGTAATAATAAATTGTTAGAAACTCAAGCGTTAAAATAAATTTGCAAAAATAAACACAAAAAATTATTCAATATTTTGTCAAGAAGCACTTTAGTCAGATTAAGATCCAATCAAAATTGGAGAAAAATTGTGGAATATCCTCAGATCTACTTGACTATTTGATACTTGTCTACTCATTAGTCTAGATTAATGCTGGAAAAGGTATTTATTCATATAAAAAGTAAAATATGAATATACAAAACTAATACGAACATAATCAATAATAGAAAATTAATAACTTGTCGACCTATGACTTTGCAACGGGGTTCGGTTGAACTTTTATAAGTTTCTTCTGTCATACTTTTGATGATATTACGTCATCCGATTTTTTGACATTGATAAGGATTGTACTTCTTGAAAACAAAAGGGACTTGAACCAAAACTGGCAATCAGATCGCTGTTGAAACTATCAAAACGCCGTGTTTACCCCGTATCCAAAGCAGTGTGCTAAAGTCATTATTGTACGAGATTACATCGCTTAGAAACCCGCCTTGAACATCATTGGAAATAAATTCGCAAAATCTACAAAATAATATATATTTTCTAACAGTAGTGCCACCATATTTATGCCACAGACGAGGTTTGAAACGAATTGACTAAAGAAATGAATTTGATGAGTGCAGCATGAAAAGTCCATTGAATAGATATGGAGGTAATATAACTAATTTTCATCATTCATATCTTTTGCGCACACTAATTAAGCATCGTATTTGGAACGTTATACAGCTGCGGAAAATTTCAGATCTTTGTGTTACAATCGTAAACTGACGCAGCAAGATATTTTGCAACCCTTCAGATAAATAGCGGTTTCCGTTAGATTATTTTATAATCAAACATAATGAAAAATAAGTTTGGAACAAAACCATGTACGAGAAATATAGTACGGTTTATGAAAATAGGTGATAATTTAGATATATGATCCATAATTAAATGGAATTTGCGGCGCTACAATATCAGCAATGTGAATAGGGATTAGCGAGATGGCCGTAATCTGAAAATGGGGCTGGCCCCCTCACTCCTATTTAATGTCCCTAATATATTCTAAAAGTTACTGTATTCTGAGCTAATAATGTTTTAACTATCAGACACAATGAAGTTCATTTCTTTATTGATTCCGATATTTTGGCTACTAGCGTTAGCATCATGTGGTGACTCACTCATATCCTTCGAATTGAGGGCTGTTTTTCTTGATAATCATTCACCCAACCCTGATGGGTTCTATATGAACTACTATGAAGGAACAGGTGAATATCAAACAAGCACAACTGTCTACGGCAAAAGAGAAGACAAAACTGAAATCCAACCATTGCCCACTTCCGAGTCTGCAAATATCAATAAAAGGACACCATCTTCGTATGTTTTGTTTGGGTTCGACTTCGATACAGATGTAGTGGTTTTCACTTTGGATCCTAGCTCCGGTTACCTTACCTGTAATATTGCAGAGGATCAATACGTTGTCCTTGACTCATTAATGGGGCTTACTCTTTCTTCAACTCCACAGGGTGGGTTTTCAACATCTGTATCTGCTTCTGATCAAGTTACGTATTTGTCATTAGATGGAAGTATCTATTTTTTTCTGTGTCAATTTGGAACGACGAACTCTTTCACTATCAATACATTTAATTCTAATTCTTTGTACTGTGGAAGTATTAACATGCAAATTTATTTGTATGACGGCGACGAACCCACTGATACCGATCATTCAACTACATCATCATCTAGTGACATTGCAGCTATTCCAAACCCTTCCACCTCCGAGATCAGCGATTCAACTTCTTCTGTAAGCACAACTTCCATATCGTCAACTGCATCCACCAGCTCTGGTTCTACTGGCAGTCCTACAGCAACTCCAATTCCATTAGTGGAGTCTCTCTGTCTGTTTGAGATGTTTATCAGAGGGGAGAATTTTGATGATGTTCAATTGGGTATGGAATTGGTAGACAATTTCGTAGTGCCAGCAGTCGGAGGATCTTCCGTATTCGACTACTACTACGATACTACAATGAGAGTAGGCTACATTATGGTCGAAGGATCTTATCCTTCTGGACAACAAGTGTACGACGAAGGTCCATATCTACAAAATCCTGCTCTTAACGGATTCCATCTTGGATCTGGACCAATGTACAGCTGGCAAGTTAATCAAGTAGGAAATGAATTTGAATTGGCTTACCCCTGGCCATTCTATGCATGTAACTACGGAGATGATTCTACACCATTTACGCTTACGGACAGTGAACAGCTATTGGAGTACCCTCTATGTCAGCCGGTGACAGTCATATTAAAATATGGTCAATTGTCATCTACCTGTCCTCCAACCCCATCTCTGGTTGTCAGTTCAGTGGAAAGTGAGTCGCACTCTGAGAGTGTGAGCTCAGTGTCGTCGCCTTCTTCGGAACTTCCAACTCTTACTTCAGATGCTCCAACTCCCGGTTGCGTTGAAAAGTTTGACGCCGATCCTCAGGGAATAACTTATGGTGTAATGGGGTCATTTGCTATTGCCACGGTCAGTGGTGTACCAATGTTTGCTGTATCTACCGATGGAGTTACAGGTGACTTTGCCTATGATCCAGAATCTAGTAAGATATCATATGCCAACACCTATTTGTCGATTAGCGAAAACCTTTTCATGACAGCCGATGACGAATCTCACGCTGTAGAAGGATGGAGCATTGTAGAATACAACGGAGGACATATTTTGAGTTTCCTTGGACTCACAATTTTTCAAGCTTGTTCTATAGATGAGTCGGATACTTACGTCATTAAAGATCCAAGATTCAATCAAGATGGTCTCATTTGCCCAACCTTCATGATACAAATACTTGAAGATAGCATTAACTCTGTATGTCTGCTAGATGCCTCATCTACGCACTCTGCAATTAGTTCCACACCAACCGAATCATTTCAGTTGTCGTCCTCTTCGGAACTTCCAATCATTACGTCAGGTGCTCCAACTCTTACTTCAAGTGCTCCAACTCTTACTTCAAGTGCTCCAACTCTTACTTCAGGTGCTCCAACTCCCGGTTGCGTTGAAGAGTTTGATGCCGATCCTCAGGGAATAACTTATGGTGTAATGGGGTCATTTGCTATTGCCACGGTCAGTGGTGTACCAATGTTTGCTGTATCTACCGATGGAGTTACAGGTGACTTTGCCTATGATCCAGAATCTAGTAAGATATCATATGCCAACACCTATTTGTCGATTAGCGAAAACCTTTTCATGACAGCCGATGACGAATCTCACGCTGTAGAAGGATGGAGCATTGTAGAATACAACGGAGGACATATTTTGAGTTTCCTTGGACTCACAATTTTTCAAGCTTGTTCTATAGATGAGTCGGATACTTACGTCATTAAAGATCCAAGATTCAATCAAGATGGTCTCATTTGCCCAACCTTCATGATACAAATACTTGAAGATAGCATTAACTCTGTATGTCTGCTAGATGCCTCATCTACGCACTCTGCAATTAGTTCCACACCAACCGAATCATTTCAGTTGTCGTCCTCTTCGGAACTTCCAATCATTACGTCAGGTGCTCCAACTCTTACTTCAAGTGCTCCAACTCTTACTTCAGGTGCTCCAACTCCCGGTTGCGTTGAAGAGTTTGATGCCGATCCTCAGGGAATAACTTATGGTGTAATGGGGTCATTTGCTATTGCCACGGTCAGTGGTGTACCAATGTTTGCTGTATCTACCGATGGAGTTACAGGTGACTTTGCCTATGATCCAGAATCTAGTAAGATATCATATGCCAACACCTATTTGTCGATTAGCGAAAACCTTTTCATGACAGCCGATGACGAATCTCACGCTGTAGAAGGATGGAGCATTGTAGAATACAACGGAGGACATATTTTAAGTTTTCTTGGACTCACAATATTTCAAGCTTGTTCTATAGATGGGACGGATACTTACGTCATGAAGGACCCAAGATTCAATCAAGATGGTCTCATTTGCCCAACCTTCATGATACAAATACTTGAAGATAGTATTAACTCCATGTGTGTGGCAAGTCTGGCAAATAGTGAATACTCTTCCTTAACGAGTTTATTGAGTTCTAAGTTCAGCAGTATATCGCTGGTTTCAGATTCAAGGGGGTACATCTCTTCCTCACTGCAATGGACTTCATTACCAGAGTCAACCATAGAAAGCAAGGAGTCTACCGCTTCTTCGTTATCGAAATTGACTTCTATCTCTTCAGTCATTTCAAGCATTCCTACTCCAAGTATATCTACATCAGTTTCTCCTCCTCCGACTGACGTATTTAAGTTGCTTGCAATTATAGACGGACTCTTAGCCTACATTGAAGCACTATTGGTTGAATTAGAATCGGGCTTGCCAATCTTAGCCAAAAGAGAAGAGGTCTACATCTTGGGCATTGATCTTGGCGGGCCGGATGTTGTCTTCAATTATGATAACGATACAGGTTATCTCGCAGCAGACAACGGCTTGTATGTTCAAGCACCAGATCCTGTAAAAGGAATCTATCTCGGACCAGATCCAATATCTGGTTGGGGTTATGACGAAAACAGTCAATTGACATTTAATTCACAGTCAGCTTTCTTTAGATGCCCTTATGGAGACGATGGAGGATTCGTCCTTTCCCCTGTTAATGGTGGAAGCTGTGTAGGGTTGCAATTGGCAGTCGAACTTCAAGTTGGAAGTTCGTCATCTAGTACACCACTGGCTACCTCAAGTCAAGACCATACTTCTACTTCTGAGACTTCTACTAATGAAAATTATTCTTCAGTAGGACAAACGGAAAGTCAAAGTATTGATTCAACACTGGATACTGGATTGGGTTATTCTAGCTTTTCTAATAGTACTTCCAGTCAATTATCTGTTAGATCGTCTGTGGCAACTTCTATTAGCACCGGTGACATTGCAGTTAGTATATCAACTGGTGCATCAGCTAGTATATCTGCTGGTACATCTGCTGGAAATTACGATACTTCACTTGGCATGTCTACGGGCACTTCTCATGGTACTTCGTCTGATATTAGTACTGAAACCACTCCTAGATCTTCTGCAGATGTTAATTCTTCTATCGGCAATGATAATTCTGGTACTTCTTCAGAGGGAGATTCATCTATAGTTTCTATTGATTTCTCTTCAGGTTCTCTCCAGATCACAGATTCACTTACTCCTTCTTCTATTGTTCCAACTTCTCTGGTTCCAGCTTCTCTGATTCCAGCTTCTCTGGTTCCAGCTTCTCTGATTCCAGCTTCTCTGGTTCCAGCTTCTCTGGTTCCAGTAACAAAGACGACGTCGTACAACTTCCAATTAACAGCCATCGCTGCTCCTCCAAATAAATTCGAGGAATTGGTTCTAGTACAAGACAGCAGAATGATATTAGATGTAACTACAGGTTCTGAATTTGAATTGAAGCTTCCTGAAGGTTACCTTACTGTTCAAAGCTTGTACGTTCATGCAGATGCTATAGGATTCTACCTTAGTTCTGAACCTATTGGTGGATTCTCATTCATCGGGGATCCAATTTTGGAATTTAACGGCCAGCTGGACTTCTACATTTGTCCAACGTTGGACGTCCCATTACAACTTACGAAAGTTGATCCAAGCTGTATGCTCGGTTCATTGCTGCTTATCTTGGATGGGTCATCTACTTCAATTGCACCAGATGAGAACTCCCAAAGTCAACTGGTTGCCAACATAAATACCCTCGACTCTTCAAGTCTGTTGACAACTGCTACACTTTTAACAAGCGAAGTTATTACAATCACAGATTGTCCAAGTACAATAACTAATTGTCCTCTTGAATCTATCAGAACCGTCACCATTCCTAAGACATTAGTAACAACCTATTGCCCTGTATCTGGAAGCCAATCGATGACTATTTCGATTGAGATTATTTCGACTGAAATAGTCACACTTACCAAATGTCCAAGTTCTGTAACCAACTGTCCCGTCAAAACCACGGAATTGACAACAAATCTTCATACAATGAAAACGGTCTCAGTTATGCCTATTGATGTCTTAACGACATTTACTTCAGTGGAGACTTTGGCTTGCACCAAGCATTGTTTAAAGAGCCAGTTACCGGTGCTCTTAACTCATACATTAACTTCACCTTTAGGAAACAATCCACAGGCAACTGGAGGTTCAGCAGGTAAGGGAAGTTCACCAACTAATACTGTGAATACAGCAGCTGCTGGAACAGGAGTTGCTGGCATTCACAGTCCTGGTAACACAATTTCGGAATTTGAACCGGTCTCTTCGAGTATTTCGACTTCTATGATTGTTCCTAGCGTCTCATTACTTTCTCAAAATTCAAATTCTCCAGAATCAATTTCGACTTCAGTATCAGTATGGACTGTTGAAGCACTTGGAAATGCTGCTGATAAGCTTTCTGGAACTGTAGGATCCATTATCTTGATGATGATTGCCTATTTCTATTGAATTCTTCAATTTTATTAGTTACATAATTTAGCCTTACATATACTTCAATTTGCATGTCGTTCTTTAAGATTGTTACACCGTATAGTCAAAAATAGTTGTGCGAATACATAGTGAATTTTGTATTAGTAGACACAGATTATTGTATGAAGAAGTTACTATATATTGAAGGACCATGAGCACAATATTAAAGGGTTAGCGGACTGTATTGTACCATAAACAAATGGACGTGCCTCAATTAAATTCCATCCCTTAGCTCCTCTGGAAAGAAGAGATAAGCAAATATGACTTCCAGTTGTTGTTCACAAGGTCAGGATTACAGAGAATGTCCTTTCATTTCGAGGACGTCTTGGTAAGATAACCAACGAACTGGGCAAGTCTATGGTCGACCATGGATACTTGGACGAATTAAAGCCTCTGGACGGCTTGATTATTCTTCAAGCTTATTTGAACAGAAGGTCTCAAGAAGAAATCTTAACGAAGCCACCTCATCTAAGAGAAGAGTTAATGCAAATCAATTCACTTGTTGGTGATTCTGAAACTTATTCATTCGAAGGAATGGACGAAGACAGTGATGACGAAATTATCAAAATGATGGTACGCCAGCGAAGAACAGTAGGCAGACTGGCTTACTTACTTGAGTCCGTAAATGAAATTGATAGTCAATAATCAATTCACGCTAAAGAAAAAGATGCCAAAGATAAGAAGGCTCCTTATAGAAAGTACACTCTAGAGCAAGTGGCGGGATTTTCTGATGATATAACAGCGCAAGTAGGGTCCTCGGTTGCCAAAATAGCTCGTTCTCATGGAATACAAGAAAACACTGGGCAAAGATGGGTAAGAGACTATAAAAAGTCCAAAAAGTTGCCGTTTGAACTTGCAAGAGGCAGGAAGCAGAAGTCAAACAAATTGAATGAAACCACGAGGATTTTCTTAAGTCAAAACTTGTGGATGATTGTACATTGTCTCTTGACATGATGATTTCTGACTTACTGGACCACTTTGAAGGTCTTCGTGTGAGTGAATCAACTTTGGGTCGATTTCTCAGCGATAATGTTCATTTCACGTTCAAAAAGATTAGAAAGGAGCCATTTGCTCGAAATACAGAGTGGATGATTGACAAGCGGTATGATTATGTTAGCCTTATTAACAGATCTGATATCGACTAGTACAACAACTGTATTTTCATAGACGAGGCAGGTTTTCAAATTGATATGTCTCCTCTGTATGGTTGGGCTTCATCTAGTGTTACTCCCGTTTCTAGAGTAACTGGCAAATCGGAAAACAGAACTGTCATGGGTGCTGTTAACTCGAAGGGAATTGTACAACTCAACTTGAAAAAGCCATTCAGGAACGTCGCAAAGAAGAGGAAAACTGCCTCAGCCAGAAGAGATCAAGCTAATGAAGATAGAGATGAATCAGTAGGTACTACAACAGGGCATTTCAAGTATTTTGTTCTTGATGTCCTTCTGACATTGGATCTCTACCCTGAGTATAGGAACTGCTACCTCATCATGGACAATGCAAGTGTTCACAAAAATCACTCGATTTAGAGAATAATTCTAAGCAGAGGTTATAGATTGCAATACTTGCCTCCTTATTCACCCGATTTAAATCCTATTGAAAATTTCTGGGGGCAATTGAAGAAGAGGTTGTCGAGAGCAAAGTTCCGCCAAGGAGAAGATTTGAGTTCACGTATTCGAGAGGCTGTCTTATCTATGCAAACGGAACTTTTTCTGCAGAATGTCCAGCATTCAATTGATTGTTTTCAGACTTGCTTGCGAAAAGAACCACTTCAGTTCTAGGTTTTAACTTTAATATCGTATTTTTGTATTTATGTTTACTTTTTTGTTATTTTTTTTTTTTTCAATACGAAACAGGTATCTTTCTCTCTAAAGAAATGCAAAATCGATTTCAACGGTTGGCAATTTACCAAAAGCAATGGTGCAATAATTCACCTCATTTGCTACAAGAAATACTATACAAATGGTGTAAAACTGTTTGTGCGGGTAGTGCAAAATAAATTTGGAGTACGACATTATCTTTTCCGAGGGCCATCCAATTGAAACTTTCGGACCATGCAAAATTCCGAGGGCTACGGTGCAATTGCATGGGAACGTACGGTGAGAATTACTAGAGATGCAGTCTAATGGATCCGGTCCGACCATATTTGGCTAAGATAAAAAGACCACTACAATAGTGCACTAAAAGCGCGGAAACAAGAAGACTAGATGTGTGTAGTTGTTGAATTTCACCGATACTTCCACCATCTAAGCCTGTGTCAAAAAATGGTTAGGTCCTATTGGTTGGTTAGACTAGATTATTGTCCAAAGCAAGCACACAGTTTAGAGGGGCAGAGGAGAGGGGTGGCCCCCGCCTTGTGTAATGAGATGAGGAAAAAAAAGGTAGACGCAGAGATTGAAGTGAGTCAAGAGCCAATAATGAAGAGAGTAACAATAAAGAGTCAAATAGCAGTGTAAAATAAGGAATAAAAATTGCGAACAGATTCAACTTTAATTCAATCAGTTTTCAGTCACTAGTTTTAGCTCTAACAGCCGTAAATTAATGTCGATCCAGTTTCTGATTCTGATAATCAGCCAAAGGTCCTACCATTCCAGTAGCGCAGATGCCGAAAGTTACCGATCAGCAAGATCCAGCCAACTGAAACCTGGGCTGGATAAAATACCTCGAATGCACCTTCAACCCTCCAATAGTTCCGACCAGACATATCCGGTCCATCACTGCGATGGAAACCAATCTCGGTTGATCAAACTCCGAACGATTTTTTTTTTCGCGCCATGAATTCTAATTCGTACTGGCGCTAATCAGGAGAAATATTAATTGAAATTTTATTTTTCCAAGCGTGTCGATATCAGCATTTCGACTTTATATAAGATGAATAGCCGCTGGTAAAACCGCAAACTTCTTTCCAAAATTTGAATTTTGCTTTCGATTTCGATTTTGATTTTTCAATTTTGACTTGCTTCTTCCAGACTTCCTATTCTGTTAGAATTTCGCTGACATCACTGTAGGCTAGCATCTCAATTGACATGTTTAGAACCGGTGCCAGACGTCTTCTCAGCTCTTCGACCAGGATCCTCAACCAGTCCTCGGCTCCTCAAGCTATCAAGGTCCAACAAAAGGGCTTTTTCGCCAAAACATGGCGCTACACTAAGCTCACGACCCTTTTGGCTGTTGCTGGATCTGTTGGTTTTGTCGGCTACAAGGTCTACAACGAATCGCACCCTGCCGACCAAATCAAGCAGGTTCCAGAATTCGAAACCGGCCAGAAAAAGAAAACCTTGGTCATCTTGGGTTCCGGCTGGGGCTCCATCTCGTTGTTGAAGAACTTGGACACGACTTTGTACAATGTCGTTGTTGTCTCTCCTAGAAACTACTTCCTTTTCACTCCATTGTTACCTTCCTGCCCTACCGGTACTGTTGAATTGAGATCGATTGTCGAACCAGTCAGATCCATTACCAGAAGATCACCCGGTGAAGTCATCTATTTGGAAGCTGAAGCCACTTCTATTGATCCAGTCAACAACAGAGTCACTATTAAGCAATCTACAACCGTTCACTCCGGCCACTCCGGTAAAGACACCTCGTCGTCGAAGTCTACTGTTGCGGACTACACTGGAATTGATGAAATCACCACCTCATTGAGCTATGATTACTTGGTTGTCGGTGTCGGTGCCCAACCCTCGACTTTTGGAATCCCAGGTGTTGCTGAAAACTCCGTTTTCTTGAAAGAAGTCTCTGACTCTGTTACCATCAGAAAGAGATTGATGGATGTCATTGAAGCTGCCAACATTTTGCCTAAGGGTGACTCTGAGAGAAAGAGATTATTGTCAATTGTCGTTTGTGGTGGTGGTCCAACTGGTGTTGAAGTTGCCGGTGAATTGCAGGACTACATCGACCAGGACTTGAAGAAATGGATGCCTGAAGTAGCTGACGAATTGAAGGTTACCTTGGTTGAAGCTTTGCCAAACGTATTGAACATGTTCAACGCTAAGTTGGTTGAGTACACCAAGGAAGTATTTGCTGAAACCAACATCATCTTGAGAACTAACACTATGGTCAAGAAGGTGAGCGACAAGAACGTTCATGCTTCGCACAAATTGAAGGACGGATCCACTGAAAGCGTAGAAATCCCATATGGTCTCTTGATCTGGGCTACTGGTAACGCACCTAGAGACATCACCCGTGACTTGATATCTAAGGTCGACGAACAGAAGAACGCCAGAAGAGGATTGTTGGTTGACGAAAGAATGTTACTTGATGGTACCGACAACATCTTTGCTCTTGGTGACTGTACCTTTACCAAATACGCTCCTACTGCCCAAGTCGCTTTCCAGGAAGGTATCTTTTTGGCTAAGCACTTTGCCAAATTGCACGAACTCGAGTCCCTCAAGTACACCTTAGCCAACCCTAAGCCTACTGACAACACCGATAGATTGACCAAGAAGTTGACCAAGTTGGAACAAAAGTTGCCTGTCTTCCAGTACAATCACCAGGGTTCCTTAGCTTACATTGGTTCTGAAAGAGCCGTCGCTGACTTGGTGTGGGGTGACTGGTCAAACATCACCTCTGGTGGTTCTTTCACCTACTTGTTCTGGAGATCGGCTTACATCTACATGTGTCTTTCTGTCAAGAACCAGATCTTGGTCTGTTTCGATTGGGTCAAGGTCTCTTTGTTCGGCAGAGACTGTTCCAAGGAATAGACGCTCACTCTCCTCCCCTTTTCATTTCCTATAGCCCTATTACAACTATGTATATTTAGGTTCACTAATATTATTTATTCGTTATTCAATCTACTCAATACATAAAGAAGAATAAGAATCCTAGACTGTTAATTGTGACCATACCGTAGCCTGATGCACGTGAAACTGTATTACCGTAGAAAATCACCAATGTAATGAAGCTGTACGGGTGAATATGTAGCTGAATGGGCTGACATACTTAGGGTCGGATACTCTTTGTCTCATTCTCTATATTTATCCGACTCTCAACAACTCAATTTAGCAATTAGAAAATGGTTATTACCAAATTTATCTTTTATACAGCTGCAGGAAGACGTCTCCTTGCAGACCCCTTCGCCTTAAAGTGTTCGGAGTTCAGAAAACTCAACGAGCTGAATATCAATGGACGGAGAGGATCATAGAATATACAATTGTCGTTTTCAGCTCGATCAATTTCTATCTGTTCTTGCACCTTCTCTTATCAATTAGTCTCGCTTCATATCCAATATATTTTAATAGTTAAAAGCGATTACACTAATAGTCAGACGATCTATAGATAGCTGCAACTAAGGTAATTTTCACATTCTCGTCTAGTCTCTCAGTGCCGTCCCTGGTTTAAAAGTGGAGATCTTCAATGGGGAGATCCAGGAACTTACAGAATTATTATTACCTCTTTAATACTTATGCGTCATTGTAATCAGCCAATATACCAATTGGGAAATTTTTGGAACAGGCACCATTTTTTGCACCTCATTTTGCGTTTTTGCGAAATCTATAAGTGTAGACGTTCCATGCCAGTCCAGAACGACAATAGCAATCCAGCATCGCATAAATGGGCTGAACATCCCAGAGGATTGATAGAGAATAACAATCCAAGAATATCAAGAAAGCCATGTATTTCAGTCAATTGTATACTATTTTCCTTTGTCTTTGTATCTTCCATAGAGCACTGGCTGCTCCTCAGAAGGTTCTCAAACCTACAGAAGACCTGTTCTATGACGCGCCAAAAGGGTTTGAAGATGCTGAAATAGGAACCATTTTGAAGATACGAAAAACTCCTCACATGCTAAGAAGTGTCTACATTCCTATCAATGTTCAGAACTCGTGGCAAATCCTTGTTAGATCTGAGAGTGCAGAAGGAAATGCCACCGCAATTGTCACTACTGTAATCGAGCCATATAATGCAGACCCTTCTAAGTTGGTTTCGTACCAAGTCGCAGAAGATTCTTCTAGCGAAAACTGTGCTGTGTCATACTCCCTTGAGTTTGGTGCTTCAATGGATACAATAATTGCCCAGGTAGAGATGTACTTTATGCAAGCAGCATTGGAACAAGGATACTATGTGGTTACTCCTGACTATGAAGGCCCCCAGGCCTCATTCACTGCTGGTAGGCAAGCTGGGCATGCAGTGTTGGACTCGATAAGGGCTACTCTTGCTTCTTCCAATGTCACCGGTGTGGACCCAGATGCTGAAGTGGTTATGTGGGGATATTCAGGAGGATCTTTGGCTAGTGGGTGGGCTGCAGCCCTTCAGCCAAAATATGCTCCTGAATTAGAGGGACAGATTTTGGGAGCTGCTTTAGGGGGTTTTGTCACTAATATTACCTTGACAGCAGTTTCTGTAGATGATAATATTTTTGCTGGCTTAATCGCATCAGCAATCAATGGATTAATGAACGAATATCCCGAGTTTTCAGAATTAGCAAAAGACATGATAAGACCAGAGAGATTAGAGAATTTCTTGAAAGCTGATAGCTACTGTATGGTTCCATCTCTTATTCACTATGCTTTCGATAACTTCTTTGTTGGGAATGATTCTTATTTTACACAAGGGTTGGATGTATTCAAAATTCCCTTTGTTCAAGACATGATCAACTCAAACACGCTTGCACTCAAAAACAACACAGAAATACCACAAATACCTCTCTTCATCTACCATGGAGAGCTTGACGAGATAGTTCCTTTCTCTGGTTCCCAGAGAGCGTATACTAATTGGTGTGAATGGGGAATAGAATCCCTTGAGTTCTCGACGGCAATGTTGAGTGGACACATTACTGAATTCTTCATGGGAGCACCAGCTGCTCTTACTTGGGTAATAGAGAGATTTGAAGGCAAACAGCCTGTAAAAGGTTGTCAAAAGACTCAAAGGTTGACCAATTTGGATTATCCAGGCACTCCCGAAGCTCTCCAAATCTATTTCCAAGCTGCGTATGAAAGTGTGTTTCAAATGGATGTTGGTCCTAACGGAGAGAACTTCACAAAAAGTGATCTCCAAAGGCTTGCAAAGAGATCATTTAATGGCTTTACACCAATTGATACTTCCAACTTAAAAAAGAGATAGATTATTTCGTTTAGTGTATAGCAAAGTACCATTCAATGGCTGCGAAATATTTTTCTGCAACCACATCAAAAGTTTTTTCTGTGAGTTCATCAAAATCTCATTTATTTACTGCAAAAAAAAAGTTTTGCTTTGCTCTCTTTTGAAAATTAAAACTAAATCACAATGGAAGTTTTTGGCTTCAAAATCAGAAAGCTTTCTGTATACAATGGAGTATCATGGCATCATTTCCCACACAGATCTGACTTGTCCATACATTTTCTCAAGGAAAAAGATGGAATCAGCACTTCCATATTATGGAAAGGGACTACCTTGGTACGTGTAACAATTCAAATATTATCAACAAGGAGATGTTTGCAAAGTACTAACCTAACATTAAAAGCACAAATGTGAATTGAAGTATCTGATTGATACCGTATGCTCCGTGATATCTAGGTTCCCATCTATAGGATTCAAACAGACAGAAATGTTCGGAAAAGTACTCGTGAGATTCCAAGTTGGGTTTTCGGATCAACAGGAGTATGACAAATGCTGTGTTTGTATTGAAAACAACCTCGATCTCCCCATTATTTCTAGGGAAAATAGTAATGATATGAGTGGTGAGTTTTCTAAGAACTTAACTCTATTTCCCGATTCCCAAGTCATTATGTCTCAGTCTGATTTCAAGCAACCCCCAAACAGAGCCTCGCAAATTGCAGCCCAAAACCCTTTCCAAGATAGTCAGGTAGCCTCATCCAACTTGGAAAGCCAATATCATCACCGGAGCCAACAGAAACAGCAAACTCAATCACAAACACAGCATCCTCAAGCACAAAGCCAAACACCGACCCAAGCCAAACCTCTAACCCAAAGCCGTCCAACTCACTCTGTGGCATATCCAGATTACTCCCGCCTACTTCTCACTCCAATGTCGGATAATTACCCTTCGCTGTCTTATATTCAAACGTCACCCATAGCTACAAACAAACGTGCACCACTCAATGTTCATCAACGTTCCCATCAGAGCCAGCAACCTCTTATCAGTGATCAAGACAACAGTTCTGGTGTTAATTTACGACAGATATTATCAGAACTTGATAATGGTTCCGAACTATACAGTATGTCAGATACAGAGTTGAAGAACACCATTGTCGAAGTTCTAAAACAAAAACTGTTTGTCGATATCGTGAAACGAATTGATACTATCTTGGAGGATTCATAAGTATGCTAAAAATATCGTAAAAATAACCTAATGTATATTACTCAAGAATTGAAGCTACCACCACCATATACCTTTACCCACTTCTTAACAATCAATCCATCCTCCAACCCTTCATCTTCGCGAATAAGCTCGTAGTTGAAAAGCCAGGGAAAGAACCTAAACTTGAAATACCAAAATGCAATGCAAAATAAAATACACAAAATGCCAACAACAGCATAGGAGGGCCAATTTTCAAGTCCCTTGGGGTTGGGACTAGTACTGGATGCAAAGGGAAATATCAACAAATATAAGGAGATAAGGATCACCAACAGAGCTCCGAACAAACTGGATCTTATTGGCGCCTTTATTTCCGGATACCGTCTTCTAATAACAAAAATTCCAAATGCTGTCAATGCAATGGCTGCCTGATTAGGATAGCCTTCTAATGCCACGATGTAGTTGTAGATGTCTCCATGTGGAGCGACAATAATGACGAGCGTTGAGATTGATACACTCAACAATAATGTAGGCATTGGTGCGCCGAATGGCCAATTGGAAGACATAAATCGTGAGAAAGGCAAGTAGCCTTCGCGGAACACTTCCTGGCTGACCCTAGAGATTGTATATATGACGACAAAAACGTTTCCGCCAGCACAAACGGCAATGGATAAAGTCAAGAATTGCTTTCCCATTCTCAAGCCAAATACCTTCTCAAACAATAATGAACCAACCAAAGTTCCGCTATTGGCTAATTCATCACCTGAGATAGCAACCAAGTATGCTAAGTTTGTTAACAAGTACGTTACAGCCATTATTCCCAAAGAGGCAGGTCCAGCGATCTTCAATGTTCTCACAGGATCTTTGATCTCATTTGTGACAGTGTGAACTGAGTTCCAGCCACCAAAGGCAAACGAAGCTTTAATGATGGCACTGGCAAACGTAGAAGTTGTGGCAGAAGATTTTGTAGTGAACACATCGTCCCAGTGAAGATGTGATTCTATGCCAGTTATAGAAGATGGGAAGAAAACGACGTAGATACCTGTGACAAATATCACTACGATCAATCCAATTTTCAACGAGCCTAGAAAGTTTTGTACTCTCACACCATGATGGATACTGACTCCATGGATACCAGCAGCCAAGTACAAAATCAGCAACGCTACAAGTCTGGTTCTAAAGTCAGTCACTTCAACTTCCAATGCATGAAGAACATACTCTCCAAAGACCAAGATGTTGGACAATGTAAACCCAAACATCACTGAGTAGACCAGAAAAGCCACAGTGGCAAGCAACTTCGGCTTCTCATAGATGAACTCTAAAAACACTTTGGCACCGCCGCTTCTAGGTACTATGGAGCCCAACTCCAAATACACATAAAGACCACTGAAGGCCAATACCGCGGCAATGACCCAGGCCAGAAAGAATAAAAAGATCGAACGACCGCAATCTTCGTATATTCCACTGGCTAGACTGAAAATTCCGCTGCCCAAGATTCGCAGCACAAATAGCACTATAGTGGAAAACAAACCAAGATGTCTTCCTTGGGGCAAATCTTCCAAATCTTGCAAGTATGATACCTGGCCATTGATCTGGGCCGAGGGCAGCGTATACTCTCCATCCAGCCCACTGTTGAGAAGTAAGGTAGAACTGGAGTTATCCAAACTCGTTATTGCTATATGCGTATTAGCTAGTTTTTTGTATTCATGTTTGGACATATTGGCCATTTCCACCGGCTGGTCTGGCTTAGAGGTTCGAAAAAACGAAAACCACGACAGAGACATATTTGACCCTTATATACGAGATGAGATCAGTCTACGGCATCAAATGTGCTCCTTGCAGATCCAGACTATTTTGTGTGGTGGCTCCCGCTTTCTGTGTTGATAACGTCTCAGAAGTGAAAAACTGGAATAGATAAGAGAAAAGCACGTGAGCCAGAGCGGAAATCAGTTCCGGATACCGAGCCTGCAGGAGGTTGCAACCTGATAGACAGGCACGTTAGTAATGGTTGCTAACGCTAGTCAAGAAGATGACCCTGTGCTTACTAAGGGTAAAGGAGAAAGAGAAATAGCGAACCCGTACTGAGAAAGGAGGATAACGACGATAACAATCGAGTACTGATTGTTGCCATGTCTTTATCTTAGAACACAAACCTACAGCTTCCTTATGTATATAGTATACTATTAAATAGACACTATATAGCTAAAAAAAGTTAATAAAAACGGTAACCAACAATTAAATTAAAAACCAAATGGAATAAGTCTAAGGAAATGGAATATGAATGTATAATGAGCCTGAACCCAAATCACTTTTTGGATTGTTTGTTCTTCTTCTCCACAAAAGCCTCCTTGGCCAACTTGATCAATGAGTCAAGCTCACCACTGTTTTCACACATGCTATAGAATAACGAGGTTTTATCGGCTATTAATACGTAGGGATTCTCGTATTCAACGACTCTACCAGCGTCCATCACCAATATCTTATCGTAGTCGATGATGGTTCTTAGTCTGTGGGCAATTGTTAAAATTGTGGAGTTGGAGAATTCTTCTCTGATCGTTTGTTGGATCATAGCGTCCGACTTGTAGTCAATAGAACTGGTTGCTTCGTCAAGAAGTATTACCTTAGGGTTCTTGAGCAATGATCTACCCAAACAAACCAATTGTCTTTCACCCTGCGACAAATTACCACCACCCTCAGAGATGGAAGCATCAAGATTGAAGAACTTGTTCTGATTTTCGCCAGCAGTAGTGGCAGGCGTTTCGTTCCGGCCAATCAAGTTGACTCTCTTCAATGCTTCGAATATTTGTTCATCAGTGTACTGACTAAATGGATCTAAGTTAGACCGTATGGTTCCTGAGAAAAGGGTAGGGTCTTGTGGAATGATTGTAATGGCTTGACGCAAGTTGCGCAAACCGATGCTAGTGATGTCTATGCCATCGATGTGGATGGAGCCAGTTTCTGGATCCAAGAATCTAAAGAATGCGGTGATGATGGTAGACTTACCAGCACCAGTACGACCAACAATACCCACCTTGTGGTTTGGCTCCACATCAAAGGTGACATTCTTGATCACTCTTGGTAATTCTGGAGAGTACCTCAACGAAACATCGTTGACCTTGATTCTACCAGTCTCCGGCCAAGAAGCAGGTGGCTGCGTTTCTGGAATATCATATGGAGGCTCCTGTTCTACTTCAAGATATTCTTGCAATCTTTCAACTGAATTCATGTTCATCTCAACATTAGAATAAAGTCTAACGATCCACAAGGCACTTTCAGAGAAGGCAATAGCGTATGTCAAAGACAAACCAGCCAAACCAGCATCGATTATTCCAGCAGAAAGCAAGACAAACACACCAGAAAACAACATCACCATGGAGCCAACAAAATCGATACGAATGGAAAGCCATCTGTTAGCAACCCACATGTAGAAGAAAGGCTTGTTATTTGCATCAATGGCGTTCAAATTCTGCTTCATGAACCTGGATTCAATACCATAGGCTCTAATGGTTGCAACACCGTTCAAGGATTCAGAGAAGTGCTGGTGGATAGGAGACTTGGTAACAGAATGAATTCTGTTTAATTCTCTGGACAAAGTAATGTAGAAATAACCGACCAAGTAGTACAAGAAAGCAATAATTAAAGCAAAGATCAAAAAGCCAGGAGTAATCAAAGTAATCAAAATCAACGAAGAAACACATTGAACAAGGCAAATGAACACACCTTCAGCAAATGGTGTCAATTCTTGATCAACAGACTCAATATCCTTAGAAAACCTGTTCATGATTCGACCCTGAGGAGTCTTGTCGAAGAATCTCAACTTGGCTCTCAAAATTGTTGTCAATACTTTCTTGAAAATTCTGTTGGAAGCTCTGATACCAGCAAAGAAAGTAACAAATACTCTCAATGAGGCAGAAATACCATACGAAAGACCAATAATAGCATAGATGGAAATGTAATAAAGAGGGCCGTGTTTAGATTTGAATTCTTCAGCCACAGAGATAGAGGCACTGATCCAATGAGCAGCACCAGTGAACGTACGAACAACTGTAGACAGCGTTAACTGAGTTGAATCATAGACATTAGACACAGAGACCAAACCCATAGAATTCATGAACGAGCTGGCCCTTTCACTGTCGATAGACCAATTTCTCAACCACCACGACTGAGTCATGAAGATACCCTGAGAAAGAACGAAACAAGAAATGACAACAGCCCAAGTGGGCAAGCCACCAAAGAGCTTAGCGTAACCGAGATAAACATCAGAACTAACAACACCTTCAGCCTTAGTTTCTTCTTCTACCAACTTACCATCAGTTTTCTTGCTATCGTCTTCAGTATGTTCGTCAGCAACAGCCTTCAATTTCGATTCAATAACAGCAGCCTTAGCCTTCATATCGGCGTTTTTATCTTCCAAGGATTGCAAGTTAGTAGACGACTGGTTTCTGGAGCCCATGACAGAGGACTTGATCAAATCATCATCACCAAGAGAACCAGTATGCACCAAGTCTTCAGGAGTACCTTGAGTCTTGACTCTTCCGTTTTCCATCACGACAACCCAAGCAGCATTCTGCACAGTAAGAGCTACGTTGTGAGAAACTAAGATACAAGTTCTACCTTCCATCAAAGGCCCAGAAATACAGTTTTCGTAGATCCACAAAGCAGTGTGCGAGTCCACAGCAGACAAACAGTCATCTAAGATAAGATGCTTGGAATTAGAGTACAAGGCTCTGGCTAAAGAAACTCTTTGTTTCTGACCACCAGACAAGGTAATACCCTTTTCACCAACTTCAGTGGAGTCACCAGCAGACAAAATTTCCAAGTCACGGGTCAAACTACAGGCTTCTACCACCTTGGCGTAACGTTCTACATTGAAAGGAGCACCGAAGGTAATATTGTTTCTGATGGTTTCATTCAATAACCAGGCAGATTGAGAGCAATAAGCAACAGATTCAGTCAATCCAGTTTCAGGGTCGATTTTCAACTCGTCTCTAGGGGTAGTTCCTGGCAAGAAGACGTTACCGTTGACAAGTTGCATTTCACCCAACAAAGCCATCAACAAGGAAGTCTTACCTGCACCAGTTGGACCGATAACGACATTCAATTTCCCTGCTTTGAAGTCGATGCTGATGTCTCTCAACTTGAAGTCGTTTTCAGAGGCAGCGTTCCATGACAATGTAGCGTTTTCGAAACCGATGTAGGGCGAGTTGGGACCTCTCTCTACTGCCAATTGCTCGTACTTGTCAGTTTCTTCTTCATCCAAGAAATCACTAACTCTGTCAAGAGAGACCTTGGACTGGACAACCAATGAAGTCATATCAGATAACTGGTCCAAGGGCGATCTTAACAACGTGAATAATGATAACGAAGTGAATGCAATGGATGCAGTCAAGGTGTTTCCTTCAACGATGGTGTAACAGTAGAAAGAAATCAAGGTGATTAAAGTAGGTGTCAAGAACCACACCATACCACCAAGACACCATACAAACGATCTCCACTTCAAGTAGCTCAACTCTTCGTTTCTGATGCCCATAACCAGCTCGAAAAACTTGTCTTCCCAGGCAAAAAACTTGATGATTCTGATGCTCTGGAACGTTTCATTTAACTTCTGGATTCTCTTGTCGGTGATGGCAAGCATGTCTTCCTGCAATTTGGACACCCAATTGGCGATTCTGTAGTTAACAGGCAACAATGCAATGATGGAAACCGAACCAGCTAAGGCACTCCATCCCAACAAGTTGTATAAGAGACCAATACAGATGACGAGCATCAAGATGGCACCGACGAAAAAATGCAAGTAGCCACAGATTTCAGACACCTTGAACGCATCTATGGCCATTAAGTTGATAATGGCACCGAGTTCTGCGGTCTTCTTTCCAGACTTTTCCTTTTCGTCCTTCTTGTCGTTTTTGTCAGTCTTGTCGTCTTCAGATTCGGAGTCGTCAGAGACTTCCGAAACAGTGATCTTTCTTCTTAAAGCCTTAGCGTAGACTTCTCCGATTATAATGGCTCTCATTCTAAGACAGACTCTTCTACCGATGAAAAGGGAACATCCAGAAGCAACAGAGTCAAACATCTTGAAGATAGGCATCAAGAAAACAAAGGACCAGGCCAAAGAAGCAGGAGAGCTGGATGGATCCTCGACGTACTCCAACACTCTCTTCAACAACAACGAAGGAGCAAAGACCAAGATGGAATCCAAAATGGCCCAAAATGCTTGGGCAGCAAACAAGTACTTAAAGTGCGAAAACAACTTCCAGGTGAATCTGGCAGTAGATTTGGAAGCCTCAAAGGCTTTGAGAATATAGAGGGAATAGTCGTCGTCTCTCAAGCCCCAGATGTCTTCTTGGTTCATGGTACTCTTACAGGCTCTCCAGATCATCTTGTCCAACCACGAGTAAGTGACAAATTGCCAGACAGAAGAAATGTGTTCAGGAGAAGGTACAGTGCCATCGCTGGTTATATAGAGAGTACAAGGTTTGTCTCCGATTTTGGCAGTGAAGTTCAACACCAAGAGTACTAGCGAGGCAATGAATTCGCTTACATAGTAGAAACGGACATGATCAGAAAGTCTAGAGCCCTGTACGAGGGCAGACCTGAAGGTGAGAAGCGTAGGGAACACGTTGAAGAAATAGAGCGTAGTCGAGTGGACCCACAAGTTAGGCAAACGGACATTGACCTTTCTCAAGTTGATAACTCTGAAAGTAGCAATCACGAGAAGGTATAGCCAGAAGGTGGATTTAACGTATGGAGTCAAAGGTTCGTGTTTAAATTCTTTGGCGGAATCCGCATAAAAGAACAAACTGAGAGCCAATGCAACTTGGAAAGCGACAAGAAGGTATTCGACAACGACTCTAACTCTTTCGTACACGTCTTTGTACACTTCCTGGATTACTCCGTGGGGTGAGCCGTCTTCGTTGGTGTCTGGAAGACGAACAATGTCAAAATGACGCGCTTTTAAGGAAATAGATTCGTTTTGGATGGCAGCAGGGTCTACAGCTCCGTATCCAGTGGAACTGGCCAAAAGGGGTTGGCTTTCGTTTTCGGAAAGACGAATTGACTGGCGTCTCTTGTAGAGCGAGATGGAGGACTTAATAACGAGAATCACGAATGAGATGGAACCCACCACGAGCGGAGGGTAGTAGGCGAGCTTGTTCCGGCCGCAGCGGGTCAAGTCGTCATAGTGCCATAGCAGACACGTCGGTTCAAACACAGACATGGCAGACGGTGGATAAACAGAAATAATTAGGAAGAAAGAAAAAGAGAAGAAGGGTACAAATTGAAAGCAATAATTTTTCAGCGAGCCTTTCTATTATATAATATTAGTACTGTGTGCCATATACGTAATGAGCCTTCTAGGATAAGCAGAAAAAATGCGATAGCGAGATTAGCGAGCGGCATTAAGTAGAGGTAAGAGAAGAGAAGTTTACTAGGAGAAGAGAAGAAAGCGGTGAGATGTAGCATTGAATGGAGTTGGATATCCACTTTTTTGCACTTATTTCTACTTAATCTACTTTTCTGGAGAGAGTTCATAAATGTATACATCTTTTTGACGAGGGCTTCATGTGCTGCTTCATGTCCTGAAAAATTCACAGATAATCTTCAACTTTAGTTATCACTTGTATCCACTACTGGTTCAAGTGCCTTGCGCTCCGGCAGAATTGAGCTCTATCTGCCATTATCCTCTCACACTGTTTGTTTGACTTCGCTCCAATACAGCTTCGGTATTGGTGGTGGTTTAACCGCATGAAAGGTACTATTCCAATAACAAAATGCTCCAGCAAGTAGCGGTGAACAGTGAAAACCTGGCCCCAAAACTCGTAATTCTGTCACTTTAATTCATTCTGTTGATACTGCTCGTTCTGCAGTAACGCCTATCTCCATTGTTTGGGCTTTTTACATCCGTGCTGCTTTTTTCCTATAACAACTAGCGTAGTAGCGATCCCTTCACTGCCAATTACCCCTTGCTGTGCTCCATGACTCATAGACGTTCCCCTCCTAGTCTAGTCTTGTAAGCTAGATTATTGAATCTGCTGCTGTTGCTGCTGCGAAAAAGATGCAATTATTTTTTCTCTCTGCCAAATTATTTTTTTGCGCTCCGAATTTTTCACTTCTCTCCAAGCGGCATCAATTTCATCCAAGGCAAAATGCCAGGTTTAATATGGGGGGCTTCACACAGTTCGAAAGGCGGACTTGTTTGACACTGGGGGATTGTTTCATCTAGTATTGTGTCGCTTGATTGGGACGGATACAATTTTCATGTTTCCGTTTCTGTTGCTAGCTTACAATTATAGTTTTTTCCTTCTTAAAAAGTGGAAAGCTAAGCGACTAGATTCCAAAAGAAGATGGACTTACGATCCTTCAATTATCCAACCCATTCACAGTGAAGTATGCAATTTGGCCTTAACTCTACAATTGCCTTCTTTTTACTATCATACTCTAGTTTTCTGCTATTATCTACTGCTCTATTTTTCTAATCGTACCATTCCTTATTTTATCACACTGAACTAAATAGCCTACAGTAGTAATGTTATCTCCACGTTCCGCTGTAAATTCCAGTTGCTCCACAGTTTCCATCTCTGAGTCATACAGCTTACATAAACTGACCTAAGATTTGCAATCACTAACTATGTACCTTATTATTAAAACCATATTTCTATAGTTATACTTGAACTGAATTCATTGTTAGACAGTAATTGCTGAACTACAATTCTTTCGCTGAACTACGGTTCTTTCCAAAAATCTCAACGTTACCAGCCACGATGGTAGTAACTATTTCTCCAGCGCATTCTTACATGAACCATCTTACAATTAAAATTACAATAATATGTATTAAGTAATGCACAAAAGATTATAAACCCCAATAGAAGTCTAACAATGTTTTACATAAAGAACCACGAAAGCAGCCGTAACACAGACGTAAGATGAGATATCGTGACTAGAGACGTCCATTTCTGCGTTTCGTAGTTCTCTTTTTGCGTTGTGGATCTTATGAAGTTTTCAAACTACCGCAAGATTTAATCTTGGGTCTTTTGAGTACCTCTCAACAAACCGGTTCTTCTAGCAGCAATCAAACCAGCCTTTTGACCGGCAACAGCACCTCTGGAGATAGTAGAAGCCTTACCAATATGTTGATGGTTACCACCACCATGAGGGTGATCAACTGGGTTCATGGCAACACCTCTGGTCTTTGGCCAAGAGTTTCTCTTGACTCTGTACTTGTGGAAAGCTCTACCGGCCTTCAACAATGGCTTGTCAATTCTACCACCACCGGCAACAACACCGATGACACCTCTGGCGTCGGAAGAGATGATCTTCTTGGCACCGGATGGCAACTTGACTCTGGTCTTACCTTCATCTGGGTTGTGTCCAATGATGATAACGTAGTTACCGGAGGTTCTACCTAAAGCACCTCTGTCACCAACCTTTTCTTCGACGTTGGAGACAATGGTACCTTCTGGACAAGCACCCAATGGCAAGATGTTACCGACATTCAAGGAGGCCTTCTTACCGGCGTAGATGAATTGACCAGTGTAGACACCTTCGTTGGCGATGAAGGTCTCTTCTCTCAACTTGTACTTGTATGGGTCACGGAAGACAACCTTGGCCAATGGAGCACCTCTACCTGGATCGTGGAGGATTTGCTTGACGACACCACGGATGTAACCGTGACGTTCAGCATAGTCCAAGGTTCTCAACTTGGCAGCACCCTTTCTCAATCTGGTGTGAGAGGTGAAGATTGAACCAGCACCTTTTCTTTGGTTACGAATAACTCTACCTATACGATGTTAGTACTACTCTTCATAAGTTCATTGTTCATGTCTGATCGAGAATTTTCGTGTTTTACAGAATTTAAGGACTTTAATGGAAATCAGTGAAATCAAGTGGCATTCAAATACTGTAATGTTGCTGCTAGAATTTTGCTCTTCCTATGGATTTTTCAACAGGATTTGCATATCCATAATTGTGAAATGTTGTTTCATATACTAAGTAACTGAAGTGGATCCCACTAGAACAGACCCAAATGGAAAATTGACTACGCCTGATTAATCTGTTTCTTTTCTTTCACTATTATAGTAATTTTTCTCTATGACTTGTCGCCAGTTTGGCATTACGGCATTATTCATGAATATCGAATTCTGTCATTATATCTTTTCATTTCTCCTTTAACTATCTTGTTGAGGATTTATTGGATGTCTGTTTTACACGTTTGCTTCTCGATCTTGGGCTGCGTGAACTGCACTATCTGACATGTACATACCCATTTTGCAATAATAAAGTTGGCTAAGTAATAGAGGAGCTTTGTTAAACAGAAGGTCTTATTTTACTTTTGTTAACTGCCCCAGTGAGTGAAAATTTTGAGAATTTTTTCGCGGAAGAGTATCACGTGACGAAAACCTAACTGCCTGCAGAAAGCTCACCCATAGTAAAGAGAAGTGAAAAAAGCAGTCACATTGCTCTCTTTAACCACGTGACATATATCGAACTACAATATAATTAGCATTTGATATAAATGTTATATTTAGCATTGCTTGTAGGATAGTGTATCTCTACTTGTTGTCTCTACATGTTCTTCATAGAAACTACCGGATTCAAGTATATATTCAAATATATAAGACCGTATTCACAATTTGCACCCAATGGAAGAAATTCAGCTAAGAACTCCGCCAGCAGGACAAACCAAATAATATTATTATCATAAGTACGAGCAGAAGCTCGATGCAACCATGTTGAAAGGAGAAAACATCATCGACTTTCAACGCTTTTTTTTAGAATAATGTGAAGATAAAACAAGGAATTTTAGAAGTAAATATCATGACAGCTACGGGGCCATAGAAAGTAGGAGAACAGGAGCCGACTATGCCTCAGATTCTTCATCCTGAGCAGCTTCGGCTTCTGCTACGGCGACGTCGGCCACAGCTTCGGCTTCTTGGGCCTGCTTTACATCTTCTTCCTTTGGAGTTCTGGCGTCAATAGCAATATCTACAATGATTTCTCTTCCGTTGATTTCCTTTCCGTTAAACTCAGAAACAGCCTGCTTCTGTGTTTCTTCGCTGGAAAACTTAACGAAAGCAATACCCTTATTCTTTCTACGACCGTGGTTCTTCTTCAACACGTGCAAGGGGACCTTTCTAGCAGGAACATGGATCCATTTGGGCTTCAAGTCCTTGAACAAAACGTTCAAGTCCTTGACAGTGACGTCATAGTTGAGATTGGTCACAAAAATGGTATCCTTCGAAGCCTTGCCTTCGGGAGTCTTGTCGTCGCTGGACGAGTCCACGGCTCCGGACTTTGGTGCTGCACCATCGGCTTCCTTTTTGGCAGCAGCAGCCTCGGCCTTCTTCTTGACCTTGTCAGCTAAGAGGGCCTCCCTTTTGGCTCTATAGGCCTCTACTCTGACCTTCTTTTCCTCTTCAGTAGGAGGAGGAACAGCCTTCTTGATGAAGATGTTTCTTCTCTGGAACTTCTGGCCATTGTAGTCGGCAAGAGCCTTGTCTGCATCTTCCTTGGTTTCAAATTGGACAAAGGCAAACCCCAAGTGTCTCTTGAATACCTTGTCACCACGGACGTTTTCCTTAAAAGGAATATCAACTTCGGTGCTAAAAATGTTAGTAAAAAAAACCTAATGAACCCTAGTGAAGATTAAACCAATTGCCCCAACTGTGAAGCGCTAGAATCGATTAAACGACTGCAAAATCATTTTGATTGCAAATCGCTAATCGATATCTACTGCATCCTCCACAGGTCGTGCCCCATCAAATACCATTGTGGTGCCAAAAGGGTGGACATTTTTGTGTACGATTTCCAATAAATGGTACCATTGCAAAAGTGCAGAGAATGTAGCCTCACAGAACTTAACCATATACACCGTGATCGAAGCAGCCAACATTTCCTCTCATTCCATTGCCGTGACAGACACGCAATTGAACGCTTCGCATTCTCTAACTTCTCCGAGTCTCTACTCTTTCTAACTCTTTTCTCTGCTCTTAGTGGCACATCACATGATTCAATCTTCGCTAATAAACTCCATACTATACTTACACATTTAAACCTTCAAAGAACAGCTTCAACTCTTCCTCGGAGGCCTTGAAGTCAACATTGCCCACGTAGATTCTGTCCTCGATGACAGCCTTGGGCGCAATTGTCTCTGTACCGTTTTCAGACATTGTTGTTGATGGATTGCTGGATGAGATTATTTCACGTATACTTTGTTCAATGCTAGTTATCGGTAGAGGCTAGCAGTTCGATTCTTGTGGATACTTTTCGAATTCAATTTCAATTCTCGACAGATATGTTCAGATTCTTCTTCAACCTTCAGACGCGTTCAGACTGAGTTACGATGGTTTGGTGGAGTTTTGTGGAATTGCTGTTCACCTGGTTAAACGATGGCGACTTTTTTTCGATAATAGGATTCATCCTCCTTATATATACACACGTCGAGAATCGGCTGGAGTGTGTAGAGACGGCGCTACCATGTGACATTACCACAGCCAGAGGATTGAATTTGGTGTGTTTGGGCTTGTAGATGTGGCTAAAAACTCTCTCAGTAGTGATTTAAGTGGCTGATATCGTAGCAGTTGTTGGCGAGAAAGCAATCGCTACAAACAGTGGCTGGTTTGATCGACTTGTCGGCCCATATCTCGTGTAGAGTCTTGCGATCGCTGCCCCGATCCGGAATCGCAGCACGTGACGAACTCAGATTTGGATAACTACCTGGGTACTGATAGAGAACAGCATGGAATGTTCTATGGATAAGGATCCGAGAGGTTGACTGGACAGAAGCATCGTGACTTGAATGGTGGGTCAGAAGGTGTGGAATGACACTTTCTGGTTCTTTCCGGCCTCTGCGACGATAAGTGGGTGTTGGCTATTGAGTTCCGGTGATCGGAAATCATTTCCGACGAGAGTATGGGCTGTTATCCACGATTCACCGTAGAAGTCGAGCATGGATAGTATTGGAAGAAATATGAACTCTATTGAGACTCTCTGTATGAAATTGATCATAATTCGCTGTTTCGACTTTTCCAGCTGCTCTGATTTCAATTTTCAAAATCAATTCTATCAATTTTTCACTACAAAAAGTATTCTACTTTGATCTAGTGACGAAGATAAGCATGTATTAAAGAGAGATGTTCAAGACCAACTTCATGAACAGGAAATAGACAGATACAATCTGGAAATGTTTTGCCAGCAGACCACTGTTTGATACGTGCCAAATAGAAAAGACAGGCAAGTCAATTGCAAATGTAAATTCAAATGTCTGCTTAGAGTTAACTTCAGTTGTGTGGACATCTCTATGAGGCTAGATTAGATATGATCCTTAATTAATACTCTCTTTTAACGTTTCTAATATGATATAAGAATAATAAGAATAAATATCAAAACTAAGGTAAACGAGTAATGACCAAATGAACATAATTTTATTTATAGGGAATAGAAGATGCTGACCTACTTGCAACGGATCACAAGCGTGGGAGATTTATACGAGCATGGAACAGAGTTCCACTTCAGGTCCAGTTTACTTCAACTTGTGGAATAATCTTGGAGCAACACAGTCGTTGATGCAGTGCTGCAAGTGGAAGAACTCTTCGATACAGTCTTCCTTGTAGTCCTTTTCAGCGTAACCTTCTTCTTCCATTTCTGCGGTGACTCTTTCGACACACTCGTGGAAGTGGTGGTTGTATGGCTTACATGCTGGAGTTGCGGCACATTCCTCGGTCAATGCAACCAAAGGATCTTCCACTTCATCATCATCTTCATCTTCGTCTTCCTCTTCCTCTTCGTCTGCTTCTTCAGCTTCTTCTTCGGCTTCTTCAGTTTCTTCAACTGGTTCTTCTTCCGGCTATATGTGTTAGTATTAAGACAATGGTATATATAGCAATAGCAATGACAATAGTGAAAACTATGAGTCAAGAATGATAAACGTTACATAATGCAGTGATTGTCGATAACGAAAATGAGTTTGCTATAATAGCACGATAATGAACATTGAAAATTGGAAACTGACAATTAACGGCATGGTTGCAATGAAGTCTACTTTGTAACAAGATGACAGATATCTATGCGATTATAACGAGATGTCGAAAACATTGAATACGAGACTGAGAATGCACCATAGATGATACAAATCAATTACTACACGTCATTCTTCGCTTCCGTGATGAAAAATAGACATCCAGTGAATCCAAACATGATAAACGAACATGACAATCAAAAGTCGTACTCCTTCGGGGATCAAAATGTCATTTGTTTGTCAATTTAAACAACCAAGTCTTGTGAACAATTGGGTAATCAAGTTGCAATTACGAATATGAAATGGCTGAATGTGGGGCTTCACTATTTCGTTCTTTTACCTCCTCTCTTCAGTACACCACTGCATTCGGATATCAGAACACGACTTTGATGGTTGCCTCACAATTTCACCTGTTTCCTTCATTCTCTCTTCTCTTTGTCATTGAGCTTTCAGTTCTGGATACTTACTTCTTCAGCGTAGGCAGCTGGAACAACGGCTTCTATCAAGTCTCTCAAGAACGACATGGCGGATGGACGGAACTACTTAGATGACTCTGGTTTTGACGGGAAAACACAATTAAACCTTGGTAATCTGTGTGGTTAGAAATGGAGGAAGTTTGAAATCTCGAAATCCAATTTTTTTTCACTCACTATGTGAATTTCGCACTCATAGTTAAGCCCATAGTTAAGGAAATATTGGTGGATGGTTTAATGCGAAAAAACGATTATCTAATTGGCTAGAGAGTTTTTCACGTGACTTTGGTGGTGTGATTTTGCATGTGAGCCATAGCACGTGAAAACATCGAATTCTAGTTATACTAATGATGATTTACACTAGTACTACAATACGGCTCATGGGAGCTCATTCTAGCTCATAATATATAGAATTAGGTGCTTGGTACTTTGATATGGATTATTGAAAACTCTTCAAAACTTTTGATGTATATTCTGTCGTATTCTTGCCTCAGCCATTGGGAACCAGAGGTGTTAAGATATGTAGAAGACGGTAGTATAGCTAATATATGGTAAAGTAGACCACGACTAGAGAAAAGCACTTCTATCAGCTTTCATAATCTACTCCCTACTCATCTCAGAACATACTAGATATGCTTGCTACAAATTCTTTCTAAATTTCTATCTAAATTTCTATCTTATGGCACATGTATTAAGTTTATGAGTATTTACAACACATTACACTTAAGAAGATCTGGCAGCGTTGGCAGCAGCCTTTTCCTTCTTGGCAATCTTGTCGTTGGCCTTGGAACCCATGACACCACCACCCCAGTGTCTTCTGGAGTCTTCGTACTTTTCAATGAAGTTAGCGTTGACGGTGGAAACCAACTTGGACAATTCAGCTTCGTCAGCAGCAGAGACTTCGGTCAAAGCAGCAACGGCAGCGGTCTTCTTGTGGACCAAAGTACCCAATCTAGCCTTACCCTTCACGATGGCGTATGGAACACCCATCTTTCTACACAAAGCTGGCAAGAAAACGACTAATTCAATTGGGTCAACATCGTTGGCGATCAAAACCAACTTGGCCTTCTTGTTTTCAACCAAGGAGACAACGTGGTTCAAACCGTACTTGACGACAACTGGCTTTGGAGAAGCATCCTTAGCAGACTTACCTTCGGCAACAGCAGCGGCTTCCTTGGTCAATCTTTCCTTCTTTTCAGCAGCAGTTTCTGGTCTGTACTTGTTGAACAACTTGAAGGTTTGGGCAGCAGTGTTCTTGTCCAAGGTGTTTTGGAATTGGGAAAGAGCAGGAGGAACCTTCAATCTCAAAGACAAGATCTTCTTTTGTCTTTGCAATCTAACGTATTCTGGCCACTTGACGAATCTGGACAAGTTTCTCTTTGGCTGGATGGATTGACCAATACCGAAGTTCTTTGGGGTAGCATCGACCAATGGGTTCTTGGCAGAAGCAGACTTAGCAGTCTTAGTAGCTAATGGAGCTGGAGCAACCTTCTTTCCTTTTGGAGCCATTTTGAAATAGTTACGGGGTTGAGTAGGAAAAGACGACAAACACTTAACTGTAGTGCCAGCCTATTTTTCATATGTATGAAAGTCCCATCAGAGTGAAAAATTCCAGTAGGAATAATGTCGCGCGAAGGGAAAATTTTTCTGATGTCGTGCATGCAGAATGTCGTCCTAGTGCCTAGGGCACGATTTACAAATCTTTTGAGAAGACGCGCTGCACGTGATTAGTGACTGCTTTTTTTGAAATGTAGTGTTGCAATTGTTGTGAACATGTAGTTTTGTATCACTGCAGTTTGTTGTTTGCAGTTTAGTTTAGATTGGGATGTCCGCTTTTAATTGCCTGTTTGGGTGGCGCGGCGGGCATCATTTAGATACTGTAGTCTAACCTGGAACCTGGAGTCGGGACTCCGATTTGTATCTGGATTGCACCCCTTCCTGAGATTACCACATATTTTTGTCTTTCAAATTTGTCCCATTTGGTAGGCTTCCTTTCTTTTGTCACTTTCGTCTGTCAGAAATACATGACGACGCGACATTATTCGTCATTGTTTCTCTGGGATGTGGTGACACAGAATTCATAGATAAGGATTCTGATTCTGTTTGTTTCGGTAGAGGAGCCAAAGGGATGTGACCTGTTCGGTGCAAAAACAGTGAGTCGAATGTCGTGCAAATGACCAGCTTGGATGGAAAGCTGACGAAAATTTGTGACCGAAGAAACGTGAGTCAGAAACTCAACCCGCTTGTCCTGTTGAATCCCCAAGAACCCCCTAAAATCGTGTCTGACGCCTTTTGTCTGACGTCTTTCGCTTCTCGGATGTGGATCTCAGTGATGGCAGTCGCAGTGAAGTGTAAGTCTCCTGGCGCATATCGCATAGTGCAGCTATGTATGCAAAGCAAATATGCAGGCATAGGAATAATGTAGCAGGGGATACGAATCTTGATTTTACGAAATGGATGCAAATATTCTCCTTCAAATTATACGATTTTGTCTTTGTCAAGCAAAGCACCGTATAGTTTCTGAAGCGGACATGTCGTCGCCACAATATCCTCTATATGATTTGTCTACTAGTCGAATCTGTTGTATCAGGGATTGCTATATTAACCATCTATAAAGTAGAGAGAGAACTGAAACATAAAGGGTATACTGTGGTACACAAGTAGATATACAATGGAGAAGTAAATAGAAAAGAAGAATCAGGCGAGCTGTTCTTCACTTATGCTGTAATTTTAGTTTGCTGTAGTTTTAGATTGCAAATCTTATTATCAAGTAGCAGCCAAAGGTAATAAACCAGTATTGAACCTTTTTGAGCTGCTCTTAGGAGGAGCAGTCCATCCATCTGGGATTGCACCAGCCCTTGACGGTGAACTGAGTCTTGGTGAAACCGGAGTTTGGTGCCATGCCGTTAGGCTTAGTCTTGCCGTTATACAAGATACCAGCTGGCTTCAATGTTGGACGCAAAGACAACAGAGTAGAATCCCAAGGAAGATAGTTTCCAGACTTACGGGTAAGCAGGTAGTCGATGTCATCGAGGTCTGCGTTTCCCAAAAAGACATAGTTGTTGCAGTCGATCCCCAACAAAGGAGAATCGTCGCTACGAGGAGGAAGAATCACACTGTTCCACAACTTGTCACGCGACATGTTGGAGATACGACAGACATTGTAGCGATGGTGGAAAACTAACAATTGTGGCTTGTCAGCTACGAGTCTAAACAACTCTGTTTGGTTCACATTGGTATCGCCACTGCCGAAGCTGGCAGTGTTGGGCAACGTCTTGGAGTTCATTCTGGCGTTGTAGTCAAAAGCGTAGAGTCTCAAGAACGACGAGTTGATTCTATTGTCTCGGTTCTTGAACGATTTACAAGATGGTGTCTTCAACGAATCGTACTCTACATCATTCGAATCGGCACATTCAAAAGTCGTGAGTTCTTGATGCAAACTCTTTTCATCCTCGTCGTCCTCTGGCTCTTCTGCTTCGTGAACATCTGCCAAAACGGCCCAACGCGAACCTGAAGCGGATGCAGCTATAGGAGGTAAAACATCGTCCGTCATTCTGGGAGTCTCCTGAAGCAAAGAGTAGGTAGATAAGTTCCTTTGCAAGGAATCTTTCCAGGATCTGAATGAGTTCGTGAGCTTTGATATGGGTGAAGCTTTCTTCTTCAAATCGAGACTGTCTTGTGTTTTCAATACTTTATAGAGAGACTCGGTGGAAGAAGACTTGTGCAAACTGCGGTGTGTGTCGTTGCTACTTATAGTAAATGCTGGTGACGTTTCTGTGGTGGCAGTCATGGCTGAGTTGGTTACAATAGATGGCGCCGCAAAGGAGGCAGTTTTGGATACCGATGTCGTTGCCAAAGGTGAAGATGACGAAATGTAGGACGAGAACACAGAAGGCGCAGATGAAGATAGCGAGGATGTTACCGACTTGGGTATGTTGATCACAGAGCCATAGCGAGAGCTTTTGGAAACGTACGAGAAGCTGTGATGATTGTTGTTGTACGAGAAGTAGCAGTAACAATTTCTATGGGAAGATGCTGAAAGCGAAGAAAGACGATCAGTGGAAGTGGAATGCGACGACTCTGAACTGAGTGAGTAATCGTCGTAAGAATAGTCGTCTTCGATTTCTTCTTCTTCGTCGATGTCAACCTCTTCTACTTCGGCATTTTCGCCGTCTACATTTTCAAAATGTTTCACGTCGTCTTCGTTTCCAAGATGGTTGTAGTTTGCTTCATATTCGTATTGGTAGTAGTCAGGACTTGGGTTTTGTGGTGCAAACTCATTGAGAGGGTGAGCTGCTACTTGGGTTCGATTCACTTGGTGGTTTTTATTTCTCAGACGTTTGGAACCTCTATAGTTGGTTCGTTTGTTGTAGAGAGTCGACTTGATAGACGTTATGGTGACGGAGTTTCGAAGGGGCAGTATACACTGTTTTCTGAGTCTGTTCTCAGCGTCGTACTCTTGTGTCGCTATAGGAATCGCCGGAGAGTACGCCGACTGGCTTTGGATGGAAATGGCCATTGTGGGGGTAGCTTTCTGGAATACAATAATGCGATAATTTCGATCTCGGAGTTGTTTGGGATTTCTCAGGAATTTATAGGATTTCTAGAATGGGACGGAGCCGTGTGACTAGATGAATAGATAAGAAAAAGCAAGATAAGTCACGATTTTCACGCTGAACAAACGAAGAACAAGCTCTAAGAATAAATACAACTAACAGGCAAATTCAGAGCCGTGCAACTCAATCAGTAAATCTGGAGGGCCATACAAACGACTCTTCCTCTTGAACACCAGGAATGTTGAACATTATATAGAATGGAATTCTGCCTGTAGGAGCAGTTCAGGTATCAGGTATTTTTTAGCAGCAGCAGCTCATCCTAGAGTGCAGCCTGCATGCAGCCTGCGGAATCTGTTGGCACCGTGAGGTGGATGTCGTCGCGGCGGCGTGTGCACGACATTTAACATGCGGCCAATAAGAAACTAACCAAAAAATGTCTGCGTCGTAACGGTTGCACTAAAATATCCCGCAAAGCTGAACAGGGCAATGTCGCGGGCATGGAACCGCCCATAGTTAGCCAAGTGCGCTGCGGATGTCGCCGAACAAATGGAGATCTCATGTTACGTGGTACCGTTTCAGAATGTGGTCGTCTAAATGTCGTATGTGTTTTATCCAAGTTCCAAGTAGGGAAAGCTTATCTCGAGCCCGGACTGTGTGTGACATGACAGAAGATTCTTAAAGAGACCTGGACATTATTTTCAGCGCACATTCGTCTGACACTGAACTCGAACACAGTCAGACATTTCCCCTTTCTGCTATCCGCTATTGCTGCATTACATCAGCGTTGTGCGCTGAAGGAGCGTACGACATTTCCCGTAGTGTTCTGCAGCGAAAATCGCCCTCTTACATTCAGCCCATGTATTTTTTATGCTCGCTAGCGTCTTTGGTGTGCATATTGCGTACTTTCTCGGCTTCTCCGCTGCCATTCAAATCCCCGGCCTTGGTGGCTTCTAGGAACAATGGGAAAAGTTGCCCTACCGAAGATGGGCCCACGGCCATTGCCCAAAGTTAGAAACACACCACAGAATGCCAGTGGCCTTCTGCACAGACGAGACGAGAAAACCTTCGCTGTTCCTGACTTGGACGACCTGAACTGGCATAATTTCATTGGCTCATATTGGAATGCTAACTGAATGAAAAGTGCAGTCGGAGCCGCTGCAGTTACTCAGAGTAGTTAACTATGCGGATCGTTCCGCCGGAAGTCTTGTGATCCGCTAGTCGCATGCATTTTCCACTTGTAGTGTCTCTAAGCGAAGCGACATTGCCGGAAATGTCAGAGCAAGAGCAAATGTCGCAGATACGACCTCTCTGTCTAGCGGGATTTGACTTCCATCTGCCGCCAGTAACCGCACTCAGGTGCAAGACCGGCAGTTGCCAAAAAAAAGATCTAGCAAAATGTCGCGGCTACAGCCCATGCCGTTTATGCCATTATTGGGAACCCAGGTAACAGACTCTACTTTTACGGCAATAACGTCAGAAGGACGTTGGAATGCATGGGGTTGACCGTCTGGGCCGAGCCGGATGGCTGTGATGTATCACCAGACCAACAGCCGAATCTGGATCCTGATCTGGCCAGGCTGGAGGATTTGGTGGGAAGAAAAGCAAGCAAAGCCAGACCAGACCCCAGATGAGATTAGATATCATCTACAAACTGAACTACCGTGCTAGTATGGTCGTATTGTAAAATTACTATAATGTAGCGAAGAGAAAATGTAAATAAGAGGTGCATGTTGTTCACATAATTATCACGAACTGGTAGCTAGCCATTAGCTGGTAGTGAGCGATACGCCATCGGCTTCTGGCAGAATGTTTCACCATAACCGAACTCCAGGAGCCACTGCTGGATGAACACACCAGCTGCAAGCTTGATATATACTTGTAAACAGAAGAGAAACAGACGTCATGAGAGTCTACTTGGATAATGGACCAGGCTCTTCCTGACTCAATAGTCTCTCATGATAATCTAGAGTAATGTTCTTCTTGGAGACTCGTCGTGATCTTCGGTATCGTCCAAATCGTCCAAATCGTCCAAATCGTCCAAATCGTCCATTTCTACATCGTTGTGGCGGATATCGTTCTCTACCCTTTGGTACGCCTGGCCATCATTCTGGTGTCTCTTTCGTGAAATCTTGAACGGAGACTTGTAGTTGTAAAAGCTCTCGAACACAGAGTCCATATCCTCTAGCTCTGCACCCTTTGTCTCTGGATAGAAGAAAATCACCACTATCACCGAGATGATACAACTACCAGCCGGGAATAGATAAGTTCCCCAGCCCAATCTCTGCTGTAGAATTGGCGTCATCTGACCCACAACAAAATTGGCAAACCAGTTTGTAGCCGTAGAAATAGAAACACCTTTCGATCTAACTGCCAATGGCATCACCTCCGGCGGGATCAAGAATCCGATAGGACCCCAACTGTAGCCAAAAGATGCATTGTAGATTATCACCAATACCGCAACCATAGACGGTGTGAACGACTTGTCTAGTAGAATTACCACCGCAATCAAACCAATACATATTCCCATAGATAAACCCCCGGATATCAAAATTGGCTTTCTACCCCAATGATCCACGAGAAACCACGGAGGAATCGTACTGAACCAATATACTATAGAGTTGATGCCTGTCATAAGTAAAGCCTTGGAGTTGTTGAAGCCTGCTTCTTCAAATACCATGGGGGCATAGTACGAAATGATATTTATGCCGTTGAACTGTGCAAAGCCAAGTGCTGAACAAGCTATAAGCACTCGGGTCATGTAGTTCTTGAACATATGTTTCCAAGTTCGTTCGCTCTTAGGTGTAGTTTCTCTTTCTAACAAGATGGAGTTTTTGATCATAAAGAACTCTTCACGTGGTTTGTTATCATCTAGATGTGAATCATAGAGCAACGCTAATACATGGAATCCTTGTTGGTCCTGGTCTACATCTAATAACCAACGAGGTGACTCGACAATAAAAAATCCCCCAACAAAGAGAACAGCCGCTATCACCACCTGGATGAATAGAGGCAATCGCCAGGACAAGTGGGCAAAGAAGCTATGAGGCTTCTCCCTTGCATCACCTATATCTTGAATAAAGTAGCAGAAGTAATCGGCCCATACACTGAGAGCATAACCAGTGATATTTCCCGTGAACTCTCCACACACCAACTTGCCTCTTTCTTCGCTGGGACTAATTTCGCATTGATAGGACGGCACCATAGTCGATAGAACTCCTACACCCACCCCAGAAAGCACTCTACCAACTGCAAACACATACAAGTTAACTGCAAAAGTCTGCAACGTTCCACCAATTATGAACACAAATGTTCCAGCCAATATTGTTCTTTTTCTGCCCCACTTATCCAGTATACCTGCTACCAAAAGCGATGATATCATGGCTCCTATCTCTAGAATAGAAATTACAAACCCGATTTCACTAGGGCTGGGGTGGTTGAAGTACTTAATAAAGGTGTCAAATGTCAAGATACCAGAGCAGACTCCTTGTTCATAGCCAAAAAGAGAAACAAAAAGTGAAACAAACGCAGACGTGAAATAAACCAATCTAGTCCCCTTGAACTTGAGCTTCGAGGTATAGCCTTTTGAGTCGAAGTCAATGTCTTCGTATTTGTTTCCAAAATCGTCTATAAACGAATCCTGAGAATCTCTTCCGTCGCTTGCACTCCCAGAAGATCCGGGTGTCGAATTCGAACCTTTAAATATGTTCTTCCTGTTAAACCGGATTGGTTTGGAATCATCTTCCAAGTCAAAGTCGTCTTCCGTTTCAAAATCTTCTTGCTTTTTAGTAATACCTCTATCTTCTACTTGCTCGAATTGTTCGATGTAAGGCTTCAGCAGCAGCGAGGTGTCTTGTATTATGATGGTTGGAATGCTAGATGCCGTAGTAGTCGATGTAAAGTTCGAATCAAAGGATGAACGTCTATTGTTTTTGATACGAACATCTGTTCTTAAGTTTTCTGAATTTTCGTTTTCGTTTTCGTTTTCGATATCATCTTCATTTTCGTATTCATCTCCATTTTCATTTTCTAGTTCGTCTTCTAGACTGAAGAGTGTCTGTTCCTCCAGATTCAAAGATGCTGGTGGCATTCTCTCAACATGTATAATGGAATGCGATGTCTATTAGCAAATAGTAACTGAAAATTTCCAGATTTAACTATAACAATAAGGTCAGTATTTTGTTAAAGCTTGAAGAGCTCTCGTTAAGAAATACATACTATGTCTGAGTTCTGGTAAAAGAAGACGAAACCAAAGAGTATATTTAGATCCTTATAATTTCTATGTTACAGGTTTGAGCGTGTTTGCAGGTTGAGATTATGCTTAGTCCAGAACTAGAATGTGACGTCATAAACGACCACACAAACACCACGCAATTATAATTTGCTCCAGCTCAATTAATCCCACGTTAAAGTGGGGAATCGGCCAAGGCAGAAGTATTGTATTGTCCCGAAGCAGGCGTTCTTGCTTTTCTTCCTTTCAGTGATAGCAGGTACTTATTGTGTCTCGACTCGTGGATTTTTTAGGTCGCCAAAAAATAACGCTATAAAATACTCTTATTGCTGCGAAAATATATGCTCAGCAGGTCAAAAGCGTCTTATCAAGTCTATTTCAGGTTTACTGTAGCTCGTTTCGCAGCCACTGTAGTTCACAGGTATGTTTAGCATAAGTTATAAGCCTTGAGATTGGATTGTGTACATGACACCTATATAAACATAGCTCCTATCTCAATACACTCGAAGACAGGGCTTTGCAATGTAGATCTCTCTACGATATTTTCGATGTTGGAAATGATTCCTGAACACTGATAAATCATTCAAACTTGAGCTGATGTATGCGTCTCTACATTTAGCAATACAGTCAATCATATATGAAATTTTATTTAGTAATAACTCTGTCTAGGTGTTCTATAGGAGTAGATGCGGGGCGTGAAGGCAGCCTATTTACGCTTAAGGTAGCTTTCGATGTAGAATGCAGCAAACAATGCAGTCAAAGGAGCCAAGTAGGCCACGTTGATCAAGACAGGAAGGGCCTGGTCAGGAGTGCTAATGCAACTGATCAAACGCAAGTTGTCTTCACTAACGTATTCCGAGGTATCGATGATCCACACAAAGGAGTGCAACACAGCAATACTTCCACCGACAACGAACTGCGTGATTTGCATCGAAGTCAATACTCTTTTGAATAACGTTGGAACACGGATATGCAAGCAGCTCAAGGAAAAGTAAAAGTACATCAACGAGTGAATGAAAGAGTTGAACACAACAAAAATCCAGATAGGAGGCGACTGGAATCTGATACCAGCCCACATACACATCATGGCACCAGCATGGTGGTAACTCTGCAACAACGAAGAGGGTCTTCCTTTCAATAAGATGATAATAGTATCAATGACTTCGTAGAATTTGGAAATGTAGAACCACCAACCAAAGACCTCAAGATTGTGATGGTCGTTCGAGATGATTCTAGAAAAGACACCTTGCTTAGAGTCACAAACAGACTGGAAGAACAACTCAAACTTCTTGAAAGTGTAGGTGTCTCTGTTCAAAGAAGCGTAGAAGGTTGGTAAGATGTCGCCCTTGAATACTCCCATGGTGTTAACGATCGAAGCTGTCATGCCGATAAAGGTCCAGACAGAATAGACACACAAAAAGATGTTGTGCAACAAGACAAAAACCTTGAAAAGAGGATTTCTGGCGATGGCGTAAGGAGCAGCAGGCACTCTTTTAGGTTCCTTACTGGACTTCTTCTCAGAAGGGTTCTTCTCGTAGTACTTTCTCAACTGTCTATTCTTGACAATTGGGTTGATGAAGTGAACCGAGGAGAAGTAGACTATAGCAATAGTCAAGGGAGTGGTCACATTCATAGACGAGGCAAAGATACTCGACAACCATTCTGAAGTGAACGGACTGGATGGGACAGGAGTGTCCAAAGTAGGAAAGTGCCATGCTGAGGCATCAGGCAAGCCGAACTTAACCAATCTGGAAGACATTTTTGGTGAAAACGTGAAAAAGTGACTAAATGAAGATAAAAAGATTGAGAAAGATTGAGAAAGAAGTTTATAAGTTGCAGATCAAAAAGATCAAAAGACCGGGAATTTCGACACCGAAATAAAAGTATAAAGCAAGCTCACAAAACGAGAGTGAAAAATTATTGAGCCGTTCGGAGTTGAAGTCTTCAGACAGCCGTAGTAAAAAATCCCAACCTACAAACTCGAGCAGAACAATAAGAGAAATACAACAAGATCTAAAGCCCCATCGGTTTGGAAAACGTCCGCTAGTTATACTAACCTCACACTACCATTTCACACAAACGGACTATCATTAAGCATTAAAAAAATTCGTGGGGTTTTTTGGTGAAAAATCCATCGAAATGCGAAAAATGTTGGACGACCCAAAACGGAAATTCCACCGCTAATATGCCCTTGGTTAAGCAGTACTGATTCAAGTGAAACTCTGGCCGATTCATGCAGACACAGATCCGCTACAAACTCCAATGGCCCTCATTGTTCATTCAGCTCATATTTATTTTTGTCACATGTTGTCTGGTACCCTTTCTAAAATCTGTCTGGATCTGTTCCTCGGCTTAGTGCGTAATTCTATCTGGCTCTGGATCTTCGGATAGATTGTCTTTCTCTTCCCACATTCTCTAACTAGTATTGTGAGACAACTTTTCTTGTAGCGCGGTTATGAGTTCTTCATCTCCTGTTCATGCCAAGTCCGACTCTGTTGAATCTGGTAGCTCTAATTGGTCTGGAGCCACTTCAGCCGAGGTTTAACGTCACGTGTACCGAATATCTGCGGCTCAGAGTTCTGATCTTGGGAATAGATGCAAAATTATTTTTTAAATGCAAATATTTTTTGGGTCTTTATTTATTTTTGCAATAATTCACTTTTTGCAAGTACAAGCTCTTCTGTTCTGTATCGTGTATTTCTTCTATAGTACAAAATGTAAAGGAGTTTATGCAAAGTATTGTACCACGTTATTGTGGCCATTATAGTGTCCGTTTCTCACAGGAGAGCGGTGCACATCAAATTGCGGAGAGTCGACATAAATCATTTTAGTGTCTGGAGCAACCATTTTGGCTGCAACAATCGGAATAGGCTGGAAAAGTTGGGTACCAAAACCGCTGAAGTTGTTGTAGTGTACCTTTGGCTGTTTAACAGGAGACTTGTGCTTCTTGTATGCTGGTTTGTTTCCCTGATTGTCTACAGCCTGGTTGGAAAGCAGTCTCAAAGCCATAACGTTAGGCTTTACGGTTTCAACCAATGGGTTGAACTCTAAGGCTTTCTTGTCCAAGATCAAAAATCCATGTTGCCTTAAATACAACGTCAAGGAGTCAATGGCAGGCTTCAAGCTCTCTTCGTTGTAGTAACTAAGAATGATCTGGTGGTAATCCTCGGTGCTGGAAGCAGTATTTTCGTTGCTACTGCTTCTAGCAATTGGGGTGCTGTTGACAGAGATCTCAACTCCAAGCAAAATCTTGAAGGGAACAATGACGTTGTTGTAGAAATCTTGTTTGTTAACACCACTAAAAGTCTCTTCGAACTTTCCAACGCTCATGGTGACCTTAAATTCGTAGTTCTTGGGTAACATGGCTTCTATTTGCTTGAAGCAGTGTTTTGTGCGAGCCTCAGAACCCTTGATCTCAACGATAACATCATTACCCTTGAATTCTTCGATCGAAGTAGGGAAGTTGATGTAAGTGTTGTTTTCGTTCTCTAACTCGTTGATGATTTGTAGCTTGTTATTGTTAATAAGAAGCAAGTAGTGGCTCTTGAGTAACTGAAACTTAACAGTGTGGTAGACTGTAGTAGTCGCATTTGGGAATGACTTTGGTGGGTTATTGTTTAAGCAACATTGGTACACTAATTGATCAATTTCATTCTTGACCAACTGGATGTTCTTGCTGTTTTTACGAGGACATTTGATCAAGACGTTATCATATCTCTTGAACGAATAAATATTCTTTGAAGTTGTACCAGAAACAGTGCTGGAAAACTTGATGAAGACGTTGTACTTCTTCATGATAGATTGGATAATGGATCCACCATTTCCAATGATCGACTTATGAAATACTTCTGGGATGTTGAATTTCAATTCAGAAGGTAACTCCATTTCAATTAAGTCCAACCCCTTTAAAAGTACAGACATATTTGTACCTTCATAGATTTCAAAGTCAATATAAAAGTTGTACTCATTAAATGGCGAGAACTTGATCATAGGTAATTGGTTCAATTGGTTCATGATCTTGATCAACTTACCGTTCTTCTTGCCACTGATAAAATCTCTTTGGTTGTTGTGTAACTCCAAGCGTAATTTCAAAGTATTGAAGTCAATACAAGGTGTAGCAGCCATGTCATTCAACAATTGTTTGATTTCCCCAGAGTTACCATTAATATCTATACCAAATCTGTTAGAAGTGATCACACAAGTCTTTCTGTCTTGCATCAATTGAATTAAATTGTATTCGTTAAGTTGGTTAGCGACACAGTTGAGCTGAACGCAGTAATAGCTTGTGCTGAGTAAGTTGACTTCCAACACTGCTTCATTCACAGCTTCCAATGAACAACCTTGAATTAAGATTTTGCAGTTGTTCTTTTCCCCCAAGCTAGGCATTTGGATGAAAATCCCGTGCTTGAACATGATGTTGAGGATCTCAGATTGATTGTACAATGTCATCAAATCTATCTTAACTTTGGTAAGTTCAATTTCTTTGACAATGATATCGTTTCTGAATCTTTCTTCGGAGATCTTGTCGATGATATTCTTGGTCAACAAAATTTCTGGAATGGTTTTGGCTGTGATCCACAACTTGACGTTGCTTGTATTGCTAAAGATTTTGGAATTAAACAAGCTTGGTAACAAATCTGGAATGTAGATGTTGCTGTTGCTCTGCTTGGCAACCTGGTTGAAGTTGAACAACTGGATTCCTCCAATCAAAGGAATCATAGACAACTGGATATCAATGGAATCCAAAAAGTAGTTATTCAAGATGTTGTCAATGAGAATTCTCAAAGAAGATTCGGTGATAGTGATATTGTCCTGGCTGCCCAAGACATGAATGTAGTAGCCGGAAAGAGCACCAATACCGTCTTCTTGGGTCATTTTGCTGTTGTTGATAACAATTTCAGTGTGGTACTGTGAACACAACTTGAACAACTGGGAAGTGAACTTCTCGTTGATCGCCAAGAACTCCCTTTGAGAAATCTGGATAGTTTTGGTGTTGACTTGGCTATATCTCAGCAAAACTTCGGATTTGGAGTTACGGATAAAGTCCTGGTTTCCATGAATCGAAACAGTGATCAACTGGTTCTTGATCTTGGGTTCCATGATGGTGATATAATTGGAAGTAGACTTCATTTGAATTTGGTGCAAGTTGATTGAGTTGACAATATCATGGAGTGGTATTAAATTGTCCACCATTCTATAAGAGGCTCCCAGTTCGCTGATATAATCCCTCCATAATCCATTGTTGGACTCGAAGTAAGTGCTGACATTGGGATTAACTGCCTTGGGGTCTACGACAAAAAAGTACTCAAGATTGAGTACGGAGACGTTCATGACGGATGTTAAAATGTGAGATTCGTTTCAAGGATGCAAATAGTACAGGCAGACAAGCAGATAGAAAACAAAAGTAAACGACAAAATGAGAAGTGAAATAGCGTTGAACAGCGTGGTGAACGGGTATTCAGTGATTTAGTGTGGGTATAAGGTAGATAGTTTAGCTGCGAAAACTATTTGGTGTATTTGGTGGAGCAAACTCTACAAGCCCCAAATCAATTGTTGCTTGACGAAGGTTGTCCTTGACGGTGGTAAAGTGGAGACTGAGAAAATAATATGTGATCTGTTTTCAGATGCAAATCTGGATTGTTCAAGATATATATACTCCAGCTAAAGCCCTTCGCTAAACCTCCAGTATAAGAGGGAATGTATGTTATTAATTACATACATAAAAAGTACGAATCGGGCAATTTTTAGTTTTAGAAGCTTCTGTCAATTAACTTATCCTGGACTAAATAACTAAAACTCACCAGCGCTTCTTTGACCTGCTGTTTATTTACTTTTGGTATGGATCCAGTAACTCGAGTCAATTCTATTAGGCAATCCATCGTTGGTTGCTGATCGAGTTCCCTGTTTGGGAATTATCAAAATAAGTCTGCGCATAGTGTTGCAGATAAAATTCCCCAATTTGGCTAAGTAATGAGATGCAAATTCCCAACACAGTATAAGGTGCAAAACAAAGACTCACATCCATCGACTAAAACTTCCGTCACGCAAAAGGAATGTTGATTAAAAGTGTAATTAGTTGAATCGGGACAGTTGTTGGTGACACCCGTTGCTTCTGGCTGTGCAGCGTATCTATATTGTTAGTCTCCAGTTTCACTTTAAGGTACAGTCTCTAAATCAGAAGTTAGTCCTATCACGAACCCCTGATGCATGTTGTTGTTAAAGCTCCAAATAGCTCGAGATATCTCATATATTGTTGCATTACCATATATGTTGAATATATCTGAAATTGGATATCGAAGCTACTGCGGCATTGCAGAAGACTCAACACTTTTTGCGGGGGATGTTTCTAGTATTGTTTATGTATATTTATTAAAATGGCTATTAGTGTTACGATTAAGATTACGATTAAGATCAGAGTTGCATGTACTCGGGTTTTGAACATCCTTGTAAAATATTCTGCTGTTTTTTTCGATAGTTGCAAAGTGAAGCTTAAATACCTTTGTTATCAAATATTAGTGTGGGCTTGTTGGATTTCTCAAGCTTCTATTTGTGGGTAAAATGTCATCAAGTTAACTTTATCCCGAGAGAATACTGGTAAAAAAACATTCGATATTCTCTGCCTTGTTAACTCTATTCTGAAAGAAGTTTGGTAGATCGCTGTCGATTCTTTCAGATTTGCCTGTATTTCTCTCAAAGTTGAAGAATTTCAAAGCTTTAGAGAGAATCTTTCGATAGTCTCAGATATACAATTCTTGCTAACAGTTTCGTAAACTCTATTTGCTCCTCTCGATTTACTAACTATGACGAAAAAACTACTGTAACCTCTTGCTGTCCCAAACATACACCATTTCGTCCCAGCCTGTGGACGCCACCCAACCTGGTTCTCCCCACAAACTGTAGTCACAACCAATGACAAACTCTTTGTGCTGCCCCATAACACCCTTGCAGCCTCCATTTTTCATGTTCAAGAATCTGGCTCTCTCGTTAGACTCATCTCTCCAAACTCGCACGGACATATCGTAGGAAGTACTGATCAATTCCTGGCCATCGTGAGGAGACCATTGTACTTTTCTAACAGCAAACTGATGACCAAGAAGTTCGTTCAAGGGAGTAGGACCTCTGATGTGGTACGCAGGCATAGGAGCATGGGCGTGTGGTTGGTCGATTTTGGTGATCATCCTTAAGTCCCATATTCTCACTGATTTATCAGTACCAGCTGATGCTATAATCGTGGGCTTGTACTTGTTCCAATCACACGAAAGGGCTTCAAGACCCCCGTGGGCAACGTAATCTATTTGTAAGGGTCTGGGTGCTCTTATATCCCATATCTGAACGTGGGAAGATCCATTTACACTAACTACAGTTGATGGTGAATGCGGAGAAAAGGTAGCGTTATAGATGCAATTAGCTGTGTTCACATGTTGCAGCTGTTGATGTTGTTGTTGATGCGATAAAGGTGGTCTGGCAGTCAGCTCTACAGGCAGAGATTTGGTGGTGAAGTCCTGTGCATGGCTCAAGGTCAAAAGCGAATCTGGACGCTGTGGTGACCACACTTTCATAGATCCGTCCCAGCTTGCAGAGATGAAGTTAGTTTTATCCACCAAGTTCCAGTTGACAGAGAAAACTTCTCTCGTATGCTCCTTCCAGTTCATGACAGGGAATTGTCCCACCGTCAAGTCAAACAATTTTATGGACCCATCGCCGCTGGCTGCTGTTACCTGATTTTCGTGAACCTCACTCCACGCAAGATCGAAGAGTCCGTCCTGGGTTTCCCACGATGTCTGTTCTACAATGGTGCCGTTGGGCTCTATATTCAATATAAAGAGCCGTCCATTACCGACCAATCCATAATTAGCAGCTGTAGCCACAGCAAGCTTGTTATCGAAGTATGGCGAATATTGTACTCCATAGCCGTTGTAACCTCTTGTTCTGAACGGAAGCATGGTGTGAGAATAGAAAGGGGTATTTCTTGATGGTTATTTAGTTTTTCAATAATCTGAAAATCTATCTCCAAAGCTTATCAATTCCTTTTGAATATATACAAGCAGAAACAGCCTTTCCTGGTCCCAATGGCTGAATGACAAAGAACCGAGGCTCTAAAGGATGGTTAATTTTTGTTAGTCAGATTCGACTGAATCATATTCGGTCACGTGAGTTCGTTGAAAAAATCTGGAGAAGTGATTGCGAAATTTTCCTAGAGTGCAGATTGCGTATAAACTTGTATAGAGATTCATACTTGGGACAACGATTCTACTACAATTAATAAAACAGCTGAATTTTCTTATTGGGAGACACTGTCTAATCTCAAAAATGAATTTGCAAGTGCTCTACCTTTGCTTTCATCTAAAATTTTTTTGAATTTTACGCTGATGGAAAAGCTGAAATAAGCAGAATACACGTGAACTGTCATAGTCTCAACTATCCTTAACCGTTGCCTGAAAACTCTTGTATTCTTAACTTTTACTATTTTGAGCTACGTTCTCTTGCTTTGACCATTTCTATTCTGCCCTTTAACAATACTCCAAACATATAACATTATTCTTTTATTAGTATATACATGCTCTAAATATCTAATGTCTTGACATCCAAATACTTGATGATGTCCCAATACTTCTCGTCGATCTCTTCCTTCTTAATTAAGCCAAAACTGATTAGCTCGCCGACAATAATAGCAACCTTCTGCTGTGAGTACTTCAAGTAGTCGAAGTCATCATCACTAGAGGAAATAGCCTCTTCTACAACTACGTTTCCGTCCAAAGACACAGACTCTACACCAGTGATGATGTTGTAAGTACTGTCTATACCGTCTTCAGCAAATCCGTTAGGATTAGGCGATGCAGGGGAAGAAGGCTTGAGTGGACCATTCTGGATTACTCCCCAGAGACACCAGAAAATCTGGACAGTGGCTCTCCAGTAGATGCATTCGTTGTACATCTTTTTGATTTCGTACTGGATCAACTCACTGGCATCGGCTGTCCCATTCAAGAGCTGCTCTGGAGTATTTGGCGTCTTGAGGTTGGAAGAGGGGAATTGGAAGTCGTATTCGATGTAAGACTTGATCAAATTCAACTGCTGCAACTGAGTAGGGTACTTGTCTTCATGGATATAGTACGACTTCTCTTCGTCATGATAATCAGCCATCCACTCTGAGAAATGGTTTACCAAGTCAAAAGCCGGGAAGTTAGCTCCAGAATATTCGAAGTCAATTACAACTAATTTACTATCGTTTTTGTTAGAGGTAGACTTGATTACAGGAGTCGACTCGTCCGTAGGAGTAGATGGAACCGGAGTTTCTACAAGTATATCCTCTGGGTTGAACGATTCGTGCAACAAGAGGTTACCGTACTGGGTATCGTTGTGACAAAACTTGTAGTTGGACGAAAACGATTCCTTGTCATATTTATCAAAGAGCCAGTTCTTGTAGAGATTGACGATTTCCTTGAATCTCCCGAACTCTACAAAAAACACGTCTTTGGGGTCAAAGTTGTTCTTGGTGTATCCTGGCAAGTATTCTTCTTCAAAAAGCTTTAACCATTTGAAGATCAATCTCCAAGCTGTAGGCAAATCGGACAAAACATCATGAAGGTCTAATTCGATTTTGTAGTGCAAGTCCTTCATTCTTCTACCCAACATCTGGGAGATAATTTCGTCTCTGATCTGAACTTTGTTCAACGTGATGAATCCGTCTAAAAACTGCTCGAATCTACCATTAGCGAAGATTCCAAGAAGTCTAGGACCGATTCTCTTTTGTGACAACTTGATTAAAGTAGCTAATTCCAGGTCTCTATCGATGAGTTCTTCGACGTTTTTACCGTACACTCTCAATAACAAGGTTGGCAAGCTCAAGTTCTGTTGGCTGTCGTAGTACTCGATACGGTAGATGGAGTTCGTGAGCGCACCCGAGATTCTATTCACCACCAAGTTGGATATGGTCAACTGTCTCTTGTGCCATTTCGAAATCTTCAACGTCTTGACCAAAGCAATCAAATCTTGTTTGAAGAAATCGAGCGGCAAAGAATTATCCAAAGTCGCTGAGACAGTTGGGACAGATTTTTCGTGGTCGATGTTGGTAGGCGTGACAACTAACTTCGTTAAAGAAGACGACGATAAGGATCTCTTTCCAACAGACGGTCTTCTTGTAGAAGAAGTGGATCTCGAGTTGGCAGTCGAGTTTCTTGTTCTCGAACGGGATCTAGACCGTGGCTGGACGGAAACGTTGGCTGGTGTGATATCCATTTTAGAGTGAAGATTAAGAAATGAAATGGATTGTGAAAATTTGAATAACTACAAGAAATATAAGGTCAGTAGAGAAAATCTCCGAAACACGATAAAAGCTTCAGAAAAAGGATGCAAGACACTTAGACAGTATGCGGACTAGGAATAAGGCTATGACCAGCTGTTAGCACGATATCTTGGCCGTCGCTTAGCTGTCCTGATAACGATCTGTGGAGAACAATAACAGAGCAAAAAAAGTCGAAAAAAATGATCGAAAAAAGATTGAGAAAAATCCTGATAAAGCGAGATTTGATCAGCTTAATCCCAAAACCAGACGCACGGCCATTTGTATGTCTTGTGACATCAATGGAGTGCATGGAGATAAACCATTCTGAATGATAAGAAACAGTTTGTCTCTATAGTGGATACAATAAATAGAAGGTACGATAAATAGGAGGTATAACCCGAAGTTGCACTAAACAGAGGTGTTTGGGCGAGAGCGATAAGCTTCTCGAAATATTTCACCAGCTTAATTGACACTGCGCAAATTTGTATCTTATCTGAAGTATATGGTATTTGTATTGGATGAACTATACGATCATCGAAGGATTGGCTTTTGATAGGGATCAAAATGTGCAACTGAAGATCACCTTGCCTTGAAGGTTCTTCCACTATTACATTGGAATTGACTTCCAGCTTTTTCTTTTTCAAATTTTTTAGGATTTTCGCTAAAAATTCCATTTATTAAATGGTTGCGAAATTCTGATTATATTTCCAATATTATTCAATTTCTTTAAGGAATATCATAGTAAGGGAAACAGAACAATCTCTGACTCATGGACTAGACCTGAGTCTACTTTCAAACCAAAAGTATTCTTTTCATATTTTTCTGTTCGATTCTCAATGGCACGTTTCTGTGTTTATAATCTAATGTTGCTGAACGAAAACAGCAAAAACTTCTACTCCCAGAATTGATGTCCGTGACATCGTTATAGATCATTATCAGCAAGTCCTTGCGGTAGCACTTCAGAGCCATAACCGTCATCTCCACCATTTTCAGGTACCTTTCCAGTTATTTCGATACCAGTTTTAGACAGCGCTACCATACAAATTCCAGAAAAAAATTCTTTCCCTTGTGTTTACATGTTCTCTCGCTTTTATCCCATAGGATCAAGAGCTTCTGCGTTCAGCAGCCGTACGGGGGCCACCAACGTAAACTATGGGGATCACAGGCTATTTGTCATTGGCTGGAAGTTTATCGACTGCTGTATACTATCAGCTTTATCAGACTAAATGTGCTGACTATGAGACTTTGTCAATTGAACTTAACGACAAGATTGCTGAGTTGACCGATTCGTTGACGTCAAAGACGCTGGAATTGACGAACGTTTCGGAGACAATGGAGCTGTTGAAAGTTTCCAGCGAATCGAAACATAAACAGGAATTGGAAGTTTTAGCAAAGTCGCTTGAACAAACGAAGAGATTGAATTCAGAGTTAGTGGCATCCAAACAGAATTTGAGTATAGAGATTGCACAATTGCATAAAACAACAGCTGAATTCAAACAAAAGATCGATCTGTTGAACATACGTGTAGATCTGGATGAAGCAGAAAGACAAAAAATCAAAAAGGAGTACGAGTTCGCTTTGAATAGCCAGATCGAAAAGTGGATTGCAGCAAAGGACTTGGAAATTATCAATTCCAGGAACACTATCGACAGCTTGAAGGAGCAACTTAAGGCAACCAACCAGATTTACAAAGAATTGGAAGCTCTGTCCACTGCTCAGATAGTAGATAGAGAAAAGGAGCTTCTAAAGTTGAATGATAGTTTGCAATCTGCCGAAAATTCTAATAAGGAATACGAAAAAGAGATACAATCAAGAGATCAGGCCATCGAAGTTAAGGATAAAGAGATTAGTACATTGGAGAAAGCAATTGAAGAGATAAAGACTGTCTCTGCTGAGAATGAAGAATTGATTACTCAATTGAAGGAAGAGGCCAAGAAGAAGAGCGCGGAGTTTGAATCTATGTCCGACTCGATCGTAGAATTGAACAAAAAATTGGAAGATATTCAAGTGATTACCAAAGAAAAGGATTCGCAAATTGATGAAGGTCTTAAATCTATTAGTTCTCTTGAAGACAAGGTGAAGCAATCGGAGATAGAAATTGCAAATCTTAAGGAGCTAGAAGCACAAAAAGAGAAGGAAGCTGATAGATATATCATCTTCAAGACTGCCATGTTACAACTAGCTAGTAAATTGGGAATTGAAGTAGAGGATTCCAAGCAACCAGAAGATGCTGAAGAATCAGAAACTGCTGAAAAATCAGAGGCTACTGAACAACCAGAAGCTGCATCAGAAGTTGCCGAAGAATCAGAAGTTGCCGAAGAATCAGAAGTTGCCGAACAATCAGAAGTTGCCGAAGAATCAGAAGTTGCTGAACATCCAGAAGCTGCTGAACAACCAGAAGTTGCTGAAGAATCAGAAACTGCTGAAAAATCAGAGGCTACTGAGCAACCAGAAGTTGGAGAAAATTCAGAAGTTACTATACAACCTGAAGTTTCCAAAGAATCAGAAGCTACCAAAGAATCAGAGGTTACTGGACAACAAGAAGCTACTGAACAGCCAGAAGTTGCCAAAGAATCAGAAACTGCTGAAAAATCAGAGGCTGATGTAGAATCAGAAGCTACCAAAGAATCAGAGGTTACTGAACAACAAGAAGCTACTGAACAGCCAGAAGTTGCCAAAGAATCAGAAACTGCTGAAAAATCAGAAGCTGCCGAAGAATCAGAAGTAACTGAACAACCAGAAACTGCTGAAAAATCAGAAACTGCTGAAAAATCAGAGGCTACTGAACAATCAGAGGCTACTGAACAATCAGAAGCTGCTGAAAAATCAAATTCTGCAGAAGAAGAATTAAAAGTTGTTGAACAACCAGAAATTGCGGAAGAGTCAGAAGATACTGAACAACCAGAAGTCGCTGATACTAAAATTGTGCATCGGATTGAGAAGCATATAATTGAGTTGAAGGAGCAAATGGAAAAGATTAAGACTGAGATGGAGGAACAAGTAGAAAAGATTAAGAATGAGAAGGATGAACAAATGGAAAAGATTAAGGCCGAGAAGGATGAACAAATAGAAAGGATTCAGAAGGAGAAAGAAGAGATCTGCCCTGAAGATTTGCATAAGGAGATCGAAAATCTCAAACAAGAATTGAGCCTGAAGAATCAAGAAAACGAAAGGCAAGAAACAAGGATTTTTTCTCTTGAAGAAGAAATAGAGGAGACTAAGAAGGCTTTAACAAGGGAAGAGGAAGAAGTTCAAGAGGCAAGGAAAGAAGTTGATGACATAAAGAGTGTTCTTTCTTTCACAATAAAGACTCACGAAAGAGCCATGAAGTCCGCTTTAGGTCGGGAAAACGTATTGAAAGATATTGTTGACAGGCTAAAGGAGAAGTTCGTAGACTTGGAAGATAATACAGAGGACACTATAAAGGAGAAAGTCAAAGTTTATGAGACAACAATAGCTGAACATGAAGTTGCCAAGACACAATTGAGCGAGCAGATCGAGGAGTTGAAGAAGGTGAATGAAGAATTGCAAGGAAAGAATGAAGAATTGCAAGGAAAGAATGACGAATTGTCAGAACACGAAAGAAAGAGATTAGAAAACGAATCTAAGGCACTCAAAGAAAAAGAGTTCGAAATCGAAAAAGAGAAGAAAGCTAGCGAAGGAAAGGATGTATATCTTAAAGTTCTTGAAGAGGCACTTGCCAGCCTTAAGCAAAAGGAAGTAGATCTTACTGAGGAGAATAGGGAATTACAAGAAAAGATGGTCGGATCCAGTGACATACTGAGCAAGCCTTTCCGGCCACAACCAGATATCTCAGCTTCGCCATCTCCATCCCTCCCTTCGGACTCTGTAGATTAGATGTTAGAATTAAGACTAAGTCGTATGTTTTGCATAGATAGTTGCGTTTTTTTAAATGGGGCTCAAAACTAGATTAAGGAATGTAATTAAAATTTTGCACCTAGAAATGTGGAGACGGAATAAAATAATCGTACTGGTCTAATTGTGATCGTAAGCCTAGAGATGACTGCGAAGAGTTCTATAAATGGAAGAGAGGAAGTCACGCTTAGCTTCGTAGGCAGCGAACTTATTACCAGATAATATAGATGACGAAAATATACAATGGACAAAATTGAGGAGACTGCAAAGACAATAATGTAGATGAGATAGAGAGAGCTGATTCATATTTTATTGGCCCCGGTTTTGGTTTACGAAGTTACTGGGAAGCTATTTTACTAGAAAATACTCATGTATGCCTACAATTTGGAATTATATTGTATGACGATCTGAGTAGAAGGTCTGGCTGATTATCTTCCAAACGGCTCGAGGTTCCAGAGAAGTCAAATGCTTCTATCGTCTTCTGGCAAGGCACCAACATCGAGATGCAGGGGATGGTTGGGTGCAGACTCCTAGAGATGCGGGTGCCACGGATCGGATGCGGTAATCGAAGGATCTGGAATAGAGGGCGATCCCTTCGCTCGCTGGAGAGAAGAGGAATTAAGATTATAGAACAATGACGAGAATAGCTAGTTGAAATTGAAGATATTCCAGTAGTGGTGAGAACGTGTATAGTGGTAAGCAGACAGAGTAGGTATATTAATACATGTAGGGGATGGCTGGTGACCACAATAATAGCAACAATAATAATAATATTAACATGAGTATATAGAGAAGGACTTGGAAGGTACAGATGCCGAAGCACACGCCTAGCTACACTCCACAACAGTGACTGTCTCTGGCAGGAGTTATAAACAGCGCAGAACTACAAGCCATGTATTATGATTCCAGATATTAACAGAGAATTACCTCATTGAGATCGGCTTATGTGGTAGACTATTAGAGAGAATCCGGAGAAAAAAATAAATGAAGGGATTAACAAAAGGGATACAGAGTGCCTGGCGAACTAGAAACAGAACTTCAGCTAATTGAGCTACAACAGTTACGCTGAACCTCAACCATAATGAAATTGAAATAGATTGAAATACCAATGCCAAATGAAATAATAACGCTCAATTCTGAAATAGCCCTTAGCGCTGAGGAAATTTGGCCCAGAAAAATATCTGCACCCATATGTAAAATAGTCCGATATTACAATAATACCAAACTCTAACACGCAGTCCAGCAGCATGATTCCCTGAACGCGGCCCAATGAGATCCATCAATCCACAGTGAAACTGGCGGAAACAGAACAATCAGCAGTCTGCAATAATATTGCCAGATAAGCGCCCATGCCTTTGTTTTGTGGTGGCCATCCCCTTACAGAGGTGTTTATCCGGTATATTCAGGTGATGGCATGGTGTTTCAATTATTTTTTGGACACATCTGCACTTGCATATGTACATATATATAAGATGGCCTGCTAGACGCTGTAGCCTGGGACTTGTAGCTTAAATAGTGTAGAACAGACACCACCCCAGGACCTTTCCCATACGCATTTCCCTTTCCAGCTAGTGACCATTGAGTTCTGCTACGCTTGTATTGTCGCACTCTTTCCGTCTAGCTGTCGCTCCACCCAGCTCACCCGTGGTATTCTCGCTTTTCGCTGCCGCACTGTGCTGCATCGTATTCATTCTCGTTTCATCCGTCTAGGCATAGAAAGATTACCCTGCTGTGGAATATCGACGAGGTGAAGTTTCCTGAATTGAAGGTGAGTTTGAATTTGGATTTGATTTTGATCTGAATTTGTCTTCGTCGTAACTTTGTATTCTTTTGGCTCTCTTCCATCCCATCTTTCCTTCACTCGTTGGCCTATGTCTGTATAGCATATTTCTTCCTTTTCATTCGCTACTATTCTCATGGCAAAGATCCTTGCCAAGGCAGCCCATTTCCGCCAACCTTCGTGTTCCTCATTGGACATGGACCACACCCACCGCACCCTAGACCCGAAGCAACAGGTCAACCAGACGCATGTTGAAAGAAATACTGAACATCATATTCATGGAGATAAACATACTGAAAAAAATACTGAAAAACCTGCCAACGAACTGAAAGTTAAGGCTAGATACGCTTCCATTCAACACCAATATGCTCCTCCCATTCTGCCTTCGTCCCATGCCCAGAGTCTTCGCTCGGTGTCTACACCTTCGCCAACTGCACCCAGCTCCTCTATGAAACGGTCGGTGTCTGCTTCCCCCTCGCAGACTTCATTGTCCACCATCTCGCTATCGCAGAACTCTCACGAAAACGACAAGCTTATCAAGTCGCTTTTGAAACAGTACAAGAAACTCGAGTTGGAACTCAACAAATTCAACTCTCGTAAGTATAATCATTCGTCAACACACCACAGTGCCATCCTTAAGGGCAATATCTTGAGAACTTCACTACTTCCATTCCTCAGAACTGGCTGTAATCTTCACCATTTCTTTCCCAAGTCGTCCAAGATATACCGTTCCCTCATAAACGTCATCATCTCTATCTTGATCAAATGGTGGTCCTCGCTTCTTGGAAATATGACCTTTGCTACTCCCACAAGTTCCGCTTCTTCCGCCACGGCCACTGCTTTGACTTCATCGTCTATTTCTTTAGCCAGTTCTCATTCGTCAGTCTCGTTAAATTCTGCAAACTCGTCGCTGTCTGCTTCGGGAAACTCACCATCCTACTCTTCTATTCCAGCCAGTGACAAGAGTGCTTATTTGGAGTGTATTTCCAGAATCATCACTCGTGAAGAATGGGCATCTGTAGACCCCGACTTCCTTCACGATTACGAGCGTCTTCTTGTAGCTACGCTAGATTACTGTATCGACAAAATGTCTACACTCAAGACTATGTCGTTGTCGAACTCAGCATTCATAGGAAAGGTGTTTGCCTATAGTTTCTTCAAGTTACCCAACGTCAGCAATGCTCTCTTGTTTTTGTTGAATGTCAAACAGATCGCTTTTGAGGAGACTCAAAAGGTTCTTGACAACAAAAGGTTGGATCCTCAGGCTGCGTCCGTTTTGTTCCAGATTTTCCCTCCTCATTTACATTATCTCATCAAATTCAACGGGATTGCGAACTTGTCAACTAAGGGTCAAAAGAGGTACATGAACTGTACTCCTCCTCCCAAACACCCTGTAAACGGAATCAAAGACCCGAATGGCAACTGGGTCAGAAGATGGTACAACATTGATTCCAACGTATTCAATTCTTTCTTCAGACACTACGTCTCTATCGTTCAATCGATGACGGCTGAATACTGTGGAGATGGTGATACCTCTTCAGTGTTGAAGTTCAGTCCCGGATTCACAGTTATCTTCAGCCATATTATTCACATCTTCCAGCTTCTGATCACGAGAATATCAAAAAACTCTGCCAATAAGTTTCAACCACAAAATCCCAACATCTCGATGTCTGGACCCGTCGGAGGTAGTTCTGTCCAGCTTCCATCGAAGATCTTGGCTACACCACCTTCTCCTTCTCCTGGTAACTTGTCGATCCAGAGTGACGTTTATCATAACTCAATAACGAAGATCTTCAAGACCTTACGTGATATTCTCTATTCAACATCGTTGTCACGAACAGAAATTGATAGCTGTAGTGCCGAGTTGGTCAAGTATGTGGACAGATCCTTGATCACCATTGCCAAAGAGACCAGTGTGTACGATTACGACAGGAACGGTTTGATTCTCATGTTCTTCAGCGAGTTCATCAGCCACGTCAACTACAACAACAATAACGACTCAACTATCAGGTACTTGGTCGACTGGGAGTTCTGGCTAGGCTGCAACTACATGATGATCAAGAATACCGACCATGTCCAGATTGTGTTGAAGAACTTCTCGTTTTTGTTCAATGTGTGGGACATGATTCCTCAGTCGTTGTCGAACTACGTCAGTGTTTCCAAGCCCAGATCGCTGAGCGATCTTCCCCCTTATTTTGCATGGCTTGAGAATCCTGGCGAGAGTTTCAAGTTGAACTTCATCTTGTTCCTAATCTCAAACGAAACGTTCGAGCGTTTTGTAACTCATTGGAATCCCATAGTTAGATCGTACTACTTGAGATTATTGGTCTGGAGAGTGATTGGCATCAACAACTACCAGTCTTCGATCATGATCCACATCACTAAGAAGATCCAGGAGAAGTTGAACCGATCATACGATGTTTTGCATGCTTTCACTTCCAGTAACAACGGATTGATGCAATTAGATTACAGACCAGACAATCCTCTAGTAAACCGCAAGTTTGGAATTTTGCCAATCAACGTCAAGGACGACTTTTTGGCGACCCACGGTGACCAGAACCCGGACCTCTTACCCGCCACCCAGATGAAGTCTAGCGAACTCAGGAAAGCACATCCCTTCGAAGTGTTCGACGAAGCCATCTACACTTGTTCCGTAGTTCCACCCAGTCCTGCTGCCAACGAGAGCTTACTGGACTTGCTGGAGATAGAAGGTCCAAAGGTGAAATCGCCTTCTTCCAAGAACAGTTCGTTGGTAAACTCCATAGGCAGGTTGTTCAAAATTTTGTCGACGGACGATACCAACGAGCTTCCCAAGGAAGGCAGCGGTAAACCTGAAGCTGAGGCCGACCAGCCGCAAGTGAAAAGGAACGGAGTTTCTTTTTCTTCATTATCGACTTCGTACTCTTCGCTCAAATCCCGTTCTTCAAGCCCTAGTTTGATGTCGTTCAGATCTTCACCAACTTCGGTGAGTGAGTCGTCTAACTCTTCAGTGATGTCAGACACAGAATCTGTTTCTAGTGTTCAGACCCTTGAAGTCCGAGGCAAAAACAAGAATGGCAGCAATTTGAACTATAACATCCAGCCTCCGGAGTTGTCTAGATTACCACCCGAAATCACCAGACCAATCTATAAGTTTGACATCATTGTTGACCATGACTCAATGAATGAGAAGTACGCTATTGTCCATCATCACAACAACAGTCTCACGTCGAATAGAAGCATGTCGACATTGGTGCACTCACAGCCAGTGGTGTTCCAAACTCTTTGCTTCCCTATTTGTCCAAGAATGCCTCTCATTTCTATCTTCATCAACTCAGACACATACAATAACAAGTTCTACATCAACGACGAGGAAGGTTTGTTGATAGAAAACTTCCATGATGAGGACAGTATAGACAACGACCGCAGAAGTGAGCAGGAGGCTCGTGAGTTATTCAGTGAATTGAGCCATTCACGCAGCGATAGTACCATCAAGTTCATGAACTTGGGTAAGAGCTTGAACGAGTTGAATTTGATGATCGATGAGTTCAAAAACTTCCTTAAACGTCGTATTGAAATCGATCAGTTCAACCAAGACTTGTCGATGGTGCAAAATTTAACAGAGTTCACCTACTTCAAAAAAATCATTCCCTTTTTGTCCGTTGACGGTTCCAACGAGGCCAAATTGTTGAATGCCAATTAGACTTCATTTCTCTTTGCTATTTATTCATACTCATATATTATTTATACGGTTAGTTTGTTTGTTTTATTTTTCGTCTTGGTTAAGGTTATATTACACATAAATATCATTCTTATTATTGTTAGACTGTAGTCTTTTTGGCATTAACTTGTGACGCTAATCACTAGATCATTAACTGGTAGCACTAGATTCGTAAAGAATTAGCCAGTAACACTATTGCTATGTCTGGTCCCGTTCCTAGAATCAGAATTGCTATTCGTGGTTTCTCTGAACTCTTCATCACTCTCAGTCTCAGACTCTGAAGGAAGCTCAGTCTCGTCATCAGAATACTTGTACACGACGTAGAGACTCGTGAGCATACTGATCGCCCCGCTGATACACCACAATATCACAGTACCTACACAGAAACAAGTGTAGAAGTACTTAACGAGATAGAAGCGGAAGCCAGTATAGTCTGTTTCAATCTGAACGTACGATACGTCATCTAGCACAATGAGATGATTTTCTACGAGAATTTTGAATTGGGCAAGTTTCTCTTGGATCTCACTCCCCGAGAGGACGTATTTGTTGAGAGAAAACCGAATCATTCGGTTCAAGTTAACGAGAACTGGTGATACCCAGAACCGCAAGTTGTATGGTATATAGTCGTTGTTGGTATTGTAGAGATAGGATTTTTCGCAGTCGATGAAAAATGTACTGGAGTGGATCTTTTTATCGCTGGAATCATCTACAACTGAATACCGAGTCTTGTAGTACGTATTGTACTCTGGGCATACTACCATCAAGTTGATGTTAAGTCTGTAGCGAAGAAGTGGATCGAACTCGTAATTTCGCAATTCCTCGCCCAAAATGGTCGGTTCACTGTGAGACCATTCGTCGTTCGTGTTGAATATGAGCGGGATCTGTGGGGAAGGTGGCGGAATTAATGTTTGGTAGAACCGATAGTATGTTATCCCTGATAGTGGGAGGAGGATTGTAAATGTCGTGGCCACTGTTAGCATGTAGAGCCAATTGCGGGTGATGGCAAGAGGCAAGTTGACAGCCAAAAAGCGGAGGTATTGCTGGACCCACGGGAAGTACCTCCAGATGAAATAGAAGGCCAACACCATGATGCAGACAGTAGTGACAAATCAAAAGAAGCCATGAAACAAAATAGAAACTGTGTTTGGAAAATACCAACTTTATTGTGTTTGCTCTACAGAATGTCGCGAGAATGTGAACTTAGCAATTTACACGCGACATTTTTGTATCTACACATTAATCCTGGAATTAGGCAAAAGTTGCTTCTGGACTGTTCTAGATAGTTGGAGAAATAAAATTAAACAATTTGTAGTGAAGACGGTCTACAGAACCGCATGTAAACTAAACAATGTACATACACTAGCATTGCTAGCAATAATAATAATGATAATGATGATAATAATAATATACTAGTGGAACCAAAACCATAATAACCATCCCGAGTTTTCGCAGCAATTGCCTGCGGTCCCTTTTCTATAAGATCTATTAGACAAATGAGATCTATGACACTTCCATGAGAGCACTTTGGATTCATAAAGTCGTTATTTCTTGTGATCTCATGAAAACCAACAAATCACAATTTTAGTATCTTCATATAAATCTATAAATTCATTCAAAATTCATAGTCTCATACTAAACTCGTAAATCTGCAACTTTATAATTTTATTCATTAACCCATGAACTCATGAATCTATGATCTCCATAGAATCAATAAACTCATAGCTTTATATTGTTACAATCTCATTCAAAATCAATGAGTGGTGTGTCCACGGTGGTACTTCAACCCATTAAGGTTCTTATATCTCTTACCACATACTTCACAGCGGTATGGTTTGTCCTTCTCCATGCCTGCACCGTCCAAATAAGGAGTGTTTGATTCAGGATCAATGATGGATATGGTCCCGTCGGGATTCTCCTTCAACGTCTGGCCTTGATGGCCGTGCAAACGATGGTACTTCAATCCGTTCTGATTCTTGTACGTCTTCTCGCAGCCAATAACAGGACACTTGAACGGCTTGTGCTCATCATTCTCCATCACATACAAGTGACGGGCTGGATCATCAATATACATCAGGTCCTCTTCATCCTGCATGGGTGTGGCAGCTCGTGGCGAATTCATCATACCTGCCTGTTGCTGTGCCTGTTGCTGTTGTTGAAGGTGCGGCTGCTGTTGAAGCTGCTGCTGAAGTGGGTTGTTCGGTATGCCTCCGCCATTGTTGGTCACTTGCACAATTTGCTGTTGACTAATAGTTTGAGGTTGGATGTTGTAGTGGGAGTTATGCAAGTTGAGACTAGGGTTCAGGAGCTGTTGCGGCTGTGCCGTCGCCGTATGGTCGCCGATCAACTGGCCATGATGCTGATGCTGCTGGAGTTGATTGCCATGCTGGGTGTTCTGATTGGAAGCTCCGCCCTGGAACTGGTAGTTTGAGGCAGCGTTACCTGCGCCATTGTTCAAGAAGACGTCTGTTGTCAGAACTGTTTCCATGATGTTGTGCATGTTGTTGAAGTTGTTACGATTTCGGCTGGCATTCAAGATGTGTGTGTTGTCTGCTGGAGGAGAGGGGCTGATATGGGCTTCTTCATAATGTCGCAAGAGATCGTGTAACGTCGGCAACAACTCCCCACAGCAGCTATAATCCTTACAGTAGTCGGCCTCCAAATCGGGCAAGTACGATGTCTGGAGCGGAGGCGACATCGACATCATAATGCTGTTTTGGTTGTAAGTAGAGTTTGAGTTGGAGTGGTTTTGGTTTTGATTCTGGTGCCGAAACGAGCCTCTTCTCGGATTGATGAGGTTTCCGTTGGGATGAAGATTGATATTGCTGTTATTGCTGTTATTGTTGTTAGTATGGCCAGAAGAGCTTGAAGCGTTGATGTTACTGTAGGAGTTATAGTTACTATTCATCATGACTTCGTCTTTGAGCCAAGAGCCGATGGTAACGGAACCCCAGGAGACCCCACCCATACCCTGCGAGTGGGCTATGGACTCACGGCGGAAGCGCAGGTTGTTGAAGATGGACTGCCGCTGGTAGGTGATGTCGATAGGCTGAGGGATGCTGGAGTTTCCTGACGTATTCGTTCCTATGGCCAAGCCGGAGGAGGGGTCCAGGCCCGTGGCAGGGATGTTGATTGCAGCTGAGCCCGACGGCGTGTTTCCGTCAAAGATTTTGGTGTTAAACATGATGGCTGTGACACAAGCGGATGTTGTGGGTCAAAATCGCGTGGAAGTCCGGTGAAAAGGTGGTGAAGTAACGGATGATTCAGGTGAAAAATTGATTGATAATCGTATTTATCTGTGAAATATCTGTGAAATATAGTGCGAATACTAATGCGAATATTAAGGGGCAGTGGTATACAGACAGATAGTAGGGCAGCTATAGTGTGATAACTAGATACGATAGGTGGGATGCCGTGTTGTGTGAGGTATAGCTATGGCGACTGATGTATAGTTCTGTTGTAGCGAGATGGCGAGCCAGATATTATGTGTATGGTGGCGCTGCTATGTGTCAGTAGATAGTGGAATTAATTTGTGCAATATCCAGTTCCGGTGCTATTAGTAATGAACAGGGAGTAGCAATAGCGTCTGTGTAGAACGAGAGCGCGCAATGGGTCAGACGATTAGGACAAGAAGCTAGCTGTCCGGTTATATCAATGTCACTGGACTTGGATTTATAGCGAAAAGCCTCTATGGAAAATCACAATCGTAGCACTGATAAACTGATCGTATAGGATAATACTGTGGTACTGCTAATTTGAAAAACTATCAGTATGGTACACAGTATGATATACTAATACAAGTAGATTCTAACTGGATGGTCACTGGTATGTTACACTTACAGTATGGTACACTTATTGTATAATACACTTATGGTACACTGTTGCTACTGGTTCCGAGTAGCAGTAGTACTTGGTTCTAGTCTTCTGATACTTTTACCTAGGCTGTCACAGGACGATCCTGTGTTCTGGCAAAGACGCTTGTTCAGGCTATTCGACCGCTGTTTCGTGAAGATACAACGGTATAACGATAGTGGCGATTCTATACTCGACTACCGTCTGTGATACTTGGTGGTGCTGGATAGGCTTGGTTCCTGGGTCAGACGATGCCAGGGGTGGTGGCTTGTATACGACAACTAAGGATATATACTTCACGACAGATACAAAGGTTCTGTCACTGTGGGCTGGCCAGACTTAATATGGGCTCAGAGGTTACACTGGTTGTGTTAGCTACAGAAACTAGTAGGTGCTGTTCTCTTCTATAATCTATTGGTTCTGAGAATACTGTAGGGGACTCAGAAATTTCAGACACTGGATGGGTGTTGTTTCCCGTTTGTGTGGTGGATGCGTTGAGTTGAGGGAGTGAGCTCAGACGATATGACGCTCGCGTTAGATATTAGCACCAGCTAGAAATTTGCCACGGATGTTGTAAATAAAACGCAAAACGACTTGGAGTTGGTGAAACGGAAAATGGGCCAAATTGTATCGACATCTGTTTGTTCAGACAATGTCGTCGCACAGACGGTGGTGCTGGATCGGCGGGCGACATTACGGGTGGATGTCGTGATGTCGCGCCTCTGCCATCTTGACTCCCACTTTTGCTCCGCTGCACTACTCCGGCTCTCCATCTATTTGGTGCCTGGCGCTGCCGTTGGCTTCCTGGCCTCTACGTTGACTGTGCGGACTCACATACGTTCCCAGCTCGCATTGCTGGAGCAACTCCGGCCGCCTTCACTGCCGTAGTCCTGGCAATCAATGTCGTCTTTGTCTGCCGCAGACACGACATCCATCGGAGAGTGAAAAATGCGTGGTGCACGACCGGGCCAATTTTCAGACAGACATTTTTAATTTGTCACTTAATGTCCCAAGAGCTCCCAAGCTTCTGGTACAGCTTACTCCTACCACAATAGTGTGGAACTACATTGGCTGATTTCAGCTGTCTCATCCGTGCACGACCATTGTGGCCCATCTCATCGGATATGTCCCCTGTATTTCAAGGGTTGCTGTCGTCGTCCTGACTATCCCTGTCTAGGGCCGGTCTGTGCACGACCCCAAAAGCAATCACTCGGCTCTAGCTTTGAGCTGGAATCTGACATGCGAGTTTCACTTTAGGTGAGATTATCCCTTCAAGCTAGGGAATGTGACTATGGTGACGGCTCGGGCTTTGGGGGTGAAATTGTGGTAGTTGCAATCTTTTCTTTTGTTGCACCATTATTGTTATCGTTATCAGCAGTTGTCGTACTTTTCAGCGCAAGGCGATCTGCGACATGGCCAGAGTCTCAGACAGAAAACTTCCTCACGTTATCCTCGGCAAGATAGATCGGGCTATCCGGTGCCCACATTGTCTCACTATGTAATTGTATGGAAACCTGCTGTTGTAGACCGAATTATACCATGTTCAGTCTGGCTCATTCCGAGGATTGCACCTATTGTCCTGGAAAACTGGCCAACGGTATATTTTCTTAGAAATATGCAGCCCGTGACCTCAGTCATGTGACGTGGCTTTCGTATTGTAATTTACGGAATTACTGTTTTGAGCCATGTTCCAATAAATATTGCTTTAGCAGGACTAGAGAGGTGGGTTGCCATTCGAATACGGGGACAGCCAAACTCCAGGCGATATTCGTTGGATATTGATACATTCGAAAACTCCAATTGACGTTGACTCGTATTTATCCGTTTTTCAGCAAGTAAGCTGTAGCTAGAAATTCCTACTTCTTTGCTGAGCCGTTTTTTTACCCCGGATAAAGTGAAATGAAAACCTCGCTTGCTGGTCTTGTCAATCCAACTGGTTGCAACCGATAACCGATGCACTGAGATTCGATGGTTTCGTTTTTGCGAACGTTTCTGCTCTTGAAAAAGAGCTATAAGTCAGAGCCAGCACTAGATGCTAAATGCGACAACCTTGCGCAACCAATAGACCTCACTTGGATCTTTGGCTTGCCTTCCGAAATCGTTTGTCTTATTTTGAAAGAGCTTCCTCTCGCTGATCTTGTAACGCTCTCTAGGTTCAACTTACCTATTCAAGACGCTATACTCCAAGAATTGGCAAGGGGGCCATTGTACATCGACAACTTGCGATCTCTGCATTTGGCCAGGGTAGGAAGATTACGTTTGAAACAGAGTCAATTCGTCGAATTGGCAAATAAGCATCCTTATCTAAAATTCGGCAAGATCGTGACTACAACACGTATCTGTATTAATCTCTATACAGAATGTAAGAAAGCAATAGAAACAGCAGAAGAAATCGAACTCGTTGAATATGATTGCACTCCATTCTTTAATGTAGATTTGCAAACAATGCTGTGCAACCTAACCTTGGTTTGCGAAACCTTTCAATCAATTGACCTGGAATTTCTTCCTAAAACCTCTTTGAAACTCATTCAAAGGTTGCCAGCGCCATTCAACTTTCAAGCCTTGTTCTCAGAAGAGGTTGTAAGCGCTCCAATTCTCCCCGAACACTTGAAACTGCTTGAAGTACCAAAACTAACCATTGACGCTAGTGACATTAGCATTTTGCCTCAGACTCTCGAAACATTGCAAATATGTATAAATTGCGAGGAAGATTTGGTTGATATTTCTCATTTGAAAGTTATTTCACATTTAAGCATAACTGTCAACAATTTGGAGTCTCTTAAAGAATTAATTCTACCATCTCAAACCAAGGAGCTACAGCTTGATTGTCCAACTATCAAAGATTTTGATTCCTTGGATCTGTACGAGCACCTAAGAAAGCTTACTATATACTCCCCAAAGGATATCAGCTCGAAATTGTTCACGGAGACTTCATTTCCTCGCAATCTAAAGGTGCTTATCCTCAAGAAATCAGTAGTTTCGCTTTCCGAAAACGAAGAAGAAAGTAACGAGCAGATTAGTGGCAGGGAGTTTGCTGTACCACCAAAATTGAGAGAATTGAGAGTTGAAGTAGATGGCAATATAGGATTCTTGAACTTACCGCCTTCAACTCGAACTCTCGATTTGAAAGGAATGCGAGTTGATAAGTGCAACTTAAGTCAGATCCACAATCTTGCATTACGAGAGCAAAGCAGAAGTCAATTGTGTGCTCTTCAAGAAAGCGACACCTTGGAGAGTTTGTCCTTATACCTGAGTGATCTAAACTTTGCTGAGCCAATACTACTAAATTCCAATCTAAAAGAGTTTTGTTTACATTTCTGTGAAATGAGTTATACAAGGCGGCAACTTGATGCGATGTTTTCGCAGGTGGCTAACTTGGAAGTGTTTAAACTTACAAGCAATTCTAGAGAGAAATCGTTATTTTACCCACTTTTTAACTATCGTTGGCCCCGGAAATTGAAAGTGTTGGCATTGGAGATTAATCCTCCAACATATTCTTCCTGGGTAGAATTAAAATTCTGCACTCTTGGAAAACAATTTCATTTGCCTCCTAGCTTGCAAGAACTACAAATAATTTGTCCACTTGTACGGCTTTCAAAGGAATTTCAATTGCCAGCATCTGTAAGATGTTTGACTCTCGAGGGTATTCCAGACACTTTCAAATTTAGAAATCTTCAACTACCTCCAAAGTTGGAATACTTGAGTTTAATGAGAAGTTGGTTCAACATTACTGATACTATCTTCCCATCGACATTAGTCGAGTTCTATCCTCCAAGTTTGGGAGGGGATATTGGCGAGAAGCGACTACATTCTACCAATTTGGAGTCACTTGACTGGATCAACCAAGTGAATATTCCATTTATACTGTAAATGTAGGTAATAGTATGACTATATAATGGGAAGTTTTGGAATAATTGTAAGTATTTGAAATAATTGTGTAAAAAGATCATATGCACCTAATGAGAAAATATACTGAACTATTTCTCAATATTGTAGCCAATTTGTTGAATATTCTATTTTTGAGGAAAAGAATCAGAATCTGTAATGGACCATCTACCTTTCACACGATGTAGCATCATGATACATGGTGAATCCCTTATCAGTCCTCCTTAAAAGCATATCGTCACAGTTATGGCTTCTTTTTTTGCAATTGCCTACTAAGCCTGCAATATACGACTAGAAAATATCTGAGATTACCCCAGAAAAATACTGACGAAAAGTAAAGAACAAATCAGCCAGATAAACAAAAATAACTAGATTGATCACTTTCTTTTCACAGCCTTCCCTGTACTTATATCTGTAGTTACTTATATATAATACTTGCCATTTCAACATAAATTCAACTTCAGTGTCAACCCTTCTCACGAATGTTTTCGCTTACGCATGTGCTTAAGTTCTGGAATTTACACAATTCTAAAGATCAGCTTATACCTCAATACGACCATTTCGAAGATCTACCAGATCTCAGATGGGTACTCGACTTACCACACGAAATAATACTTCTTATTTTGAAAGAACTTTCGCCTTCAGATCTTGTTGTCTTATTGAAACACAATTTCCCATTTCAAGATGATGTACGAAAACAGATTGCAAAAGGGCCATTGTATATCGATGACATGCAGTGTCTGCCGTTAGCAAAGTCAGGTAGACTTCGTATCGGCACTGAACGTTTCAAGATGTTTGCAGACAAGTTTCCAAATCTCAGGTTTGGAAAGCTTGTCACCAGTCATATTGTCTTGTCCCAATTACATAATGATAACCCCGATGCTAATGTTCTAGAGAGAGCAGACGAAATCGAAATTCATGTAAGTGGGCTTTACCAGTTTTATAGTACCAGTGAAGTGCCAATTAAGTGTCGATGTAGTTTTATTCAAAAAAAGTGGGTATTGGCTGGCTTGGACTTGGATTCACTACCTCCAACAACGTTCGCTGTCACACAAGAGGTTATACCAAGGATGATGATTTACTATTGTCTTAGAAGTGAGCAGATCACTACTCCGAATTTACCTACAAATTTGAAGTTGCTTGATTTCTCAACTTTAACAATTGATGATAGGGACGTAGATATACTTCCCCAATCCCTTGAAACACTAAGAATTAACATCTATTCAGTCAAACAGGAAATTGATTTGTCTCATTTGATTAATCTTAAACATTTGACTCTTTCAACCATTAATATAGAATCACCTACTGACTGTATTTTTCCTTCGAAAATACAAGAGCTAGAGTTGATATGCCCAACCTTTAGAGACTATGAATCTTTGGAAAAGTACCACAGCTTGAAATCACTTACAATCCACCCGCCAATAGAGACAACCCCAGTTTTGTTCAACAGGACTTCTTTGCCTCGAAATATTGACCTGCTTACCATAAGAACATTGCATGCAACGACTGGAACACCAGTAATTATAAACGAATTTGTACTTCCGCCATTTTTGAAGGAGTTGAAAATACAAGCTCATGGCAAGCTTAGCTATTTGGTTCTACCACCGTCTATCCATACCCTCGAGCTAAGAGACTTTACAGTTCAAAACTGTGGTATTGAAAGCGTTAGAAATCTAACCTTAGGACGTGGAAATGAAAGTATGTTTGCACAAATACGTGAAAGCAAGGCATTGCAATCCTTGACTTTATACGACTGTGACTTAAACTTGGATAAACCAGTAATTTTTAACTCAGAGCTCAAGGAGCTCTATTTGAACGACTGTAACTTGGACTACACTACTGAAGAACTTGAAAAAACACTAAGTAACCTTGCCAAGTTAGAAGTACTCAGCATAAAAGTACCGGAATATAATGTTTTCCTTGCTGAGCCTCTATTTAACCTTGTACATTTGCCTCAGAATTTGAAAGTGTTGAAATTTGAATCAAACCCCTATTGGTATTTGAGTAGCGTTAACCCTAGAACCCTTGAGAGCCGCGAACATATGAATTTCTGTATTCTTGCAGATGAATGTCAATTACCACCAAAGTTAGAAGAACTTGAGATTGTAAGCTCAAGCATAAAACTTACCAAAGGACTACGATTGCCAACCACTCTCAGACATTTGTCGTTTCGGGGATTTAAACATAAATTCAAATTTTCTTCGCTTACGTTACCACCATATTTGGAAACCTTGGACTTGCTGGAATGTATGTTTAATTTGGCCAATACGAAATTCCCACTGACATTAAGAGAATTTGATCTTCCCGATGCATATGAATCTGCCAAACCTCTCAACTCTACTAACTTGGCGACACTAGATTGGATCAACTTACACAGTGACAACTACGGTTCCATTAATGGAAAGTTTTATTATAATCAAGTCCCATGGACCGAAAACGAATTCGATTAACATGGGTCGTATAATTAGTGTGACTCAACATTTTTTTGCACCCAAACATATGCACAGGTGACTGGTTTGTGGCGGGGCGACCGGCTGACAGGGTGTGGTTCAGATCGAGTCTCGGGGTTCTGGCAAGTATATTATTGTTGGACACAAAACGGCCAGAGCATCTCTTTCACAGGAATGCCTAAGAAATAGAGAAAACACCAGGAACCCTCACAAATAGGATTCTTTGATGGAAACGACTATTCATACTTAGTAGTTACACATATACGCATCTTTCCATTTGTAATTTTCAACTTTTCGTCAACACTCGACGTCTCAGGATAGCCTTCAGATGCTTTTCTAGGAGGACAAACACCCTGCAATTGCATAGGCCAGTTTTCCAGATAATTGCAACTTGTCATGTGCTCCACACATAAGCGCGCACCATCTCCGATCTGATAAAAATTTTGCGGCAATGCCGATTCACGGAACCCGTATAAAGTACTCATTGGAGTATACAGGCATCCGGCGCTATTATTCTGGAACTGAAACCGTGTACTACGTTTGTGCTGCAAAGTGAAAAACATATAAAGGGTAGAAGATATCCAGAGCCCTACTTGGCCTATGTTTCTAGTCATCATGAATCTGTTATTGTGGTAGGAATACACTTTTAAGGTTTGAGCCGCATCTTGCAACCATTTCCCGCTCTTGCCGCCATTTTGCAATCTTCCAAACCCAGAATACTTGATTTCACACTCCTTCAATATCAATTTTTGCAGATATGTCATTTGAAGAACTCCCTGCTGAAATACTCAGCCAGATAGCGTTCCAACTCCCCCAACAAGATGCTCTCCACTGGGGATATACTTGCAAGCAAGTGTATTCCATTGTTCAACCAATTCTCTACCATTGCATCGAGGTGAACTCTCAAAACAAGACGTTCAGTGCTGGATCAGCAAGTGAAGGGTTGCTGTCTGTGACTATTCCCAACTATTTTAATGACGAAACAAGTTTTTGCATGAGATCAGTGAAGGTTTCCACTCTTTTCTCTCTCAAGAGGTTCTTCTCAACTCTTCAGGATAACCCCCAGTTGTTGAAGCATATTCGCTATCTCTCATTTCATAAAAGGGTTCCCGACATGCCCGATATAGAACTTCAGTTTAACCTTTCTTCGCTTCTCAAGGGAATGACTAACATCAAGGTATTCCAGTGGTATAACCATTCCTACAATTTGCCTATGGAGTTGATTTCTGGGGCCACCGCAATGTCATGCTTGGCAGAAGCCCTGGGAAACTTCTCCATGGCAAATCTGCCCGGTTATTTTTGGCCAAATTTGAGGACACTAAACATTTCAAATTACCTGGACCCAAATTTCTTGAAACAGTTAAACCTTGGCGATTTTCCTAATTTGACTGAACTAGTCATTTCGCGAGGACCTACTTCAAGCAACATTTTCAACAGGTATGAAGATGAAAAGGTCCCAGAGTATGTCTGTGTTGATAACAGTGGCAGCCAATGCGTTGCGAATTTGTTCCAGAACTTTAACTCACCGAGAAAGCTCCAGCTCAGATCCCTTACTTTAAAGGATACCACATTAACATTCGAAGATGCAAAGATACTTGCGCATCACATAGAAATGGCTGCTCTTCAAGAGCTTTCGATAATAAACTGTTTTGAACTCTTATATGAACAAAACGATTTTCAGAATATAAGGAGAAGAAGATTCAGAGTGCAGAGTTTCTTACAGGCATTGGCTCCTCGAATTTCTCGCTTGAAGACATTAAATATCTACTTGACCAATGAACTTAACTACAACAACAAGACATTAGGATTTTTGAGCAAACTTCACCAATTGCAATCTTTGAATTTGATCATGAACTTCAACAAGTTTGAAGACTTGAAGACCAATATCCAAGGGGTTTTCCAAAGCTTATGTAACGGGCACCTCAACAGAAGTTTAAAATTCCTCAATTTTGACTACAATGTTGTAAACTCAGGATCAACTCCAATAGTGGGGCATTACAATACAGAAAAAGACATGGGCTCAAGCTATACTCCTGATGTGTTACAGGTTTTGGATAACTTTGTCAATCTTCAGCATTTGAGGTTACCCATCAGCGAGTGCTACTTAGCAAAGTTCTACGCCATTGCTAGAAACATCCACAGGTTAGAAACGCTTAGGTTAGACTTCAGCAAATCTATCAAGAAGCCAGAAAAAGCATTCAGTTCGTTAATCCATGAAGATTACTTCACAATGATGAAGGTTCCTTCCTTTGAAGCTAATTACAATCTCGTTTCAATGTTCGCAAGAGACTTGAAGAAGGAGATAGACAATTTAAAGACAGTTATATTTCAGTATGATAGAGACGACAAGGCCAGCAACCGCAATATTACTTGCAGTTACAATTAGAGAAACGGTTATGGGAAACCAATTGGGTACCAAAAGTGCAAAATTTATATATGGATACAAAAAGTTATATTAGAATTACTGTTTAGATGCGAATAGATGTTGATCATTTGTAATAGTCCTAGTATGATACCAAAAGTGACCGTGGGTCTATCATGATAGGGTGGAGATGATCTTTGATATTCCAAAGCAAAAGTGTTCCCTTAAACCAGTTTAGACTGAAACAACCGAATGTAATCAGGGTAGATGAGAAGGCATTAAGCTGTGGTGTTTGGCTCAAAAAGAGATTCTACACAATATTGGACTTTGATTTGTATATTGGCTATACAAGAATATGGCAGGCCATACTGATGCTGAAAAGAGGTTGTTGAAAAAAGTTATGAATATAGAACTGAAAAATTTGAACTAATTGGGAAATGTCCGGGTAAGACATGGAGACTGCATAGCTGGAGAGGGCCAAAGTATACCGGGCTCAAGAGCACCAGCCAAGGGGGAGTGTCGGACAGCCGATGGGTCTGCTAATGGGAAGGGATTGGAAGCGAGTTAAGACGGAAAAAGAAAACGTTTTGTTGAAACCACTTTGGACCAAACATGAGAATTCCAGAGCTGTGTCAAATGGAAGCTCCAGAGTTGGGTGCAAAATCTGAGTATAATATTTGTTGCGAAATCCAAAATGCAGACCTTAACTATGGGCTGAGCATCTTATCTATCTACGTATACTCTTATATATCGGCACTATAGCAAAACTTTACTGGCTGACACATCTCGGCTGTAACATAAATATCTGTTAAATCCGCCTCAACAAAGTGTTACCCAATCTCGTGCTGGCCACCTAAATTTGAGCTTTTAATTGTGTGCTTTTAACTGTGTGGTCTTAACTGTGTGCCCGTTTCTCAGCCTAGCCAACATTTCTCCCAAAAATTCGTGTGTCAAAAGCGTGCACCGCCAAATTCCTCAACAAAAGCGCGTGAATGTTGGGATGGGTCTGGCGCTATTCTGGCAACCGCACCCGTGCCGCAGTACACAACAGCTTGGCTGCAACGGTGTCGAAAATTGTTGGAACCTGCTGAATCTTTTTTCGGGCCGCATGCAGGCTGCAGCCCACCAGATATCAATGCTCCATATATAAGTCGATGATTTCTACAAATGAACGAATTGTATCTCTTTTCTTGAACTGTAGTTCTGATTTCTCACTTCTATAGTAATTCTAATCTCCTTTCACCATGAGGCCAGAAATCGAACAGGAATTGTCCCACACCTTGTTAACAGAATTGTTAGCTTACCAGTTTGCCTCTCCAGTCAGATGGATTGAAACCCAGGATGTCTTCTTGAAGCAACACAACACCGAGAGAGTTGTAGAAATCGGTCCTTCGCCCACTTTGGCAGGTATGGCCTCCAGAACCATCAAGGCCAAGTACGAATCGTATGATGCCGCTCTTTCCTTGCAAAGACAGGTCTTGTGCTACTCCAAGGATGCTAAGGAAATCTACTACACTCCTGATCCAGCCGATATTGCCCCTCCAGCCAAAGAAGAAGCTCCAGCTCCAGCTGTTACACCAGCTGCTGCTGCTCCAGTTGCTGCTGCTCCAGTTGCCGCTGCTCCAGTTGCTTCTGCTGGCCCTGCCGCTGCTATTCCAGACGAGCCAGTCACCGCCAAGTTGTTGTTGCACGTGCTTGTAGCCCAGAAGTTGAAGAAGCCTTTGGATGCCGTGCCTATGTCCAAGGCCATCAAGGATTTGGTCAACGGTAAGTCTACTGTACAGAACGAAATCTTGGGTGACTTGGGTAAGGAATTCGGCTCTACTCCAGAAAAGCCAGAAGACACTCCATTGGAAGAGTTGGCTGAACTGTTCCAGGACACTTTCAACGGCCAATTGGGTAAGACTTCTTCCTCTTTGTTAGGTAGATTGATGTCGTCAAAGATGCCAGGTGGTTTTTCCATCACTGTTGCCAGAAAGTACTTGGAGTCCACTTATGGTTTGGGTGCTGGTAGACAAGATTCTGTCTTGTTGTTGGCCTTAACCAACGAACCAGCTGCAAGATTGGCATCTGACGCTGAGGCCAAGTCCTTCTTAGACTCCATGGCTACCAAGTACGCTGGTATCGCTGGTATTTCCTTGAGTTCCGGTGCTTCAGGTGCTGGCTCTGGCGGTGCTGGTGCCGGAGGAGCTGTTGTAGACTCTGCTGCTTTAGACGCCTTGACTGCTGAAAACAAGAAGTTGGCTAAACAACAATTGGAAGTCTTGGCCAGATACTTGCAAGTCGATTTGAACAAGGGAGCCAAGTCTTTCATCAAAGAAAAGGAAGCTACTGCTGTGTTGCAGAAGGAGTTGGACTTGTGGGAAGAAGAGCATGGCGAATTCTACGCCAACGGAATTAAACCCTCTTTCTCCGCTAAGAAGTCCAGAACATATGACTCGTACTGGAACTGGGCTAGACAAGACGTTTTGTCTATGTACTTTGACATCATCTTTGGCAAGTTGACCTCTATTGACAGAGAAACAATTGACCAATGTATCCAGATCATGAACAGATCCAACCCAACCTTGATCAAGTTCATGCAATACCACATCGACCATTGCCCAGAATACAAGGGAGAAACATACCAGTTGGCCAAGAAGTTGGGTCAACAATTGATCGACAACTGTAAGCAAACTGCCACTGCAGACCCTGTTTACAAGGATGTAGCCAGAATTACTGGTCCTAAGACAACCGTAGATGCTAAGGGTAAGATTGTCTACGAAGAAGTTGAAAAGGATGCCGTTAGAAAGTTTGAACAGTACGTCTACGAAATGGCTCAGGGTGGTAAGATGACTAAGATCGAACAGCCTACAATCAAAGAAGACTTGGCAAGAGTCTACAGAGCTATCAGTAAGCAGGCTTCTAAGGCCAACAAATTGGAACTTCAGAAGTTGTACGACGAGTTGATCAGTCATGTTGAGGCTTCTTCTGAGATCGAAACCCAGCAGTCTACAAAGTCTATCTTACAAGCTGCTACTGGTACTTCGACTCCGGTTGATGAAGACGAGTTGTCTACTGCTTCTGACGATGACGAAATCGCCTCATTGCCAGACAGAACTTCTATCTTACAACCTGTCTCGTCTACCATTCCTAACGAAACCATTCCTTTCTTGCATATTCAGAGAAAGACCAAGTCTGGCTGGGAGTACGACCGTAAGTTGTCATCTGTCTACTTAGACGGTTTGGAATCGGCTGCTATCAACGGTTTGACCTTTAAGGACAAGTATGTATTGCTTACCGGTGCTGGTTTCGGTTCCATTGGTGCTGCCATCTTGCAAGGTTTGCTTTCTGGTGGTGCCAAGGTGATTATCTCAACTTCGAGATTCTCCAAGAGCGTGACCGAGTATTTCCAGAACATGTATGCTAGATACGGTTCTACTGGGTCGATCTTGACCGTTGTTCCATTCAACCAGGGTTCGAAACAGGATGTAGAGGCTTTAGTGAACTACATTTACGACGACCCAAAGAAGGGTGGTTTAGGATGGGACTTGGATGTAATTATTCCATTCGCTGCTATCCCAGAAAACGGTAACGGTTTGGACAACATTGACTCCAAGTCTGAGTACGCTCACAGAATCATGTTGACCAACTTGTTGAGATTGTTGGGAGCTGTCAAGTCGAGAAAGACAACTGACACTAGACCAGCTCAATGTATCTTGCCTTTGTCGCCTAACCACGGAACTTTTGGTTTCGATGGTTTGTACTCCGAGTCCAAGATCTCATTGGAAACCTTGTTCAACAGATGGTACTCTGAAGACTGGGGAACCAAGTTGACTATCTGTGGTGCCATCATTGGTTGGACCAGAGGTACTGGTTTGATGGGAGGCAACAACATAATTGCTGAGGGCATTGAAAAGTTGGGAGTCAGAACCTTCTCGCAAAAGGAAATGGCTTTCAACATCTTGGGTTTGATGACTCCTGCCATTGTACAGTTGTGTCAAGAAGAGCCAGTGATGGCCGACTTGAACGGTGGATTGCAGTTTATCGAGAACTTGAAGGAATTCACTTCCAAGTTGAGAGCTGACTTGACTGAAACTGCTGAAGTCAGAAGAGCTGTTTCCATCGAAACATCCATTGAACAAAAGGTAGTTAACGGAGACAATGTTGATGCCAACTACTCCAAGGTCACTGTACAGCCTAGAGCCAATATGAAGTTCGACTTCCCTACCTTGAAACCTTACGAAGAGATCAAGAAGATTTCTCCAGATTTAGAAGGCATGTTGGACTTGTCCAGTGTCATTGTCGTCACCGGTTTCTCTGAAGTTGGTCCATGGGGTAATGCCAGAACCAGATGGGAGATGGAATCCAAAGGTGAGTTCTCTTTGGAAGGTGCCATCGAAATGGCTTGGATTATGGGTTTGATCAAGTATCACAATGGTAACTTGAAGGGTAAGCCATACTCCGGCTGGGTAGACGCTAAGACACAAGTTCCTGTTGATGACAAGGACATCAAGGCCAAGTATGAAGAACAAATTTTGGACCATTCCGGTATCAGATTGATCGAGCCAGAATTGTTCCACGGCTACGATCCAAAGAAGAAGCAGATGATCCAGGAAGTCGTTATCCAACACGACTTGGAGCCTTTTGAAACTTCCAAGGAAACTGCTGAACACTACAAGCACGAACACGGTGACAAATGTGAGATCTTTGAGATCGAAGAATCTGGGGAATACACAGTCAGAATCTTGAAGGGTGCTACGTTATACGTGCCAAAGGCTTTGAGATTTGACAGATTAGTCGCTGGACAAATTCCTACCGGTTGGAACGCCAAAACCTACGGTATTCCAGAAGACACTATTTCGCAAGTTGATCCTATCACCTTGTACGTCTTGGTTTCAACTGTTGAAGCTTTGCTTTCTGCTGGTATTACTGACCCTTACGAGTTCTACAAGTACGTCCATGTTTCTGAAGTTGGTAACTGTTCTGGTTCTGGTATGGGTGGTGTCACTGCCTTGAGAGGTATGTTCAAAGACAGATACGCCGACAGACCTGTTCAGAACGATATTTTGCAAGAGTCTTTCATCAACACCATGTCTGCTTGGGTTAACATGTTGCTTCTTTCGTCTTCTGGTCCTATCAAGACTCCCGTTGGTGCTTGCGCTACAGCTGTTGAATCGGTTGACATCGGTATTGAAACTATCTTGTCTGGCAAGGCTAAGATCTGTATTGTAGGTGGTTACGATGATTTCCAGGAAGAAGGTTCTTACGAATTCGCCAACATGAACGCTACCTCCAATTCATTGGAAGAATTTGAACACGGCAGAACTCCTAAGGAAATGTCCAGACCTTCCACCACCACCAGAAACGGTTTCATGGAAGCCCAGGGATCTGGTATCCAGGTCATTATGACAGCTGACTTGGCTCTTAGAATGGGTGTTCCTATTCAAGCCGTTTTAGCTATGACCGCTACTGCATCCGACAAGATCGGTAGATCGGTTCCAGCACCAGGTAAGGGTATTTTGACCACTGCCAGGGAACACCACGGTGACTTGAAGTACCCATCGCCTTTGTTGAACATCAAGTACAGATCCAGACAGTTGAAGCAGAGATTGGATCAGATCAAGATCTGGGAAGAGTCAGAAATCAACTTCTTGAACGACGAAGCCGTGTTGGCCAAGGAACAGTACGGTGCTGAATTCTCCATCAAGGATTTCTTGCGTGAGAGAACTGAAGAAATCCACCGTGAATCCAAGCGTCAAGTCTCAGATGCTAAGCAACAGTGGGGTAACAACTTCTACAAGTCGGACCCAAGAATTGCTCCATTAAGAGGTGCTTTGGCTGCTTTCAACTTGACTATTGATGATTTGGGAGTTGCTTCTTTCCACGGTACTTCTACTGCTGCCAACGATAAGAACGAATCTATCACCATTAATGCCATGATGAAGCACTTGGGTAGATCTGAAGGTAACCCCGTCTTTGGTGTGTTCCAGAAGTACTTGACCGGTCATCCTAAGGGAGCTGCTGGTGCTTGGATGTTGAACGGTGCCATCCAGATTTTACAATCTGGTATTGTTCCAGGCAACAGAAACGCCGATAACGTTGACAAGGTTATGGAAGGCTTTGAATATGTCTTGTACCCATCCAGGTCGATTCAAACTGATGGTATCAAGGCTGTTTCTGTCACTTCGTTCGGTTTCGGTCAGAAGGGTGCCCAAGCCATTGTTGTTCACCCAGACTACTTGTTCGCTGTATTAGATCAAGCCACATACGAAGAGTATGCATCCAAGGTCTCTGCCAGAAACAAGAGAACTTACAGATACATGCACAATGCCATTACTCGTAACACCATGTTTGTTGCCAAGGATAAGGCTCCTTACGACGACGACTTGGAACAGCCAGTTTACTTGGACCCATTGGCTCGTGTTGAAGACAACAAGAAGAGTTTGACCTTCAGCAAGAAGGGAATCCAAAGCAACAAGGCCTATGTTGGCTCTGTAGCTGATGCCACTGCTAAGGCTTTGTCTACTTTAAACAAGTCCTCTAAGGGTGTAGGTGTGGATGTCGAGTTGCTTTCTGCTATCAACTTGGAAAATGAAACCTTTGTTGAAAGAAACTTCACTGCTGCTGAAGTCGCTTACTGCACCAAGTCGTCTTTCCCTCAAGCCTCTTTCACCGGTACCTGGTCTGCCAAGGAAGCCGTGTTCAAGGCTTTGGGAGTCAAGTCGCAAGGTGCTGGTGCCTCTTTGATTGACATCGAGATTGTTCGTGACGGCAATGGAGCTCCTAAAGTTGTTTTGAACGGTACTGCCAAGGCTGCTGCTTCCAAGGCTGGAGTCAAGAACGTTTCTGTTTCAATTTCCCACGATGACTTCCAAGCTACTGCTGTTGCCTTGAGTGAGTTTTAGGTAGATAGAAGATTAGTTTATTAATCGCAAGTGATTCTATTTTTGATTAAAAGGAGAGTAGAGTGCTGAGAGTAGACAGAGAAGTCAATGTAAGCAATAGAACAAGAGATTGAACATGTCTTTCGAGGAATTCCAAAGCGTATATGATGTAATATGTTCTGTATTCAAGAATCAGGGAATAGCATAGTTCATACATCACTTGTATCCTATAATTCACTGTATAAGTCACAGCCACTAATTCTCCTATATAAATGCTCTCGTTATGTATGAGAAGATCAGATCCGAGAAAGAGATAAAATCGACACTTGATATATACACCAATTTATTTTCTTATGACCCCCTATACTTATGCCGTTTGATAACCGATACAAAGTTTGTAAATAACATGAATTCATACTATATTTGTAGTGTATAAGTCTTTCAGCTTACATAGTGAAGCTTCTGCCTTAGCTATAGCCTCTATCTGTCTTGGTCGTGTCGGGCACAACAGCCAAAATCAACGATTGAAAATATTCAGGATCGGTTAAGTATGTGGGAAGTGTTTATTCACACTAACAGACTCTCTTTATTCTCTCAATTCTTTTCATTCCCAAGGGCTTTTCGAATATACGTTACCACTTCCATACCGGTAATACCATCCGCTCCGTGCCGCAGTCTAGATCCATCAGATATGCTGCCGGCAGATCCCCAGCCTGGGCCCATACTGAGGGCCGAAGAGTCTCAGAAAGCTGTAGAAACCACGAAAGAGCCGATCTCGAGCGAAAACGATATGGATGAAGTTGACCTCAATAGCAATGACAATGTAGCAGGGATTGGTGCCGAGAATGGCAAAATTCCGGATGAAACAGAGACAGAACCGACTCAGACCGACGATGATGACAGCAAATCACATTCATCAGAACAAAATAACAAAAAGACTTTAGAAAAAACTCCAGAAGTTACAAATCAGACAAGTGAGCAATCAGATCCAGTAAAGTCAGAGCAAAATACCGTCAATGGCTCGGCAGATGTAGAAACCGCCACGAAAACAGAGTCAGATACAGTGACCAACGGAGATGTAGTTCCTCCAGAATCTGAATCTAATGGTGGAACTCAATCTGATGGTCAGGAACAAGCAGAAGTACAATCAGAATCTCATGAACAATCTCAAAATGAATCCCAGATTCAATCTGAGGCTCAATCGGAAGCCCATACTCGTCAACATTCAGTCGTGTCTATTGCATCTGCGACAAATGCAGCCACTGTGGACAATATCAAGATCTTCAAGAATACGTTCGAAGAAATTGTCAACTCCAAAGAAGCCAAGAAGAATGCTGGCTTAAAGGAGTCTGTGCAGAAGGCATTGGATTCTCTCAATAACGCCCAATCGAGGGATGCTCATTTGATCTTTGATGCCTTGAAGGAAACGTGCGAGAAGTCTAATAGCAACGAGTTGAAAGCCAAGGCTATTGATCTCTTTGCAAAATTGTTTGATTATGCCCAGTTCAATGATGAAAACGATAAGGCTCATTTGACGGAAAGCTCTGTGAACGTGATTTCGTCATGCTTTTTGGGCGAGGGCACCGATCCAGACGTGGAATTACAAGTAGTTCGCGCTCTTATGCACAGCATAGTGTTGATGCCGTGTCATGGAGCTCCATTGTTAAAGGCGGTGAGACTGATCTACAATGTGTTCATCTTCTCTTTGTCCACGAGGAACCAAGCAGTGGCCCAAGGGATCTTGAACCAAGTCATTCGAGCCATTTTCCAGCGAATCACGGACTCTGGTATCTATAAGAATAAGCATAATAGATCTGTTTCGAATTCCAAACTCGCATTCAGATCCCCTAGTAAAGACGACTTTGCTACTCCAATTGACGACAGCAGAGAGAAACTTACGTTGAAGAATTTGGAGAAGTTGAACGACGACGTCGAAGACAACGACAGAGTCGACGAAGCCAACAATGCATCCGAGCTGGATGAAGATTTGGTGGTTAAGGATGCTTTTTTAATTTTCAGAGCCATGTGCAAGTTGTCTGTAAAGGACCTTGATTCTGAGACTATAGACATGAAATCTCACACTGTCAGATCCAAAATGTTGTCTTTACATATCATCCACACCATCTTGAAGGACCACATAGAGATATTCTTGAGCCATGATGTGGTGATATTGTCATCCAACTCTGCTGAGCAGACCAGACTTATCAATGCCGTTAGACAGTATGTATGTCTTTCATTGTCGAGAAATGCTGCCTCACCTTTAGCTCCTGTTTTTGAGATTTCGTTAGAAATCTTCTGGTTGATCATCTCCAACTTGAGATCAGAGTTCAAACGTGAAATTCCTGTTTTTTGGGATGAGATATACTTCCCTGTTGCAGAGATGAGAACGTCTACTCCTCATCAAAAGCGATATTTATTATCTATTGTTGAGAGATTGTGCAACGATTCCAGATGCATCATTGAGTTCTATCTCAATTATGACTGTGACAGCACGATGCCTAATATCTGCGAGAAGACTATTGAGCTTTTGACGAAGTTGTCGTTAGCCATTGTAGAAGTAACTGCTCAACAAAGGCAGGCATACCGCGAGAATCGTAGAATGGGCATTTCTGTGTACAACATCGACAAGATTGCCAACTTGACCAGTAGCACGATGTCATCCAAACCTCCAGAACCAGACATCTACAACCATTTTCCTTTGGAGTATGCCTTGAAGATGACGTCTATCAACTGTTCTGTAGCATTTTTAAGATCGTTGTACTCCTGGGCGCAAAAAGGAATCAACAATGGTACCAGTAGAACGCTTGCTTCGAGCCAGAACGGTTCACAGGCTGCCCTCAATAGAAAGAGGTCAGGCACAGTGGACTCTGCCAACTCCACTTTGAACAACTCTAGAAACGCTTCTTTTGTAAACTCCAGCGAGCAATACAGTGAATCTGATGACCCCGAACAGTTTGAAAACTTGAAGCAAAGAAAAAAGGCCTTTTTAGAAGGTATCAGGCAATTCAACCAGAAAGCCAAGAAGGGCATAAAGTATTTTCTCGAACACAAATTTATTGACTCGGATAGTCCTGAAGATATCTCTAAGTTCTTATTGGGAACCGAAGGCTTGGACAAGAGCGTTATTGGCGAATATTTGGGAGAAGGTGACGAAAGGAATATCGCCATAATGCATGCATTCGTAGAACAGATGGAATTTTCGAACTCGGGTTTTGTAGATGCCATGAGGAGGTTCTTGCAATCGTTCAGATTGCCTGGAGAAGCACAAAAGATCGATAGATTCATGTTGAAATTTGCCGAAAGATATGTGTTAGGTAATCCAACTCTTTACGCCAACGCCGATACTGCTTATGTTTTGGCTTATTCTGTCATTTTGTTGAACACAGATTTACATTCTCCACAAGTGAAAGTGAGAATGTCTGTGGAAAACTTCATAGCCAACAATGCTGGTATAGACGATGGTAAAGACTTGCCTCTGGACTACTTGGTGAAGATTTACAACGAGATACAGTCCAACGAGATCAAGTTGCAGTCTGAGCAGCATGCTGCTCTCTTAGCTGGTGATATCAGTATCAGTGTGTCTACACCTTCTGTAGGTTTATTCAGTGGTCGCGACTTGAATCGTGAAGCCTATATCCACGCCTCTAAAGAGATGTCAACCAAGACCGAGAAGTTGATGAGAAACTTGGGTAAAAGATTAAAGTCCGATGACTCCAATGGTGTCTTTTATTCTGCATCACATGTAGATCATGTTAAGTCAATTTTCGACACGCTCTGGATGTCAATTTTGGCTGGATTAACACCTCCCTTCAAAGAATATGATGAAGAGGATGTTACTAATGCCTGTTTAGAAGGTATCAAGTTATCGATTCGAATTGCTTGCATGTTCGACTTGTACCACGCCAAGGAATCCTTCATTGGTGCACTTCTTCAGTTTGAAAATTTGCACAACTATCAGGAAATGAAGGCAAAGAGTGTAGAGGCTATCTACATCATGTTGGATCTAGCTGTTACTGAAGGCAACAAACTCACAGATTCATGGAACCAGATATTAACTTCAATTTCACAATTGGAGAGATTGCAATTGATTGCTCAGGGTGTTGACCAGGCTTCGATTCCAGATGTGTCTACTGCCAAACTTGTAAACCGAGGATCTGTTGAAGCTTCTAGAGTTAGCACTAGTTTTTTTAGTCTGTTTACTACGGTGACAACTGCTTCTCAGACAGCTTCCAACAAGTTCCATAACCAACACTTGTCTCCGTACGTTGCGCAGTTGTTAACTAAGACCGAGTTGGACGTAGCTATAGACAAAGTGTTTACCAACAGTGTCAATTTGACTGGTTCCAGTATTGTAGATTTCGTGAGTGCGTTGTCTGAAGTTGTTAAGGAAGAAATCGAATCTTCTGGACAAAGCAGCAACCCAAGAACCTTTGCGTTGCAGAAGGTGGTTGACATTTGCTACTACAATATGAGCCGTGTTCGTTTTGAATGGACACAATTGTGGAACATCATTGGCGAAACCTTCAACGCTGTGGGCTGTCACAGTAATCTGGCTATTTCATTTTTTGCTTTGGATTCTTTGAGACAGTTGTCGATGAGATTTTTGGAAATTGAAGAGTTGGCCCACTTTAAGTTCCAGAAGGAGTTCTTGAAGCCTTTCGAACATGTCATAATATACAATGACTCGTTGGAGGTGAAGGATATGGTATTGGAATGTATCAACAATATGATTCTAGCTCGTGCCCGACAAATCAAATCTGGTTGGAAGACCATCTTTGGAGTACTCACATCAGCAGCTAAAGAAAACAAGGAGAGTTTAGTGATGAAATCTTACAAGATGGCCAACTGGATTAACAAGGAGTTCATTGGTGAAGTCCATGCTCAGGATTCATTTGCTAATTTAGTGATCTGTTTCACGGAATTGGCCAAGAACGAACGCTTCCAAAGAGTGAGTTTGCTATCACTTGATGTTTTGCTGAAATTGATCAACCAGATTGCACAATCAAGCTTTGGTAACGACGAATTGAAAAAGACAGAAGCCAATGGCAAAGAAGACACCGTCAGCAAGAACGATAGATTGGTCAAGGTGTGGTTTCCAGTTCTCTTCGGTTTCCATGACATTATCATGACTGGAGAAGAGTTGGAAGTAAGATCTCGGGCATTGAATTATTTGTTTGATATTCTCATGAGGTATGGGGAGTACTTTGAAGATGAGTTCTGGGACAAGATCTGTCGTCAATTACTTTTCCCTATCTTCAGCGTTTTGAGTAATCATTGGGAAGTTAGTCTTGAAGATTCTAACGACAAGCTTTCTGTTTGGTTATCCACTACATTGATCCAGGCTTTGAAGAGTATGATGTCGTTGTTCACACACTATTTTGATCCTTTGAGCAGAATGCTTGACGAGTACTTGAACTTGATAATTTCTTGTATCTGTCAAGAAAACGACACAATAGCCAGAATCGGAAGAGAATGTATGTCGACGTTATTGAAAGAAAACGCTACAAGATTCACTGATGAACATTGGATCCACATTTCTGGAGCGTTTACCAACTTGTTTGATTTGACTACAGCTAAGGAATTGTTCACTTCCGATCCATTGCTTAACCGTGTGAGATCACAAGATCACGAGAACGGCGATGTTGGATCTCAAGTGGATTTGGACGACCCACAATCACCCAAGAAAACATTGATAGATGATGCGGAGGCCAGATTGAAGAAATCGAGAGAAAAATCGTCAATTGTCGTCAAGAGTGTTTTGCAATTGCTTTTGATTCAAACCTTGTCTGAATTGTTCGAAAGTGAAAACTTCTACGAAGCTATTCCCTACACTCATTTGATCAAGATAGCGTTCCTCTTGAACTCGAGTTATACATTTGCTCGCACATTCAACGACGACTATGACTTGCGGGTTCGTTTGTGGAATGCTGGTGTTATCGAGAGGTTACCCAACTTGTTGAAGCAGGAGTCTTCGTCTTCTGCCGTTTTCATTAACATCATGTTCAAGATGTATTGTGATGATGACAAGACAGATGCTTCAGCAAAGAAGACAATAATGGAGTCGATCATTCCATTGTGTAATATAATTACTGAGAGATATGCTGATTTTGACGAGAACAACCAACAGAGAAACATCACCACTTGGAAGCCGGTCATTGTTGAGATTTTCCACGGCTACGTAGAGTTGGATGACGAAGACTTTGTTGAACATGCTCCTACAATGTACAAGTTGTCGTTGAAATTGTTTACGAAGAATATGACAGCAGATTTGAGACAGCTGGTGAGGGCATTCTTGTCGAGAGTTGGCGATGAGTTCATAGACAAGGTTGCTACTACCAATTAGAGAATTCAATTCTTAGAATTGATTCGCACTGAAGTCAATTGATATTTGAAGGATATCAAGAGATATATCTGTCCTGGTATGCCGTTGATAGTGCCGTGTCTTCATATAGTCTTCGTCTCCAGGCGCACTGCTTAGTGGTCATACGAGATGATGAGATTACACAAATGGAACGGCATCCTGTTCATTGTACTGTACGTAATGTTGGTTCCTGTTGGAGCTTGTACCATATTAATATACGATTAAAAGTTTGAGAGTATGATGTTGAGAAGTATGATTCATGCTGAATATGACGAAAGAGTAGGGATCCCTAAGATTCATGAAATGTATGATATATATGATATTTACGATAAGATGACATGTGCTGGCAGCACCAAGCGAGCATATAGATCCATAACGAGACATGGTCTATGCATATAAGCTATCAGGAGTCAATTGTCTTGGTGATCCATGGGCATGATGCCAGGCATTGTTCTGCATAGTTAAGAATATATGGGGAAATGGTGTCGAGAAGAAGTCTCAGTCAATGCCGTTGACTTTTCAGAGTTGCACTAATAGCTTCTGTAGGCATTGCTTGAGTAGAAATCTGTATATCTTATAGTGTAGTTACTGAACAGCAGTGAATATGGAGTGCTCTACGGAGTATTCGGTATATCTATATTACTGTCTACAAAGTATTCATATAAGCCGCATTTCCTAGCATACTAGAATGACGAGTCTCTCTCTCAAACCCAATCCTATATCTGCTCTTCTGTGTCTACCCATATGAACATCTCGAACCTTCTCTCTACTTTCTAATTATATTTACTCCATCGCTACGAATGGTCCCATCTTGTGCTCACATTTACGGAGGCTATAGTCGCACCGGCCAACTCCACCGACAGCCGGTCCCACACTTACGCCCACAGTATACTACGATGAAAGCAGGAGTGCACAGAGCCCGGTGGTCTTTTTTCGTCGTCCAGTGACTGGGACGGGTCAGCAAAATTTTCAGCTACTTTTCGAGCCCAACCTATTCTTTCTTTACATACCCATAGAAAGTTAGAAAGTTTGCCAGTTAGACTTGACAGTTTTAACATGTCTTTTGAGAACAAAGTACGTAGACAACATATGTGGCCGACGCGCCGCAGCCAATGGAGCCCGCTGGCGACGCCAATGTAAAATGTCTGGAGTGAAAAATGCTGGAAATTGCACTATTATCGATACAGAAATGAGTCAAACGACAGTAAGAAATAACCAATTGTGGAGAGTTTCCCCTAAACTTCTTCCCTACAATATCCAGAGTATACTTGTATTGCTACAATTCACTTTTTATACCAGCACTGCTTTTGTTGTGTTGAGTCTTCGCTGGCGGCATAGAATAATTCAACTGTGGAGAAGCATCGAAATTCGAAAATTTCAGATTTTTCACTTTTTTCTAGCATTCATTTGAACCCTATTACTACGAGGCATTACCATGAACGAAGTATTCAAACGATACTAACATACTAGAACTTATTTGCCTTGTTAGGTAACGACGTCGAAGACGACACTGTCGTCGCCGCCTTGCCAAAGGAAGTCGTCAAGAAGAACACTTCCTCCAAGAAGGCTGATGTTCCTCCTGCCTCTGCTGACCCAGCCAGAGCCAAGAAGAACAAGTCCAAGCCTACCGGTAACGAAGCTGCCTTGAAGGCTAACGCCGACAACAAGTCTGTTGCCGCTCCATCTGCCACTCCATCCAAGCACGTCAAGAAGCCATTTGACCGTCATTCCAGAACCGGTAAGACCGACTCCAAGAAGAAGCTCAAGCAAGGCTGGGGTACTGGAGAACAAAGAGAATTGGAAGGTGAAACTGAAGGTTTGGAAGACGCTGTAGCTGACTTGGACGAAGAAGACGAAGTTGCCGCTGAACCTGCCGTGCCAAAGAGATCCTTGAACGACTACTTTGCTGAATTGCAAGTCAAGCAACAAGAATTGGAAGGTGCCAGACAATTGAGAAAGGCCAACGAAGGTGTTGAAGACAAATGGACCGCTGAAGAAGTCATCGAAAAGCAACAAGAATCTTTCTTTGAATCTACTGCCTCCAAGAAGACCAAGGCTAAGGCTCCAAAGGAAAAGAAGTTCTTGGAAATCGACGCTCACTTTGCTGATGAACAACCAGCTTCTTTTGAATCCAAGAGAGGTGGTGCCAGAGGTGGTGCTAGAGGTGGTGCCAGAGGTGGCCGTGGTGCTGCCAGAGGCGCCAGAGGTGGTTTTGCCAAGAGAGGCGACAGCAAGCCTGCTGCTAAGACTGCTGCTGCCCCAAAGGCTGAAATCAACGACAAGAACTTCCCATCCTTGTAATCAGCCCCGAGCTGTAATCGTCATAGGACGATATCGTAAGAGAAATCGCTGTCTGTTTGCATTTTTAACAGGTGCCCCTTTCTTGACTGTCACGTACTTTATAGTTTTACGTTTTTTGTAGGTTAATACATCGCCAACGGAATTGTTGTAGTGAGAGATTTTATATATCTATGGAGACAAATATGCCTGTTAATTTAAGAAAAGCTTTCTATGTGATTTCACTTTATTCACATAGCCTTATATTTAGCTGCGAAAAAATCATATGGGCCGCATTCGGTTGCACAATTCGGCACGTGACCGCAACTGTCATATGCCCTCCCCACAGTTACCACCAGACTGGGGAACTTTCACTGATTCTGAATATATATTTTCATATTTGTTTTTTCCTTGATTTGAGGGTAAATCTTGGTGGATCTTGCTGTTAGACTGGAATTGACATCACATTCAAAGAATTGTTCATATCTCCCATCATTTCGATTATCTTTTTAGCACAATCCTTGTTCACTATTTTTGTTCACTATTTTTTCATTAGTTTTTCTCGATCACTAATATAGCATTCTCGTACAATTGAGCATGTCTGACGACAAATACAGACTGACTGCCACAAAAGTTCTTTCACTGGTGTACCAAGCCTCCAGCGACTTCGCTGATGCTCACCAGGGACAGAATCGTGGAGCAGCTGCGGGAACAGCAGCAGCGTTGCTTTCTATGGGAATCGATAGGGTTAATAGAACTGGCAAGAGTGCGTCTCGTAGCGGAAGCTTGGATTTGGACTACACCGATGAACAATTGGAGCACATACGACAGATGGCATCTTCAGCTGAGGAAAATGAGCTCAAGAAGCACCGTGACCATTTCGTAGACAAGTTGATGGACAAGATGTTGAAGTATACGATTCCAGACGATTCGCCAGATAAGGCTATATTCGAGCAGAAGATCAATGATCCGTCCAGAAGTGAAAGACCCAACTTGTCGATCCGGATTTTGCTTCTGAACTTCAAAAAGCTCGCTGGTAAAATGGGAATGTTCTTTGAGTTGCAGTATGGAATCATCCACATCATCACCTGGAGAAAGCCTACCAAAACCTTGACGGCTTTAGTATTGTACACAACGATCTGCTTGTGGCCCCATCTAGTGGTTACGTATCCCCTCATATTCTTGCTCTTCGGCATTATTGTTCCCGGCTATCTTCACAGACACCCTATGAGAACACCGGAGTTGATCAAGGTAAAGAAACGAGGACAGCTGCTCTTTTCGTTCCTCAATGAAGGAGCTGGTGAACACAGCATTATCGACGACTTACTTAGTGACTCTGTGCTAGGTGATGAAGGACTAAGACCGACATTTTCTGGCTCGGAAGAACTGTCCGACGTCTTACAGATTTCTCCATCTGAAGTTATTTCTGAAACCAGTGTCTCTACAGATGATTCCAAGAAACCAATTGCTAAGTCACAGTTAGCCTTATTGATAAACATGAGAGATTTGCAAAACTTGACGACTGACTTGTTGAACGGCATGGATTTGGCTGAGAAGTCGTGGTTTGAGACTTTTGGCTTCAAGGACGAGCATCTCTCAACATTTATATTCTATGGTGTAGCAGCAGCAACTTCTGTGGTTCTATTTCTTGGACAGTTTATTCCATGGAGACTTATCTTTATTCAGTCTGGTTGGGCTGGTATTCTCCTCTGTCATCCAAAGAGCAAGACATTCTTGGTGGAGCTTAGCAACGCCAAAAAGGCTCGCGCAGCTAAAGCTCCACAGCCTGAAGAAATCATAGAGTCTGAAGTTAAGAAGTTCGAGACTAACGATATCATTGTAGACGATGCTCCAGAAAGGAGAATTGTTGAAATTTTCGAATTGCAGAAGAAAAGTATTCTCCACGAAAAATGGACTTTTTATTCGTACTCTGGCAATATCTTTGACACTAAGAAAAAGACAAGATTAGCCGGCAAGAGACCTGGTGGAGTTGACCATCTTTCCAAGGTTGTTCCTCCTAAGGATTGGTTGTTTGACTTCGGATTTGCTAACAAGTGGACGATTGACTACGAGCCACAAGAGTTTCTTCGTCAAAGAAGCTTGGAATCAAAGAATCTTGTTATCAGAGAGGGTGAAAAGAGCGGCTGGATATACGACAAGGATGTTGAATCGCAGTCTCTGGATATAACTTATGAGTTCAGAAGAAGAAGATTGTATAGAGAATGCCTTAGATATGGACGTGCCCCTAAAGGATCCAGAAAGTCTTAGTTATTTTGTATTTGATATATGATTGTATCATTTTTAAATTGTATCATATATACTATACTGTTTAAGTTTTATATCATATTCATGATTCTTCCTCTGCACCTGGCATTCCAAAAAATAACTTCCTATAACAAGAGGAGTCTTCAGAAACAAAATGATCATAGTTATTCTCAAGCATCTCTCCACATAAGAAACACATATTGGTGCCACATTGCGAACATTTGACTTTGTTACAGCCATCAGACTTCTCTATGATGATTCCACAGCCAGGGCACTCCTTGACTTCGTTGCTTTCTTTCAACATCTTGTTGAAAAGAAGGTCCATCTGGTACTCTTCTACTGCTCGAATGATACGCTGTCTGCCATAACGAGCATTTAGAGTCTTCCTCTCGTAGGAGTCTCTAGGTAAAGACATATATGCCTCAATATCCTTTACTTCCACCCCTAGATAATCGCCACTCTCGGAAGTGACCTTTTTACATACTTTGAATCGGGCATGGTAAGAGTTGTGACAGTCGTTGCAAAAGGCATATGCACATCTGGGACATACTACCAACCGCTCTGTGAGATCTTCTCTAAATATGGCTTCGTCGCAGCCAATTCTAGGACATTTTACAAGTCTGTTAGGTAGCAATTTACCAATGAATTCGTACTGCGACTTCTTGAAGAGCGTATAATATCTATTGACCAAGTCTTCACTTGTCTTCTCACCACTTTCATTACTCTGGACAGATGTCAATATCTTAGAGAGAAAATTGAGCGGCACAGCAGGTGTGAGCAAAGTCCTGACAATTTCCTCAACTCTAGTATCTGACATAAGCCACGACTCCAACTTGGAGTATTCATCTTTGGTCTTGACAAACTTCTTGGTGCACTCATAACTGGGGCAGTGCACTTTGTCTATCTCTCCGGTTCGGATCACAGACGAGAAGTAGGCAAATAAACAGGTATTACAAAAGGTATGGCCACATGAGTCGAAGCGCAGACAATTAACGCCTTTATAGTCTTCCTGGCACACCTCACAGGTAAATGTCTTAGTTTCGTACTCCTGTTGCTTAATGTCGTTGTCATAGTCTACTATGGTCTGAAATTCTTGGCCACTAGTAACATCGTACTTGGGACCAATGAGCAGATCCCATTCGTTCTGAGTTTGGTCGTGCAAATAGTCTATCATGCTGAAAAGTACCTGGTCTTGGTAACTTTCCCAGATTTGCTCCAAGTGGACTATCATAGAGTCTACTACAGTCTGGTGCAAAATTGAACTGGTAAGGTTGAAGTTAAGTGATTCTTCGTACGGATATCTTTCTGGAAGTTCGAAAGTGAATAGAAGCGAAGGTAGATTGCAAACCTTATGCGTTAATAAGGGAGTATCTCGATGGGACTCGGGTAATAGTCGAAGTATTATGCCGTCTTCGTTTTTGAGTGGGATCTCTATCGATCCAGTATATTTTGAGAAGTTCATCGTGCAGTTGGGGTAGATAGCTTTACAGGATTGGAGCTCCTGGACTCGAATATCGTCCGAGAAGTCGACGTTGTCATATGCAGCTTCTGTCATTGTGCAGCATCGAAGATATAAGGATTCTGGATTGGTAGGTATGCGTTCTATTAAGATTAGTGACCAAGGTTAATATGACTAAGCTGTGATGAGTGAAAAATTCAAGATATGCAAAATGCGGAGTGAAAAATGTTAGCAACGACTTGAAAACGTGAAAAATTAAAAAGGATACAAAAGCCTACGCAAAGCTTATGGATGAAATGGCAGACGTATGACTTTAGAGTGGAAATATGATGGACGGTATGAAATTCTTTTCTTTCGTTAGGTAAGGAAGTAAGGAATTAGTTTGACACAGGATTGGAAAAAGTGAATTCCAAAGCATCTACGAGGGCGAAGGGAACATTATGCCTGTAACAAAAATACAAGGTGGTTGTGATAATGAAAATGGAACAGACAGTTTCGGCTAGAGAAACTTGGTCAAATTTACAGAGTGAATCTCCTTAGTGTAGAGATGTCAGCTTTTGATTCTTGGCTATGGACTTTACTGTAGAGCTTAACTATGGAGACTATGAGAGTGAATAAGCTACTATATGCACGATTTTTCACATAAAAAAAGAGACAGCTCATAGTTAAGAATATATTCAAAAACACTTTCTCTACATCAGCTATACTTACCGATTCCAACAAGACGCGTCCTGTAGTATTTGCTAGTCAGAAGTTGACATAATCTGAGGGCACATTGCACACGATGGACTCGTTTGCGAAAAAAGTACGAACGTTCGATGCGTTTCCTAAGGTGGATTCTCAACACACGGTGAGGTCACAGCGAGGAGGGTTTTCTACCTTGATGACAGCATTCTGTGGCCTTTTGATAGTGTGGGTAGAGATAGGTGGCTTTCTTGGTGGATATGTCGATCATCAATTCATAGTTGATAACGAGATCAAGTCCTCTCTTGTCATCAATGTGGACATGCTCGTAGCCATGCCTTGCGAGTTTCTCCATACAAACGTAGAAGACATTACGAAAGACCGGTATTTGGCTGGAGAGACACTCAACTTCCAGGGAACCAACTTTATAACACCACCCACGTTCAACATCAACAATATCAACGACAAACACGATACCCCGGACTTGGACGAGATTATGCAAGATTCACTCAGAGCCGAATTCAGCGTATCTGGAGCTCGCATTAACGAAGGAGCTCCAGCTTGCCACATCTTCGGTTCGATTCCGGTTTCGCATGTAAAGGGTGATTTCCATATCACAGCCAAAGGCTTGGGCTACAGCGACAGACTGCACGTCCCTCTTGAAGCCTTGAACTTCAGTCATGTAATCCAGGAGTTCTCCTTTGGCGACTTTTATCCATTCATCAACAATCCCTTAGATGCCTCAGGAAAATTGACGGAAGAGCCTTTGATTTCGTACCTGTATTTCGCAAAAGTCGTGCCCACCTTGTACCAGCGTTTGGGATTGGTTGTAGATACGAACCAATACTCGTTGACAGAGAATAACCATGTCTTCAAGTTGGAGCACAAGCGCCCTACGGGAATTCCTGGAATCTTCTTCAAGTACGATTTTGAGCCAATTAAGTTGATCATCATTGAGAGAAGATTGCCATTTATCCAGTTTGTAGCCCGTTTAGCCACAATTGTAGGCGGTTTACTTATTCTCGGAGGCTACCTCTTCCGTATGTACGAGAAGATCTTGGTAGTACTCTTAGGAAAAAAATATGTTGACAAAGACAGAGAAAAGAAATCCGGGGGAATTCTTGACAACGACGTCAAACAGAAAATCAACTCCGACTAAGTCATGTGTAGAATACAGCAAATAGAAGAGAATAGCAAACGAACAAACTTTGTAAGTTGTAGAAAACAGTTTTATGTATGGAACAGCTTTCTGAATCACTCCCTATTCGGAAGGTGGTTGCGACAGTTTATCAGTATTAACTGTGCGACACCCTCGGAACTCGAATATTTAGTTGCGAAAGAGATTCTTTAACTCAAATATTTGGCCCGTAGACAGTGTAAATGGCTACATTTCTTTGGTTAAAAAAAAGTACTCTTATAAATGTGTTCTCATTAATACTCTTGTTTATACTCACACCATCATCTTGAATCTAGAATCACCACATTCTTACCTATTAGTGAGTAAAGCTTTGACCGGAAATAACCAAATCCGACCATACGACCTTGCCACAGTCCTATCTGATAATGAAGCCTCCAACTCTCTTGGAAATATAATCGGAGTAACCTGCACACAGCACTCTATATCTCGATTAGACATTTCTCGATATTTCTTCAGTGATTTACTTCTTCTCTCTTACATCTGTCAGACAAGCCACTTGACTATGGATGCTGCTAAGAAGAAGATACGAAGAAGCAGAAACGGCTGCCACAACTGCAAACGATTGAAAATCAAGTGCGATGAGCAGAAGCCAGTTTGTTCCTACTGTGCCAAGACCAGAGCTACTTGTGACTATTCAATAAAACTCACCTGGGGAGGGAGACCATATAGAGATACCAACAAGAGACGTAAAGACCAGTTTAGAACTATAGCATTTGAGAATGACAGCCTGGTGGGGGCTGCTTCGAACGGAAATAGAAATACCGAAAATGTAAATATCAATTCAGCTGGAAATCAGAGTATTCAATTTTTCAAGGTGCAAGCTCATGATATTATCAGAGCAAATTCCAGTGCCAGCAATATGTCGCTGGATATTCTGGTGAATAGCACGAACTCCCAGTCTTCATACATGAGCTTTTCGTCTAATACTCCTTCTTTGAAAAGAACTAGTCATGATGCTCAGTTGGAAGATGAAGCTCCTGCTTCCAGGGCCCGAATGCAAGTTGAAGACATTCGTAGTCCTTCGGCTTCTCCCGCATTTTTAACGCCGGGAGGTGAATCCATACTAAGTGACTTCGATGCGTATATCCCCAAAGTACGTCAGTACAAAGCAAATAAAGACATGGCTCCGTCGATGCCTACGCCAGACACAGCACCTGCCATCAAGAAAGAGTATTCGCTGTTCATTGCCAGTTCAGACATAATCACAGACCACTTACCACATCAAAGTCGTCACGACAGGGAAGACCAACAACTTGACCAAGAACAGAATGAAAATCGGCAAGGACAAGCAGAGCATGCAAATCAAGCTCATAAACAAGGCAGGAGTCGAAATCATCAAAATCATACAGTAGACTTTCACCAAGATGAGAATCCTGAAAAGCAATCCTCTCCTGCAATTCCTTTCTCGTTTGTAGACAGCATGCCCGAGATCTCGGATGGTATTGAGAGCTTATCCAGCGCACTAGAGAAAGCCTCTAATGGCGGCCAACAGTTCCTCTTGCATAACTCTGAGATTTTCAACAACTTCCTCTCTGGAAATATGGACGTTAAAATTTCTGAAGATGTAGATGATCATAGTATCAATAGCGGAGATATCTCAGAAGTGCGGGCAAATCCTACTCAAGCTGCTGAATCAAAAAAATTCCCTAACGAAGACTTCTTCAGCAGCTACTCGGAAGACTTAGCCAGAATCGAAGCGTATTTGCCAGCCCGACTGCCCAACTTTGGTGGAGACTTCTTTGCGCTCTCCAATTCATTCCGTCTGTTTTTCCAAAAAGCACACAAATTTTCCAAATTAAAAGACGATGACGAAGATGAAATCGAGCCTCTTGATAGTGAAAACAGCGAAAACAATTTATTGTCGCTATCTCCGTCTGGTTCTGAGCAAATACCTACACCAGATGAGATCTTTGCCACGATTCCACCTCTGATAACACCTCTTCCAGAGATCTTGTTGCATGTACCTTTCTATCGTAACTTGATGCACTTCTGGGTCAACGTTGCCTCTGACCATCTTGTGCCAGCACCCCCACATTTGTATAAGGACAATCCTTTCAAAATCTTGTTGCCTCAGATGGCTATGGAGTATCCCTCTATTTTGACGACGTTGTTGGCATTTTCAGCTTCTATCAGATCGCTGTTGGTAGGTGCCAATGATACACCTGAGATTGTGACGGACCAGTTGCTCTCAAGATCTTGCCATGAGTTACTAAAATTGTTGAAAGACAGCAAAACTGCAACTTCTGATTACACGTTGGCTACGGTACTTTTGCTTTCGTGTTACGAAGTGTTCAACTCAAAGGATTTCAATAAACATAGAGCGCACACTGTAGGAGCCAGACAAATCATCATGGCCAGAAACCAGTCTGCCATCAAAAAGGAACAGAGCTCTGTGATCGGCACTGAGAGTGATATCACATTCTTTTTAATGAGATGGTTTGTTTATGTGGATATCATTGGAGCGTTATCTTCCACTAGGAACAACCACAACTATATATCTAAAAGTGATAACATTCATTCGTACACTCCAGCCGAGTCGGTGACTACGTTGAATGAATTGGACAAACATATAGAACAGAATCCTAAACGAGACATCGACCATTTGCTTGGGTTTGACGTCAAATTCCTTCCTCAGTTTTCGGAGATTGCTCTTCTCATCAGACGAACCAACAGTTATCTTTCACGTGAAGGAGTTGACAAGGATGCAATTCCGTTTGAAATAGTAGCGCGAGCACTAGAAGTCAAGGAGAACTTGATGAAGGCATATGAGATAGGAGAACGTAGACGTCAGAAGAAGCTCGACGAAGCCATAGACCATCGTATTCAACAGAAGAAGAAACAGACCAACAGCACTTCTCCTCCCAACTTGACTCATTTGATAGAACACGATAACACCATAAGGACCACCAATAAGATCTTCTGTGACACCGGGATTCTCAACTTGTACCGTCGAGTCCTCAAGATACCACGTGAATCGTCACTTGTGCAAGATCTTGCCAACAACATTGGCTCAATGCAAATGAAGTATATCGAGTCGCGTTCGCCAGCAGATATATGTACCATTTTCTGTACGTTTGCAGCCGGCTGCGAAACCCAAGATGGAAAAATGCAACAATTTTTCAACGACAGATTCAGCTGTTTGATAGAAATGGGTAATGTAAATGCGTTGAAAGGGTTGAAGATAATGAAACGGTGCTGGGAAACAGGCGAGGACTGGATCGTGGCGTCCAGAACGTTGGATATAGATATGGCTTTACTTTGAAGTGGAGCAAACATCACAATGTGCCTTTCTTTCTTTCAGTGTATATATTCAGTATATATTTTAGCATTGAATAGCGCCTGTGAACTTAACTTGTGATGTCAATCTAGATACAGAGGCAATGTAGAAGTAAATTAGCTTTCTATATAATCTCGCTTATGTATTCGCTTAACAAAGCGCAATAGAGCAACTAGAACCAGCGACAAAGTTAGTGAGCAGAACATTCAACAATTAAGGTCTTCTTTTCCTAACTATAAAGTATTCTGTATTCCATACAATATACAATCTACATACCAATTACTGTTTCGCTCATTATTCTCCATCTGCTCACCTCTTCTAAACATTTCTTGCGCTGAATCACGCTAACAATTTCTGACGCGCGCTTGGATCAAAAGTTATCCAGTGACTTTTTCTGAAGTCTTCAATTCTTTTCTTGGTTTCAACTTCTTCAGCCATATCTCATCACATTTTCTGTCTCTTCCAACGTTTTTGCTTCGTTTTTTTCCCTTTATTTCCTCTTGCTCTATAGAGTATATACAACTGTAGCCTGGCGTGGAAAATGCCGTCGCTGTACATCCCCAAACCGGAAGAGTTCGATGCGCTCGTAGCATCTATCCAACAGTCCCACCACGAGCCAGGAAACAGTTCAAACCAGGAGGTTGTGCTTAAAAAATGTATAACCTACCTCTTCCGCTACGGGCAGAAGGACACCCACTTGTTCTGTGATCCCTCCATGTATCCCGTAACCGTCCATATTATGATCTTGTTCTCATTTCCAAATAATGGGGTGCTCGAAAAATTGAAGCCCATGCTAGCAGATAGCTTGTGGAAGTGTGATAATTGCTTGCGCTGTTTCAATTTGGGGAAATCGACTCTTAGAATCGACTTCGCTGCAAATAGACAGATCGAAATCTCCAAAGTCAACCAGTTCATTGGAGTCATTGTTCAATGGGAAACGCAAGTATTTGGCCAGGAAATTCAAACAGTCGCTGCGGCACTCAAAGATGGGAAATTTCCTTCATTGACTAGCAGTTCACCTATAGACTTTGCTATCAGAGCGTGTTTATATGGCCCACAGATTCTACGCAATAATACTGGCGTGAGAGATGATTTCATGACAATTATATCCAACATCCAGGCTGGTACCTTGTCCTACCCATATCCTGAATTACTCCTACCGGGCGCTTTCTATCTCCTCTTCGAGGGTCAAACTCAACAGAAGCTGTGGGCTGCTCAATGGCTCCAGTATCTTAAAGAAAAGCAGTATCAGCTTACCGCAACTACCGTACTGCCTACTTTGGTGGATGAGTTCAGCGTCCATTTGTATAGAATCCAGGACGCCAACTTTTTCTCGCCACATGCCTCCATTGACTTCTGGACAGTTGTACACCTGCTTCTTGAACTTGTAGATAATGAAGCATTCATGAACCACTTCAACGTTCCGCCAGATATTAATCTCATGCGACAGTATACAAAATTAAGGCTTTATCCTATATTAAGACTCTTCATGAATAACCTCTTGGCCAACTTGAAGGATACCCTACCCATACTTCTCAAGGTGCTTCTGAAGTTGTTGGCGAAGTACCACACGGCTTTCTGGGGAATCGTAGCACCTATTACGTACTCACAAGTGTTGGATTCCATTTTGGTCAACCCAGAGTTTAACCGATTACTCTTTGCTTCAGCCGTGGAGGAGCCAGAGAATTCGAAGATAGATGATTCTGTTCAAAGTAATATCCTTCTGTGGATTTACCCATTCCTTTATTCGTTGAATGAAACAAATAACCAGACATCGTCGAGAAAGTTAGCCAACTACTTACTCAAACAAGTGGCATCCATTACTGATACCTCTATATTATCTGAACGTTTAAAGAAAGAATTGCTAGACAACTATGCGTTGCGTATTCTTCTGCTTTCTTTTCAGTTCAACGTTACAAGCTGTGATTTTGGTAGTAAGAATTATGAACTCAGTCTTCTCAAGATCAGGGATACTAGGGCTACTATAGAAAACAATGCGGCTATTATAGTTTCCAATGCCTATTCTCTGTCTAAAATTGCAAGAAGGTTAATATTCACAGCTCTTTCATATGATGTGGCTCTATTAGCGCACTCTACCAGTTTGCTAATGGCTGGTAATATTCCTACATCCTTCGATTCGTTCCCGTTGCTTTGGGATGCACTCAACAAGTCTTCGACCTTCTCTGTCAATATCGGCACTACAAAGTTGCTTGGTTCATTGTCTAAAGTAAATTCCGTAGTAAAATTCTCCAAGAGAAAAAACGAAGTGCTTCCAAAGCAGATGGCCGAAGCTCGGGCTCAACATAATGAGAATGTAACACTGATATTCACTACTCTATCCTCATGTCTAGCTAAGGTGAGTTTGTCAAATCCATCAGAGTTGAAAAAGGTATTTCTGGAAGAACTGATCCAAATTGCCTTTTGGTCTTGTCTCTTTTCTCCTTTAATTACAGAATCGGCTACTGATGTCTTATACCAAGTCTTTGACGACGTTGTTGGTCGTTACGAGGCCTTCCAGGGTTTACTAGAAACCCATTTACAAATAACCGTCAATGCTATTGACCAAAGTGTGCAGAGAATGACTCAATTAGCTGCCTACGAACCAAGCCCCAGAGCAATCAGAATACTAATGGATGTTGTTAAAGGTTTGACAGATCCATTGACCGGCATTCTATCATCATCAGAACAGGTGCAAGGTTCGGGAGATTCCATAGTAACTTTTTGGAGTACCTGTTGGTCCTTTTTGATCATGGTGTATCAGAAGACCTTGACATGGGCCAACCAGTTTCATCTTGAAGAGTTGATTGAGTTCACCAGGGATACTCTTGATCTTAGTCATTTTCTATTAGACAATTTCAGATTGGTCGCTGATAGTATTCCTGGTTCGTCTGGAGAAAAACTGCATTCATTGTTCAGAAAGTTTATGAATGCTTTTCATTACATGATTGTTTGGCTCAGATTGGGGGATGCATCTTTATTAAATTCATGTGTAGAGTTGGTATTCAAAGGGTTTGAATTGGCTAAAGATTTGGATTTCACCATCGATGTCGCCTTTATAGAGACCTTTGCAAAATTTGGAGCAAAGGCTAAGAAGTTTAACAACAAATTGACTGAACAGCAACGTCTGGAAATTCTTTCGAAGGCTAGAGAATTTGACGAAGGCTTAGTAGATAAGGTCATTACAGAGACGGCTCTTCAGCGAGGAAAGGCAAAGAAAGACTCTGAAAGTGGCACTTCTACTCCAGAGCCACCTGCTTTTGCATATCAAAATCAAGCCAAACAACCTAGGCAACAAACTCTTGGAAGATTTGGAGTCGTTACCACAGAAGCTCCAGTGGCTCCAGCTCCGAAGGGCTTCAAGTCGTCCAGTTTGGATTCCATTAGGAAAGATCTAGTGAGTTCTCGTGCAACTGTCAAACCTTCTGTCATTCCTGCCGTCAACCCTGCTCCCCCTAGACCAGCAGGATTCAATTCTAAGAAGCAGCCAGCTGTGGGAAGATCTTTGAATCAACTCAAGAAAAAGAGAGTGGACTCGGATAGTTCTGAAGATGAATTAGACACAGACACTTCTGACCTCTTCGTAGACAAATCGAAGAAGAAGGTTACTGTTACTGAGATTGATATGTACGGAAGACCTGTTGCAGGTAGACCTCAAAAATCTAAGGTAGATATAGCCAAGAGAGAAGAAGAAAATATGAGAAACAGATTGAATGTATCACTCAAACCTCTCTATAGTACAATTTTGAAATGGAATTACAATTCTAACGACAGTTTTCCAACAGGCGATCGCGATAGCTATAAGGAAATCAAAAGCCAATATGATGATGTCAAAGATTATGTCAAGACGACAGAACCATTACTTATGTTGGAATGTTGGCAGGGTATTCAATCGGCCAAACAAACAGGTCAAGAGAAACCATTTGAAATACTTGTGGGAAGCAGGACTAGTGTAGATGGTTTCTTTGATGTTTACGGTTCTGTCAAGAAGTCGGTGATAGCTGATAGAAAAGTTGGTGATTCTGATTTGTTGGTGTTGGGATTTGTGCAAGAAGAATTCTCTACACCTGAAGCCCTTGGGCACTATTTGAAGGCTCCTACTACTAGAACATGTTTAGCTAAGGTGAGGGAAATCAAATCTGCAAATCCAGATTATAATGACATCACTGTTAGAGTGTACCCCAGCGGCTCTATGATGGGCGTATTGACTCCCAAATCACAGATTGTAGCTATGAGAATCAGTCAGATGGTAACCATTGAAAGAGAATATACTTCTTTGAAGGGTCTACAGTACTACGATTTGTGTGATTCAATTTTAGCAGCAAAACCCAATGAACCAGTCGAAATTTCAGACGCCGAGGCTATGAAGCTACTCAATATTTACGATGTCAATAAGTCTCAAGCAAAGGCTATTATAGGATCCTACAATAGTGAAGGTTTTTCGTTGATCCAAGGCCCTCCCGGAACTGGTAAGACCAAGACTATTCTTGGTATCGTAGGATATTCCTTGTCACAACAGGTTGATGAGAAGATAATTATCAAGATTGACCAGGGCAATGGCAATGTAATTCTGGGCAATGAGAAGAAACCTAAGGTTTTAATCTGTGCTCCAAGTAATGCTGCAGTAGATGAGTTGGTAGTACGTTTAAGAGATGGAGTGCGAAACTCGAGGGGGGAGCATATCATTCCAAAGCTTGTACGTATGGGTAGAAGTGATGCTATCAATGCCGCCGTAAAGGATTTGACATTGGAAGAATTAGTTGAAAAAGAGTTGCAAGCTAAAGCCATGAATACTGATACTTCTACTGATCCTAATATCCGTGCTGAACATCTGAAATGTATAGAGGAAAGGGACAATCTTAGAAGAAAGTTGCAGACTGACAGTTTGTCTTCTAAGGAAATTGACGAGTTGGAAAGTGCCTTACGCGAGATAAATAAGAAGAGAACTGAATTAGGTAAACAGCTTGATTTACAGAGAGAAAGAGTTTCTATTGCATATCGTACCAGAGAAATTGAAAGAAGAAATGCCCAAGCTAAGATCTTGAATGATGCCCAAATTATCTGCTCGACGTTATCTGGTTCTGCTCATGACTTTTTGGCTAACATGGGTATTACATTTGATCAGGTAGTAATTGATGAAGCATGTCAGTGTGTGGAGTTATCTTCTATTATTCCTTTGCGATATGGTTGTAAGAAGTGTATTATGGTTGGGGATCCTAACCAATTGCCTCCTACCGTATTATCGCAAGCTGCTGCCTCTTTCAATTACGAGCAAAGTTTGTTTGTTAGAATGCAGCAGAATAATCCCAACTCTGTGTACTTGTTAGATGTTCAGTATCGTATGCATCCTCAAATTTCTGCATTTCCCAGCGCACAATTCTACCAATCTCGTTTGAAAGATGGTGAAGGAATGGCTGCAAAAAACGAACGCCCGTGGCATTCTCAGTATCCTCTTTCGCCTTATAGGTTTTTTGACATTGTCAGTCGACATCAGAGAAATGAGCTCTCTCGATCTTTATTCAATACTGGTGAAGCTCGTGTTGCATTAGAATTGGTAGAAAAGCTTATGACGCTATTGCCTGAAGATCAGTTTAGTGGCCGCATTGGAATTATATCTCCTTATAAGGAACAGATCAAGACTTTGAGAGATGTTTTCATAAAGAAGTACGGATACTCTATCACTACGCAGATTGATTTCAACACGGTTGATGGATTCCAAGGACAGGAAAAGGAAATCATCATCATGTCGTGTGTCCGTGCCAGTGACAATGGTAATGTTGGTTTCTTGAGTGATGTTCGTCGTATGAACGTTGCCTTGACTCGTGCGAGAACAACACTCTGGATATTGGGTAATAAAGAATCGTTGATGAGAAACAAGATTTGGAACAAGCTTCTCACAGATGCTACTGACAGAAATTGTGTCTCGCAAGCTTATCCCGGTTTCTTGAGTAGTGCCAGTGAACAAGCTCCTGGAAAGAGAAAGGTTGTTGAAAACAGACAGGGAAACGCAACGAAACGCTCAAAGCATATTAAGAATGAAGGAACTGTCAAACCAGCACAAGATAAAAGAAACAGTGCAAAGGCTAATCCTCATTCTGGTCCAAAAAAGATTAAGAGTAGTATATTTGGCAGCTCTAATCCAACAACATCTGGGATCCCAAATTCTGAGCCCGAATTAATCCAGCTTGGAAATAAGCCAAAGAAACCTGTCATCTACAACGCTGGAGGTACGAAGGGTATCAATGGAAAAGCTATTAGTGCATCTAAGTCCGGAGTTCTTCCTCCTCCAAGTAATTCGAAAAACGATACCAATAGCACTATCAACAAAAACAATACCAGCCATGCAGAAATATCTTTGCCTCCTCGTCCTTCTAGTAGCGGTGTTTTGCCACAGAAACCCGCTCTGCAAATACCCAAGGCTAGGAGTGGAGTCATCCCAGGACCAAAACCAAACGGTGTTCAACCTACAAAATCAGGAACGATTCGTCCTCCAACCTCTGCTATATTTATTAGTCAAAGAAAGAAACCACCTCCAAAACGGTAGGTGCTTCAATAAATACAATATATACAATCATTAAATATTATCAACTTGTAGACACACGTTCTACTATTCGCTCTTACCTTGCTTCTTGTGTAAGCCAAAGAATTGCTTGCGTTCATCTTTAGGTATCGATGGCTGCACCTTGGTACTTGCCGTAGCAGATTCTGTACCCACATTGACAATCGCTGCCGTCTTGAAAGGAGGTGAGATTGATTTAAGACCTTTCGGAACGGATGCCTCGATCTGATGTCCCGAAGCAACTCTCAAGCTATCTTCCGAGAACCCTACCTCTTGGTACTGTATCAAGTATTTCTCGTACGAAGCATTTGAAAACATGCTGAGTGCTACTAGTAACGCTCTCAATTCATTTAGCACTGCCTCGGAAAAGAGGTTGTCATTCACTGCTATGGCAGAATCACCATTAAAGGTAGAATTGAAACTCTTCATCGACTCGAGACACGATTTGATTTGTGTCAATGTCAATGTCAACACGTTTGAAAGATTACTACTCAATTCTGACGAAACAGACTCCTCGATCTGGTCCAGTAACTTGCTTTCTTGCACCTTGAGAATGGCAACTATATCTTTCCAGATTGTCCCGTATTCATGGAAAATAGTTGCTTTGTTTGAAGTCAAAAGAACAATGTCACTAAGAGCACCGACTTTATGCTCTAGAAGCTTCAATACTGGTTCAAGCTCCAACTTCTCGGATACAGTGTTTGTGCTATCATCTACGCTGGCTGTTGGGGGAATGTCCAATGGAGTCGTAGTGCTGACACTATCATTGTTATTCAGATGATGTTCTGGCAATGAAGCGAAGACAGTATGGATGAAGTTATTGATATGGCTCTTAACAGCAGCAGTCAGTTTTGCTCCTTTAGCATAGCCTTTTTCATATGCTGTCGGACCATGACCATGATTCCAATTCTCGTTGTCATGGCTCGATGGCTGTTCTACAAGGTCTGGGGGAACGAAAGGTTTCATTCCAATTCCACTGGATGAAAGCGGGGAAGTTTCCACGGGTTGTAAACCATTCACTAGAGGTTTAACTTCAGTCTTAACTGTCGTAGGTTCAGAAATTATACGCTCTGATGCCAATTTGTTGTTGTATCCATTGATGAATGTCACATTTACAGGTGTACTCTTGATGATAGTTGACAACTCTCTTTGTGGTATTCCGTTAGACATCAAGAACGATAACATTGCATCTTTTCCCTGAGACTCCAACTGTTTAAACGATTCAACATACTTGGAAGTTTTGCTTTCTAACACTGAGCTTGTATCTTGTATTTCTGTGTTGATTAGTCGTTTCTTTGATTTGAGAGAATTCAACTTCTTTTCTAAGGCCTCGATCTCTGCATCTATTTCTCTAGATTCATCCAACAAACCTGTTAATTTAGCTCCGTACTTGCTTTTGTCGCTTTTAATGGAGACGATTTTGTCAAGAATCTTGTTTCTCTTTCTGTCCCATTTACGGAAACTGCTGTAGAGACTTTCAGTGTAGGTTATGTCTTTAGCGTAGAGCTCGTTCAACGAGTAGAAGTTCTCCGAGAGCTGGTCGAAGTTTTGGCCAATCATGTTACGTCTTCGCATCAAGCCGGTATCTCCAGAAGAGACAAACTCCTTGTGGACTTGGAGGTTCTGCTGAAGCTCTTTGAATAGAAGTTTGTTCTTGTTAGAGAGAAATTCTATAGGTGACTCGGAATCCCCGCTCTGGTTTACGTTATTCAAGTTGTTATCCAACGGAAATATGGCCGAGTTAGTGAAGGATGGACTGTTATACAGATATTGGAGTCTGTTGTTGTCAAGTTCATCTGTTAAAGAGTTGGATAGTATTCGTGAAGGATTCGTAAAGAACTCACTATCAGCTATTTTGGGAGTGAACAATAGAATTGGCGTATTGCTATTATTACGATTATGATTAATGTTGCTATTGCTAGTGCTTTTGGGATTGTTGTTGTTATTTGTGCTTTCATCTAGAATGGTGCTGTTGGTCAGTTTTGAGGAATGATCTATACTGTGGATGGGTTCAATCTTATCGCTGTCGTATGGAGCGTGTAGTACTGTCTTCTTAGTCAAGGGAGACTCCGACGAGATGAACTCTGCCGGGTCCAAGTCGTCGTCGTCAGAAGTGGCAGAAACGGACTCCGGGATCGAAGCTGATATGGAAAGGGTCTTTGACTGGGTTCTGGGCTTGAGATGCGGTTTCTCGATATCTACAGTGGCACCCAAGTTGATGGACTCAAAGAAGTTGTCGTTACTTATAGAGGACATGGTTATTGGGGATTATGGGCATTTGCAATATAGGGATCAGCTGAGACGTGGACTAGAAGGAGATCCACAATTGCCGAATGGAAGAATAGGGCACAGATAGAGCTTATCGCTGTGACTTTATCTGGTGCGCCATAGAAAAAAGATCGGTGGAGTAAATAATAATCAGTACAGTACAAATGTACTGAAGGTTTCTAATAGTGAAACACAGATAAAGAACGGGGACAAATATAGTGACGAGCAATTTATGAAGATTATATGACTAGTAGTAGCATGGTAGTGACTTGTCAGTTTTTAGCAGGTTTTTGGTTGTATCTATTGGGTGTTTAGCCACTGTTATATGGGTCTAGATAGAGATTTAGGCAGAGATTTAGTGAAGAATAAGTAGTAAAGTTCTAGCTAGAACATGTGGTATATAGCGTAGGAATTATAGGTATATATAAAGTAAGATATGTGGGAGAGGTCGATGTGACCGTATACAAGGCAGAGAAAGGAGGCATAGGTTCCGAAATAACTTGTCTTTAAGAGCCTAAGAATGCTCACTGAGTATTAATCTTTTACGGTTGCGATTTTCTTCTCGTTATCTTTAGCGAGGCTTCTGAAACATCTAGATAAAGCTCTAGGGTCCTCGTTGGTGACCTGTGCAACTGGACAGAACCAGGCTGGTGGTCACCATTCTAGGGTAGTGTAGCAGACTTGTGCCATGGGAAATTACAGATAAAAGTACGAATTTGAGACCTCTTCCTGAGCAAAGATGACACCTCGTCCTGACCAAAGATGCGCTTTATCAGCCTGATAATAAACGCGAATAAAGTATAAGATTTGCTAATTATTCCAGCTTCATGCACAGCAAATGGTTCTGAGATTTCCCAAGCCGCCCTTCTCACGGCAAGGGACCACACAATCCTAGGACAATTCTGGGATACTCCTGCTACACCAGCTAATTGAATTGGAAGATAATATCAAGACTATACACAGTTATTATTCCGTATTATCTGGGTATTTTCTGATTGTGCATAAGCAATACAAAATATAACGAGAAATGGTACAAACCAGTGTCGCCGTGTCATTTCCAGAGAACCTCCTTCATAATTTGACCCTGAGTCCAGAACTGGGTTTGACAGAGACGTTCGTATCATACTGGTGACGTGTGCTATTCGTATAAGGTTCTGAGTTTCTATTTGTACCAGTATACCCCTGATTCCGCGGAAAATCGTTAATTGTGTTGCAGCCATCGTTAACTATGGGGCTGGAGAACAACCATTTCTCAGGGACAGTTCTACCGCCATCACACACACCAACAGGCCGCAGACTCGCAGTGTTAACTATGTACAGCAATCCTACAGAATACTCAAGAATCGCGATGTTTATGATTTGCGGGCACGACCTGATCTGTATAAAATGTCTATGTTTACGTTTGCTTTCTACAGTTCTCTACTGCTAGTTCTACAATTTGTACGATTGATTCCGCGTCTGCCACCAGTCTCTACGACGCTGCGATAATGGAAATATGAAGATCCTATGTGTGGCCGAAAAGCCGTCCATCGCCCGCGAGGTGTCGCGAATACTCAGTGGAGGCAGATTCACCACGAGAAACTCCCGGAACAAGTTCATCAAAAACTACGACTTCACCTACAACTTCACCAGCCTCGGTATATGCGACGTTACAATGACTTCTGTGGTGGGGCACATCACCAACATGGACTTCCCGCCCGCGTACCAGTGGGGACGGTGTGTTCCCGGAAGGTTGTTTGATGTAGAGGTGATCGAGAAGGTCACCAAACAAGACGTGTTCGACAACATTTCCAACGAAGCGCGTACCGCGTCCAGGTTGATGATCTGGACAGACTGCGATCGCGAAGGCGAGTTCATTGGGTTTGAGATTTATAAAGCCGCTTTCAAGGGAAACAGCGCCATCCAGGTCGGGGACATCTGGCGTAGCCAGTTTTCGCATCTAGAACGAAGCCATATTATTGATGCTGCATCACATCCACGGCTGCTTGATATGAACTCCGTCAACGCTGTCGCGTGCCGTATGGAAATAGACTTCCGTGTTGGCACCAGTTTCACGCGGTTGCTCACTGACTGCTTGAAACAGAACAGAATCATCGAGAAAGGAGGGCTAGCCTCTTACGGAACCTGTCAGTTCCCCACCCTCGGCTTCGTAGTTGATAGATACAAAAGGGTCAAATCGTTTATCCCCGAGAAGTTTTGGTACATTGCGGTAGATATCCGTAAACAGAACCAGAAGTCGTCGTTTGCTTGGACAAAAGGTCGTTTCTTCGACCGCATGTTTGTGACACAGTTGTACCAGGATTGTCTCCAGACAGAAGAAGGAACCATAACCAATGTAGAAAGTAAACGAACCACCAACTGGAGACCCTTGCCGTTGACTACAGTCGAGCTCCAGAAGGATTGTGCGCGATTCTTCAGGATGAGCGCAAAAGCAGCTCTAGATGCTGCCGAAAGATTGTATAACAAGGGGTTTCTTTCCTACCCAAGAACAGAAACTGATAGTTTCCCAGCTACCATGGACTTTGCTGGTGTAATTGCCAAACAGACTGGTGATGGAAGATGGGGCGCCTATGCAAATCTGTTGATGGCTAACGGCCATGAAATGCCGAGAAATGGTAGCCACGACGATAAAGCGCATCCAGCTATCCACCCAGTAAACTACGTAGCTATAGATTCGTTGACTTCGGCAGACGAAAAGAAGGTATACGAATATGTGGTCCGTAGATTTTTAGCCTGTTGCTCGAAAGATGCTGTAGGTCACCAGACAACAGCCACTTTGCAATGGGGTAATGAAACATTCACAGCCAGTGGGTTGATTGTTACTGAGAAAAACTATTTGGAAATATATACATACAAGAAGTGGGAAACTACAAAGCAATTGCCGCCTCTAGAGGAGGGAGAAAAAGTCCGTATCTCCAGTGGCCAAATGAAGGAAGGAGAAACCAGCCCTCCCAACCACATGACAGAAACAGAATTGATTGCATTAATGGATGCCAATGGTATCGGAACGGACGCCACTATCGCAGAGCATATTGAGAAAATCATGCAGCGAGATTACATCGTCAAACACAAACAAGGTGGAAAGGAATACATTGTTCCTACTCCGTTGGGTATGGGGCTAATTGAAGGATTTGACCAGATGGAGTTTGACAATATTTCTCTCTCGAAGCCGTTTTTACGTAAGTTGTTAGAGAATTCTCTTCAGAAAATCGTGGATGGCGAGCGCACCAAAGCTGACGTCCTTGAAGAAGTTAAACAAATCTATCGACAGGCGTACGGAGTCAGCTCTCAGAAGATGACGTTGTTGGCTCTGGTATGTCGACAGATAATTGCACAGAATCTGTGAGTAAGGTACAGCATATTTATAGAGTTAATAAAAGTTTGGGGCATTTACATGAGCTGTAAACAACTTGAATTGATAAACTCTAGTTGACTTTGTTCGATGTCATCGATTGCAAATTATATTCTACCTGTTGGAAATTGCAATCCAAATGATCAATGTCGTTTCCTAGCAGTTTCAGGAAATTATATTTAGCGACTGAAACCCTCTAAGGAACCTAGAAGCCTCCTTAACCAGAGTAGAATCTGAAGCAGAATCTAAACCTTCATAACAGCCATTAATAAACGAATTTCATTAAGCCTAAATACACAATACATACAGCATCGAAATATTCACACAAGCGGTTGCAAAATTGTATAATGGGAAGTAAACGTATATACAGGTCTAGAATTTCTATATGTACGGCTGCAATTCCCTTGGATAAAATTTATTCAAATTTTCAGTATAAAAGAAGAGTTAATATATAAATTATATATTGGAAACAGTCGGAAGCAACAGGAGCTTATATACCCTTGATATACCCCTGTTTTAGTATGGAATTTGTAACATTGCGCCATACTCTGTTTAACAATGAATAAATTCCTTTCTTTCCAAGGAAAGGACGATCCTGCATACTTTCCATCATTGTAACTAAATCACGTGATCGAATATCAAATATCAAATTATTGAAACTTCGATGCATATTCAAATTAATGAGTTTCTTGTTGACACTTAAATCATCGTTTTCCTCTATAATTCCCGTGAATCATTGCAATGTTTCTGAGTCTGGGCGGAGCATTCGGTGCGTTTGGCTCTGGAAATGCTGCGGGCAGCAGTGGTTTTGGCCAATCAGCATTCGGTTCGTCTAATCCATCTACTACAACACAGAGCAATCCTTTTGGCGGAGGTGGAAGCTCTGCATTTGGACAGACGGGATTTGGTTCGTCCAAAGCACCGGCAGCTGCGTCGAGTGGGTTTGGGTCCTCTGGTTTTGGAACTTCTGGTTTTGGCAAACCTCCTGCAAATACGGCATCAGCCTTTGGAAGTGCTAGTTCTGGAGGAGCGTTTGGGTCCGCTGGGTTTGGTAATTCTGGGTTTGGGTCTTCACAGTCTAAACCTGTCGAAAAGCTGTCTGGATTCGGAAACGCTGGGTTCGGTAGTAAGCCTGCTACTGGCGGTGCGTTTGGAAGCTCTGGGTTTGGCACTTTTGGCAATACCGATAACAACCAGACCAAATCGACTACATCTCCATTTGGCGGTTCTACTTCTACTCAATCTGCATTCGGCTCATTGGCTACCAAGCAAAATCCCTTTGGTGCCTCTGCCTCATCTGGCAGCAATACTGCTGCATTTGGCTCACAGAGTCAGTCATCTCCCTTTGGTTCCAGTAACAGTAATAATCGTAGCGTATCGGCATTTGGAACTGCAAATACTGCTGCTAATCCGTTTGCTGCTGCTAAAGGCAGTTCTTCGCCATTTGGTAATACATCTGGTACTTCTGCATTTGGCTCTGCCACTAATAACTCAGCTGCTTCTTCAGCTTTTGGAGCCAATAAGAATGCACCCAGTGCCTTCGGAAATACTACAGCAGCCGTTCCTTTTGGCTCTAATAGTGCTTCTAGTGCTACTGGTGCTACTAGTGCATTTGGTTCCAATAGTCAAACCAGTGCATTTGGCTCCAGCAATAGCAATACTAGTGCATTTGGTTCTAATACTACAAGCGCTTTTGGAGCTTCTGCCAAAACCGATTCACCCTTTGGAGCTTCAACGAAAAACGATAAAATCTCTGCTTCCCCATTCGGAGCTGCTTCAAGTGCCCCTGCCTTTGGTTCTGCCGCTGCTGCCGGTTCTCCATTTGGAGCAGCAGCTACCAAGAATGCGTCTCCTTTTGGAAACTCATCGTCTAATGAAGTGTTCGGTAACAGTGCCTCCGGGGCTGCTACGGCTACTCCTTTTGGAGCACAGGGTTCCACTCAGTCATCTGCGGGATTTGGTGCTCCTTCTGCGCCTATTGAAGAAGAAGGTCTCAAGGATTTAGCACCTTCAGTTATAGCGGCTTTTCAGGCTGCCAAGTTCGAACTTGGAAAAATTCCAGACGCTCCACCCCCTCCTATACTATGCTAGGTGTAGTTAGATGTGTTGTAATATAGTAATGAAATCATGTAATATAATTGAAATGTAGTGTATTAAATGCTTGACTTTTGCACCCACCTAAATGGGCCGCGCTTTTTCACAGATTAGGGTTGAATATCAAAGTCTACACAAAACCTACAGCTGTTCTAATATTTCTCTCTTCTTCATGGCAATACCAATTTCACTCAATGATATGTATAGAATGTGCCAATACCAACATCGATTGTCTCTTCTCGCGATATAAGAGCGAATATATCAAGCTTACGATCTGTCCTGGTTGCGGAAAAATCGCCGATAAATACATCGAATACGACTATGTCATACTCTTCATCGATATTCTTTTGCTCAAGAAACAGGCGTATCGCCATTTGGCTTTCAATGTCACAGAATTAGAGCTTCTCAAGGATACTCAAGTGCGGCCAAATCACAAGAGCAATGCTGATTCGAATGTATCTGTGGTACTCCAATGTTTCCAGTTCTTGTCTCGATACAGAAGCCTATTCAGAATGATGTTCTTAATTATACTCATCGAAGTCTACCTAATGTGGGCATTTGAAGAGAAAAAGACTCATAATTCCATCAGCATGAGGTTCGTCCTTAACCAGGATACCCTGTTTCAGTATCTGTACTTCATGGCAAAGCTGGTGGTGGAACAGCTTCTGCTCAACATCATGATTCAGATTCTCTTTAGATATGTCTTTGGATGGGGAAAAATTGAAAACAAAAATATAGGGAAAGAATACCAATACGGGTACTGGACCACAGTTTTACTAATTGGTGTTCTTGTTCCAAGCTCCATACGACTCTTTCCCATATTGATGTTGATATGGCCTTACGACACAGCAACCATATCTACAACACTTATTAATATCATTTCTTCCATCAACAATATCGAAGCCCTTCGAGTTGTCACCGATTACAAATATCACACTATTGTATTCATTCTATCAGTATCGGTATTATTCCAGTTGTCTTTCTCTAAGTTGTTCATGAGTATCATTTTACACCACTATTCCGCCATTGGCTTGAATGACATTTTCAGAAGCGAATACGAGGAGATACTACAGCAAGTACGGGACTACAAACTGTGGGTACGAGCAGTTCAAGAAAGCATCCTGTCATAGATAAATTTTTGACGTTAATGTTAATGTATTTCAATAGTCATTGGACATGCTTTAGATGATAATATTTAATGTCCCCTAGCATCTCTATATACTCCAGTCCCATTCGTCGAAACTCTGAGCCTTTCTCACCGTAACACCTTCACTATTAACTATTAAGACCTCGTTTCTATCTATGGCTATAAGGGGACCGTCGAGATTGTCCAACAAGTTGGGGTATTCGTAGGTTGTGTTCAATTCGCGTCTCTCATCAACGGTCTTACTGTTGACATCTTCTTCTGTAGAAGTAGAACCTACAGTAGCAAAATATGCTTCTTCGTCGTCATGAGTTCCAAGTTGGTTATTTTCTATTGCTCGTAAGGCAATGAACATTGACAACGGTATATAGCTGTTTTGAAAGCTCCACAAGAAAAAGACCGTGATGGCTGGTAATGGAGCCAAAAATGAAGCACATAAATAGGCTTCTTGGAGAGCTAGCGTACCAACCATAGTCAATTGGAAAATCAATAGACCAAGAATCACCCTTCTGAAGACAAGAGGCCACACCTTGCCTGTTGAATGGGGTGGATGAATACATGCATAGAGCAATTGGTATTTGTATACAAAATAGCCAATGAGGAAGTAAAGCAACCCAGCAGTAAGGATTTTAGTTGACATCACCGAATAAACGATCGTTATGATCAAAATAAGGATGGGCTGTGGTAAGTGCAAGCCGAAGTTGAATACTGGTGGCTTATACAACTGGAGGTAGTCCCTCGGGGTTTTGCACCAAAATAAGGATTCTATGGGGAATCTGATTAAGTTACCAAGTAGGAGAAGCTTGAATGGAAACATGCCCAAACCCTGTAATATGATCAAATCGACATAAAACAAAGAGAGGTCCCTTAATGATTGGGCCAACTCATATGCTATCTTGGTAGTATCGCTAAGTGAAGCAGTACCAAACAAAGTGAAAACCAAGAATAAGTTTACAAATATATAGAAGAAGTTCTTAGATACCGAAGATAACTCTTCATCACTATGAGAAGTAAACCCTTGTTTCAGTGATATCCAGATGTAGAAAAACGGTATAATCACATTCATAATGGTGAAGATATATGGTGGAAGGATCCCAGTGACCAAGGTCTCTGCCCAACGGTTAGCCTTTAAGAACTCTCCCAACCTGGGAAGTACTCTAGAAATCGTGTTGATGTTCAAGAAATTGGCCAAGTATCTAACAGGATAAACCATCAATACACTCACAAGTCCAATGAATAAGGTGACCATAAAAATTCGCATATTTCTTTCTCTTCTTGTTAAACAAAGATTGTTCCATATGATATCGTGCGGAGCAGGTGCAAGAGTGGTTATGAGATGGTTTATTTTTGGATCAAGGACGGCCTGCGCTAGCATCTGGGCCTGAGCTACAGACTTCATCGTCAAAAAAGCACTAGAAGTGGCAGGATACTCTCTTGTTCTAGCCTTTACGATCTCTTTATCTACAATTTCCAACTGTTCACTCCAGTAAGTTATAGCGTCCACTTCCTTTCCAAAGATGCCAAATAGCCCCTTTCTTGTCTTTGGTCTGTTTTGTACTTCGTCGCTAAGTAAAGGAAGATGGCCAACAGAATCTTCGCCGAAATCCTGCTCAATTAGTTCTGAAATTTGCTCCATTAAAGAAGAACGTACTGACTGTGTATCATCATTCTCATTGTCATGTTGTTCTGATATAGTTTCACCATTTTCGGGTGTGTCTCTATATGATTGGCTCGCCTCTAGGTTAATCAGATCTCGTATTTGAGGGTGGAGACTTGATGAGAGCAAGTCGTTCTTGTTCCTGATGCCATTTGTGTTAAAGTACTCCACCCAGAAGACTTCCAAGTTTCTTAACACTCTCTTTCTGAGCTTGAAAAGTGCGTTCAAGTTGTTCCATTCCTTGACGATAATTATAGAGTCTACTTCGCCGATTCCGAGTTTTTCGATATGTCTCTTCAAATCGATTTCGTCTCGGAGTATCGGTGGTATGCCAGAGATTTTCACTGTTCTATCAGTAATCGAGTTCTGTTTACCCAAATACGATTGCCGCATATTGATAATCTTGGAGGTTTGCTGAAATAAAAAATATACAATTGTAAATGTGAACACATACGTGAATATAGTGTACAACCACAAGAACTTCTGGTAGTTTCCTTCCTCGGAAACAAGGGCAGTCACTGCAATTTTGCTCATTCGCTTTACAAGGGTTGTAGGGTCATCGTCGTCATCGTCGTCGTCGTCTGGATAATCTTGGTCTACCTTTCCAGTGTAGAAGTATCGCACTGGGGATATCACTGCTACAGCAAAGATGAAACAGGCAGCAAGACACTTGATACACATCTTGAAGAAGCCGAGGAAGACCACAGCGTCTAAACCCGCATTGTCGAGAATCTGAGTCTCGTTAATTTTGTACAAAATAGGCACCCAACCAAAAAGTGACTTCGCGGGAAGTCTCGGAAGATTCTGCCTTGAAGAAGAATGTAAATTGTTGGAATTGTAATGGTTGAAGTTCGCCACATATATCTTTGGATATTTCACTCTTAAAACACAGAAACTAAAGAAGGCAAACAATCCCAACACAGTGGCTATCATGATTTGATATCGTGCCACCCTTGTAGACGAAGGTTTGTATCGCGTTCCATCATTGGGAAGCGTATTGTTGGCTATGGAGATATCCCCCCAAAGTTCAGTTACAATGAACAGAAACATCACGTGTGAGTTTCAATGAAAGCAAGAAAACGTTAACATATAAAACAAAGTGATAAAGGAAAAGTGACAGTTCAATATAAAACTAGAGATACAAAATTTCACAACGTAAAACCGTTACTGTAAGCTCTCTGAATTGGGTGATAAGGTCACGTGAGTAAACTTGTACAAAATGCACCTCTCTGTATGTCTGGCTGCAGTATCTAATTCTTTATCTAACTAGCAAAATGTCTGCGAGTTGCAACCATTTTCTCGTTTGATGCGAATAGCTCCCTTCTTTGAATTTGAACCAAATGGTAAATAAACTCAGACATATGGACCATTGTAGAGCCTGCTTCGTATTCTATGGCTGTCATTTTCTATTATTCTCTATTTTTGACATAATTTCTATCTTTTTGTTCTACAACTCGAGTATATAAGCTATTAGTATTACTACATTGATGAACTAAATTAACTTTTGGAAACTCTGCACACCAGCAGTTCATTCTGTATCGTCATCGTATTCTGTCCGTTGGTGATGTTCAGAGTGTTGAAGGGGACCCTGTGGTTGTTCTGCCTGTGGTTGCTGAGTGAATTCTGACATGGCATCAAGTTCTAGTGCCTTAGCTATGCGATCGAGCTTGACGTCGTTCTCCTTTCTGGTCATCATGAGTTCAAACAAGTTGTTCATCTTGATGGACACTGAGGTGGATTGGTGCTCGATTGCAGTTAGCAAGTTTTTCATTTTGAAGTTGACCTCGTCCTTGAAGTCCCGTAACTCTCTTCGAAGCTCGTTGATCTGCAAGTTGTGTTCATTCTGCGCTATTAGATACTGCTCTAGTAACTCTTGGTTATTTGCGAGCTGACTCAACGACTTCGGGTAACTCCTTATCCTTTTCCGAGGTCCAGGCTCAATCATGCTAGATTGTTGTTGCTGTTGCTGCTGTTGCTGCTGTTGTTGCTGTTGCTGTTTTCGATCTTCAGAAGCTCCAGTGAGGCTTTCTATGGATCGCACGCCTAGATATTGTACGGAGAGAGGAGAAGCAACGGGGAACTGGATGGTGGAAGAGGACAGTATTCGCGAAGAAGAAAGCAGACGTTGCATAGCACCAGGCTGTTGCTGGGGTTGTCGTTGCTGCTGCTGTCCTGGTTGCTGTCCTGTTTGCTGGGGAGCCGGTTGTGTTGCCTGTTGAGCCATCATTACCAGAGAGTGTGGTGATACTATTAGACTCAGGTCTGGTAATCCCGGTTGCAACTGAGGAGTGCTCATAGTATACAGGGCCACGGAGGCTAAGGGACCCGTTACTTGACCAGGTCCAGACATTACTGCTTGCTGGACTTCTTGTATGTGGCCATGAGGGTCTGGATTCGAGAAAAGGACCCGAGGGCCTGCCTCGGTGAACTTTGGTGTGCCAGACAGTATGAAATCTGTAGACTTTCCTGTCGCCGTTGTGGACAACGTAGAGGACATCTTAGGTGACATTGAAGTAATCTCTGAGTGCATAGTCGTGTTGGTCGGAGAGGCAAATGCGCTGTCAGGTCTTTCATCCACAAGATTCTGGGAATCGTTTTCCGGCATCTTTTTCTGCTTTTTCAGAACGCTTCCAGAATCCGAATCCAGAGGAAGTGAATATCGTTTACGTCGACTTATATACTCATTTAGACTGACTAGCAATTTTTCGTTTTCATTAAGGTTTAGCTCGGTTATTGGATGCTGTTCGCTGAGCAATTTATTCTCAAGGTTTTTACGGAGAATTTTAAATCGGTTATTGATGGTCCGGCTTTGCACGATATTTGTCTGAAACCGTTGGTTAAATTTGAGTAGCACCTGTTCCCAGGTTCGGATGGTGTTTCCGCGGGTGAATATGTCTTCCCTATAGTTAAACACGAGATCGAGTAGGTAGTTGTCGGCATCGTATGTGAACTGGAAGTTGCTTCGTTTGTTGGTGGGTTTGTGCATTGCGAAGACATCGAGGGAGTCTGTGCCGAGATTAGAGATGTGATCGGATGGGACCAACAAGGAAGGCTGAAGCTGTGACAATACTGATGTGGAGTACTAGTGATGAAACTAGTGGCTATATCGCGATGGCAGGATGCTGGCGAAGAATCGGGAGATATGTAAGTGAATCACAGATGAATCACAGAGTGTTTTTTTTACACAGATGACTGAGATGTGGCACGATAAAGAAGACAATGTAGAATGAAAAGGATAGGGGCGATAGTAACTCTGAGTGTGAAAATGTGTAACTAACTGATGAAAGGCTCAGACAGATACAGACACCGGTGTTGGCATGGAAATGTCTATGGCTTGTATGGGCTACTTATAGCTATCGGATATATGGACTCGAAAAGAAAGGCTTTGTTACAGACACTGGTGTAAAGCTGGTTTGAAGCTGATTTGACACGGAATTGATGCTGACGGTGAGCTGAGACAAACTGAACACACGTAGGGCTAGATGGCAGTGGATGAAACGCTAGTGCAAGCGAGGTGGATCATGAAACTGCAGCGGCTCGGCTAAGGCTGTAGTGGGCACAGGTGTCTACAGTGATGGAATTTTAAGCAGATGTCGTCAATGACGGGGGTAAGGGCACTGGTAGAGTCTGAAAGGAAAGTAAAAGTCCAGTGGGCCAGAGATGACACTTTTGTAGTAGAACGAAGCGAAAATCGCCAGCACGGCAGATTGAGGGGCTGGGAACGCTAGAGGGCGGAGGACTGGGTGTTCTTACGAAAAGCTTACGGACAGCTAATGCGATTGCGATAGTTGCTCTGTAATGGAAGTAATAATTGGAAATAGGTGAATATTATTCCGAGAGTCTGTATTAATATTATTGTGAAGGACGGCATAATATAGCTTTTGGTTAAAAGATGGAGACAGCTGTAGCTATATATAATATCGCGGTGTCGGCACAAGACAGATAATATAATCTGAAGCTACAAGCTATTTATTTTATGGTTATTTATTTTATCTTCCGTCCCAATATTATGTAGAGCAGGTATATTGCCATTCTTTCCCTGGTAATTATGGTGGGCAAATAATAACGCTAATTTAGTCCCACGATACGGCCACTGGTTCCCTGCTCCCCCAGCAGAATTAGCGACAGGTGCTATCCAGATATTTTTTCGCCAGTCGCCTAATAAACTTCTTAGTTTAACAAGCTTAATTAGCAGCCCGTGTGCAGGGCTCATTCTTCTGCCGCCATTGTCATCTCTTCACCAGACAATGGTCCACTGGTGGTTCCACAGCTGGTGTAGTGGAGTGATCAATTCTGGCGGTGACCCTGCACTACAAGTGAACCGTCGTGTTTCAGCCCCCTAAGCGCAGCGGGCTGGGCCCGTTCCCGCTAAGACCGACTCTACAACCATCTTAGACCCTCCCTTCAACAAAATCTGACGTGCGCCCATACAGGCCACAGTAATGGAGTAACCCTGGGCCACAAAGCCGAGCCGCCTGTATTGTCAGGGTGCATCGTGATGAGCCGGACTTGTGTCCGCATGGGTGGAAATATGACAGCTTCCTGGTACTTCCGAATCAATTTCTTCTGGCGAACCGTTCGTAAATGTTGGAAAAATTGTCATATTCATCTTTTATTTCAGTTATGCATTTTTCCTATTGTTGTTTCCTTCTTTATTCTGGCTATTGTCGTTAACCAATCGCCATACATATATGGTCGTTTCGTTTCATCTATTTTTTTGCTTCTGCATTTTTCACTTTCTGTCTTGACATATCCATCTTCTTTTTTCACTGTTTGATGTGACAATCTTTTCTATCTCTTACCTCTTTATCTCCGACCAACTTTTCTGCCGTTTCTTACTGTTATTTCTTTTTGTTTGGCTTGTAATACTTGCTCTGTTTGTGCTAGTCGGAGGTTTCCTTCCCGTTTTCGGGAGGCGGTATTGCTTTCCTCTCTGGTCCATTTTTGCGATGGACATCTCATTGCCCGATTTGGAAATCAGAGGAGAAAATGTTCTCCAGACCAAGTTTGATCTACATTCCCTCTTGGTGTCCCTCCCCTCTGCTACCTTCTATATCGACCTCTGCTATTGCACTCAGAGGATCACCGTCTTCGGCGTTGGGCATTGGGCATTTCGAATCTTATTTCGCAGCTACAGTATAATTCGCAGCCTCAGTCGCAGTGATCCCCCACAAAGATTTGAGGTGGTGTTTTCCCGATCATATTCCAGATCAATCTCGGCAACTAGCACTTAACAGGGCGACCTTGGCAAGCAGGTAGTCCCGGTTGCAGACGTGGTGTGAATGTATTTCCGCAATTCCAGATTCAGCCTTAATGCAAGATTGCATGCCTACCAAAAGCACCGTTGCATTTTCAGACGTGCCAAACTTGGTGATAGCCACGGCATCTTTGCGCCAGTATACAAACTTGTAGAAAGTTTGAGTCATACCTTGCACATTGTTCACAAATCCTTTGCTAGTTATTGACTACAATATGTCTACATTTTTCTTCATCAAGTAGCCAATTCGCAATTCATGATTCTCTCTCTGAGGAAACGAAAGCTTGGAAGACCGAGCTATCCAGGTAAGACATGACGTAATTTCAATAGATGGAATCTTCAAAAAGTATATTCGAATGGTGTCACCAGATCTCCTGATCACCAGATAGCCATACCCATATTTTTAACTGCTCCCGAAAATCAGTTGCTCTATCAGAATACTAATCCAAAATTGGTACAGAGCATTTTGCATATAATTCTCCATACAATTTTTCTGATTCAAATCTCACTTACAATTAACCCACTATAATCTACACTCTTCTCTTTAAGTCTCACAAAGCTACCACTGTATACAATGCGTTCTGTTTACATACACGCAACTGCTTTCTGATTTTGATCTCGTTACATTCAAAACATTAACAACAGCAACAAACATAAACAAGATAGCCACACACATGGACTCGTATCTCTACACGAAACGGTTCATTGACCAGCAGGTCAAGATCCTTAACCAGCCGCTTGTGATAGACGATCGGCTTCGTGCGTTAATAGCACAATTGCAACTGGAGTATGGCCCCGATTCCATTTCAGAATCTCAGCTCCAGAAAGTGCTCCAGAAAACGAATGCCAGAATACGAAGACACAATGCGGCAGCGTTCCTGGCACAGGTCACGAACCAGATTGTCCAGCAAGTCTTGAAGTTGGAGCTGTACAAGTTAGCCATAGTAAACGAACAACTAGCCAAGATCAGATACATTTTGCGGCCGTTGCTTCTTCCTGACTTTAATCTGGTTTCGAACGACGATCCCAAGACCAGGCTCAGACAGTTCGAGTTGTTGATCAAGGAGTTACCAGAGAGTCAGTACTTGATCGTTGACGATAGCCCGATGAACAAGAATGAGCAGCGCCTATTTGTTTCTTCGGATGAAGAATCGGATAGTGAAGACGAAGACGATAATCTACTTGTAGAAGACGACGCAGCCAGAGTAGAGGAGCCGGTCTCATCACAAAGACTACGTAGTCACTATACAAAAAAGTTGAAGGAAGAAGTAAATCGCCAGATACAGCGAGATCAAACGATTGACCAGTTGCTTGCCAAATACGACGAGCTCAGACTAGCTCTTGTAGACGAACACAGCAAGCTTCTGTATCTTTTTGAAAAGATCCAGTACTTAAAAAGTCTCAAAAATGAGATCCAGAATACCTTGGGAATAAGTCTACCGGGAGAGAACAACAAGAAAGTAGACCATGAGATATACGATAGTGACGAAGAAGAGGATGAAGTAGTTGGTGGAGTTTCACAGCTCCAGTCTAACCTCGTTACAAATGACCACAACTCTAGTGCAAGGGGACTATTGAGTGAAATCAACCGATTCCGGGTTTTGGTGGAAAAACTCTCATACAAGATCTCGAGCTCAGATATAGGCACCCGTGAGTTGCGGGAAGAGTTGGCGAAGCTCAGTAAGGGTTCTTCAGTATAGACCGAACATAGAGATATTGACCGAGTATCCGTGTAGATTTCACTTTTATATTGTAGCTATACCATTGAAGATACTACGAGATTATATATGTGCTTTGTGTAGTGCTATCGTGACCATATGGCAGGGACAGATAACGAGATTCTCTTTAATAGGCAACGATAACGTCTCAGTCTTGTGATGTCTTCACGAAACTAATCAGATATCTCTATTCTACACTTGTTCATACTTTTTTATTTATTAAATTAAGAGAAATGACCAATATAACAACTATGTAGTAACCCAATGTAAAATCGGTTTGACAACCAACCTGTTAGACTATATTTGTACATTTGCTTGCTTAATCGAACAAACCGAAACCCATGTCGTCGTCGGATTCTTCCTTAGCTTCTTCAGCCTTTTCTTCTTCGGCTTCTTCAACAGCAGCACCAGAAGAGGCAGCAGCACCAGAGGAGGCAACAGCAGCACCACCGGATGGAACAGAGGCCAACTTGGTGTTACCGAGGGCAATCAATTCGTTGACGTCCTTACCTTCCAATTCAGCCAACAAAGAGGCGACTCTGGATTCTTCAGCTTCGACACCGACGGTTTCCAAAAGAGCAGAAACGTCAGCAGCAGATGGAGAGGCGTTACCACCTTGGACCAACAACAAGTAAGCGGCTAAGTACTTCATTTTATACGTTCAACTAGAATAATCACTTTTAAGCTATCTAATGGCAGACTATCCTTTAGTAGTATGATAATAGAATAAGAAGAGCTAAACCGTACTGGTGCCAGAGAGAAACTAGTAGTGAAAAATTTTGGTGATACTGGACTGTGTGCAGAGCGTTGGAGCCGAAGATGAGAATAGTGAAAATTTAGATCACATGACTACACCATACAAAAGTGGCTCTAATAATTGTGTATAGTACAAATGGATAGTAGTGTGCAGCCTCAGAAAAAAGCAGTCACACTCACTCGGCCTAATCGGGACGAAATCTTTGTGTACGGTTGTGAGTGAGAGTGGCTCTATCTGCAGTCTTCTATTCTCAAACTTCAAGTCTGTTTCTGTCCGCGGATTTCGCACAGTCGCACCTTAACTATGGGCGCCATACATAAGCAGAGTCGCTCCTTAAGTAAGGAGCCCATAGTTAATAATCCTGCACCCTGTCTCACGCTCCACCAAAATTTTTTTTCAAGGCACTTTCCACTCACCATACATAAAATTTTTACTTTCTTCTTCTTTTTTGTTTGCTGGTTAGTTACATCAATAATCAATCAATATGGCTGAAACTAGTATGTAGACATCGTCATATCGTATCAAAGACAGTGGTTAAGGAAACAGAACAAATGAACGTAGAGAAACACCGAAGAGCAGATCCTCCAGAGATCTTCATAGCATCATTCCGTTGGCCTATTGGAGGAGTGAAAAATCTTGAAAATTCCACATCATCAAATTAATACAGAGAGAGAAATACCATTCACCAACGAGTAGACTCAAGTTATGCGAAAACCCTCAGATTTTGATTTCAAAGAAGTGCTATACATTCGAACGGTCCAATGTCATGAGTCTCATTCTAACGAGTCCTTTCAGATCTGAATCAAGTCAAGTATTCTTCCAAAACCAACCATGGCAATGTAGAACATCCATCAAGTCCTGACTCATTGATGTTCCTTCTGTAGAATTCACGAACATTAGAATGCACTATTGAAAGTCGGAGGGAAATGTGATCCAAATATTCCAAATATGAACAGAGTGATTGCGTTCTTTTGTCCTGTTCTTCGTTCAGTTTCGTTCTCCTTTCCATTTCTATTTTCCCAAATTTCGGGCAAAGTACTAACAATTTTTAGCTACTAAGCAGAAGAGAAACTTCAAGACCTTCTCGTTCAAGGGTGTCGACTTGAAAGACTTGGTTGAAATGCCAACTGAAGAATTCACCAAGTTGTGTGGTGCCAGAGTAAGAAGAAGATTCTCCAGAGGTTTGGACGCCAAGCCAATGGGTTTGATCAAGAAGTTGAGAGTTGCCAGAGCTGCCACTCAACCAAACGAAAAGCCAGCTGTCGTCAAGACCCACTTAAGAAACATGATTGTTGTTCCAGAAATGATTGGTTCCGTCGTTGGTGTTTACAACGGTAAGGTCTTCAACACCGTTGAAATCAGACCAGAAATGGTTGGTCACTACTTGGGTGAATTCTCCATCACCTACACCCCAGTCAGACACGGTAGAGCTGGTAACGCTTCTGCTAGATTCATCCCATTGAGATAAGTTTGTTAAAACTGGTTTACGCCCATAATTTTTTCATCTTATTATAAGTTCATACACTATAGTTTTGTACATTTATCGATAATGGTTTAATCAATATATATCAAAAGTAACAATAAGCAGTGTAGAGCCTATGGGAGCAAAATAGAGAGTTTGATTCTCTGGTGTAGATTATGCGTAGAGCATGTCAGATTAAGATGTGTATGAAATTTGTGTATGGCTCTAATTATATGGTTTAGCTGAATTTTTCATTGATAATGGATCTGAAATTTTTCAAGCAGCACACCACATATTGTCAAAACCAATTTTCACGTTCAATAGCTCGAAATTTCTGACATTTAATGCGTATCATACTCAATTGAGAAGATGTATCCAACTCCACCAGATCAGTACCGTATCTCTATTCCTGAATCTTCATCTTTGCATTCTTGTAAATCGTCCGGCTTAATCACTTATCGAACTAGTCATGTGCCTACAGCTCATCAAATGCAACCTAAAAAAATTTAGAATTGCGAAATAAACCCGCCTTTTTGAAAATCTGTGCAGCCATTTTGACTCCATCTATAATTTTTCAGTTTGCATCTCTTCATTTTTCACATACTGATTATTTTACCTATTCATATTCTTGTTCTTATAGAAGTGCAACCTTACACTCATAGACTTATAGAGCTTCTCCAGATTATCAAGGATCATTTGAGCAAGGACCACAAAACTTTCCTACTATTTATTATTATTCTGATCTGATCCGATCTTTTATGAAATTCCCTATACGCATATAGCATAATGTCTGTTTCTGAAATAGAACAGTTGGTAATCACCGAGTCGGTGATACCGAAGCAACATAAGATCGACGCAATGGCTGAAATCACTTGTGGGGCCCTCTCGGGTATGATAGGAAAGCTTGTAGAGTTTCCCTTTGATACTATCAAGGTCAGGTTGCAAGCAGCACACCATTCCACTCCCATAAGTACGCTTCAGATGATCCGCTACACCTACCATAATGAGGGTATGGTTAACGGCTTCTACAAGGGTTTGAAGGCCCCTTTAATGGGTGCCTGTGCTGAAACGGCTGTACTATTCTCTTCCTACAACTATGCCTCCAGCTTGTTCATGAACAAATTGAACTACAGCGAGCAGAATTTACCATTCTGGACCAAATGTGTTTCAGGAGGATTTGCTGGTGTCATTGCCTCATTCGTTTTGACTCCTGTCGAACTCATTAAATGTCAGCTTCAAGTAGCCAATCTCTCTTCTTCTGCTGAACACAAGTCTGTATCATATGTCTCATTGATCAAGCGAATTTTGACTCAAGAAAAAGGAGTCTTTGGTCTCTGGAACGGACTTTCGAGCACCCTAGTAAGGGAAGCTGTAGGTACATCTATTTGGTTCGGAACATATGAATATGTTAGTCATCAGTTCAAAACTCATAAGCCAACCAGCATCAACGAAGACGTTCAGTTGTTGATCAGCGGAGCTATGGCCGGTATCACATTCAACTTCTCAGTCTTCCCTGTAGATACAATTAAGTCTAACATCCAGACATACGATATATTGAACCCCAACAAGAAGCACATAGGGTTCCTTGAATTTACCAAAATGCTCCTTGCACGCCCAGGAGGAATCACAAATTTATACAATGGATTGGCCATCACTTTAATAAGATGTGTTCCAGCCAATGCATTAATCTTCTATTCATACGAGTTACTTAAGAGAAACTTTTAATATTAAAATACACAATAATCACCATTGGTTTCTTAGAAACCGAACTTTCTAAATTTTATAAACTAATTTGTAGAGTAGACAAACTCGGCTGGGAACAAGTCCTTGGCTTTCTGTAAGTCATCCACGTTCAACAAATCGGAACCCAAACGGTAGTAGTCCAACAAGTGGGAGTTAAGCAAGTTGAATGGCCAGGTGATGTCGCCCCAGATTCTTGTTTTCAATCCGTACTTGTGAGCTGAATCAAAGAATTGTCCCAATGTGTTCTTTTGCAGAGGAGTAAACTCGCTGTGAACACTAGACTCGTAGTCGTCGCCCAATAAGTCAGCAAGTGACGAACTTGCTACGTACGACAACTTACTCCATCTTTCCAATTCAGCTTCATTGGCAGAGGTGTTGAAGTATTTCAAGGGTCCATCCAAGAATGTGTAACGTTTAGACTCCGCTTCTACCTTTTCAAGAGGCAAGTTTCCGGTGATGGTGACAACTAGTGGGCCCGGAACGAGTTTGTCGGCTTCAACGTCGTAGTAGGCAAGAAAGTTGTTGTCAATAAATGGCTGCAACAAAGGTCTGATAGCATCATAGGTCTCGTTAGGACTGGTCTTGAAGTCTAACCAAAGTAACAATGGCTGTTCTGGCGAGTTGTAGAATACACTGTAGAGATCCTTACTTGTGGAGATAACATTTCCAGAAACTGTGAATACCGGATTCACGTAGGTCAAGAAGTCAAAAAGTGGGTTCAAGTACAAGTTGAACAATGTATTGATAGGCTGTAAAAACACCTGACTATGGCCCACAAATACCTCGTCGTTTCTGAATCTGTGTGTTACGTTGGATTTTGTTTGGGTAAGACCGTCATCACTAGTCTGAGTGACGGTTCTGGAAACATTGAATCCCTGGGGAAAGTACCAAACGTCACTTTCGACTGAAACAGCACCAATGCTCAAGGCGTCGAAAAGAGGCTGCGATCTCCAGTAATCATTGTGTGAATGAAGAGGCTTGACGTACACATCTCTGTTCAATCCTTCGATCGTATAGTTAAATGGCAAAATAGGCGTAGTGTCAGAGTTACCATCGTATTCAGCTAGTATGGGAGGAATAGAGGCAGCACGAGGCACGGGTCTGAAAACTGAGATCATTCTGTAACTACTTCAATTTGTATCTGGAATTGCTCAAAAGTTCTGAGTGTAGAAATGAGTAATAAACTAGTGACTTCAGTATAATAGGCCTCCTTTGTAGATTCAGTTGAATTCACGTTTATTCTAAATTCTAAGCCAGCATTCAAGAGCAAAGACTACAGCCCTTATATAATAATTTCTAGCCGAAATAAACGAGTCGGCGCAGCTGACAACGGCTTTGCTTTCAGGGGTAACTGTGGTACAATTCTATGTATTCATGAATTTGTCCAATAGTCATTCAATTGTCTTCAACGTGGGTGCTAAATCCACAACTGTACAAACTGGAGATACCATACCAGATATTGCTTGGCAGTGCTACCAATTGAATCATGTGATATACATCACATGACTTTCTCATTCTCAGTCCTGTCTATGGAAAAGCGACTTGACACATTGCTAAGGACTGTAGATACTTTTATTTTGGAACCAGTGCGTACCTGACAATCGATCTACGCGGTAACGCTTGGTGATATGTATGTCTACCGAACCGAATCTTTGGGCTATCCCGTATTGTATACTAATAACAATAAGCCAGATCAAAAAGTAAAATCCTCCGCGATGCCCATTAGTTCTGGACTAAATTTAACTCGACAAAATAAGCCATTCTACACAAAAAAGATTAGCCGCTGCTCCTTAATAGCTAAATGCTCCCGTGAAAAATATCTGCAACTTATTGATCTATATACCTTACCGTTAAAAATAGCAGCCTGCTAAGCGCTACAGTTGACCCTATCCTTTTTCATATGCTTAGCAACTATTGTTACCCTTGACACACGCCTGTCACGTACTGTATTCAGCTGAGCGTATTTTACATTTGTCTCGTTTCCACTGCCTTTGAACTAAGCCGATCCCAAACTCCTGTTTCCTGTCTCAGTTGCCGTTGCTGCAATGTAGATCGGTTATTATGGAAATGGGCTATTGTCAGGGTAACATATTGCTGAAGTGACCTACGAAGGGATTACTCCTATTGAAGGCTGGACGGCCACATACCTGGAAATCCCCCCGACTAGCAGCTGGACCTGTTAAAAGTTTTTCCCACATTCCTAAAAGACAATGTCCAAATCTACAATGTGATAAATACACCGAAATTAATAATATAACAAAACGAAAAAAGAGTCTATATGCAATTGGTAGTACAGTACTAATTATACAATTCGTATGAATGCAAAATACAATTGAAATTAAACCTCCAAGGTTGAAGAAGTGAATTTGTCATAAAATGAGCAATGATGCTGATGAAATTTGATCTTGGTCTTGAAAATGTAACCGGAACCTCATGACCAAATGAAGGTCCCTTTTAATAATGCCCTTGCTTTTTGATAGCGATATTACCTTAAAAAGAAATCTTGAACCCCGTTTTCAGGGTCCATTGTGTCATTTTCACGTCAGTTCTCCTATCTTCTAAATTTATTGATTCGTAGCAATGCCCTCGAGATAATGGCTGATCTTGTTGATTTTAACAATTGTGCTAGTCACAACAGATTCGTTTGTGATTTGCGATTTGGTTTTAATGAACTCAACCAATGTCGACAATCTCTTTAGCAAATTTTCGTAATTAAATTCTATTATTTCTTCGTCGTCAACTGGAATGCTAAAATTTTTCTCCAAGCTCGATTCAAGAAATATGATTCTAATGGAGGCAGAACTATCTCCATTTGCCGGAGGCTTTTGAACTTTGATGTACTTGGTAAGCATGACCAAATTGCAAATAACAGATAATACAGTACATGCTGCAACAAGAGTGAAGTCAGGGAACTTGAGCCATGCTTCTTTTATAGTAGTTTGCAAATGTGAGTTCTCGAACCAAATTTGACCAGAGCCCGATTCACCTTCTTCTGTGGGCCCGACAGCCACCAAATATGAGTCCAATTCCTGGTCGCTCTTTTCGTGATCAATAAGCTCTACCATCCTGATGAAATTCAATGTAGTTTGAATCAAAGAGAATATCATGGTCCACTTTTCTTCTGTGATTGACTCGAGAATCCTAGGGCCATTTCCTTCATTTTCAAATTTGGCAATGTCACTGACGTCTACTTCGCATATCAAAGGAATAAAATCAGATCCAGATCGACCAGTGTAATTTATCAGTTTCGCCAACTTAAAAATAAGGATATCATCTAGCAAATAAAATCTCTGTAATATCTCGGCTGTCTTGAAAATAAAATTGGATAATAAATATCCAGTATCAATAATCAACAATTTTCTGGTGTGATCGATGGTTACAAATTTGTTAGAAATGTTTTTAATGAATGAACGATTGAAAGGGGTGTTATCAAGTAAGTCGTCATTCGTAAGTTCTTCGTTAGATATTTTTGTCATGACACCTTCAAGAATCTTTGCTGAAATGATAACAGAATTGGAACCTGATGGAGTCAATGTAGAATCATTCAACTCTGTCCAATTAGATCTTGAAGATCCCAGGTTGAGTTCCAACGGCAAAAGCAACTTCTTCAGGTAGATGTCTAATTCATAATTAAATTTAAAATCCTGGAGCCTGGTGGATAATTTGAAATACGGATTTCCCAAATTAAACCTCAATAGTATGAGGTCGTTCACATAAAAATTCCATATTAAATTAATGATCAGCTCTCGTTCGAATATTTGTCTCGAGGTATACGTTTTGCTTTTATCCCTGTTTTCCAACTCGAATTTAGTGCTGTTGTAAATTTCCACGTAATTGTTGTTGTAAATAGCTTCCCATATTTTGATATTAAATTCATTAAGTTTTGACAAACGGAAACGATATGACGATGTTTTGGAAAGTAAACTGTAGGTTAAGATAATACCGAAATCATTGAGGTCGTCCCAGTATTGGAAAACTTTTTCGATCCAATAATTCTCATCGCAAGACTTAGGAACATCAACATTGAAGACCAGCAACAAAGGACAAGTTGAAGCGATCAACGCATGCAAAATTGAGCTCGAGTATCCTAGAGATAATTTGGAAAGTAGTAATTTCTTCGGCACTAAAAGTCTATGATTTGGATGTTGGAAAGCGTAGTATAGATCCAATATTTGGGCCAAAATATCCCACGGAGGTAGATTGTAATGCTTCAATTCATAATCTGAAAATGGAGGTACAGAGGACACTGTCGTCGACTTATCCTGTTCGTAGATAGAACTAGGTAAATTTAGCAATCTCGGTTTTTGTTCAGAAGAAATCGATCTATTGGAGTCATTCTCAATTTTTGCCGACTCCAACGTCGTCGTGGAAGATTTCGAAAGGCTATAATTCGAAGTCAGCGAGACACCGCCGACCATGGAAATCGATTGTGTACCCAAAATACCCGGCAACACTATTTGTGACATTTTGTCGGTTTCGGCGAAACCATGCTCGGAGTTCGCCGACTTGGGTGGCTTGACAGGTATACCATCGATAGGAGGAAGACGAGGTTTTCCGGATCCCTCGATTAGCGACGACTCAGAAGTACTTTTGGTAAGGTTAGCTGATATAACTGGAACCGAGTGAGTAGTAGATACAGGTGTTTCAGACAACTTAGTTTGGGTAGTGGAGGACTCTGTTTCTTGAGCTGTAGTAGCAGCAATGGCAGACTGATTAGAAATAGACGATATACTTGCTGGTGCTGAAGGTGCTGGAGGTGCTGGAGGTGCTGGAGGTGCTGGAGGTGCTTGTACTGGTGCGGCTGGAGCGGACTCGTAAACTTCTCTATTAGGGAGTTGGCTTTCGGAATAATGCGGTGGAGGAGGTGGTGGGCCCGGTGGAGGAGGGCCCCAGGCATCCCATGGTCTTCTAGCCCATGGAGGAGGTCCATAGCCCATACCCTGGTGTGGGGGAGGTGGAGGCCCGTAGTGATCAAACCAATCTCTTCTGCCGCCGCGACCAGGACCTCTATGGTGGAAATGACCATGTCGGTGATGGGGAGGACCGTGGTGACCGTGAGGCCCTTGATGGTCATGGGGACCCTGTTGGTTGTGAGGTCCGTGGGGGACATGTGGAGGTGGTGGATGTGGATAGCCTTGATGAGGTGGTGGAGGCCCGTAAGGGTTATAATGTCTGGCGTAGTCTTCATGGTAGGCAGCATTGGCACCAGAAGTCGCAGTAGAAATAGAGGCAGAGTCTGAGTTCAGCTCTGTACGTGAAAAATACATGGGCGGTCTCTCAAGTGTCGATACCGAAGAAAATGCTGGTGACACTGGTCTGAACTGTGATGACAGCATCAGAGAGGTTCGTTGCTGGTCTAGTATGAACGAACTGAGTCTGTCTGTGGAATTTTTCAGTGTCGGCTCGTGGCCGGTGGGCCTAGGGCTCAGTGCGGAATAATTGACCGACTCGCTACCACTGCGAATATGGTACGGAAAGTCGGGTGCGGAACTTGAAATTGTAGAGCTAGAGTTGGTCGAATCAGGTTGGAATTTTTTACTGTGGTCGGGGCCCTCTATATACGATTCGTCGGCGTGGTCGTCGATATCATGGGAGATAGAAGCTCTTTTTCGGCGTCGTCCACCTCTGTTGGACTGGACAAACACACATTCTATACCGAGAAATTTACAATTAGAACATATTCTCGTCAGCTGGGGGATAATCTTATTGGAGCCGTCGACAGACACGATGGTGCTGATTGGCTCGCCATCGCATTTGATCTTCTTCTCACGACATGAAAGGCAAGCTCTTCTCGCCACCGGTCGACGTGAGGACGATGTGGTGGACGAATCAGCTGAATTCTGGCTCTGGATCGGAGTACTGATGGGGTTTGACATATATATTTCAGATGCAAGAAAGACAGAGCAATTGACGCTGGAGCACGGCTGACAGGTTGACAGTAATGTCCGAGACTGATATATCTAGGTAGGCGGCAGGTCGGAGTGACTTCACAATCTGCCTGTCAATTTTTCGGGGGTGGATCTTCTGTACGCTGCAGACAGCAAGGTGGAGAAAACCCCTAGATCTTATGATAGACTCCGCTTCGGCACAACAGCCTGTGATATGAATCTGGAAATGTAGGACTCGGTCGTCTTGATGTGGATATGGATGTGGGGGTCCGGTAACTAACCACTTGCTGGGTAGCAAAAGTGAAGAAATGGATAAATGATATGAGCAAATGAGCAAATGAGCAAATGAACAAGTAAATGAATAATTAAAGAAATATATAAAATGACGACTAAATAAAGAGGCTGAGAAAACAGGCCGAAAAAAGAAGAAGCACACTTCTAACTTCCACAAACAATTTTACACCATACAATTGAGGTTGTGAATCTCAAATAAGCAATCGGTCGGGCCCAAGTTAGATTCAGGAGGACGTGAAAAGAGAGTGGTACAAACGTGAATCATTCTAATTATTTAAGATTGCCGGTGCGAAACCGAGACAGTTATAGCCTGTATGTACTGAATTATTTGCGTTCCAATGCACGATTCATTTGTCCCATCACTATAATTAGACCATCCAAACCGAAGGTACCAAAATTTGCTGAAAAAATATTGTAAATCATTTTCTGCTGTTTTTTTTTTTATTTTTGGTTCCATGCTACACCTAGAAGTGAGGCTTATAATACCAAGATCCCACCGATCAAAGCCGGTAGCTGGTCCATTGGTGGAGCTTTAAAGTGTTTCTACCTACCAGACTATTCTGGATACAACCCCCTCTTTTACTCCTTGACTTCGAAATAATGTCACTTCTGGTCCTGACTTGATGCACAGTCAGCTGCAGTCACTTGATTTTTTTTTTTTGCTCACATCCCCTCTGCTAAAGGAGGAACCATATCCACACCGACGACGAGCTTAATTTCTATGCCAAAGATTGCATTATATGTTACATGCTACTACAAACACCGGCGAACCTGTAGACAACATATGCGCTTATTGAGCTATATAAATTACTACGGATTCTCTCGCACTTTTTCTTAGAATCCTCCTCCCTTTCCTCCTATAATCTTTTTTAACTTTATGTCCCTTGGCTCCTCTCATTTCATGTCGCACACAGCGGCAGTCGTCTCGAATTATACAACATAGTCAGGCTGGTTTATAGTCTCGGCAATTGCCGTCCGAACATTCTATGGGTTATTTATAAAAAGTTTCCACGGATAAAGTGGTATGCTGGGTGTCGTTGGATTGGCATCAAAATAAATTCGAGATCATATCAAAATCACAACCACAAACAAAATTTTTTGTTTAAATACCGACATCAATATCTCATGATCAACAATTTTTCTGAAATGTCGGTTTTCTTCTCCGAATTAATTTAGACTGCCACCAATTGTTCGTGTCATTGTATTGAATCCAGCATGAATTGACGTTGGCCCACTCTTGTTTGCTTCATAGCTATTTCGTACAATTTTGCACCTCACTATTTATTTTCTCTCTTAGCTTTCCTGAGGCAGCCTGCTAGACTGGGAAGACTACTCTAAACATATATGTTGTTGCTTGTGTTACCGGTTTCCACTTGCCATGGTTAACTATTGTTGCCGCAGGGACAGTCAGCCTCTCGTTTTTAATTGTCAGCTATGACGTAACCGCCATATCGTCGAGCGCAAAACTTTAACTTCTGACTATGAAATTCGGTCCACATTTTAGAAATTCCCATTAAGCCGATCATTCCCCTATAAATTATTTACATGTATCTGATAATCGCCGAAAAAAAAGTATAATTTCAAGTAAGACAGGTGGAGCCATACGACTGCATGGTGGAGTTGTCAATTTTTTTTTCCCTGGCATTAGTTAATGGACCCTTAACTGCTTATGGAAATATACCACATATTAATCTAATTTTCTCGGAACTAGGTACTACATGTGATGCCTATCCAGGAAAGAGGAAAATATTCAACAACTCAAATTCATCACAAAAATGCTATCGTTACGAGGGAATTATCTAGGAATACTTGGTTGGCACCCAGCAGGATCTATGGATAAAAAATATAAAAATATCCATCAACATTTCCGGAAATTATCTAGCTGTCAACCTTATTAATTTCGTATTTACGAGGTGGTGACAAGATACCAATTTGTCCTGTTGTAAAAGCCATGGCCTACCGTATCTACGCTCCTTATAAAGATGACAACTTGGCTTGCAACTGGTTGATGATCCTACAAAATTCTAAACCATAGATAAGGTCAATTAGTTGGTTCCATTTTATTCAAAGAACCAGAATTTACTGCTTGATCTGCTTTTTGACCTTGAACATTGTAATTATGTTCACTAATTGGACACTTCCTGACAATAATTCTTCCTTGAAGTAGAAAAGGAATGCAGCAGTACTGATCGATTGGAATAATTTGACGGACAAACCAGCATACAAACCTTCCAATCCTTCTTCTCTGATGATTTTCTTGATTTCCTCATACATCGATAATTCTTCCTTTTCTTCACCGTCCTTGGCCCTCTTTTTGATGTGCATTCTTGCCTTCAAGGTGATGTATGGGTAGGTCAAGAAAGTTGCAATCAACTTACCAAAAGCTCCAATAAAGAAAGCCTTTCCAGCAGTGAAAGACTTGGCACCATTCTTAGCAACAATGACATTCTTGATTTGTTCAAATATGGTATATTGAATAATTGGGTTGATGACCAAGACCAATGCTGGAAGTACACCGGCGAACAAGGTTCCTACGCCGTCCTTTTCGATAATGTCCAAGATTGTTGCAAAGGCAGAAGAGTTTTTAGTCTTTCCTGAGTTCTTTTCAGTCATCATTCTGGTGTTAGCCACCCAGAACGGATTGGATCCAACACAAGTTATGGCACCAGCAACAGCACCAGCAATAATTGACTGGATAGCTGTCAATCCTTTGCCCAGTTTCTTGGCTCTAGGAGTCAAAAAGAAGTTGGTCGTGAGTTCATAAAAATAGTAATAGATAAAGTTGGTCAAGGTTATACCGTATAAGGCACTCTCCAAACCAGCGTACAAGCCCAAGGGCCCTTTTTCCTTAATGATTTCCTGGGCAGCTACAAAAGTAGGACTCTTGGATATGGCAGAGACGATTTGTTCTCTCGTGGTCAAACTTATAGATGACTTCGGAGCCTTACTTGGTTCCTGACTCTTCTTCTTTTGTGCTGTTTGAGCCAATGTCGATAATGTCACCAAAGGATACGTGACAATCATGGCCAACGCTCCACCACCGGCACCAGCGATGGCATGGGCGATTTCGGCGGTTTCAGACATATTGGAAGGAGTAATAAATAATTTCAATAAAGAGCTATTTCTAGATCGAATCAACTAGAAACCAATACAGAGTTCCAACAATTCGAAAGAGAAGATGTTTGGAATTTGTCAATTGATAAGAACTGGGAAATATTAACCAAGTAGATCGCAGTAATAATATATAAATATGAGAGCGTAGCCGATTCGATCCAGGTAAACAGGCCGATTTTGTTGAGCGGACTTTCCTAGTTTATAAACAACTTTAACAGACAAATATCCACTGAAGGCGCGTGAGCTTACGATTTCCCCAAAGTTGGAATAAAGCTAGTAGGAAACCGAAATCAATTAACCGTGGTTAGAGATGAGACTCGGATTTTTCACATGGGTTGTTTGTGGGGTCGCGTCGGATATTTGTAGACTTCCCTATTAGGGCTGAGCTGATTCTCTGGAGCTGGTTCTGTACGACTCTGCAATCTAATATTACCCGATTACGTAATTGGTTGTACGATTCCAATACCGTGGAACGACATGTTCAGACGAATTCTGCTCTGGTAGCAAGTCTAAGTATCCGAGTTTCCTCAAGGATAATACTACTTTGCCAACTTTCCAGATAAATTTGCTAGTAGATCTTCTTACTAAAAACTGAAGCTTAAAATTTAACCAGAATTTTTCATTTATGACAGACTAGACCAATTAATTCTAGGAAAATTCTATATTTCCAGATTCTATTTGTTCTCGATATCCCTCTTGCTTTTCTTTCTCTCCTTCTACTCTGTTCCTATTATTTCTGTCCCTGATATTCTGTTAAATCTTCTCTGGTCTTTCACAATCTGACTACGGACTCTGATTAGGTGCGAATCTGCGGCCTTTGCACGACTGAAAAACTGGCCATATGAACTCAAGTAGTAGTTAAGATTCTAACATATACCATATTCTCCATCTCTATATAACCGTAAGATGTCTATGGAAACACGTAATGGCCTCTTGTCCAAATTGGGCATATTCGGCGTAGCAGCCGTCACCTTGTTCATGGTGGGAAAGAGACATATCGCTTCCTACAAAGATGAAAGACACAAGAGAGAAACCGATGCCAGAATTGATTCTGAAGCTGATGAGTTTGGTATTACCGCCAGAAGGCCCGGTTTTCCCGTAAACAATCCTACAATGAACTATGAAACAGGATACAGAGCTTCAAAGTACCAAGGATCAGGAAACTCGTATTCTTCCAGAAGACCTGGAGACAGATTGTCGATGTTCTCGGTCTTTGATCGAGACTGGTCCAAGAAGGAACATGACGAAACCAACTACTACACACCCAGCAGATCCGATAAGAGCTAGTAAACTTGTAAATACGCTACATTTAAACCCACGGTCTATGCCATAGTTGTAAAAATTTGTCCACTTGGAGTATTGGTTGACTCTTAATAGTCTATCGCAGGGAGGAATATCAGCGACCCGAAGACACATGTATATAAAAGAATAAGAATCAAGTTAGATATGTTCATATTGAATAATGTGACTTTACTAATGACAATGCTACTGTTAATGTATATGAAAATAAATGAAAACAAGAACTGATAGAATAATCGTTGATGTAATGGAATACGAAATTGCTCACACGGTGTAGATATTAATGTTGAATTATACGTATTGTACTATATTTATACATACTACTGCTTCGAGTCACCTATCAAGTCATTGAATGCAATCTCGTAGATCAAATTAGACTTGAGGAAGTTGCTGAGACACCAGCCACAGAGAAAGTTATCCTGCAATTCCTGCAAGATCATGATTACATTGTTCTTGACCTGGTCGTCCTGGTTGAACATATTGATGAGCAACAACTCAATGCCCTTGTTCTTGTCGAAGATAGTTAAACTTCCTCCGTGCACCGACGACGATTGTAAAGAAGTAGCTGAGTTTGGGGGGATCAAGTATGTGACAAGCAAGAAGATCTCAAGAGACTTCCCACTGATTAGGAACTTGAGAATGTTGTACCACACCTCTCTTTCGTTAACCTTGGAGTTGGATGATATGTTGTTCAAGCTCTGCAAGTGGTAATGCAAGTCGATCATCAAGTTCAACTCGTTGGATAGGTTCGGCAACAACAAGTTGTACACTATCTTTTCATTGTATAATAAGTCCTGGAATTTCTTGGAGATCAATTGGTAGCACGACACCTCTAACAACTTGTTGGTGTCGCTGCTCCAGTAATACCCAATCCCGTCCAAAAGAAGTGTCAAATCCTTGCTTCGAGGAGATAATGCATTATTGAAGTTCTTCAGACTGAGTAGTATTCTGACGATTTCATTTATGTGTCTTCTAAAAATAAGTTGTATGGTGGTCAAATCATCGTTGTAGCTAAACAACGACAATTGCAAGTTGGACAAGAACTTGGCGTCTTCAGAGATGATCGAGTTCTTGAAGTCCAATTCGAACAAGCTCGAGTGCTGGCCCTCGGAGATATGGAATTCGTTGGTATCCAAGTCATACAACACATCCCACAACTTGTCGTTGTTCTTGAAGAAAGGATTGATTGTTCCAGCAATGTACGAATCACATTCTTCAAGTAAGTCTATCTTCGAAACATCCATTATAGGAAACACGTTATAGTTGGTCAACAAGCCACTCAAAATGCCTCCTCCTGTGACAATCTTCAAGGTCAAGAGAACAAAGTCAATAATGTGGCCTGACGAATTGTCGTAACTCAAGAAGATGATCTTCTTTCCTGTCAATATAGCATTGATCAAGATGATAATAGGAGGAGTCTGGAGCCCGTAGATAGTCAATTCGCTATTGACGTACGTCGTGGCCAATTTCGCACTAAGAAGACTGATCAAGTTTGGTTTGAAGTTCAAGTCGGTAGGGTTTAGGTAATCACCAACGTTGTCTGGCAACTCGAGCATGGGTATCTTTATGGGGATACTCATTCCATTGAAACGGATCACCGAGTTGAAACTGAGATCCTTTCTGACAAATAGTTCTTCGTTGATGAGGTTGTCTTTGGAGATGTTCAAAATCTTGTTTCTGAAGGAGTCATCGTAGTATATCTTGTCCTGAATGGGTAGATCCAAGATAGATGTCAAGAGCAATTTCTTGATGATTGACATGGACTTGTCGCTGTTGGAGATGTTAAAGTTGTTGACGTTGATGGACTCGTACAACTCGCGCACGATAGACACGTCGTTGTTCTGAAAGTATTTGTCCAAGCATATCAACATCAAGGGACGCAAGTTCTTAAAGTAATGCAAACGGGTGATGATAGACAAAGACTTGATGATGGAGCCCCGCTTGAACGACGTGTCTTTGACGTTGCTGACGATTGTGTAGAGGAAGTACGGCTCCGGCTCACAGTTCTTTCGATTGAACAAGTACTGGAACTCTCCAGTATAGGTGTTTCTGTAGAGCATGAAGAGAGTGTAGTCATCTTCACGCTTGTGGATCTGATCCGGCAACATGAGCTCCGGCAAGAAGTACAAGTTCGACAAGCCTGGAAGCTCACTCGGATGTTGGTAGATGAGCGAAGGGCCCTTGTCGATGTGGAATTCGGCAGTGACGATATAGTCGATGTTCGGCATTTTGGAGAAGAGTATTTAATAGTTGTTGAATATCAGGGTATACGATTATTCGATCCTTTGCATGTATACAACGGGTGTCTTCCGGTTGTATTAATGTTGCTATTGTATAGATACTGTAGTTGGCACTATTTGTATTGATTTTGTTGTGCTGTTGTTTTGTTGTGTTGAGTTGTCTTGTCTGTTCTATTTTTCAGTCTATGATTCCTACTTTCTGATGCGTCTCAGATAATAACAATAATTCTATTGTAGCACTGTGATCCAGAGATGCAAAGAAGGTCAGCAAGAGCAAGAAGATAAAAACACGTCTAACGGGAAATCCAAAGGAAAATAGACGGCGAACAAACTGCGCTATGTCTTGGTAGCCTATCTCAGGGTCTGGTAACAGCGAAAAATCAACTAACAAATATTATTCTGATAATTAGAAATATTATTAAATATTATTAGGGAATTGCGACCACACGAAATAGCCCAAATGAACCAAACAGCAAACAATATGGACAAGGGACAGCTGAGCGAACCAGAAAAATCGTAGCCTAAACAAAGCAAAACAAAACAAAATAGTCGAAGTAGTGTTGATAACAACTCTTCCACCTTGACACAACCAAAATCAGAATCATCCAATAGAGCGAACACCCTGTCTTGAAGTAGGTCTAAGTCTAATTTCACCTTGAAGACTTGTCGCTGCCTCAACCTGGTAGGAGTGTGCGTACTAGCGCTAACATCCGTGCTGCACTGCTTAACCAATGGCGTTTTTGACCCAATGGGGATATAACGTTGGGGGTAGGGTTCTCCTTCACCTCGCTTCACATGATCCTATGTGAACATGAAATTTGGGATATCCTGAGATTCCGCCTAAAAATATATTAATATTGTGGATGTACGAATGGCATCTGTTTTATTGAGGATTCGTATTGTTGAATCTCTGGTGCCATTATCTATTGGTGAAAGACATCTGGTACTAATGTATGGTGGTTGTCTCTCTGCAATTCGGTACGATTGTTCTATTTTCTTATTCTATACAAAATATTCTCAGCTTCAGTGCATTATTCTGTACAACTATTCTTCAAACTTGCTGTTCACCCTCTCATTCCTACACATCTCTTCTTACATATTTGTACATCTACATTGCCGTACCTGACACGTTGAAGCGTCTGGCTGCCCGGTCTCATACTGCCCGCTTATATCTTTAATAATACATTTTGTCGTAGTACTACATACAATTTTTCAATCGATCACTTCTCCATACAAACGAAATCAATTCGTCTTATTATTATTGCTTTAAGCAGCAGTCTGGTCCATGTAGTCAGCCATCTCTTGGTCCAATTCCTCGACAGACTTCTTGGTCTTCTTGGCTGGCTTCTTCTTTGGCTGTTGCTTAGCCTTCGTTGGAGCCTTCTTACCACTAGCAGCCTTGGCAGCAGCTGCCTTAGCTGCCACAGCCTTACCGGCAGCCTTGGTCTTGGTGGCCTTGCCAGTCTCAACCTTGTTGGCAGCAATTCTGGAAGCCAATGGCTTCTTGGATGGGTCAACGATCAATTCCAACTTCAACTTGCTGGAGCCACCGTCAATTGGGGCACCGTTGTACTTCTCAACGGCCAAAGCAGCGTTCTTACTGTTTCTGAAAATAACAGTTGCGATACCTCTGAATTGTCCCTTTTCATTGTAAGTCAAAGCAACAGTGAGAACACCACCGACTTGAGATTGAAAGAAATCCTGTAGTTATTATGTTAGTCGTTAGTTCGTAAATAAAGAAACTAAATGCGCTTGCAAATAATATTCTTCAAATGCAAATAGAGCAAAAGATATAAAGATATAATCATGCAAAAAAAGAAGATGTCTACCACTCAGGCTCTATCTATCGTTAAATGGTGAGTTATAACAGACATCACCAACTGAGCGGCTGGCTGTTCAAAACGGATGTGGAACATGTGATCGGCGAGGTCGAATCATTGGGAGAATAGTAAGCTAATACATCCAGTCCCTATGATTCTATCGACTTCTGTCATTTCAAGAAATATATTGGCGGCTAACACAAATTTCTAACAAATCCACTTGTAGAAAATGACCGATCGTTCCGAACATTAACCATAGCAAAAACTGAACCTACGAGAAAATTCAAGTTTGTTATGGTGAAACAGACGAACTATTCAATTCATATGAATAGAGCAAGAGATCAAGTTTGGAAGCCATAAATCACTATGGAGCATCCGCTTGTGCCAGCACAAAGCTTTTGTACTTCTCTCTCGTGTGCTCTTGTTCGATCTAGTTCCGTTTTTTGTTGTACTCAACCTCCCTCAAAAATAGAAATGAGAAATAGAATGATAAATAACGCAGACCCACTCAGTCTCCTATTCGTAGAGACTTCCAGAGCTATATCTGGTGATACGTCAAATTATCAAACGTGACGTGTCAGACCCAGCTGGCCCTCTTCTTTTTCGCAGAATATCGATATAAAAATACTCCGTGTGAGTTTTCAAACTCAACATACCTTGATGTTGTCCTGCTTCAAGTCCTTAGGCAAACCGGAAACAACAACTTTGGTAGCGTAGGACAAGTCAACGCTAACCTTGGCAGCAGCAGCAGCGGGAGCAGCCTTCTTAAATGAGACAATAGTCTTCTTGCTTGCGGCGCCGACCTTCTTGCCCACCTTGTTGGTCTTGGTAGACCTGGCGAACTTTCTGGCTGGTCTCTTCGTGGAAGAGATGATGTCATCTAAAGATTTATCCAATGAAGACATTTTTAAAGTATTTGTGGGTGTTTTGGTGTGGATTTGTTGATTTCTGTGAATAGCCTTTTCACTGAAGAAGAAAAAGATATCAACCAGAATCTGAAAAGTCGATGGCTGGAAGTTTCTTTCTGGACAAAGAATGCGCACTAATTTTCCTTAACGTGTCCAGTGGCAAGTGACATTGTCGTGCTGTGGTGTATTCTGTGCCTCTTTTTACGCTTACGCGTATTCTTATCTTTGGCTCGGTAGCGCCTCATCCCTATACCCCCATATTAAGAAAAATATGATGAATATGGCTGGGTGCAAAATTCACCTGGTGAGAAAGAGAAGTTGTCATTGACATTTAGCTTGGCGAACTTCCTTCCCTGAATTTCTTTAGTATCTTGACTCTTGTAGTTTTCGTTGTCTTCAAGACATTTAATGTACAAAATTCCAGAAGCTTCAAAAGAATATAACAAGTTTTTTGCAAAAATATTTAGAAACAAGAAATTTACTTGTTAAGACGGTTTCCAATAGTTGCTGTTGATATAGGATTACTACTTTGACCAGAGAGAAACAGATTTCACCATTCTACACCGACGATGTCATTGTGCTTCGCAGCTGAAATCTATGTTTAGTTATTATCTAGTAATTTCAGGTCGTCTTAGTGCAATCTACTGTGGAGGTCGATATCCGAAATGTTCCATTGTGAAGAGTTTAGCGATAAAGACTAGATGAGAAACATGAAATTAAAGTGGGTCGAGTTGAGATGAGACGCTAGTGGCCAGACCCAGAGATCTAGTCTTTTTGAACAGTTTAACAAACTAGTTCTCAAGAAGGGAAGTGTGGCGGATTATGCATAATCATTGCTGTCGATCAGCTTGGTTAGAAGGGCAGAGACTATTTGCATACTTCCTTCGCCAACAGCTTGCGATGTCCAATCCCGTAAGTCTCCATTTTTCCAGAAACTGTCTGACGTCAGACACCAAAGAAAATGGTCCCAAAGGAGAATTACTACCGATCAGGAGACAAATATCGGAGTTGGACATTGTTGCACAGCTTGCCAAATAGAGTAGCGGCAAAGATTCACCTCAAAACTTAATACCTGGTGAATACACGAGAACTCGCCTTGTCGATCCAAAATCCCAGTTGTCATTGAAAATGGAAGATAGCAGATAACAATATGTCATTGCATCCAGACCTCAGATCGAAGGACGAGGTACTGTAGCTATCAACGTCGACCCATTTCGTTTAAAACTGCAAAGTCACATTCTTCCGCAATTTAAGTCGATGAAATTGTCCAAGTAAGCGTCGCATTATAGCAGTTTGCGCTAGATAACAACGGGGGACAAGCCGTCTTCGCTATCTAAGAGCATATCAGTACGTTGATGTGGGAGGTATAAGCCCGGATCAAGAATGTCAACGCTCCTTGTTGTCAACTCGCCCAAGAGGGGATAACACGTATAGATAGAGCGAGGGCAACTCTAGACAACCATTAGCCGACTTGCCGACAGAAATGGTGACGCAGTAGTGCACATGAATGCCCGGCGTAGACGTCGGGCATTCCGAACATGCATGTTGGGATTATGACAATTGACATACTTGACTTACAATGAGGAGATAAATGGCCAATTAAAGGAAATTGCCATTACGGACTAATTAGTGGGTTTTCGAGGGAGAATAGAAAATCCGAGATCTCCGACATTGGACTTCAACAAGACAATTTTGAAACTGTCCGTGACTCCCCTGACGGTTCCTGACCCTCAGACATGATCCCAGAAGCAAGTATCTGAAGACACACATTTGCGACGTATTTTGAAGTCACCTGCAACTTTGCCTACACATGGGTAAATAGAATTATGTATAACTTAAATGTATGGAAGTTTAACCCGTTAGACTCGTCCATTGCCAATACATGCTCCTTGAGGTCAAAAAATAATTCCTTCACATTGAAAATTTTTTAAAGTTGCAATAATAACACTCGAATATTTTTATGTAACCCATGAACATTTCAAAGATATTTTTTCCCGCTTTTTCCCGCTTTTTTTTGGCGCCCGCAATTACCCATCGCGTTGAGATAGTGGAGTGAGTGGCATTGGAATACCGTCGGCTTTTTCTGAATTCCAGTTTTGCAGATTAGATAAAGTGGAGTTCGACTTCAGAGCTAACTTTAGAAACATCACCAACAAGGAAGACCTAAATGTGAACCATATGAGATTTGATGATATGCTCAGTTTGGTGGAAGTACCGCGGAACAAATATCCAGAACGTTAAACGACAACCATGCCAACGACCTGCCCAACTTCGGTTTTTTTTTCCGTAACTGTGCACCTGCTTCACTATGCATCCAAACTGTGGAGGAAACAGTGAAAAAATTGCTGGATGCGGTGGTGGAGCTTTACGTCGCTTGCGATGCTGTGGTGTTTGAGCAATTGTATCCGACGATGATTTAGTGAAGCTTTTCACTAGGCTCTTTACGCTAATCTGTAAAAAAAACAGCCATAGTACTGTATATGCTTGCCTGGTACTGCATGTTTTCGGCCCACTTCATACATTTTCCTTAACCCGATGTATGTGAAGGTGCAAAACTCGTACGGCACCAAATTTTACTTCAACTTGATAAAAGCGATTCCCCCAATCCCTAATTGATTAAAAAACCTCTTATTTTTGCTAGCCATTATTGTGTAAGACGTAACAAATTGCTATCCCCAACGGACTAATTTTCTAATCTTGTCATTGTCTCTTTCTGTACTTGCAAATCCCAATCACAAGATTACAGTTATATATATATCACCTCAAGTCATTAATTTTCACTTCCAACATCAATTTGGTTTTTAAGTACTTATCTTATAATACATTGTTTATTTTATTTTTATTTGATTACCTTCTTCAACCAACTGTCACCTGTCACAGCGGATAAATTTAAGACTCACCATAAAATTTTTTCTTTCTTTTCAGGAATTTATGAAATTTACATAACCTTTTCACGGTATTACTAAACATATATATATAACGAAAGCTATCCCGAGCGATTCAATCAACGTCAGGCCACCGATATTGTCAATAAATATAAAGAGCCAACACTATCGAATCCTTCCAGCTAGTCCGATTTGAAATCTCATCCAAAAGCAAACCCCATCTCAGTCACGCACTTGACCGAAAAAACTATCTGACTGTATTTGTGACTGTTATTTATATCTCCACTTTCCAAGTACCGACAAATTTATGTTGATTTTCATGTCAAAGAACACTTACCCAATATTGATTTGTTAAAAGCTGTTTATAAGAACGTTCTTCATTTTACGTGATAATTCCATAGTATCTACACAGCAAACAAATGGTACAATGTTTTTTTTCTCTCTTGGTTTAATTCATGACACAGCTAAGGCTACCTCTGGTAGCGGCAATAGCGCCAGTGCCGTTGCAACCAAAAGTTTCACCGCCCCAAATTCCAAAACATTTGGTCTCTTAGCGACGAAGAACTTATTGGGGTTAAAAGTCAATGTGTTCAAATTTTTAAACAATTTGATCTTCAAGGGCACTACCAATCTTGATGCGAACGGATTATTTCCGCCATTATTTAAGTCGACAATCGTTAACTTATCCAACCAAAAGAATCAGTGCAGATTACCAGTTAATTGCGCGGCCGACGACTTGGAATTAAGTTTGGGTGGTGCGAACGACCAAATCGAATTTTTCAATAATATCATTCTTAACGGCGTGGGAGGAGTTTCCGATTTCAATTCGAGCTCTGCACTCTCGAATACGCCTAACAGTGGGAACTTTGGAAACGGATCCAACAATTTCTATGGCACCGGACTCGACTCCAACGAACTCCCAGAATTTGACGATTTTTACGAGGCTCATAGCCACCACAACACACACACTCTCGGTGGGCACTCTAGTCAGTTTGGCAAGTTCAAGAATGAAGGCGACGAGTTGTTTGCTGGCAAGTCTATGAACTTCACTGTTCCATTACCTCAATCTTTCCATCACCACCAGATTGCTCACAACCACCAGGAGTTCATCGAAGTCAACAAAGCTAACATTACGTTGATACCAAATGCTTCTCTTTCGTTGTCCAAAAGCTACCTGAATTCCAACAATGGCTCGTACCACAACAGTGGCGACGACTACTTGAAGCTGATGAACGTCGTCGGTTTGTCTAACGACTCGCCATACTTCAATGACTTCATGCACAATGAAGGAAGACAAAGTCAGGCACAAGACGATTACTTTTCATCGTCTGTTTCTTCCAGCGAAAGTTACATCAGTCCTTTGGATGATGAATTTTTCAAGAAGTTCAATAGTGTTGAAAACACTGATCAGTTGAGAATGAACAGCACAACTAGCTCATTCTCCAATGTGGACGTTTTATTTGATGACGAGGACGATGTCTTTGCCGCAGTGGACGATTCTGCAAACAGAAAGAGAAAAATTGAATCCATCAGCTCTGGTTCATCTGTTGCATCGGTAGTATCTGCTTACAACATGGATGAAGAGCAATTTTTGAACAATACCTCTTCCTCTTTGCAAGCTTTGTATACTCAAGCTCAATCTAAAAATCTCTACAAGATTCCTCCAAAGAAGTACAGAAAATCTTTCAGCAAGGAAAAGGTAGCTTCAAGGCAAGAGAAAAAATCTAAATTGACTTCTACCTTGACCACCACCACCAATCCTTCTCAAACCAACGAACCAGTTGGATATGACACCCGCAATAACAGTGTAGTATCTTTGACTTCTACAATTAGTGAGCGCAGAAAGTCAGTCCGTTCCGCAGCAGACCCTTCTTTGCCTCACGAATGTCCGCACTGTGATGCAGCATTCAAAGTGAAGGGTTATTTGACTCGTCACTTGAAGAAGCATAGTCCAGCTAAGGCATTCGTGTGCCCATTCTTTCAAGAACCATGCGACGGAAACTCTGGAACTAAGTGCCATCCAACAGGTGGTTTCTCTCGTAGAGACACGTTTAAGACACACTTGAAAGCACTCCACTTCATCTACCCTCCAGGCACTAAGTCTAATGAAAGAAGTAGTATCAGTGGTAGATGTGCTGGTTGCTTCATGTATTTCGAGAATAATTTTGTTTGGTTAGCTAGACATATTGAGTCTGGTGAATGCAAGGGTACAGTACAACGCAAATTACAAGCACACAAAGAACAAGTTGTTACAAAGGAAGTTGAGGTCGTTAAAGTTAAGAGTGAATACGAAGATACAGATTTGCTTAAAGAGGACTTTGATGAATCGTCTCACTTTGTTAAAAAAGAATTACTTGATTAATCATTGTGTGTTCGACTTGATACAGCTGGTCTGAATTCTTGAAACTTGTTGGTGCTACAATTACAATTACTTCAAACAAGTTCCAAATTGCATATTTGTTTTTAGTTGTCCTGTTTGTTTGCTTTCCTTCATCACTTGCATAATTTCAATTCATTGGGTGAGCAAAGGGTATAGTTGATATTACTCTTAATTTCTCGACTCTGAAGAATGGGTTCACTGTTCTTAATTTTTGGTGATTGCCTCGAACTGTTTAACCTTGGATGTTTTTGATCCTATACTTTCATTTCGCTGTGAAAATATTTCCAAATGGTCTTGATTTGGATATGTTCTGAGAATTATTTCTATTTTACTTCATATGATGACCTTTTCATTTTTTATGTATGATCTTTTCAATATTTATTAATTTTAACAATATATGGGTAATTTAAATTAACAATTTGAAGTAGTGAAACCAAGGATATCTGGCATTTATATATGAAAATTGTGAAATGGAAGTTGCGGCAATAAACATTAGAATGTGCCAACGCCCTACAACGTCAGGTTGCATTTTCTGAAAGTGTACCTCCGTATAGATGGCATTTGTTCTCTTGCCTATATTTATTTTTTGCAATGGAGCCGTAGGGTTCAACGGGTTTTCAAACCATTACTATTTATTTCCATTTTACTCTGAAATTCTCTTGATCGACCACGTTCAGGTGTATTCCCACGCCCATTATCTTAGGGGCTCGTCGTTTCAAGGGGCATCGCAAAGAGGTATAACTTCCATGACCCTCTTAACTTTTCGAAGTTATAAAGAAACGCAGCATGCGGCACCAATATAATGATGCATCTGTCCCTTATGAATGCTAAAAATACAACACCCTTACTTCTTACAGTGTATTGTTAGCAACAGAAAATGCCCTGGAAACCATGTGGCCATACAAGAAAGCAGGGCAATTCTTTAAGCCAGTTTCTGTCGGCCCCTACTTGGTAAGGCATTAGGGTCTTCGCATATGGCGGCTCTAACAACAAAAACGTTGATCTCGATATTGGACTAGTAGCGGCCGTTAACACCATCTTCATTGTTTATGCTGCAAGTGCCATTCCACCCCCTGTTGAACCATATTTCTATAGCTCACTACTATTGGGTAGCCGCTTTGCCTTCTCTATACTTTCCTTACAGCGTACTTTCTAGTTAATTATATACTAAAAGCCCCACTATTGGGGACCAAAGAGCGAACTTCTCCCCTCATGCCAAAGGCACTTTTGCCTGGCTAGAAAGTAATACCTAATGGCATTACCATCTCCTTCTCTAGAGCCGTTCGAGTGCATGGATTTCGCAGCTGTACACATGGCCAGTTAAGTTCATGAAGTGCGTTCGCTAGGCGCTTTTGCAAAATATATGCAAGAAATGTCAAAAACACCTGAAGGGCACTCGGACTTTGTCGCTTATGTATTCAGAATCGGGTTCTACCCAAGAAAAATTGTGAGAAGCCGTTTTATACACCTATTTAACTAGGGGAGTTACAGGCGAACATAAATCAGTTAGTAGGATGAAATTATTGCCGTAATCACAATTCAGCTGAGATGGTTGCACTAATTATATTGAGATGAATTATAGCATATTGTAACAGCCACCAATTTCCTAGGAGCTGCTATTTCTACTGAATATTCTCTACGGAAAGGATATTGATTCGGGCAGTTTTTGCAATAGAAATCCTTTCTACAAGTCTGTCTAGCTGGCTTTTTGCAATTGATAAAATTTCAGAATAAATCCAGTGAAGAGCGTTGTTCAGTTCTGGTTTCGCTACATATTTATTTAAATTGAAACGGTTCATTGCAATAACGAACATATTGTAAGTCCAGGGTTGTAAAAGCAAGAAACAACCGTGACGTTTAATGGCAACGTACACAGCTTGTGGTAGTATTGATGTTTTCTTGTGCAAATTCAGGCGCTGGCTGAAGTAAGATTTTACGAAATAGTGCAAAAGAGTTACGAAAAGAGAATAACCAGATTTTTGCACCTGCTAACTTTCGCCTAGAAGCAATCAAGAACCGCCATCGCAAAAATTCGAAATCTCAGTTTCAAAATTGACCGACAAAGCACTTGATTAGACTACAAGAATGCTGCAGCTGTTGGGTTAGCTCTGGTTATCACATTCCTGGCCCAAACAGCAAACATTCCTCAACGGCCAGAAATACAGAGCGTACCCAGGTTGGTTGTGGGACGCTTGCGCAAGCGGCTACATGCAGGGCGTTTATTTTCGCACACACCCAAACGGGCAGCGTCCGGCAGGTACCATAGAGCCTCTATTTTGTTGCGATTTTCTACAGATAAATAATTTCTAGAGGTTACCACTATTGACTATTTACAATTTTATCAGGCGAAGGTGAAAAGTCTGTATATCTTAAAGGGTCCAGCGTGTTGAGAAATATAGATAGTATTTCTGACGTTCCTCTTTTTGCTCTTGACTTCCTTTGCAGTTTTATCATCGGTGCTTCTGGCGAGATTTCTGAACAAACAAGGACAAGTTTAAGCAACTAATAGCCAGACACCACCCCGTAAGACAGCACACAAGAAAACACTCGCTGCATCTTCTTTTGTAATTTGTCTACAACCTGGGGAAGATTTTCAACAACACCATTCGGATTGGTTACTCGGTTTCCATACCATTCCATATCTTTGTTGTTCGTGCAAATTTTCATTGTTTTGCTGATTCGTATTCAACATTTTAGTATTGGTCAATAACATTGAAATTTCAACATGGCCGACGAGAAGTACCAGTCGAATTACCCCAATTCGCATTACCTCTCCAACCTCAACAATCCACATGGTACCAATCAGACTGTGCAATTGGACAGATTGCCGACTTTGGGAGAAATCCTCGCCAACAAGACCAAGTCGCCAGTAGACATCTCGACGTTCTACCAGTTCATGAGAGATGTTGAAAACAAGCTGGACTATCTTGACTTCTGGTTTGAGATGATCAACCATTTGAGTTTGTGTAGACACTATGTCAAGGGTTTGAGAGACTCTATTATGCGTCAATCAACTTACACTGAGAAGAGGGCCTCTCAACCTTTACGAAGTGATACGGGCCAGTTGCGCGATGCAGCACCTTTGCGTGATTCTCTACCTGCGCTGGAGTCGAAACACAAGTCATTGAGCTCGTCTATCTTGTTGGACTTGATTGCTAGTGACAACTTCTTAGAAGACAACGATTCTCACAGATTGTCTCAGTTCTTGAGAGGAGACATTAATATGGACAACTTGGACCCAAAGTTAAGAGACCTTATTCAACATTATAATGACGAGACAAACCCCGATGAAACCAACGTCAGCAGGACGACGCCTAATCTCTCGAAGAAGTATTCAGCAGATATGATTACGCAATCACCCAATCCGCCATTTGCGGAAAAACGTCTTTCTTCCACATCTCACTTGTTGCGGGACTTAGACGACGATGGAAATGGTTCTTTTGTCGCTAACCAATTGGAATTGGGACAAGCAGACAGAGCTGTGAGTCCAAACAAGTACGTTTCTTTGCAACGTTCTCCATCCAACCCTTTTATGAATACTCCACCTCAACCTGCTCAGACTGAAGACCCAAAGAGAAACTCAGTTGTGAGTCCATCTTTGTTGGAGAGATTAATCAAGGAGTCTCCCGGTTCGACGAACCCAAATTCGTTCATCACCAGAGATAGATTGCGTGAATCGTCGCACAACCTTTTGTTGAAGTACTTTGTGGAAGATTCCGAAAAGAACTTGAACTTACCTTCTAGTTTGAACTCTCAGATCATCAAGGCCATTGAAGTCGAAGGTAGAGATGACCCTGATGTGTTTATCAATGTCAAGAACTATGTTTTCAACAGAATCGAAAACGAGCACTTGCCAAGGTTCTTGAACTTTGTTGCTATCCGAAACATTAATCACTCTAACTTCATCAGAATCATATTGGGATTCTTCTTTTTGTTTGGAGGTTTCTGGATCAGTTACATCTTCGTCTTTTTGAACTACAGAAAGTCAATCCGGCCAATTATCGTTGCACCATACCTTTTAGCATTTTACTTTCTTATCTCGTCGATTTACTTGATTGACCCAGTACTCGCATGGTTTGGTTATTCTGAATCGTTCTCCAGAGCAAGTGGACTGCCATTGATCAAGATAAGAGAAAACTTCATCTACAAGCTTGTTTTCAAGAGAAGTTTATGGGTATTGTTCCTTATCTTGTTGTGCACGGCTATTTTGACAGTAGTTTTCAGTTTGGTGCCAGGTGTTCGTTTGTAGAGTAGTTAATGCATAGCTTCAGTTCTCTCTAATACATGTTTTATTAATTTGAAATGATATTTCTGTTGTGGTCTTTCACTGCAGAATCCTGCTCGAAAACTTCCAGCTGAACCATATACTTACGGCTTACATCAGAACAAACTCTATTATACATAAAGTTCCTTTAAACTTCCAGAGTCATCTTATTTAGTTTCACTCATTTAAGTTAGAACGGACTCAAAAACCATGAAAATCATGTCAACTTCTCAATATCGCCTACTTCGACTTAATCACTACACATCTACACTCGTCTACTTATACAGATGTCATTTACATATAACCATATATAATAAACAGGAAATGGGTGGAAAATAAAGCACAGGAAGAGAATAATCAAGCACCAACAGCCAAATCAGAACAATAGAAACTATTAGAATAATATGTGTATATTAAAAATATAATGAACGTTTCTCAAAATGATCAACAGTGGCTTCTTGATTGATGGATTTCGATCATTCATACGCTTAGTTAGATTCAGCCAAGAAAGCTTCTCTCTTTTCAGCGACTCTTTGTTGTCTTCTTTCACGAGCAGCTCTGTTTCTAGCTCTTCTAGCTTCAGCTTCGTCCTTAAGAGCCTTTTCACGCAAGGCTTCGGCCTTGGCTTGGATGATGTGTTCAACCAAAGATCTCTTGTGCTTGAAAGTGTTACCCTTGGCAGACTTGTATAAGTTGTGGTATAAGTGCTTGTCGATCTTACCAGCATCTCTGTACTTGGCCAACAATCTTCTCAAAACTCTCAATCTTCTCATCCACAAAACTTGGGATGGCATACGAGCGTCCTTGGTACCCTTTCTCTTACCGTAACCCATGTGTCTACCGGCTCTCTTAGATTCTAACAAAGCTCTAGCTCTGGATCTGGAGTGGACAGTAACTGGCTTCTTGACGATGGTACCATTTCTGTATAACTTTCTGATGGCTTGACGGGAGTTGGCGTTAGCGATCTCGGTGGTTTCGTTAGGGTCCAACCAGATCTTTCTCTTACCAACACCAACAACACTGGCAGCAAGTCTCTTTTGAGTTCTAAGGTTAGCCCTATAATATGTTAGTATGAGTTATTGATAATAATGGTACATGATTGAGACATAAAACGACTCCTTGGCATCTAATACATTCACTCTTGACTACGATGATATCCACTGATCAGAATTTGAAATTTTGTCTTGTGCTCATTGAACTGAAGACTTTATGAGATTTTTCTGAAAGATTTTACGTCCATGAAGATCAGCAAAATCTTCCGCAAATTCTTCTAGTTTTCGTATCTGTTTACGGGATAGACATTCTGATGAGATTGGTGAGCATATAGGGGAAGGTTTACTGTAGAGTTCTCAGACTATGGAACCCCTGGTTTTGCCCCTTATTCTGACTCATCGGACATCGCTCCGATTCAACGAATTACGAGTCCAATTCTTTGACTTCTGGTATTCTTCGTGTTCTGATACTGTTGTACGTCATTCTATGTCTCGCTTTCAATGCTAGTCTTCACTTACATTTTGATTACTGAGTAGTTTGCTATCACTAAGTAAAAAGAGGAAGAGAAAACTTTTATTAACTAAATGGTGATGAAATTTTTTTAGGGGAAAATTTTTCGTGAGAAAGGTGCGACAGTCACGTGCCACACATATTTAAGCTCCTTAACTATGGACCAGTCCCCTGTCTCACTACTGAAGTTGAGAACTGTGCGAGTAGGTGAAATTGTAAGTTTCACATACTGCAGATACGCTCATATCATGTGACCTTTCATTTTGAGAACTGATGTAAATAGAGAGACTGCACTAAAGAACTTGTAAAAACGAACATAATATGAAGTCAGCTGACCTTGAGATTGCTAGGGTCGAGCCCTCACCACTCGCACGTGATGAGATGAGATGCCTGAAAAATTATGGTTGGTCTTCTAGTATATCTGATTTAGCATTCTTCGGTACTCTCACCTTATCGATAAATAACGTACATACACAGCAGCTATGGGAAAGTCATTGAGATCTAAGTCCAAGTTGAGAGCCAAGTCTATCAAGAGAAAGGGCGTGTTCTCCAACTTTGTTGATGAAAGAAATAAGAGATTAGCTGACAAGATGGCTGATGCCACCAAGAAGCAAGAGGAAGCCAAAAAGGCTGCTGCTGCCGAAGAAGGTACCGAACCAAAGGAAGACACTATGGACGTCGAAGAAAAGGACTCTAAGAAGGTTAGCACTTCCGGATGGAGAGACTCCAGAAAGCAGATATACAAGAAGAAGCAGATCAAGAACAAGAAGGGTGGAAACAAGACTCTTAAGTTCTAGATAGCCGGAAGTGATCGAGAAATTGATTTACCAGTTGATCTAGAGGCTGGTATACCAACTGACATCCTAACTATTTTCGTCTCTTCCAGGCTATAACGTCATCATTTTTGCATCCGCATTGCCATGAACACATTTTGCATCCACCAAACCAATGTACATTAGTTTAACTTTCATTCATTTTTAAATCACAGCATTTTTACAAGATTTATTTAGTTCTCATAAACTGATTTTATATTCTGATTAATAACATTAATATTGATGATCTATCAACTGTTAACCGATGATTAACGTCGTTGCCGTATAATCTATATACGTTACTTCTTCAACTTATCGGTCAAGTACTTTTCGTAGCCAATGTCCTCCAAGACTTCAGCTTTGCCTAAGACTTCTTCTTCCATGTTAGTCATGTATTGGTTCATTTCGTTCAACCATCTGGGGTCATAGGCACCCAAGATTCTAATTGCCAACAACGCAGCGTTGGTACTGTTGTTGATAGCAACAGTGGCAACCGGAATACCTCTAGGCATCTGCACAATGGAGTGTAACGAATCAACACCGTCCAATGTGGAACCCTTCACAGGAACACCGATAACGGGCAATGGTGTCATGGCAGCAACCATACCCGGCAAGTGGGCAGCACCACCGGCACCAGCAATGACGACCTTCAAACCTCTCTTGGGGGCGTCGATGGCATATTGCGACATTCTGTGTGGGGTTCTGTGTGCACTGACAATAGTCAACTCGAATGGAACACCGAACGTCTTCAAGATATTAGCACCAACAGACATGACAGGCAAATCGGAATCAGAGCCCATTATTATACCTACCAATGGCTTTTCTTTTGGAATCAAACTAGCTGGTATTTCAGTTGATTCACCTAAAATGTATGACAATCTGTTTTCGCAGTCTTCCATTGAGGAGGAGACGATGTTGATGTGTCCCATTTTTCTGTCTGGTCTAGTAGCCTTGCCATACAAGTAGACAGTGCCATGTGGGATTTCCAAAGCTCTACGGCAGATTTCCAACTCCTTATTGGCCACTTCCTTGTCACCTAAGACGTTCAACATGATAGCATTGGTTGAAGTAGTAGAGAATTCGGTAAATCCTTTTGGCATTGGCAAACCAGCAACAGCTCTGACATGGGCTTCAAATTGGGAAGTTACGCAAGCATCTATAGTGTAGTGGCCGGAATTGTGAGGTCTTGGTGCAATTTCGTTAATCAACAATTCATTATTAGGCAACAAGAACATTTCCACACCGAAAATACCACAGCCTGGGAAAGACTTCACGGCATTGTTGGCCAAAATGGACGCTTTCTTCGCCAAAGTATCTGGAATTCTTGCTGGAGCATACACTAAATGACAGATGTTGTCCTGGTGGACGGTTTCCACAGTGGGGTAGGCGAAGACCTCACCTTCCAAGGATCTGACAACCATCACAGCCAACTCCTTGACAAAAGGACACCACTTCTCTGCATAAAGAGGTCTGTCTTTCAAGAATTCAAGAGCATCCTTGATGTATTCAGCACTCTTAACTACAAAGTTGCCTCTACCATCATAAGCCAAGGTTCTGGACTTCAACATGAATGGATAGTCAAAAGCTTCACCGATCTTCAACAAGGCTTCCTCAGTGTTTTCCAACACTGGAAGCGATTCAGTGACGGCTACTTCGTGTGAGATCAAGTGCTCCTTCTGCAAATACTTGTCCTGGATCAACTTGATGGTTTCTGGTAATGGATAGATCAGAACATGGGGGAACTTTTGTTGGACTCTTTTCAAGGCATCAACATCAATGTGTTCGATTTCAATAGTTAAGACATCAGACTTTTCAGCCAACTTGACAATAGACTCATAGTGTGTGAAAGAGCCATCAACATGGTCACTCACTGCGTTGATCTGTTTCGCAGGAGAGTTGGGGGCATCCAAGATAACTGTGTTAATGTTAAGACGGTTGGCAGCTTCTACCACCATACGGCCCAATTGACCACCTCCCAAGATTCCAATAGTTTTCTTGTCCATGGCGCAACTATCGTGAACTATCTATTCGATACTAGATGATAAAACAAAGATAAGTGAAAGTTTGAACGAATGTCAACCTGATTGTATGTAGTTTCAATTTCGATGTACTCCAGATTGCGATGAGATGTATTATTAGATAGCTGGAAATTTCGTGGACGAAGTCAAAACGGGCGGTCTGAAAAGCGAGTATTGACTTCGCGCCATGGAATCAAAATGCAGGCACGACAAAAAATCGACTCTCGTTTAATGTTTAAAAGTTGCAGCCACTGGAATGTACATTCATGCACTCCTATTCTGATTGGCGGCTACTAGCATGGATTAATTTTATTTCTTCTACATGTCGAGAAATACACGTCTAAAGTTTTTAAAGTCGTTAGCCGGGGATCCCAAGCGTCAAAATATACAGTAATCACGAAAAAATGCCACCGGGACGCTACAAATACTGACTAAGAACGTGTTCTAGAAGAGGCGAACCTTGTGCATTGAAGCTTCTAAGAACAATATAAGACGGAAAGTAACCGGCTAAATAGGAGATAAATATAACATGATAAGTACAGATATAATTCAATAACAAACAAAAATACAAATAACCAATCCAATAACTCACCCAATTAAAACGTGTCTCATTGATAGAATCCTTGCTCAGGATAGGAAGATGTAAGCTGATATTCATGACCTTCCGTGTTGCCGTCTGGCAACACTCCGAGATCCAAATTCACACCTGGATGAGGCTGACCCTGTGTAGGATAATGCTGGACTCCTTGTGGAAGCGCACCAGCTTGTTGCAGTTGCGGATGTTGCTGAACAACTTGGTGTGTATAGATATTGGATTGTGGAACCATTGCTGATACCGGTGTATGGAAAGGGTACTGACCATAGTGCTGTTGCATTTGCTGCTGCGTAGGCACTTGAGTTTGCATTTGCTGCAACGAATGGAATTTTCTTTCCTGTGCCTTAGCCCAATTTGGGTCAAGTACAGAGCCTGGAGTCTGCAACATTGTTGCCTCACTTGATGGGTCGTGGCTGATAGGTGCACTAGCTAGGTTGTAGTTAACTTGATAGGGAACAGGTCGATTAGACAATGCTTGATTGGTCGAGTTTTGATATGGACTTGCCATGACACCGCCATTTGAATAATCGACTACTTGCGGCACAATGTTTTCATTAGATGAAACAATCTTAGAAGGTAAAATCAATTTACTTGTAGTAGTTACAGCATCCTTGAATTCGGCTACTTTGCCAAATTCCCAAAGTAATACCAACTTAATTTTCAGCACTGGGACAACATTTTGAGATTCAGTAGTCTCACCAGATTCAGATTCAGAGTCTGACTCGTAAACTATTTGTTTAATAGTCATTCCCTTGAAGGCAGAGTTGGCTTCATTTTCTTCTTTACCGATCAACTTAGTCAAGAAAAACTTCCAGAACTTTACCAAGAAAGCTCTGTTCTCATTGAATTTAAACCCTTCTTCAGTAAATTTAAGCACTTCCTTTCCAAAAGAATATATGCAAGTAAAAGTCGAGTAGAGCTTGGAAGATTCTTCCAAGTCGTCCCAACGAAGTAAAAAATTGGATCTGAATCCACCATCTATAGAATAATTACCCGCGAGGTTCGAGAAATGAATTTTAACCATATTGTGTATGATTGGAATAGTATTACAATTTTGGAAATTGTCCAAACCAGGAAATCTATTAGTAATGTTTGCGTTTTCTTTAATGACAAGTTTCTTGACCTCCTGATTCAGGTCTTGCACTGTCAATATGTATGGGGTTGGACTAGCAGAAAACGTATCATCAATTGACATAAAGAAGCCTTGGAATGATATATGATGTGAAGTATTCTGAATTGTTTGTCTTCCAGACTTCCTTCTTGGCCTTTTGTTAATCCCCAGAGTAGACATCATGGATGGGTTCTTGCGCTTAATACCAGACATGGAAACACTTTCGTTGAAGCCCAATGATTTGTTCAAGTTGATCTTGGAAAATATTTCTTCGAATTTCTTGTTGCACTCTTGTTGTTCTTCGTCCGTCTCAAAAACAGGACCTTCATTGATCAACTTAATAATGTGCAATTTCTGCCCCAAGTTCTTGATCACTTGGATATGACTGGAGACTTGTTTCCTGGTTCTGAATTTTCCAGTTTTGGTGAATATGTAATCTGAGATTAATTCGTTCCTGCCGCATGAGCGACCCGAAATTTTGATTTTATTCAAGCCATTCTTGGGGATGATGTTTAGCACCTCTTCGAAGGCCTGTTCAACATCCTCAGACCAGATATCATTGTCTTGGCTTCTGGAGGAACTAGTAGACAGACTTTGGCTGACTTCTGTCATTGAAGGGTCACCTGTGATGTGATCGGGCTCGAAGTTGGAAAAGAGGTCAGATGATACAGCCTCAGATGTGGCGATATATTCACTCGCAGCAGAGGTGAGTTTTCTGTCGCTAGAAACTGAATCGTCCTCGAACTCTGTCAGGTGCTCTTCGAGCTTCTTCAGGTTCAAGGTGGTGGGTGAAAGCGTACCAAGGACTCTGCGTACGGGGGTTCTTTCTTCGTGCTTCACAAAGATAGAAGATTCGTCGGTGTGGAAGGAGTTGGAGAAGTTGGCCGAATGGGGCATCTCCCTCCTGACGGATTTGGATGATTCGTGGACCTGGTAGAGCTGCTTGCCGTTGTCGTCTATGGCGATATCGACTATCAAAGGTAGCTTCTTGCTGTGGTGGCTGTGCGCTTTGATTGGTGTAGGCGCAGGAGTCGGGGTATGGTGAGACATCATCATTGATGTCGGGGACACGTAGCAGGGGGTAGTAAAAGAGTGGGATAGCGTGTTTTTGAGAATAGTTGGTTTGCTGATGTAGCGCTCGCTTTTTGTAGTTCAATTGATAAGCGACACAGTACAACAGCGGCTGCTAATACGTACACGCTTGAAGATTGGCGACAGAGACGAAGGAGGGACTCCAGTTGGCTCAGAGATTGTGGAGTTAGAGTATGTGATAAGCAACAGCTCCAAATTTAGCGTGGCTGCTCGAGGAGTGGATATGGTCGGAACTTTTCAGATATTCAGGTACCGAAAATTGACAGATCTGGCGAGGAACGATGAGCAAAGATCTTGTGGGCGGCTATGTCAAAAGCTAAGTGAACAGCAATGAGTTGATTGAAATATAAGCACAGGCACGGAAAAAACCAAGAGCAGGCTGCTGAGATGATATAAGGTTTATAATGTTTAAAAATCAAGTACCTGATGGACGACCAGGTAGGATGCTTTATATATGGTGTTTAAGATGGAAATGTAAATAAGACACTGTGCACTCTAGACCGCGGGCCTGTGCAGGCGAGCGAGCTTATTAGTGGTTCGTGCAGGCCTCTGGGTTAGGTAAAGTCAGATCACCGAAAGTAAGCGAAGAGATGCGAACGGGAAACGGCAAAAGCGTGTTCCACGGGATGTGTGGTAGAGTGTACGAACTAGCGAGGGCAACGGTTTCCAAGCAAACAGAGAGATGTGATGTGTCGGGTGAGTAATTGAGCTGGAAAAATAGGGTCCTCACTCGACAACAAATTCGGAAGATACATAGCGCCAGGTTAGCGACAGCTCTACGTTCGTTACTAGTTTCAATCCTACTCTAGTGCATGTAGCTCCAGGACTAGTGCAGAGGCAATGTGCAATATTTTTTAATCCATTTTTTGTAATTTATATTCAACTGAAATTTTAATTACGAATACACCCTCTTCTGTGCTGAAGCGAATTGTGTTGCTAGGTGACTAACCGCTTGATTAAACTATTTCCATTTATGCGCCAGCCACATCGGCAAATCCGTTATTTCAGGTAGAGAATCCGGACGCACACAGAATGCTTCTCAACAAAATCAGAATTGGTGAGTCCAGTAACTGATACTTTCAAGTCCGGTTCCTCCCGCAACAGCACTTACCGCCACGCCGCGTGATGGAACCCCTCTTGAAAATGATTGTCATTCTCGAAAAGGAAAATCGAACCTATCTAAATTCTAGATGTTACGATCCAAGCAGTCAGGCGTGAATCTGTGTTCCAAGCGCCCCAAACCAAATCGCATTACATTGTCCCCCTCTTTTTTTTTGAACCTAATTTTGGTTGATCAGAAGTATAGTTAGTCCCCCAAAAAAATAATAAATATTTAGCTTCAGATTATTTCTCAGCGATGCAGGACCGGAGCCTCTACTAGCCTTGAATGGTATGATACATCCGCTAATATGCAAGAGAAAACTTCCAATAGAACCGCTAATTTGATATTTCCTAGGAAACCAAGTTCCGAAGCTTATTCTTAATTTCTCTAAGTAAGAAAATATATGCGCCACTTATAGATTTCGATATTATCTAGGCCTATTGTTTTGACGAACCCTAAAATATACAAAATAGTAAAATAATTTTTGTCCAAGCATGATCATGGCTAAATAATTTGCCGCCATATTGGCGCGATCATGAATTTACATCAAGATTGTGCATCAAATATTAAACTCAAACTCAAACCTTAAAAGCTGGCACCGCTTGCAGCTTGATACTTGTGTAGCTCTCGCAGAAACTTCATATGAAAGCGAATAAGCTTTTATTAGTCCTCTTCAAGCAGTGAACAGCAACTATTGTTCCAATTAGAGTCCAAGCTAGTTGATGACAATCCCAAAAGCTTCATCCTGTGAAAAGGCTCTTTCAGCTTTTCCAGGAATGTTGGTTGAATATTTTTTGAAATTAAAGCCGAGAGATTCCTGTCCTGTACTATCCGCAAAATAACCGATTAATAATGTGGAAATACAAACGAGAACTGAAATAGGCTAAGCAATAATTGGAACCAGAGCAACAGTCGCCATTTACACCTCATCGAAGAAAGTTCAAAATGCTTTTCTAACCAATTTGAATGTATAACTATGTGTGTTCCATCAATTAGGAATGACCGTTAAACCCTTCTTGCCTCATTAGTGGCATTGGCAGATCTGCAGTCTGAAAAGAGCCCTGGATACGATTTTGAATATCCACATTTGGACTCTCGAGGGCCAAAATTGCATGGAGAGAAAGGGCTCTGAATTAGAAAATATATGAATCTATGGCTGTTATCCCCTCTGTTACGAAGTTGGAGACGAATTGGAAACTTGACGACCAAAAAGAGTATTCGGCTGCTCGAGCTGTTAGACGACGGATAACTAATTTTAGGGACACTAGATTATAGGTCTAGGAAATTCGCGCAAGTAATTAACTTTGCCTGAAAACCAACGATTTAACGAACCACAACAAATCCTTACTCTCTGTGAATAGGTAGGCAGAAGAATCTATTATTGTGTAATATTGCCAATGTTTCTTGTTAATCCAGGTTTTTGTCATTGTTTCCAGACTCTAAATTCTAGCGGGACGAACAATAGTCGTTTCCTGCGTAACAATATACTCCAGTTTCAAAAAGACATTCAACGAGACGATACTGCTATGCATAACATTGTGTTCTCTAACTTGTATGTGGTTGGTAGATGCCTCAGAGACGTGAATTTCGATCTAGCCGCTTTGAATCCAAAATGAACATCAAGTGAAGCGAGATGAATCCAAATTACTATTGGAAACATAGAACAATGGGGAACTTTTAGGTCCAGGAGTTCTAGGTTTCCTTTAGTGCATCTTTTCATGTTCGGAAGTTTCGCCAACACGTATTTTTTTTTTTGAATAAGGACAACAGTCTGCAACTTCAATCTACAGGTCAAATTACGTGTCCACGAAAACGTCGATACGGAGCTTTACTGCTTTTCTTCGATCAACTGATTACGCTGCTTTGTTCTTAGTCAGCTGTACGATGATGGTATTGTTCCCCTAATAATTTAACTTCTTGATAGATGATCTTGAAATCCCGTAGTGTAGAAAGGGCAGTTTTATCCGAGTAATGTCTGCAGTTCAGCATATGGAAATTTTAACCGCCATTAAAAGTACGGAAAAGCTTACACGAGTAAGATCTTGCGCATCGTACGCGCACAAGGAAAACTGTAATGGTAAGTGCAGCATGCGTGTATGTGCCTCGATGCATGCAACCAAAGTTGGAAATATTGGTATGTGATAAAATTGCTTTCGTAGTACATCAAGCAGGCAGCACCTCTGAAATGACAAATATACTCAAGAAATTGAAATGGTTTCCAAGACCTTCGAATCGCAAAGAGATTTAATTATATTACATGTTTTTACTGAAATCTGGTTACAAGCCACACACAGAAGCAACTAAAGTAAAACGTTGCAAATAATTTCTCCACGTAGAGATCGGCAGCGCTAACCTGCATAAATTCGTCTGTAATCAACTAATTTGACTAGAACAAAGACAGTATTCGTAAATGATCAACGCCAATTACAGAACCTATAAGTCGGTCTAAGCATTTATTATCTAGCAATTGCAATTAGAAATATGAGTTGAAAAATACAATCAGCCTTGTTTACCTTTCTTTTTAAAAAATTGTGTTGAGCAGCTTTCATTTTGGGAATATGTATCATGCCGACCAAGTTTGTTGATTGCTCTCACTTATAGTAGAGAATTCTGCTAGGAATTCTCAATACATTCCTTATGATCATATGCACCAAGTGCATTGCACATTATTCTATGAAAGCGGACATGAAATAGTCCATTAAATGCACCTGCAAGTTTTCAACCATTTAAAAATCTATGTAGCTCATGTTGATTTGCATCGTTCATATCATTTTCCACTTCACTCAAGTCATTCTCGTCCAATAATTCTTTGACATCATATGATTTAAACATAATCTCACTCCCATGCACGCCAAGGGAAGGGGAACTAAAATAATTACTTGTCAATATTTTCTCGTTATTATTTAATTCCCTTTTAACCTTGTTTTCAAAGGAAAACATCTCTGGAAGTATCTTGTAATACTCTTTCATCCATCTCTTCATTAGCCTGTGAATATTGTTTGATGATTTACTTCGTTGAAGAACAATTTCACTAAATTTCTGAAGATCTTTATTGAACTCCTCTATTGTGAAATAACCGTACTTTGCGTTTTTTGAAATTATTTGAGACAATGTAAGTGGTCGCGGTAACATGTCAGTAAAATCCCGCTGTAGAAAATCCAGCACCCCCTCACCATTTTTATTATCTTGTTCAGATATTTGCACAGGTAAATCACCAAATTTCCTTCTATTTTCATTTTCATTTTCCACCTTGACTTGATATCCTTGAATAATTCTATTAGCATCGAATTTTTCATTTAAAGTATTCAAACAATTTTCGATGACTTTCTTGATAGGAAAATAAACAGCATCAATTGATTCAAATTCTAAGTTATGCACTTCTCGTGAATAGACTTGTCTCGATAATGAATCCTTATTCATATCAATCACCTTATCTAAATCTCTGACCAAAACTTCTGCAAAATCTATCCGTCCTTTAATTTCGTCAATTTGTTCATAATAATCTCCGTCACTTCTAGTATCAGATCCATTAGCGTTATATAAAATGGAGCTCGTGGAAACGAAATTGTTATTCTTTCTTATTAATGGAGCTCCCTTTTTCAGTTCTCTTTTTAAACACCAATAGCGGCAAATTTCATTGCTGATACTTCTCATGTCCGCCCAAATATCTTCACGAGATCGATTAGGCAAGACATTCAAGTCTTTCAATTGATTATTTTCTTCTAAGGAAACTTGATTTTCAACTTTTAATGCTTGCAAAATATTAAACAAAACATCACTAAAAACCTTGGGGGCAATTGGAGTATTATTTTCTGTTTTCCATTTGAATATATTAAGTTTGTTGGCAGTCTTTTGATAGCTACTGAGTTTGGCATTTCTTTCATTTAGAATATTCGTATCACGATAGAACAACCTAGTCCGTTGAATGCCCCTGGGAATATCTTCTGCATTCCAACTTGGCGGACTGTGCTTGTCACAAAAAGTCCTCAATGTCATCTTGTTGCTAATAGCACCTTGCATTCCCATAGTCATTTCCATGTAGAGACCAGCTCTTCTAGCACATGTGACATGATATGCCTGGAAGCAGTTTCGGTTAGTACATTGGATGCAAGCACCAATCCTCTGTTTACAAATATAGCAAACCAATTTCCAACGGCTTTTCGGAATTAAATCTATGCCTTCAATAGGTTCCATGTAAATCGGATTGGCGAAATATAATTCATTAATCCATAAAGCACAAATGACATGGCTCCACAAACTATTATCAAGTTGCTTAAATGCACCCGTTTTACTCGGACAAAAAACGCAATCCGTTTTACGGTTCTTGTTTATCATACATTTTCGGCAAAGCCATTGCCCTTCAGGAATAAATGCTATTCCATAACACTCTTGGTGTACAGCTATATCGCAACCATCACAAAAAACAATAGCATTCGAATTGTCACAATCACTATCATTGCATACGGCACACCTTTGATCATATATAGAACCTGGAATTATGCCGTCGTCGGTTCCGTATTTCTCAATATCATCTCGGTCCAACAGAAGAAACGTCGTAGAGCCATCATAGGCTCTTTCCAGACTGCCATTATTATTTATTATCGAATTCATTTGGTGTTCTAGTTTGTCCCATTCATTTTCTAATGTCGTTATCATAATTTCAAACACTTCTGGAGTTATTTTGATTACATTGTTGGGTTGTTGGTTTCTATAACTCAAGAACAAACAATCCTGTTCGTCCATATCATATTCTACGGCGTTTCGTTTTCTTTCCAAAATTCTTCCAATTATGGAAACATCATCGGAACCATTTTCGTTTGAACCAGGCAACTGGAACGGACGAATATATGTGTCTTGGATAGTTTTACTAATTACTCTATTTTGTTCCTGGAAGCCATACGCTGTTATAGACTTACTAAATTTGACATTTAAACGATTTGCGTCACCCGCTCCATCATCTATCTTATTGAACACGGGTTGCTTTAATTCGGACATAATTACAGGACCAGGATTAACCATGTCGATGTCATTGTCATCCTCCGCGTCATTATTCAATACAAACATGTTGAGCTGGATGCCTTCGTCAAGATCGGGGTATATTTCTTTGAAGTCCCTTTCCTCACGTGGCTTGGAGTGACTGTCAAAGAGCGCCACCTGGGCGTAGTTGGGATCAGCAATCGATCTGCCTGTTGTGAATGAAGTTTGGTTACTCATTAAGGATTGTAGATCAATTTCGAAAACATAACAAAGGAATTATGAGAGTGATTTTGCCTATGAATCCAAGTCACGTCAATTGTATTCTGCTAATAGATAGAATATACAATAATTTATGTACGTATATGTGATTTGCCAAAGGTGAGATTACTCAGTTTCCTTAAATTGATGCTATTCGATAAAGAATAAAGAGTATTTGGAAAACGCCAAATCAGATAATTTTTCGTTTTCGATTTGTTTTTTGTCATATGCAGTATTTCATATTTTATTTTTGTAATTTGTAATTATATTCACTCTACTTTAGTTAATTCGATAGCTCAAAATAGTCCCCACTAAAAGCCTTGCAGATGCTTGAGCCTACATACACTAGCTGCAGCAATTAAGAAATGTATTTGCTTAACATTAGTACGTCCCCATCATCTAATGCATATCTAAAATTAAATATAGAACTTTGAGGTTGCACTCGGCACCGCTTCATCATCGACGACGTATTCCAAAAAGTCGTCATTTTGAATCAGTTTCAAGCGGTGAAGGTCAACGTAGGAGTTTAGCCTGGAAACCGAAGCTGATGTGAGCGGAGTATTGAAGCACGAAACTTGCTCAGGCGTCTCGCAACAAGCCCCCTGTAGAGTGACTCCCGCTATAAGAGAGTCGATTCTTGATTTTTCGATAAATGATAGTTTGGACGATAAGCCATTGCTACTGGCAGCAAGAGACATACTTTGTGAAGATAATCCTGAACTGCCTTCGCTATTTTCTTGTGTTTTGAAGTGTTCGAGCTGTGAAACAGAGTCTCTTAGTTGTTGACTCAAACTCAGCAACGTCGTAGGCAGTTCCTCGGCTTCTTCTACTGTAACAGCATCAGATAAAAAGGGGTGCCTAAGTAGTTCCTGACAGGATTGTCTATTGTACTTTTGCAAACACGTTCGTATGAAGTCCTTTAATTCGGGAGACTTATTATTCCAGTAGTCAACGGGCTCAAATTGGTACTCAACATTGCGGATAGCTTCCATAGTCTCTTGATCTGTTTCGCAATCGAAGGGGAAGTAACCACACAGCATAAAGTAAACTATGACGCCAATAGCCCAAACATCAACCGACTTGGTGTACCCCACGCGGTTGATCATCTCTGGGGCCATATAGCTAAGAGTTCCTGACCTGTCATAGAGTTTCTCACCCGTTTGGAGTATTCTTGCGAGGCCAAAGTCTGCCAATAGTATGTCGCTACCATTGCTTGTGTCCCTCGACTGAAACAAAATGTTCTCAGTCTTTAAGTCTCTGTGAACTATATTGCAGGAGTGCAAATATTCTACAGTTGAAACGATCGTCGTTGTTATTTCTTTAATTTCTGGTTCGACCATTCCTCGATTAGACTTGACAATTCTATCAAAAAGCTCGCCTCCGAGGGCGATATCTGTGATTAGGTACAATTTATCGGACGTCTCAAAATAATCAACCAAGGCGAGTATGTTTCGATGGCTCCTCGAGATCCTCTTAAGAACTTGAAACTCATTTTGTAACATCATCTCTAATCCATGGACCATGCGTTTTTTGTACATCTTGGCTGCATAGTGCAGCCCTGTGAATTTATTCTTACATTCATATACGGATGAGAAGGTGCCGTTTCCCAACTTGTTTTTGGACACATAGTATTTGCATGGCTCGTTGTAGGATTTCGTAGATGCCAGGAGGGATGCGCAATCTGCGCTTGGCCATCCTTCGAAACTGGAAGCTGATTTAGAGTCAAACATAATTATACTAAGACTCGCAAGTGAAAGAAGACATTATGCCTCGAGATTTTTCATGTCTACAGAAGCACATCTGAATATATACTTTAAATATATGAGATGAGGAATCTTGAGAACCGAGTACCGAATGTGGTGTCACCAATGGTAAAAACACCAGATTGTATACTGCACAAGAAACTCCGGCTCAAATGTCGCCGTGTGTCATTCTCACACATTCATACAAGCTAACAGGGCTGCAGAGAATCACGCAGTTTTTCCGATGTTCGAAGCGCAATATCGATCAAAAAGAATTTCTCGGTATCCAGGTCGGAAAGATAAGTCGGAAGTCTCGAGGAGAAAAGATCAAAGTTTAGGTCACGTTATCAATCACATGACCACTAATACATCATGTGAACCAGAGCACCTGACTGGTTTCAAAATTTTTTAGATCTTCCTACACTACGGAGATGAGCATCTAGTCAATATTTCAACCTAGACAGTTCAAAACTTCAAAAAAGCTCCTTGTTTGCACCGCAGCAATGGACACATCCAAGTTGAACTTGTCCTCTTTGAGAGACAAGATTTCCAATAAATTGGGCAGCCTGGCTGGTTCCAAGAATCAGAAAAAGAATAAGAGGGCTTCCGGTAAAGACGACAAAAGTATCAAGGTCAATGAGACGAAGCCAAAGGATTCTGAAAAGAAACTGAAAAAGACTGAAAAGTCCAAGGTTGGAGAATCTGAAGCAGAAGTTTTGCGTCGTGAAGCTCTTGCCTTGGGTGCTACCGAAGAAGATTTGGCCATGTTAAGTGGAGTAGAGGAAGGTGAAGATAGTGAACAGGAATTCGATGTTTCTGATGCAAAATTGGACAAAGCTTTTGGAGATGACTTGACTAATTTTATGAAAGGAATTGGCTTAGGTAATGGAGAAGCTGTTGTAGTCGATGACGATGAAGAAGAAGAAATTCCAGAATTGGTCGAAATAGCCGAAGAAGAAGAGGAAGAAGAGGAAGAAGAGGAAGAAGAGGAAGAAGAGGAAGAAGAGGAAGAACAAGAAGAAGAAAATGTAGAAATTAAAGAGTCTGTTGAAGAATCTGAATCTGAATCAGAGTCTGAATCAGAGTCTGAGTCCGAGTCCGAGTCTGAAGAGAGTGATGATGATGTAGAAGTTGAAGAAAAAGAGATCAAGAAGGTCACTGCCACTTCGGACAAGGTAACTAATGTAGCTTCTGTCTCCGGCAAAAAACTTTCCATTCCTATCAGAACTGACTGGTACAATGTTACTCTCACCAAGAAGGACCCACAAGAAGTTGTCGATCGTTTTGCTCGTGAAAGATTGTACGAAAGAGCCAAGAAGCTTGTCGACAGCGAGAACAAGCTCTACTTAGAAGAATTTGCATCCAATAACTCCCAGAAGAAGTTCTTGTCTCAAATTTTGTCTGATGGTACTCTTAACGATAAAATTTCTGCATTAACACTTTTGATACAGGAAGCTCCATTGCACAACATTAAGGCATTGGACACTTTAGTAGGCTACTGTGAAAAGAAGTCGAGAACTGCCGCATTGCAGTCCATTAACGCATTGAAGGACTTGTTGTTGAACGGAGTCTTACCTGACCGGAAGTTGTACGCCTTTGACAAGCAGCCTAATTTGAGCAAAAGTAATACTGATGCTGAGCTTGCTGCCTACTACTTTGAAGATATAGTCAAAAAACACTATTTCAAGTTGGTTTCCATCTTGGAAATCTTATCGCATGATCCTATTCTTCACGTGAGAATGAATGTCGTCAGTCATATATTTGATTTGTTGAAGGCCAAACCAGAGCAGGAAGCCAACTTGTTGCGCTTGGGAGTCAACAAGTTGGGTGATATCGACAACAAGGTGGCATCCAAGACCTCGTACCAGATTTTGCAGCTCGAACAAGCACATCCAGCCATGAAGAAGATCATTTCCGACTCTGTCATCGATATTGTCTTCAAGAACAACAGTGACTACCACGCTCAATACTACTCTATTACAACCTTGAATCAAACTATTTTGACCAGACAAGAAGACGAATTGGCCAACGCTTTGATCAAGACCTATTTCGCATTATTTGAGAAAATTTTGGTAGAGACCGACGGAAAAACAGAAGGAAAGGGCGAAGACAAGGTCCTTGGAAAGACCGAAAAGGGTAGAAAAAATAACCGTAAGAATTTCAAGAAGGGTAAGAAGGGTGGAAAATCTGTGAAACAGGAGCCTAAGTCGGAATCAGAAATAATCGAAGAAAAAAATACCAGATTGTTCTCGGCCCTCTTAACTGGTTTGAACAGAGCATTCCCATTTTCTAACTTGCCGAACGAAGTTTTCCAAAAACACTTGGACACCTTGTTCAAGATTACCCATTCCTCCAACTTCAACACCTCTGTTCAAGCATTGGTGTTGGTAAATCATATCATTACCCAGCAGCTGTTGGATTCGAATAGATATTATAGAACACTATACGAATCTTTATTGGATTCGAGATTGGTTAACTCTTCCAAGCAAGGTATCTACCTCAACTTGTTGTACAAGTCGTTGAAGAACGATTCCAGCACAGAAAGAGTGCTTGCGTTTGTGAAAAGAATCTTACAAGTCTGTGCGCACTGGTTGAATGTCGGTGCAATCTCAGGTATGTTGTTCTTGTTGATGGAATTATCTAAGACATTCCCCCAAATTCTGGACTTGAGCATCGATATTTCATCAAGACCCGACCCTGAAGAGGTTGAAGGAGAAGAAAAGAAAGTTGAAACTGAAGATGATTCAGAATATGATCCACGTAAACGTGATCCTAAGTTTGCCAACGCTGATAAGTCTTCGTTATGGGAGCTTGGACAGTTCTTACATCACTACCATCCTACTATTGCTGTATATGCTTCATCCTTACTTGAAGGTAAGAATGATCAGCCAAAGCCCGATTTGGGTCTCTTTACGTTGAGTCACTTCTTGGACAGATTTGTCTATAGAAACGCAAAGCAAAAGCCAGCCACAAAGGGATCTTCCATTATGCAACCTTTGGGAGGTGTTCACACTGGATCTTTATTGGTTAAGGCAACTGGCGTTCAAAGCACGGAAGTCCCTGCCAACACCGAAGACTGGTTAACTAAGAAGGCTAAAGACATTAGACCAGACGAGCAATTCTTCCACCAATACTTTACTACAAAGAAAGACAAATTGAGAGGTAAGAAACAAGACAATGAAGCAGAAGAAATCGACGAAGCCGAATTAGAAGCTATGGGTGATGATGAAATCTGGAAGGCGTTGGTTAAATCCAGACCAGAAGTTGAAGAAGGAAGCGACGAAGATGAAGGTTTCTCCTTTGACGAAGAAGATTTCTCTGACTTGAGTGATGACGAGGAAGTCGATGATAGCGAAAAAGTCAACTTTCTAGATGATGAAGCCGAAGAACAAGAAGAAGAGGAGCAAGAGGAAGAAGAGGAAGAAGAAATTGAAGATGAAGATGAAGAAGACGCTGAAATTGAAGACGATGAAATTCCAGAATTTGACGAAGAAGAAGGAGAAATATTTGGTATCAACTCTGAAGACGAATTGAATGATTCTGAAGTTGAGATCAAGATGCTTGGTGACTTCGATGAGGACGACTCAGAAGAAGAAGTGCAAGAGGAAGTGAAGCCCAAGAAAAAATCCAAGAAGCGTAGCAAATCTGACGACAGCGAAGACAAGAAGGACAACAAGAAGAAGAAGACCAAGTTGAGCAGCTTGCCTGTTTTTGCTTCTGTGGATGATTATTCGCAATATTTGCAATCGGATGATGAGGATTACAGTTAGACTATTATTATATATCCTGAAAAAAATATCAGATTATAGACGCAGGACTTGTATTGTAGCGTAAATAATAGCAGTAACTGCGCCGGATATGTGTCTGTCGCTGGATTGTCTTCAAAATAGTTCTCCTCATCTGCAAAATGCAAGTGGAATGGGTTTCCATTGCATGAGGATTTAGGTAAAGTCAGGCTTCTCTCCATCTCGAGGTGATTCCAGAAGGAGGCCGGTACTCAGACGATTTATGGGTTTGCCACATCTAAGTGGTTTAAAAGCTGATGTTCAGATCGACGGAGACGATCACAAGATATTTTTGCGAAGTTGGGCAGTTGCAGTACAGACAGAATGTGCTCACGGGATAGATAGGAAAGAATAGGAGAATTGCCATGTAACGATAAGTGGCACTGGGCACTGAAATTACACTAGAAAACACCAAAAGGGGCGCATTGGAAACAATCAATTATACCCGGCTAGATGGTCGCCGCTAAGGTTATCGGACCATGGAGATTATTACCAGATCCATAGTGCCAGCACAGAGCTCGCTCCCCCTTATTTCCAGAGAGGAGGCTCAGGCATACAACCCGGGCTGAAGGTCATTCCTTTGACTTCCGTAACGGAACAGTCCGTGTTCTTTACATGGACCTGTTTAAAATAACGGTTGTCGTGTCTTGCCAGGACAGATTGGTTAGAAGAGAATATGAGTGAGGCGGTGGGCAAAAGGAATAATAAAGAAAAAAGCACCAGACTTTCGTGAAACAGCCAAAAATTCGGAAATCTGGCACCGGATTCTGAGTAGCACTCCTAATCTAAACTAACATTGGCTCATAAGCAAAACACAAGTGCTGTTATCTTCTGGTGAAGATAAAACGATTCCTAAACTCTTCCCTCTCCTTCTCCTGTTAGACTTCCCCACATACAAGTTAAACTTTCTTCCTTGCACATCTGAGTTTCGACTACACGTAAATGCATTTACGCTTAGAATTGCTGTGGTTCGATCCCTTTTGTTTCAATTGTGGGCAAAAAATATATTAATTTACCCATTTCCTCTCGTCTCTCGCCCAATAGTATTCTCCTGGTAGGTTTGCGCTCCTTTTATCATGGCTGCTGTCACAAAGGTTTGACAGGAATGAAGACAAGTGGAAAACGGCCCAAAAAATATTTGAATTTCTTTTTCTTTTTCCGAGAAAATAAAAAACTTTGTAGTTTATCCTCTTCCTCTCCACATTTACTTATAGTACTTCGGTTTGGTATTGTTTCAACCATTTTCTTCCCTGTTCCCATTTCGGGCCAATAACTCACGAACCACCAGCCCGTGTCACATATATACCACGAAAGCCTGAAAATTTTCGTGTTCTAATTTAACCATATCTTCTTTGGTTCTTTTCAAGAGGTTCTTTTCCGGTGGTTCATTTTCCACTGTAGTTTTACTTAATCCTATCTAGGCCCTCTAATAAGCAGCATCCATTCACCTTAATCCCAAGATGAGCCAGTGGATCGACAGCTTGAAGGTTCTCCTGAATAAATACGACATCTGCGTTCTTGGAGAAGAAAACTGCGGCAAGTCGTCGCTCATTTTGCATTACCTTCACAACAAGTTCATCGAAGGACTTGACTCTTCTATCGAAGACCTCTACACCAAGCCCGTAAGCTTGGGAGGCATTTATCATGAGATAACTATCTTGGATACAACATCTCTTCTGGACAGTTACTCAACATCTCGTCGAACCCAGATTTTGAACACATCTACTATCCTTTTCATCTATGCCATCAACAACCACGAATCGTTCACAGCCATCGAAGACACCATAGAAAGAATTCAGCATATACGACCCCAACTCCCTCCGATGGTTATTGTAGCTACGAAATGTGATTTGGAGGGTCAACGTCAAGTTTCGTATGAAGAAGGTCAGGAATTTGCTGAAAGAGCTGGTGCCATAGCCTTTGTCGAATGCTCTTCCTTGTTGGGAATAGGTATTTCGGAAGCTTTCCAGCCTCTCGTCAAGTATGTAGTAGATCGTAAGATAGAGGAGCAGAAACAAGACGACAAGAGCCAGAGCCAGCAAGTAGCTGATGCTTCAGAAATCGAAGAAACTCCTGAAGTTGTCGGACAAGGAAAGAGCAGTGGGAATGACATCTTGGAACAAGAAAAACTGAATGTGAATCCGACAAAATCTGATGGCTCCAATAATACTGTGGGAGCGGACAAGACTCTTACTAATAAGAGCGAGGGCTCAGATGTCAAGGTGAGAAAGATTAACCGTGATATTCCTTCTCAGGCCAAGAAAGAAGAAATTGCAAAGAGTGGCTGTTGCACCATAATCTGAATATCAATTGTGAAAACTAATAGCTTTATTAGATGATACTAGTTGAGTCTCAATTGAACTTCAACTCTAATTGTCTAAATTTCATCAACTGAACTTCATTAGCTGAACTTCAAACGAAGCATCATTTCTACATATCCATCATTTGTAATATAGAATTTAATAGACATGAAATGCATTTAAAGCACAAACACGTACAACACTAATCCAAACATTATATAGGACGCTATCAGATTATACAACCTCAACACTATATAGAAGCATTATCCGAGACATGCGAAAACCCTCTGAACTGCTCTTGCATCTCGCTAGTTAACACTGTCTCCACCGGAGTAAGACGAGGAGTCTCAGAAGTGAACTCCTGGTCGAAATTAGAGTAGTCGTGTTCGGAGTTGATCTCAGGTAAATATGGAGCGGGAATTCTACAATGGAACACATCGTCGAAGTTCACATCCTGGAAATAGGGATGGTCCATGATTTCCTCAGCATCCCTTTCACTGCTACCCAATCTTGTATTTGGATCCTTGGTAAGCAAGGCTTGCAAAACTAGCACAGTTTGACGTGGCATGCTGATTGGATACTTTACGTCATCATGTTCAATTGCGTTGAAGATTTCATCTTCATCATCACCTTTGAATGGAGATTGACACAAAAGCATTTGGAATAACAACACTCCAAATGCCCACCAATCTACACTTCTATCGTATGGTTTTCCTGCAATAATTTCCGGAGCCATGAACTCAGGTGTACCACAGAAAGTACCAGTAGTACTCTTGTGCCACATATTTTCTTTACATAAACCATAGTCACCGATCTTGATATGGCCCTTGGTAGTTAACAAGATGTTATCCAACTTCAAGTCACGGTATACGATCCCGTTATCGTGGAAATACTTCAAACCCAACATCACTTCACACGCGTAGAATTTGGCTCTCTTGGCTGAAAATCTCGATTTCTGGATGTGCCACATCAAGTCACCTCCGGGGATGTACTCCATGACAAAGTAGATACGATTTTCCGTTTGGAAACAACAATGCAAGTTCAATAAGAATGGATGCTTCTCCTTGTTGGCTGTTAAGAACACTCTCTTTTCGGACTTCACACTGTCAGCTTCGTCGTTCTTCACAATAAAGTCCTTCTTTAGCACCTTGATAGCACACAAAGACTGCGTATGTCTGGATTCAGCCAACATGACCTTACCGAAGTTACCTTTACCCAAAACAGCCAAGAACTGGAAATCATCCAATCCTACCTTTCTACGACGACGCTTAGACTTATGAGGAGAAGGCTTATGAGGTTCCACTTTTGAATCTTTACGCTCATGTTTGTGTTTAGCAACTGCAGCGTCTTCATTCCTGGCCTCTTGATAATATTCTTGGCCTGAATAGTGACCATCTGGAGCAATATACTGTTGTGAGTTCTTATTATTATAGTCAAAATTAGTGAAATCACTAACTGGCTCCTGATTTTCAAATGGATTTTGTAGAGGTTCTTCTTCAGAAGCCCTGGCATTAAATTGTGTAGGTCTTGCGTAGGGATCTTGCAAAACCGGTTGTTCTTGACGTTGGAAAGCGTGTTCATCCATTTGGTGATCATATGATGGTTGAGCTTGTTCAAGTTGTTGATGTCCAAAATCAATTGAAGGTGGCGCTTTTCTGTGTCCCTGTTGGTGGTATGGTGTATCTACAGGCTCCTGGAACTTGTTTGTCGTTTCCGTTGGCAATCTAGAATCGTATTCCTTGTCCATTTCTTCGTCAGAAGGTTCGATTTCTTCTGTTCTTGATTCCGTTGAAGATTTGGAAGGTACTACAAACGAATCATCATATGGTGCGGGCTGTTGCTTTTCAACCGGAACAGGTTGAAATTGTTTGCGTGCACGTACAGCTGGAGCCTTGACTGTTGGTTTTGTAGACTTGATAGTCATCAAAATCTTGTTAGCCATCTCCATGGACATACCACAAAAGTCGGGAACCAAGTGGGTACAATGAGCGTGACACATAACTCCACATTCAGTACACTTCCGAACGTTTTTTCGACCCCAAGGCAAGATGTAGCCACAGTGACAACACCATTTAGTACCACGATTGGCCACTGGCTCGAATCTGTGAGGGATACGATGGTTCAACTTGGTCTCGTCGTCAATATCAGTACTAGACTTGGAGATACACTTGGTAACCACCTTTTGGTAGCACTTTTTGTGGCAGAGGAACTTACAATCTTGACATTGATAACCGGTATAACGCAAAAATTCCCCACAAAGAGCACAGCACATGATGTTGTAGAACTGCTTCTGGACAAACTGATGGCCGTGTTGTTCAAATACTTCCTCTTTCTTCTGACGGATGGCACCATGACGGCCAAGACCTCCCATGAATTGCTTGCCTTGATTGTTGGTCTTTTCAAAGCCTACAACCACCAAGATCTGGCCCACGGGCTCTAGACTCAACCAGGTATTGATCTGAATCTTCAGACCATTGGCTGTTTCATCAGTAGCAACTATTGTAGACGATCCCGAAGGAGTCCCATTTGCGCTATTAGATTGAAAGGGTGCGGTAGAATTGAAACTGGCTCCAGAAGCATCTGCTGCGCGTCCCGGGAGAGTGAAATTGGTATTTGTCTGAGACAAATTTGAAGCTGAGAGCCAGCCACTTGAGCCCAACTCATTTGCTACCTTCTTTTTACGAATTTCTTCGGTGATGTCAGTGAGCAAAGCCCAGTTCACAGCCACAGGGACCAAGCTGCTACCAGACTTGTCAAACACCGAAAATTCTAGCTCGTTTCCCTTATCGACATCAATGGTGAACTCTTCGTTCCATTTGTCGGATCTAGAAGCCTTTGTCCGGGCTTTTTCAACGTCGTCAACTTTGATAACAATTATGGATTCCGGTTTCTTGGAGAACATTGGCGAAGCAATATGGTCTACGTCTCGAATACACGTGATTCCTACCGTCAACTTCCCTGAGAGTGGCTTTCTGGCATGTTTGGGTGTGCTAACAATCTCGAAGTCACGTGTAATGTCTTCCACATCGATATGCATGTTCTGGTACTTCTTCAAAGCTTTGTTCAACAACAGGATCCTCTGGTCGCTTTCCACTTTTCCACCTTCAGCAGCATTACTGGACGACTTGTCACCGTCCATCAAATACAAGTGTGAAATCTTCTGGTTAGCCTCACGGTACTGATTTTCCACCTGGAGCTTGAACTGCAACTGTTGAAGCATATGCTGGATCTTGTGACCCAACGACGGACAGTCGTATTTGATCAAGTCGAATCTGGAGTAAATCGGCTTGTTCTCAGGAAGTGGGAGCCCGCCGTTCTTGTCAGGTGATCCGCCGTACTCTTTTTGCAAAGTGAGTTTGGCCAAAGTCTCTTCAAGATAGTTGATGTTAGACTGGGTCTCCCTAATCTGGGTGTTACATCTTTGGATCACTTCAGCGTTGGTTGTGTTTTTTTTGAGGGCTTGAAAGCCCAGAATGAGGTTTCTCTCACGCTCGATCTTGCCGCGGATATCAGACAAGACTTCTTCGCTTTTGGACATGATGGAATAGAATATGTGGATATCAATATAGAACGAACGATAAATAGGAATTCAGTAATTGAATATGAGAAGATAGTGAGTGAGATGAATAACAGACTAATAATGAAAGTTATTTTAAATTGAAATTCAATTCAGTATTATGAATAGTGGTGAAACAATATCAACAATAATCAATATCAGTAAGATCAGAAAATAACACGAATCAAATCACAGATCGTAAGATAATGGCAGATCAATTCTCCAGAAATAATCCAATTCTTGCAAGCTCAGACAGATCTTTCTCTCCAAGTCAAGCTTTCAATTCAGAATAACAAGTTTCGATCTTTCCTAACAAAAAGAACCAAGATCAAAGCAATTGTTGTTGCGATTCGCAGGATCAAAGCAAATCAGTCAAAAAAACAAAATACACTTTGAATGAAATCACAAACAAGTCAATAGTTTGGATCACGTGTTCGTTCTCTGATGGGACCAGTTTTATAGACCCACACAGTTGTATATGGCTCCGCCGTGCAATAGGCTGATTCAAAGACGTTTGCAACGACAAAGAAACACTGGAGAATTGGAAAGTGCCTTATCCCGATTTTGCTGTTTGTGTGTGTTGACGATTTTTCCATAAATAGCGCATACCTCACGTGATTCAAGGGTCTTTATTGGAAGGTATATACAGTCCTTGATTTTAAATATATACCGATTTCCCTTAGATATAAGTCTTTTTCTTTCTCCAAGTACAACAGAAGGAGATAACTGATAAATTATATACCATAAAGAACGACATCTGAGAATGCTACTTGTATTGTCAATTTTATCTTTTTTTCCATATTTTGTTTCTACAGTTGGGACCAATCTATTCTCGGTTTTGACTTTCTGGAAAATCCTCCTGTATAATTATCGTCAGGTTTTCTGATTTGAATAGGATAGCTTCATTATACTGCTATGGAATCTTGTGTATAATTTTACTAGAGCTAATCTTTGATTGTTCCATTGCGTTAGCTATCTATGGAAATTTTTGAAACTGTTACTCTACATTTTCAAGTTTTGATTCTATAAATTTATGCAAATATTCAACTAAATTGATTATAATTTATGTACATTATTCTATTTCTCTGAATAAGATCTTAACCTCTCCGTGAGAATGGTACTCAATTAAGCTAACTAAACCAACTTCCCTGCGCCATAATTCTACAGTATTGGAGAGTCTACTATTTTGCTATTTTATGTATTCTGTTCTATTAATTATTCCAAGCAAATAGGAACAATACTACAGTCTCACCATGAATTAAATGTGCATTTTGAAGTATTCTGTTAATTTGCAGATCATTTACTGTTACATCTACAATTACAATCCGGAACAGGACAAACGTAGTGCTTGGAAAACCACTCCTCAGCATGATGTGCATGGCAGCCATGGTTGCAGCTAGAGCAGAAACTGAACCACTCTCTAAATCTGTTTTCGATTTTGTTGGCCAATGTGACTTCCTGGATTTTCTCGGATGGCTCCAATGGAAGAGGTGTACCCAAGGTAAGCAAACAAACAGAACAACGAGGAAGCGGAGCACCACAATGAGGACAAGCAGCAATGTCATTTGTAGCCAGTTTGCTACTATTATTGTTGTGGTGGTTCATTTTGTTGAATTGTTTGATGATTGCCTGAGGGTTCGAACCAGGAAGACTGTTGGAGTTAGTTGTCTTCGATTTTGATAAATTCTTGTTACATCTGGAGCACTGTAAGTAAACCTGCTTTGGCGAAGGTTTAATGGTCGAAGTGCCAGCGGCATTCTTGGAAAGCTTAGTACGAGCTACATCAAATTTGGCTCGTACACTAAAGAGTCCCCAACTGTTCAACAAGCTTCTGTAACAATCAATCCAATGCCTTACTCGTTCGTCGGAGAAATACCTGGGGCTCCCAAACGCGGCAATCAATGCTGCAGTCTGGACATCGCTGGTTCTATCTACATAGCTCTGCAACAAGTCGATTCCTCGAGGTGTAATTCCGGTCAAAATGAGCCCTTCCAATTCGCCTTTGTTGACTACAGTATCGGCGATTCTGTGTAAGTAAACATTCAAGTCCTTATCTGAAAGGAACCTGAGGGCTACACCTAGTCTTTCTCTCAACGGCAACGAATGTTCATCAAGCACGTCCCACCAGTCATTGTCTGCAATAAACGCAAAAATGGCTCTGAGATATGGATCGTCCAACTCTGAAGCCATCTTCCGGCATTGGTCTTTCCACGGACTATTAACGTTGGAATCTTTGTATGCCAAATAACCAGCTACAGCCGTAGACATCAATCGCAATCTTTCCTTTTTCGCATTGGCAAGAATTTCAATAGCTTTAGGCACATCGCCATGGAAAACTGCCCAACCAGCAGCTTTTTCTGAGTATCCTAAAGAAATCAAAATATTCAATTTCTCCTCAAATTCACTATCTGCCAAATACCACCCAGAGACAATTAAACAAAGTTTCCGTTGCGCCTTTTTTTCGCTGTTACTAGCGATATTGATACCAGCTGTCTTCTTTCCCTTAGATGAAACAATAGACTTGACAGCATGGGAAAACCAGCCATCGGTTATTAGACCCGCTTCAGGCACAGACCGTTTCTGGTTATCCATTTCTTTTACTCCTTCCCAGATTCCCAATACTCCCTGATACCCCAAGTCAATCCCTTCGGAGATCATGGTACCCTTTTCCAAGGACTTCTTAGCCAACCCCAACCACTTCCAGGTGTTCCTCAAGAAAAGTTGACTGTTGAGAGAGTCCAAGTCTTCCAAAACGCGAATGTTTCTGTCGCAATCGACACCATAGCCTAGTATTGCTCTTTTTCTTATTGTGGAGCAGATGTCGCTATGTATAACAGCCGATGCATCAAGAATATCGTTTAAATGTATATCTACTTCAAGATCGCCAAAGTTGTATCTATTGGCATTATCAGCTTCATAAGGAGCAATGGCACTTTCATCATCTACAGTGGACTCAATATCTTCGGAAAACTCTGCCTCGCTGTACTTTCTTGTTTCGTCAATAATGCCTAGATCAGCGAGTTTGTTAACTACGGAGTTTCCACGATTCGATGCTGTCTGAGCCATAGCAGCAGCTTCTGCTCGCACCTTAGCTAGTTCCTCCTGATCCGAAAACTTGGTCAATGTTCCCTCAGGTCCAGCGATTGTAAACTCGTTAAGAGAGTTGAAATCAAGGGACTCAATGCATTCTACAGCTGGCATTCTAAACACCGAACCGGATTGGCGCATACATACGAAATTAGTTGAAGTAGCAGATGTGATATCTGGCGAATAATCAAACGAAACTACACGTTCATAGTCTGTCTTTACATCCAATACTAGTGACACAAATAGAGACTCATCAGTAGGTTTGTATAGTTGTTGCGATTGTTGTTGCAAGCTGGCAAGAGTAGGATTACTCTCCCTAGAACTCTTCTCCGAGATTGAGGTTGAGCTGGTTGCTGGAACTATGCCTGTATTCCATCTTCTAATCAAATCTCCGTTGAATATAGCTGAAAACTCACCTTTTCTGATAGTAGAATATCGTACACAAGGATTCTGGTTCTTTCGAGAAGTTGAATCATTGAGTAATTTTACGAATTGCAATACTGGAGTTTCGGTGATGACATTTCCTGACGTGAGAGGACCTTTAGGTTTAACCGCCGTATTCGATGTCAATTTCCGTCTATCCCAAATGGCTAAAGAACCATCTTCACTGAACGACAGAAACAAATGGGTTCGGAAATGGTCTACTGCTAAACCCAACGTACATTTTGTCGCCATCTGGAAAATCGGCTGGTCCACACGTAGGTCTATTTCACGCAAAAATTTGTATGAACCACAGAGTATACTGCCTTCTCTGTCAGGATAGAATATAGACAGCAAGATAGCCTCATTGGGTAAGTATGTAGCCACAGGTCTTTTTATATGCTCATTAGTACTGTTTCGTGAGTAATGCTCGATGTTCCAAATTTGCAACGAATTGTCCTGACGGCCCTTGTCAAAACCTGCTACTATTAAGTTACTGCTGTTGAAGGAAATCGCATTACATGGACGATTCTGTTTGGGTCTCAATTTGAGAATCGACGAGTTGTTAGAATTGATGTCGAAGATAGAGATGTTTCCGGAAATGGAACCGACTCCAGTTATCCCTCGGTTAATCATCGAGTACGACGAACATTGTATGTTTTCGAACCCCGTTCGGCTGTTCAACTTGATCAAGTCATTGGACTCGATCCCTGGGTCTTCATGATTAGTCTGGTAGAGAAGGACTTCGTCTCCAATTGGATTCACAGCAAGAAACTGCTGCTCGTAGCCCGAGTCCCAGTTCAAAGCCCGCACAATTGAACCACTCATTCTATATTGTCATATGTGGTTTAGCGAAGGAATTGTAGTGGACAGTGGGAGTCAATTGAGAAAGTATTCGAAACCAGCCAATCTTCATCTTCATACTGTAGATTGTTTAATTTCTGTATGGAATTTGGATTTTTCGTAGTGCGACTACTTATCTGGAATCCTGCAGATAATGCGATTATATCTGCAACAGTTGGAGATCAGATCTTCTCCAGTCTGAACCTATAACGCTTAACGGCTTACACGAATAGGGGTTGTTGTTACTGGTGAATACTTTAACTGGGGACACACAGAAATGCTTTAATTGGTGATTTTTTTTCCTTTTTTCAGGCTACTTTTCCTGTAATTATAAACTGATTACTTTATTTCTCCAGTGTCTCACATCACTATTTCACTTTAGAAGATCTTAAGCCGTCTAACGGCACTTTAGCCAAGCCGGACGCAACATCTACAACGACATGAGATATAAAAATACATGAAACAACGTATCTGAGTCTTTCTTCGGTTCTAGTTCTAGAATAGGATGAAAAAATCGAGTGAAAATCTCCCATCAGCTATGCAGACTACATCTTCTCACACCTCCCCTACCAGAAAGATTTATAATTTACAGTACGAATCATTTTATTAGTTGGCGGTGGCAGTCCTAGAGTACTCCCGAGCTATCTTGGAATTGGAATACTCTACTTTCTGAGACTACGTTACAATTTAAAGACTTCCTAAGAGGAGCCAAATAGTTGTTCTTAGACTTTGTTTTCTACCTCCCAGACAGTATAGAGTAAATTCATTGTGTGCGAGCGTAAAAATCTAACTAAAAATCGACTAAAAGATTCTTTAGCAAGTAAACTATTTCAGGTTAAATGAATCAGCCCCAATCCAAGTAGTAAGGCTTGCTTTTCGTAGCTATTCTATATCTTTGGCAACATTAGCAGATAGGGGAGGTGCGAAAAGTGGACGTGCCGTACATTAAAGGGAGTATCCACATGTGTCTTCACAAATTGTAGCCGTTTACTTGATTAAAGACGTAATTAATCTAGAAGAGCCGAGAAAATCTACCACTTGTCGGTTTTACAATTAGAAAATTGGAAAATTGTCTAGACCATTTCAAATCACAAAGTCAGTTAACGAAGAGCTTCAAGGAAAAGAAAAGAGTAAATTAAATGTGTACACTACTAGTCCTTCATAATACAATTTACACTACTTAATAATTGTCTTTAGTGGGCTATACACCCCTTATTTCACCACCTGACAGGATATTAATTACTTGTCAAGCAGATGAAGTATTTCATAGCCGACCGGTTTAATCGTGCAATAAGCAAATCTATTTGTGCACGATAATAACAATGCCGATGGGCATTTGGACGTTTTTCACCAACCGTAAGGAGCTTCTAGACTGTTTCCAGTGATGGAAGAAAGGTGAAAAAAAGAGCCATCTGATCTCGACTATTGTTTCTTCGTTACTGTGAAATTCAACAGGGAGTTATTGAACTCAAATACACAAATAGGAGTAGAGATCAACACTTATTAATCTGACATTTAATAGGGTTTATAGCGAGAAAAATTTATTGCTCTCAGCACTAATTGGCACAAATGTGGGATATTCTTTTCAAGCCCATTTAACATCTGCAGCGAATTTATACTAAACGGGAAATGATACTACTGGATTTTCAGATCTCTGATCTTTGTACTTCTTGCATTTAGTCAAACTACTGTATATGAATTTTCACAATTTTTTATGTGCAAAGTTTTCATGCCTTCACTTCTAGACCTTTGCAACTGCCTTGTGATAAAACTAATAAAGGAGGAGCCTAAACTAAGTGGCAAGTTTGATCGCCGACAGCAGTTTAGGAATTAATATTTAAACCTAGGAATCCCCTCCCTTTTGTACTGTAGTCTTTTCTAAGATGGTTAACCGACACATTCATTCATTACTATACCCATAGCAGCCCGAGTTAAGCACCTCCGCTCTCTCTCTCTCTATCTAGTCATTCTTTACATACCTTATCAGGTTCACATTCTTTACTTAGTCGATTCACTAACATTCCTTACTTAAATATGTTGTTCTCCAACTTTGCAATTCTCACTTCTGTCGCTCTTTCTGCAGTTTCTGCTTTACCTTTACAAAAGAGAGGTGCTTCAACTTGTTCATTCCCTACTGATGCCGGCCTTGTTTCCATCACACCAGACTCGCTCAACGCCGGATGGGCCATGAGTCCCGACCAAGCCTGTACTCCAGGTAAATACTGTCCTTACGCCTGTCCTCCAGGCAAAGTTGCTGCTCAATGGGATCCTTCTTCCACCAGCTACACCTACCCTCAAAGTATGAACGGTGGTTTGTACTGTAACGCTGACGGTACCGTGTCCAAGCCTTTCTCTGACAGAGACTACTGTGTTGACAGTACCGGTTCTGTCGAAGTTAACAACAAAGCTTCTGCCAATGTTGCCTTCTGCCAAACTGTTTTGCCAGGTAACGAAGCCATGTTGATTCCTACCAACATTAAGGACGGCAAAACTAAGGCTATTGCTGTTCCAGGTTCAAACTATTGGGCTCAAACGTCCGCTCATTTCTACGTTAATGCCCCTGGTGTTTCCACCACCGATGGTTGTGTTTGGGGTTCCAAAGAAAAGCCAGAAGGTAACTGGGCTCCTTATGTTGCTGGTACAAACACCGACAGCACTGGTTTGACCTACGTTAAGCTTGGCTGGAACCCTATCTACGTTGAAGACTTCAACGGCAAACAACCAAACTTCGGTCTCAGAGTCACTTGTGACAATGCTGCCGACTGTGTTGGCTCCTGTGAAATTGACCCATCCAAGGATGCCTTTAACACTATTACCGGATCCTCTGCTACCACAGCAGGTGGTTCCTTCTGTGTTGTCACTGTTAAGAACAATGCTTCTGCCAAGATTGAAGTCTTTGAAGTTTAAGCATCTTAACTATGTAAACGCAGGTTTCGTTCGGGTTTTGGATTTAGATTGGATTAGTTTATAGAGTATATACATTTCGGTATTACAATTTCGTTCGTGAAAACTAAACTATTGTAAAAATATTGGGTGCAAAATTCGCACTAAATTTTGCACTAAATTTTGCAACCTCGAAAAAAAGAAAAACTATATTACGGCGTCAAGCTGCTTCTACTAGCTTACCAGATTTATCGTATTTTACCAAACCCTATATATACAAGAAAGGCAGATTACTGTTGTATATTATGTTTTCTTCCAATTCAAGCAGTGGATCAGATCCCACTGTTCACTTCAATGGCCAGCAGTATTCTGTGGAAACCTTCAAAACTGCCTATGGCCAGAAACTGGTGTCACATGAGCCAATGAACTTGATTCTCTGTTTGGATGGAACCGAAAACAGTTTTGGAACTTCGCCATTTACAAACGTTCTAAAGTTGTTTAGGATGTTGGAGAAGGACAATATGTCGCAACTTTGTTATTACCAACCTGGAATAGGCGTAGATTTTCTGCTAGAATCCACCACATTCCGAGAATCCAACTTCATCAGTTCCAATATAGCCAATATCTCAAGCAAGTTGGATTCAATATATGCTTTCACCTTGGAACGACATGTGATAGCAGCTTATAATTTCTTGGGAAGATACTACAACCGTGGAGATCGAATCTATTTTTTTGGGTTTAGGTATGATTTTACCAATATCAAGAATCAGTGAACCAATACTAACTCCATCTCAGTAGAGGAAGCTTCTGTGCCAGGATATTGGCTGGTATGATTGAAAAAGTTGGACTTCTCAACTCAGGACTCCAGGATATGACTGCTATGGCCTGGAACCTCTACTGCAATTGGGAATTGGTTGGACAGCCTTCACAGGACGATCCTACACTAACTCTCATTCAAGAATTCAAGGAGGCTTTCTCTCGCAAAGATGTAACAGTCCACTTCATGGGACTCTGGGACACCATTAATTCTGTGGGGATTTTCAGAGACAAGTTATTCCCGTATACTACCAGTAGTGCTATTGTTAAGCATGTAAGACATGCTGTTAGTATTGACGAAAGAAGGGCCAAGTTTAAACAACTTCTTTTTGCTCCTTATAGCTACTACCCCTGCCTTTTTAGTTTGAACTGTACCAGTTGCGATGAAGAAGAAGAGGAGGCTCGTTCTCTTTTCACGTCTCATAACATGGATGCCGGTTCTTTCTTAGGGAGTTTGCTATTGGGAAATACCAAAGTCCACAGAGTCCCTTGTGATTCTGAAGATATCGTAGAACTATTCTTCCCAGGAAATCATGGTGATTGTGGAGGAGGCTGGCCCGTCGATTTAGATGGACAATATCTTTCTGATATTCCTTTGAGATGGATGCTTCTGCAAGCAATTAAGTTCGGTGTTATCTTCAAAACTAATGCTATCCACGAGTTCAACGACAAGCACCCAGTGTCTAAAAGTCTTCTCCTGTGTCATCACGATATACTCTCCCTCAAGAGAGAAAGACCTATCTGTCATTCTCAGAAATCCCCATTCAGAAATTATGGACTGGTTGAAGAACTGAATCAAAGGCGAAATGGAAAGCTTAACCAAAACCTGAACCAAAACCTGAAACAAAAGCGTACACAAGAGTTGACTCAGCATCTGAATCAGGGCAGATACCCAATTGATATTAACGTATCTTTTAGAAATGGCCTTCCAAGATCACCTGTCTGCAGATTTGATTCCAGAGGAGACGAATACCTCTACTATACTTTGTTCTGGTGGTTGATTGAGCTTCTTCCTATTGGATACAAGGTGGAGAATAAGGAGGGCCAATGGAGAAATGTCTATGTACCCAATTTAGGAAGACCTCGTAAGATTCCAAGGAACAGTTCTTTTCATTGGAGCGTTTTCTACCGAATGCACTATGTCAAAGACTACTGCCCTTCTAATATCCCTTTGGACTTGATAGGTCCGAAATATTTAGAGCTGATTGACGACTTCAAAAAGTGCTATAAAGGTATCGATGTTGAAGAGTATGCCCGGAAGTTGACGGCTGAAGAAATCAAAAACGACTGGAAGAATAAGATCTGGAGAATCATCCCTGATGAACTTCAGTTGCTCTTGGAGAAGGATCCCCTTCTCTGAATTCAGTTCTAATGCAGTATATTAATGAATATACAAAGTCAAGTATAAATAATAACTATAAAAATGTAACTATATTGAGTATATAATTGAATGAATATGAAGGTGTGTGAATGGAATTTGATGATGGGTTATTAGGTGAAAACGGAATATGTTTATACATGGAAATCTTTCACTTCCCTATTCCTTTTATATTGACAAGTAGTGTCAATGTCTTTTCATGGCTTACATTGTCATGGCTACTTAACCAACCAACAAGGTTTCTTCATCGGAGAACTCGTATTGTGGGATTTCCAAGTTCAATGGAGCTGGACCTCTTCTGATTCTGCCGGAGATATCGTAATGGGAACCGTGACAAGGACAGAACCAACCTCCGAAATCACCAGCTTCACCGATAGGAACACATCCCAAATGGGTACAGATACCCAACATGACCAACCATTCAGGCTTCTTGACACGGTCAATGTCGTTCTGTGGGTCTCTCAAGGTTTTGATGTCAACCTGGTTGGCTTCGTCGATTTCATCAGCAGTTCTGTGTCTGATGAAAACAGGCTTACCTTGCCATTTGATGATGACGTTCTTACCTTCTGGGATAGCTCCCAACTTGACTTCGACCTTAGCCATAGCCAAAACATCAGCAGAGGCAGCGATGGACGAAAGGAATGCTTCCACAGTGGACTTGGCACCAGCAGCAGACAACAAACCCATGGAACCAACCATGAAATAGGTGAAGTTCTTGGTAGAGGCTTCCGATTTGTTGTTCAAGTAGGTGGAGAAATCTGGATGTTGGTAGTTAGACAACACCGAGGTGGACGAGGACAAAGCTCTAACGGAACCTAAACTGTTAGTATTTATTCATCAGACAGTTGATAGACATGATATGTGAAGACATTAGAGGATACGATGATACAACGGTATATTGAAATGGTGTAGTGATAATAGTGTTTTGCAATAGTGTGACGATATGATGATGATATGATGATGATGATATAGAATAATGGTTTGGTATGCCGATACAAAAAGCCATTCAATTGTAAAGAATATCATTTGCGATCTCAATTACTGGTCAAGCTCTGGATGACTCTGTCAATACTGAAGATACTAGGACGATCAGATTCATGGTAAACACTACATTCTTGGTTTCTCTGGTGGTATCTTTTCGACATTCTATGACATTCAATCTGGCATTCATTGTAGTATCCATTCAAAAATCTCTGATTTCAATCACGTCATGTTTGTTTTGGTCTTGTTCCTTCTCTTTCTATATTCGTCTTCTCATGTCTACATTTATCAATCGAACAACTCGTTATCAAAACAATTAGTTCTTCAAAATTCACGACTTACCCTTCAATCCCAAACCACTTCTCAACGATCTGAATGCAAGCGAAGACATCTTTTTACTATACTGGTGTCAATGTGATACTGGCAACTAGCAGACTCTGGTGTTTTATGACAAGAGTGGGTTTTTGAAATTTTTCCACCTACTGGTGATTCTGGACTGTGTGCAGGCATTACCTTACCTCTAGAGCTATTGGCTTGTATATTATGGTTCTAGTGAGTGCGCATTGGATTTTCCGTTGTTTTTATTGGTGGAAAGTAGTGTTCAGACGACATTGCGACATGGCTCGTTACCCGGCGCCAACGGAGACATTTTGCAACACCAGTAAGTAATATCCAGAGAAGATAGCAAGAATGGAACAAATAGACTACTAAGATACTGGTGTTTTTTGCTTCTATTAAGCTGCATGGATTTGACTCTGTACAATTGACTTCTATTCAGAATTTTTTAGTTGTAGGTTTTGTTCCAATTAAAAGTACCATTGATACTTGCTATATGAAGACCTTTTTATTTGGGTGCAAAATGCAATTTACATGAGTCTACCATAGCCACCAAGAGCACAAATCATAATCTTATACAACCTCAAGCATTGCCATTTTATGAATCCTACGTCTTTCCCAGTGTCTTCTTTCTTTACATTTCCTTCATGAAATAAAACTTTATATTCCCAGCTATACGTTATTTCATTTTCCTTATACCTAAATCCTATTTTAACCCAAACCCTGCGCTCTCATTGACCGCTGTAACAAGTTTGTCGACCAACTTTTCCTTAGAACTATAATTATATAAGCCTAACTCGTTGAAACACGTATGTGCAACAGGAAGTCTGTTGCTATCCTTACCCTGGCTACTGATTTTGAAGCTTAGGTTTTGAATCCCTGTTGCAGGAACTCTATCGGAGCCGGTAACAAACATGAGTAGACGTTTCCGTTCCTGGGTGTTAATTTCGCACATGTACTCCCAGAACCATTGAACTACAGTTGAATCAGCACCATCATCCGGCGTTTTCCAACCAACGTATTTTGTCACTGATTTCAAGACGTCAACATCTATACCACCTTCTTCACTTCCACATAGCAACAACTGAATCTCTTCTGGGAGGAAAAGAGAAAGTCCATTGCCACCAATAACATTCTTGAATCCACTGGAAAAAGCTGTTATTTGTTTCTTGATTCCTTCTTGCAAAAAGAACTGAGTGTATTTCTCAATATATGATTTACGAGTCTCAGCAGTGACAAATATTTTCCTACCATCCTTGATCAATTCAGCCGAATACGTCTTTCCAAATAAATCCTGATACGAAACTTCAAAAGTGAGATCCAATGCCAATAGCTCTTCTGTTGAGTATTTCTTGAGCTTCATCAAATTACCATACGACACAGGAAACAACTGCTTGTAATCATCCAAGCCAACAGGCTTATCGAGAAGAATCTTGTAGAGTGCCATTGGGAAGTGAAGATCTAAAATAGTGGAATTATAAATGGCTAAACCCAATACAGCACCTAGCAAATAGTACATTTCAAAGTTTTCTATGGGCACTAGATTGAACCACAAGTAGTTGGAGTCTTCAATATTGTAAACCATCCCTGCCTGTGGATTGAACAATGCTCTGGTCAAAAGTAAGAACCATTCCTTTTTCAACCCACCTACATCCACACCAGGTTCATTTACGAACTGAACTCGCAAACTTTTCTTGAGGTTATTGCTGTTGTTCTTGATAGCGGAAATCGAATCTTGCACGATGTTTTCTCTTCTGACTTTAACCTTGAAGTAAATATCAAGGGCAACACGTTTGTCCAAGGAGTTGATAAAGGCTTCTTCTGCTTTCCGTTCCATCTGCCTTCGAGCTTCGTACTCCAAAATTGAGATTTTACCTCCCAAAGTAATCAAAAATGGGTATTGACAAAAGTAGTATGAAGCATTTTCATGAAGTGTACTGCCACGTGTACTTCCATTAATATAATCTATAACCTGTTGCAAGTCATTCTCACCTGAAGAGGAGTTGAATTTCGATTTCTTATTGGTCTGCCATGAATCAAAGTCCAATTTGATATTGACAAAGTCTACCAAAGAGTTGTAGAACGAAGCTATAGAAACCTTTTCTACTCTGTAAGTATTTGCACATAGATAGAAAGACAACAGGATTGCAGCCGTCTTAATATGCCAATCATTTCCATACTGGTATATCTTGATCTTTGCTTCTTGCAGCTGATTCTTTTTAGAATTTCTACGAGCTGGAAATGAGCCCAAATACGAAGTGGGTAATGCCAATTGATTTGTGAAATTTGGGGTTTCCTGGTTCATGGCATCGATTTCTTCTTTAATATGAACATTTTCAGAGTACTCACGATCCGTGGGATGGCTATCTTCAGTCCGAGACCCGCTAGTGCTGGCATTATAGGCAGCAGTGGAAGACGTTCTTCTAAGCAAGTGCGGATTGTTTGCAATATAGAAGTATTTCTTTAAATGGAAGGTGATATAGAGATTGAGAAGATCAACCTTTTTGGCGAATTCAGCAGTGGGAAGATTGGCGTACCAACTGGTTATATAGTTGATGGCACCTACGGATTCTATGCAAGCCAAAATCCCTATACAACGCTTCAAGATATCATAGCATAATCCTTTAATTTCAGGCACATCTATCATGGACTTAGCTTTAGAATCGTCTCCAGGAGATAGAAGCGATCTTGAAAGGAAGGGAATTTCCATCAAAATCAATACCCAGACATAGGAACTGGCATCGTTGCCTTTTGGAAATACATAGACTCTCTTTAGCAAGTGAGAAGCTCCTCTAAGGGCATTGTACAAAGGTCTTTTAGTAGGCAATTTCAGTAAGAGTAAGAAGGTATTGTGGATCTCTTCATAGTTGATCTTGGAAGTGTGGTAATGCTGATTTTGGCTAGATCTACGAGTTTTGAACGACTTCGATAAAATATGATAGTTTTTGAATGCATCGTATAGGTAATCAGACAATGGTTCGAACACTTCGTGAATTGACTTATCCAGGGACTGGTTCAAGTATTTCAAGCATTTCTCTACTTGCTTTTTTACGTAATCGTACGAAATTATGTGAACAGCTTCATTGCTGCCTTCTGCAGAATTTTCGGGAGCTACAGCGAGAATGTTGGTAGTGTTACAGACTGAACATCTGAACTTAGAAGCTTTTGTAGGGTATGTGAGAAGAGTTCCACAGCAATAACATCCGCTTACAGAAGTAGGAATGGAATCTGAGGTGGCCGCAGAATTTGAATTAGCACTTGTATTTGAGATTGAAGTTGAAGTAGTCGGAGCAACCAACTGCTCTACATTTGACTTAGTAGGAGAAGTGCTGACAGTATTTGAGTTCAGACCCTTAGGAGCTGAAGGGAGCTTGAGGAAATCCTTGATTCTCCAGGGAGTTGATCTTGGCTCAGAGGCAATTGTAGAAGAAATCTGGCTACTGTTGCTACTATTGGTGTTTTGCTCAGCATTGTTAATCTGGTTATGACTTTGATTATGATTTTGATTTCGAGGCAGGTTCTGGTTCTGAGCAACGACGCTACTTTTTCTTCGTAGCATTGTGGCTGTTGAATATGAGGCGATTTGTCATAAAGTTGTCAAGACGTGAAGCTTTCCCGGTATCGAAATTGTACAAATAAAGTGAGAATTAAATGAATCAAAAAAACTTTATAAGAGGATTCCTGAATTTTGCTTGGACTTCACGGGTTCAGAGGATTGATATTCAGCCAAGATTCACAACGATGAGCCCCTCCGGCTGCACCACTATAGAAATGCTTAAGATGATCTATCCAGGCTATGTTGCTGGTAGAATTGTGTAGATCTGAGATGCCACAAATAGAACTGATACGCGAATGTTGCACACAAATTTTGATCCGGTTTTGGTTTCAGCCTTTTCCTTACAATTGCGATTGAACTTTCGCTATTCGTACAAAGAGTAAGATGTATATACAAAGTGAATAAAGTAAAGGTATCCGTCATATATAGACCATGTAGATCTGCTTTTTCTTGAAATTCCTGCAACTATTTTAGGGAGATCCAGAGACATAACCGCAAGAGATTAGATAGGGGCTCGGATTATCCCGAAAGAATCTATGAATGGTATTATACGGTTACTCAATCGTAAGGAAGACCGCTGGAGGTGTATTTACTTATAGCCGTATACTGTAAGCTGTCAATTATACAAATATTGCTTCAGCATGGCTACAGCTTTGAATACTGCTCCTTTCAATTGTACGTCAATTTTCCACACTAAAATTCTGAAATTCTTCTACCTCAAGCATTTACTTCTCCTATAGACACAAACTCTATGATAGAAGCCATACTCATAACAGCTATCGCCCTCCAATGATCACCAAATCGACAGTAGCCAGTATTCCCTTTTCCAAAAGTTATCATTTGCACCCATTACATAAGCTCTGATTTTTCACTGCACGCACACTTTAGTTATATTTGCAACTAGATTTCAACTTCCGGTTCTTCTTCTTCTTCTTCTTCTTTCTCTCTTCTCATTTGCAATCTTCTGTCCTATATCGTACAATCGACTTCACATTGAGGTCAGTCTATCATGTTTCTACTAAGTGAGATACAGAAACCAGACGCGATTCTCCACTCGCTCTACAATCCGCAAACAAATGTTCTAACACTAGCCAGAATCCACTCCATAGACTACTACAAGGTGGACCCCCAGACGGGGTCTAAGAAGCGAATCGTGTCCATAGCAATGGAGCATGCCATATTTGCCATAGCCCAGTACAAATTGAACTCTGTGGGCCCTGCTACTGTCGTTTTTTGTGACAATTATGGCCTATACCTCGTTTACAAAAATCAGAACCTGGCTTACGTCGTTAAGGAACTTACCAGATTGTCGCCATTGGGTCAGCAATTCTCGGTGGATTCTAGTCCCGTCATAGTAGTGGACCCAGCTGAAGTCCCTCGCTATATACTCTTGCATTGCTTTCAAGGTCTTGTTCATAAGATCGACATAGACCCATTTGTAGCGACTGAAGAAGTGCCCAAGGCAACAAAGAAGCCCAGACTCAAATCCAAAGTCAACACTCTGGCAATGGCACATGTAGAGTCGGTTTCTATTGGCTCGGTTGTTGTACTGAAAATGACAATGTTGAAGAATACTAGTGTAGATATAGTGGCCATTCTATACCGAGATTTCAACTTCAACTACTCGCTTCGTTACTGGTCTGTGAATAGCGAGACTCATTTTTTAAAACTTGCCCTTCAGCTCGGTGAGTTTGAAGAACCTCCGACAGGTATGTTGTCTCCAGAGCAAGGTGGATTGTTTGTCGTTTCAAGCACCAAGATATTCTACTTTCCTGGCCCAAAGAATACAGTCTATTTGTCTAACGAAGATATCGACTATTCTGTAGTTGTACGTAATAATGTAGTAACTAAGGATCTCACCCAAACAATGCCGAAAGATATCGTCAAGGAATCTTTTGTCTCTCTAGAAGCTGTTGACAATTCACGAATAATGGTTACATCAAGCTCCGGTTCTACTTACATGCTATTCTACGTGATGACTCTGTTATCGGCCTCGATTACGGTGAAGCAGCTAAACTATATCGAGTTGGGTAAGTCCACAATCCCCATTGCAAATGGTCTTTTTCACATCAACAAAAACGTCTTTTTCCAAGCATCTAGAACTTCTCGTTCGGTGTTCTTTGAGGTGCTTCCCAATAAACCACATATTCTTGTGAAGTCACACATTGATTCTTCGCCTCCTTTACTTGATATTGTTGTGGATAGTGAAGCAATTGAAACTTTCTATTCCAGTCATGGTGGAGAAAACGGCGGTGAACTAAGAAAATATTCGAAACCTAAAAGGGAAGTCAATATTATTGACAGTCAACGAATTTCGTCATTACCCAGGCGGATCTTGTATGCTTCAGAATCAGAAATCGTTACGATGAATGTAGATGGGCTGAAAGATACTTTTGAATGGGATGGAGAAGAGCTCTCAAAGTCAACTTCTTCGGATATTCAAATCGATAAGCTCTTGCAATATAAGTCACTGTCTGGATACAAGATCTGTATCACAGAAGAAGCAGTTTTGGTAAATAATAGAACAAAATTGCGGGATGAAATTGTGTATGGAGTGGTCTCAGACAAGGGTAGCTATTTGGTACGCAACTCAAAGAACGAGTTGTATCTTGCTAGACAACATAGCAAACCCGTTAAAGTAGCCGAATTGGAATCAACAGTAGCCGATCTACTTGACTTATCGAACTCTCTTGTGTCAGTAGTAGCTGATTGGAAGGGAAAGTGCTATTTGATTGTTTCTGGCAATAATCTACTTGTTCATGATATATCTTCAAGTTTTCTTGGAGTGAACAACGAGCCGCAAGTTATACATTCTACCATATTGGTCAAGAGTGGAAAGGAGAATATAGTGGAAATGCTTGTTCATCTTCAAAGTGGTATTACATTGGCATACGAATTCAATTACAAATCTGGTAAGATTATTCTGGGGAAAGAAATTACTTCATCGAAGATACCTCAGCAATTTGTCAAAAGTGGTGATGGTAGTATACTATTGTTTAGTGAACAAGGAGCAATTGGATTACGAAAGGATACTCGATCGCAGAGTTGGATGGCATTTGAATACTCAAGTAAACTAACGAATTTACATGACATGTTGTTTTTGTCTTCTAACACCTTCGCTGTATTAAAAGGTGTCAATTTGGAAGTTTATTCGGTTCAGTCAGGGTTTGAGGGAACGGATTATGCAATTTCATCGATTTTTACCACTGATGCTTGCACCAGAGTGTTGCACTTTCCGGAATATAACTGGATAGTATCCATCTATTCGGGATTAAGATACTACGATTACGAAGGAGTGAAGCGGTATACATACTTGAAATTAATAGATAGTTCAAAGATGCGTACTCTCCACAAATTCCACTTCAAGGACAATGTTAATCTAGAATTTGTTGACTTGTGCAGATTGCCATCAGATGGCGAAGAAGATGAGGAGGAACTGGTTATTTCATTTCTTGCTCTTGTTAACAATAATAACGACAAGCCTATACTTGAGTTTCACATAAGCTCTAATAAAATTAGGCTTGTTCATGGATATTCGATTTCTGGTTTGAAAGGTAGTTCTGAGCTAACACTGCTGTCAATCAGCATTTTAGATGAGGAAGAGTCTACGTTCCTTATTTCGGGAAATTTTGTATTTGTATGTCAAAGAACCAACGACCTTGGCGAAGTCTCTTGGGACTATGTCAGAGAGACGCTCAAAATGGTTCCAGTCCATGCTGTTGCTCAGGCAATTATTAGCAATGATGAAGCTGTAATTGGTGACGCAGTGAATGGGCTATTGAACTATAACAGGACAATGGCCGATCTGAAGCTTAAAAATATACCTTTGCAGTATGAACATTACTTGATGTCGTCTGTTTCGGCTTTCCTGTCATATGTGATAACTGGGGATTGTATTGGAAACGTCTCTTTGTTAGAAGGAACTAATCAAGTTGCTGCCTTCAATGTAGGAGAGCAGGTGAATGTTGTTAAGAGTTGTGCACGAGAACTCAGCAACAACTCTAAGCACTTTCAACAAAAATTCGGTGGCTTGCGTCAGCTTGCCTATATTGGAACAGTTAACGGTGGGATCTATAAGCTAAGTGAGGTATTTGAAAATCCTGAAGAACCGGTGTTGGATCAGGTTGCTACTGCAGAATGGGCCAAGACTGATTGGAAGATGTTGGTTAAGAATAGAGATGGAACGTTTTTGCGAAAACCAGCTATCGATACAGTTACTGTGGGACAAATTCAACATTTCTTGGAATTATCAATAGGTCTGGGCACACTGAGAAAGTCGAAGAAGAAGGCTGATAATGGAAGTAAAACAAAATCAAAGTTAAGTAGCATTATTTACGAAGCATCATGAGTATATAAATTTAGAATACGAACTAACAGAGTTGTAAAAGGAAAGAAGAGAATTCCGTAACGACTTTATTTGTTGTCAAATACTTTTCTTCTGTCTGTTGAGTGATATGAAATCCATAGACAATTCACTATGGTTGCAAAATTGAAATAAAATCCTGTGGAACACTTTTCATGGTGGAAAATCGGGTACAGGATTCTTTGATAGCGTTGGTTTCCGAGGAGAGTGCCCTCGGATTGGACGTTTTCGAATTTCTAAATGGAAAGGTTTGCCTTAGCTGACTTACACTAAAAATTGCCAACTGCATGCTCAAAAGTAGACCAAGATTAACAGTCCAATCAAGTCTCTAGAGAATCTTGAATTCTACTTTAGTGACTACTATAGAGCCCAAATCCAGCAAAATCCATGAACGGAATACGAGAAGTTTTCCACATGCAGGTTGCTGGCATTTCAAGATTCTCACGTGACTGATGAGGTTGTTTGGAAATTTGTGTATGAAATATTTACATTGATCGAGTATTTTGTCAACACCTGTAGCATCAACATAAAAGCAACACCTCAACTAATTGGGTTTCTTTTTGTTCGTAAGTCCATTGTTGATAACTTGCAAAATGTCGGACAATTTTGAGAGAAATTTCGACGACATCGAGATGTTGGAAATTCCAGATGATGAATCGACCTCCGAGACCGAAGCCATTTCTGATTCATCGTCCAATAACTCCACGAAAGTCGCAGACAGGCTGTTATATTCGCAAGAGAAGTCGTATGTGGATCTTCAAGAATGGCTTGACTCGACAATACCGCTTGAGTTCAAGTTTGACAAGAAGCAGTATGACCAAACGGTAGGAATCAGCGATTCCTACTCACAGAACTATGTCAAATATGTCAACTCTCTCTATAAATTGATAGAAGGAATCAGCAAAAGCGATATTACCAGAATAGAATTAGAAAAGGAAGACGCTCCTATCGGATTTACAGAGATAGACGACGTGAATTCCACTAGAATCGACAGAGATTCGGTTTATAAAGATATCGATTCTGCTTTTGGCTCCATTGTCGAGAGTCTTGGGGTTTTCCTTGCAGAAATTGCGGACGAAGAAACAGTCGATGAGTCGTACTTGCTTCAATTACATAGTTTGCTATACATTTTACAATGTTTGCAATCCAACTACTTTGTTAGTGATGTCAAACTCAAGCCAGAATTACTAGCTAAGTGGGTCAATGGATTCTACCATAAACCCACCAACGAGTTGACAGAAGCTGTCATGATAAATACGCCGACTCCCTACACACATCCACAATTCTGGAACACGTACTTGAGCCAGCTTGTGTCACGGGGTCTCCTTTCGCAGGCTGTAGAAGCCATTACTCATTCTCAGTATGAGCAATTGGAAGCAGAAGTTCCTGAATTGTACTCCGTGATTTCCGACCTTGTACTCTTATTAGGTAACTACGAGCCTTTATGCCTAAAGGGTCTGTTTTCCGAATGGAAGCTTGCTGCCTGTGAATTCAGAGATTCGTTGGCCAAGGTATCAGTAGAGTCTGAGAATCCCCAGCATACAATCATGCTTAGCCAGATCTATGATGTTGCTTCTATTATGACTGGTTTGTCCAAGACTATCGCAGCCCACTGCGAAACTTGGTATGAAGTCTATGTTGCTCTTGCGTTGTACAAAATCAGGGATGACAATGAGCTCTACAAGGAATTCTACAATATAGCTATACTGGAAATACCACCTGCCTCTTTTGAAGTAGACACCTCTGACATGTCGCAAATATGTGAAGACTGTTTCAAAAACATCCTCGACGAAAACTTCTTGAAGGTGATAAAGACTATGCATGACATCGAGCCTGCCACGGCATCGTATGTTTCCAAGTTGTTGGAGTTGCGATCTTATTTGACCAACTACTACTCCGTAGCCAGCAACTCTAAGGACATTGATGCTTTGCTCAACAAAAGAACCATTTCGGAGTACTTTTTGACCAGACACGCGTTCGAATGCTTGAATATCCACAGCTTAGTTCCCGTAGGCATAGGTTTGTTGTTGAATGGAGACATTGCTATTTCAGAGCAATCCAAGACTCACAACCGTAATGTCATAAAGGACTTCCTTCCTCATTTCAAGTCTTTAACCAACGATGACTTGGAATGGGCTCTAACAATTTGTGCTCAGTTGAACTTGTTATCCACTGCAAGGGAGTTGTACTATATTAGTGGCTTGAAGTCGTTGAACGACGGGTATATCTTCGAAGCATTGAACATGTTTGTCAACTGTTACGACCCTACTTCTATAGAAGAAGACGGCAAGAGTGATGGTATAAAACAGGTACATCGTATTGTGTGGGATATGATTTTCCAAGACAGTTTGGTCAACAACAGGCCTGTGGAGGATGATTTGATCAATAATATTGTCACTAACAATGTTGACAAGTCGTTGAAGATACATCCAGTGATCAGACAATGTTTGTCGCCGTATGCTGTTTTGCACGACTTCTTTGCTCATCTTGAGTCCGACGATTTATCTCTGGCAAAGAAGTTCTCCAAGTTGATTCATATCTTGAAGTTCAACTACTTGCCCAAGAAGTTCTGTCCGTTGTTGCTCTGTCAATATCTTCCTTTTTTGAATGACACCAACTCTGTTTTCCAACTTCCAGACTTGATTGTCGTTATTGACGTCATTGACAGCTTCTACTCGCAGGCTACTGCTGAAGAGTTGAAGGAAGGCGAATCATTGTACCAATATTCCATAAACCATATCGAAGATGTAACGGAGCCATATGACTGGAGAGTAACCCTACAGAAGAAGAATATTGACATCCCAACCAATCTCAAAGAACTTTCTAAGACGATAAGAAACGCTATCGTAGCCAAGATTGGAAAAGTATATATGGAGACTTAGTTATAAAAGTAGCTGATAGTAAAGGTAATAATAAATAGTGCAACACTATATAACTTTAGCTCTGTATTCGAATGCTCCATTCCCACTCAGCTCTATATCCTCTAAAACTAGACTCATGCTACTAACTTGTAGGTAACATTTGTACATATTACTTAATATCATATCCAACACGGTATCAGCCTACATGTAATACTTTTCGATATATGATATTGAAATTCAACTAACAGAGAATTGACAAATCAAAACCAAGGAGCGACTCCCAGGTCTCTATAAAAATAAATGAAGAAACCATCCGTATGGATGCATTTTAGATGTCTGATTTCAGTGAATTAAAAAAAATGAGTCTAACTATGATAAAACAATAATAGATGAATATTGAAATTTCGTTTTTCATTGGTTCGATTAAATATGATGTGAATGAGAGGGAATCCGTATAGACAGTTCAACAACAAATATATTCATTGTGATGTTGCCTATCGTCATTCTTTAACACTTCACATCTTGAGCGGCCTTAGAGTTCAACAACAAGGCGACAATCAAACCGTACAAACCCAAGACTTCGGCGAAAATCAAAATCAAAATCATACCGACGAACAATCTTGGTTGTTGGGCGTTACCTCTGACACCAGCGTCACCAACGATACCAATGGCGAAACCAGCAGCCAAACCGGACAAACCAACAGATAAACCAGCACCCAATTGGATGAAACCAGAGTACAAAGGCAATTCTTGCTTCAACCCATCTGACACCAACACAGATACGACCAATCCGTAAATGGCAATGATACCGGCCATAACGACAGGAACAACGTTCTTGACCAACAAGTCTGGTCTAGTGACACAAGTGGCACAGATACCGACACCAGACTTAGCCGTACCGTAGGAGGCACCGAAACAGGTGAACACGATGGAGGCGGCACAACCGATGGCTCCAAAGAAGGGAGCGTAAACTGGGCTAGAAGGGTTAGTATTAAGCAGACGAACAGTGGCGAAAACATTATCGAAAAAGAATCAATTAACCATTAGATCAGGATACGGATGCAATTATTAATGATGGATACTGACAGCAGAGAGTACTAGGAGTGGACAGCATGAGTAGATTGCAATTGATATAAAGAAGGGTACAACTTAAAGATCCTTAGCACTTAATGATACAACGACGGGATAATGACACTTAAAGCGCCTAACTGCACTGAGAATCTATAGGAATCAACTGAATACCATACACAACGATGTAGGTTTATTGGCTCTAGCATTCCATAGAGTCACTGGATACTTAGTTTCCGATGGTGAAATTAGAGGCACCTCAGTCATGTATCACTATCTGATTAACCGATATGAGATGGTGATGCAGAAAGCCGGAAAACTTTCCATCCGGGCCAATTGACACTTCAGCAGTGTTTCAACTAGGTGAGTAGCTCACCATGATTGGCGATATCACGATTTCCGCCTCTGGATGTCGAATCCCTGAACACATGTGTTGTTTGGGCAATGCTCAGAAATGGCTATTATTGGAGGAAAGGAGATCACTGAATTCGATAACCAGAGATACGTCCGCGGCCGAGACTTCGCCAATCGGCTGACACGTTATACACATACCATAAATCAGACATATTGACTTGGGAAATGATAAATTGAAGTAGAAGTAGAGAGGTGGTTGAATTGGAGAAGCAGCGACTTATCTCCAATCTCCTTAATGTTTGATGAATGAACAAATTTGTTGGAGCGAGTATGCAGGAGAGCACCTGGGAAGACTGTGAGTTACGCTGGAGGCAGAGAGCATGAGAATATAGAGAGTGTAGCTCCTAAATAGCATGGGAATAAATGGTAGAGAAGATGCTGAAGAATGTACGGGGACATTTCAATGTGTAAGGGGACTAGAGATAGGCAATTTTCAGATGTGAAGTGATATTGGGAGTATCATCTGTACTGTCTCTACAATAGCGAGAATCTGATTTTTAAAGGATAGAGATAGGGAGGAATTGCGGTAAATCTGAGTACTGCTAATAATATCGCTCTAAATGGTGAGGTACAGCAGAAATTAGCGAGAATAGCGAGAAAAGCAAGAGTTCTGAAGTAACGAGAATAGCGAGAGAAAGTGCGACATTTTACAGGCATCTCCAGCTCCCCAGCAAAAATGTCTCCATGCAGTGCTCGATGAGACAACTGAAAAATTTCTGCTAGCATCGCTACCATTGCAGCTCCATGCAAAAAACCGTTTAGCATCTTCTTCCTTTTCACTTGTTTCCCTTTTTTCTTCATCTACTGGCGAGCATTTGCAAGGAGCCTTACACTACACATCACATCATCTCATCATCATGTCTGCCCCAAACCCAAAGGCTTTCCCATTGGCTGATTCTGGCTTGTCCCAGCAAATTCTCGATGTCGTTCAACAAGCCCAGAACTTGAGACAATTGAAGAAGGGTGCCAACGAAGCCACCAAGACCTTGAACAGAGGTATTTCTGAGTTCATCATCATGGCTGCTGACACCGAGCCTATTGAAATCTTGTTGCACTTGCCATTGTTGTGTGAAGACAAGAACGTTCCATACGTCTTTGTTCCATCCAAGGCTGCCTTGGGTAGAGCCTGTGGAGTCTCCAGACCAGTCATCGCTGCCTCGGTCACCTCCAACGACGCTTCTTCCATCAAGAACCAGATCTACTCTATCAAGGACAAGATCGAAACCTTGTTGATCTAAGCGGTTTAGTTAGTGTATATTAGTAGTTCGTAATGAATGCTGAATCAGATCTACAATGTAGGGTGTAGTGCTGTAGAAATGTAACAATCTCAGATGAAAATCTCAGATGTAGAGCATGCTCTTATACTGTTAATTATACGGTTAAGGACACTATCAATCCTATTCATTTGTGATTGTGAAGTATATCAATCTGCCAAACAGAGAGTCTGTGTGTTTCGACTGGGTTGACATTCATAAAAATAAGTCTCCAAAAATTCTTCTAGAACAGAAATTGATTTGCCCAATTTCATCATATCTATTGCCTAATTAGCCTTGGTATTACAACTACTGTATGCCTTCAATTGTATGGCTCTAGTTGTATCTGTGCTACTCTCCTTCTCTATACTTTCTCTGTCATCTCGACTTCCGACTTCTCTCGCTCATCGCCTCCCGGATCTTTTCCGGAGGTCGAATCTATTTTTTTAACGATGAGATTTTTCACAACCAGTATACTTCCAAATCTACGACTTCAGCTATATTTGCACCCCCAGCCCAATTCGGCTCTTCTGCTGAATCTATATGTCTTCATTAAACACGGCTGAGGCTGTGACCAAATTCTTGCGGTCAAAAACTGCCACTATCGACCAAATCATAGAAACATGCCTTTCCCTTCTTGATAATAGTACAGTTAACCAAGTATATCTTCCCAACAAATGTACTTTTATTCTTGAGTTGCTTAGTGACCGGTTGAATGACTGGAGTAATGGCCCGTTCAAACTGTGGAAATACAATAGTTCAATCTGGCGTTTGCTAACAAAAGTATGGGTTCTGTTAGCTTCGGAAGCTTCAAGCAAGACTTCGAGAAACAAAATATTTAAGAAAGTAAAGCTAGTTGATATCATTATAGACATATTGTCCAATGCTCCGGATCAGGAATTGCTTCTGGAGCTCATGAATTTTGTTTCTTTGGCCAGAGAGGGCACTTATATCGAAATCGATGAGAATAACTCTATGAACATGCTTAGCTCATTCTCCAATTGTAGTACTTTGCTCACAGCTAACGATTCGGATATCGCCAGATGGGTCTCACTCGTTAGAGACTTGTACCAATTGCCTCGTCTTACGGTCAGCTTTTCACCTTCTAAAAAGTACTACAAGAAGTTCATCACTACTTGTTCACCTAATCTATTGCATTTCATCGTCATATATGGCACAAAGGGCTACAGTTCCATATTCAGAGATATCCTTGTCAAAGAGCTCTTCTTCGGCGAGTTGGTTTCCAACTTTGTTTCTGATATTGCCAGCGTCTTGAAAGATGACAAGATTCTATTGGAATCGAGTTCTGTTCAGTTATTGTTCAAACTCGCTGTAGAATTCGTAGCCTCGAAGGACTCAGCATTGTGTGAAGAACTTTTCACAACCATCATTGGTATCCCCAGATTCTCCTCCTTGTCTGAAACACTACTTTCCATTCTAGCCTCTGCTAATAAATCACTTTCTAGTAAGTTTTTCCTAGCAATTTATGAGTCGGAATTCACAAAACAGAAGCAACAGATCAACTGGAATCTCACAAACTACTTGCTAGAACTTGACATAGACTTGGCGATGCAGAAATGTGAAGAAGTCGTTACTAAGGCTCCCAAAAGCTCCCGAGAATCTATCGGTGTTTCTATCCTTGAAGCCTATGTTAAGGCTAGAGAATTGCCCGATTTCATAGAGTCGATTTGGCCACGGGCAATTAAAGTTGATCTCATTTATGCCCAGTCCTCTTTTATCAATGAAGTTTCCAAAAATATCAAGATCTTGTCATCTAAACAATTGGGTCTTCTCATTTCCGATATTTCGAACCTAGACGATGCGATTCAGGTTCCGTTGTTAACAGCCATATCGAAGGGTTTACTTAGCTGCCCTGTGTCTACTCAGGATACCTTGAAACAAACACTTCTAGGAAGTAAGAACTATTACATGACCTCCAAGAATACCAGATGGGAAATTTTGTTCTACTTGCTTTGTTTGTATGGAAGAAATGTCGACGTCCCAATTGAGTCGTTGAAGAGCGATACCACTCTTTACTATTATTATTGCATCTTACGTCTTCTTGAATTGGGAAAGGATTTTCCGGATATGAATTCATTTCTGAAATCATTTGCTTCTCTTCTTTTGAGTAATCCAGAGTTGCTGAGAGTGGTTTTGAAGAGATGGTTAGTTGTTATTGACTACTATTTTCCCAAGCCTCAAATCGACTCTATAATTGCATCTCTTGTAAGACACCTTCATGAATTTGGTGAGTTGTTGACACCAGTATTTTTTGAATGTCGCAAGTTACCAAAATCATTAATTAATTATTGCATTGACAATGTCGATACCGCCATCGAATTGACTACCCTAATTCCTATCTACTGTTTTGACAGAACTTCTAAGAAGAAGCTACTTGAAATCTTCTTGGAACAAACAGGCAAGACCATAAACGAAGATAAGCAAACAAAGATCAGACTTGCCATCAAACATTTGCTTGAGCAGCCTACTTTCACTTCTACGATCGAAACTGATTTCAGAAAAGCATTAAATTTGTTTAGAGTTTCCAATTCCAATTCATTGCAAATTGCTCAAGACATCTTTAGTATCATTTGGAAGAACCACTTGAATCAAATATCCAGCAAGCAGAATGAAGCCGACGTTGTGGATACTGTAAAGTACTTAACGAAGTATTTCTCTTCCAAAAAGTTCAAAGGAATTGATGCTGAATTCAGTGCTGCTGAAATCATCATTATGAATATCAAGAAATATGATCAGATAGAGTCCAGTTTACTTGTCCATTGTGAAACCTTGAGGACCTACTTTTCCAATGCTGTCATATCATCGTTGAAGCAGCAGTTAAGCAAGATGAATATTGACGTGGTTAGTAGACTTTTGAGGTTTTTGGAATTATCTGGCGACGAATCTTCTGATGATGTATTAAAAATTGTAAAGGAAATTGGTCTGAAGATTGAAAATGATGATGATGACTCATTAAGAGAGGTAAGGCTAGCACTCTTCACCTTGCTTTCTTCCAGACTCGAGCATACGTTTGAAAACTCAGTATACATTTTCTCCTTGTACATTGCACTTCAAGACGGTTTCAATGTGGATGCTTCTTTGGCGTTAGATTCCTATTTGCAAGTCTTATCATCCAATTATGCTCAATTCTTGAAGTGCTACATCTATGTCCTTGGATCTCTTGAAGAAGCACACGATGAACATTGTGATGGCTTGCTGAAATTGATCCTCTTGATGGTTAAATATTTGCAAAAGAGTCATCTAGAAGAGAGTAAAAAAGCTTTCACAAGAACTATTCTGAGTATTAGCACCAAGATTGGCTATATCCACGCGGATGTTGCTGGCATGATCTTAGTTTCTCTCAAGAATAGTCTCAGTGAGACTGCCTGGTTGTTTAGCCAGTACCTGCTTGAAATGGTATTTTCGTTGACGAATCTGATTGTCCTTCTGGAGAATGGCAACAATGCTAACAACTACATTCTTGCTACCCAAGTCATTTCTCATGTGTTATTGTTCCATAGGTATAAGCTCACTTCTCGTCATCATATCGTCATTAACACCTTTAATGTGTTGATGAGAAAGTTAAGTATGAACAAGTCGGATTTGGCATTGTCTGATAGCGAAGAAGCTGCTGCATCCTATTCAAGATTGATTGCCAACTTGTGTGAGCCTTCGAAGCTAGTTGTTTCGAGAGAAGTGGCCAATGAGAAGCTTACTACGGCTACGTCGTTGATCAAGAAGTCTCTCAGAAAGCATGTACCTATGTTGTTGATCAATTATATTTACCTCAACCTTCGGGTCAACTTCAAGAGCAACGTTAATGACCAGTTGATGTCTGGAATCTACAGCATATTCGACGTACTCTCACAGAGCGAGCTTCAATTGGTGAGTTTGTCTCTCGATATTCCTGGAAAATCGTACTACAGAACATTATATAATAACTACAAGGACCACGGAAAGTGGAAAGATACATAAACGTCTCAACATTTATAGAGTTAATAGAATATATTTTACAATAATGGCATTACATAAACCTGTTCTCGTCGTTGTAGAGAAGTCTTCCGGAGTTTTTCCGTAATCCACGCGAGAAGTAGTTCATGATTTCCCATACCTTGGCATCAAACGCTTCGTGAAGCTGTTGTTCAAATGTGTTCGTGTGAAGAGAATGTAATGAATATTCAAATCGCAAAATGTCTTTTCTAGTGATTATACCAACTAAATTACCTTCATTCTCGATTAGTATGTATCTGGGTCCCATTTTAACAAATACCTCCAAGACATACTCTAACGGACAATCGATGTTAACTGTCAAAGGGGATCTGTTTAGTATTGGTTTAAAGTCAATCATAGAGTCACTTCTATCTGTGTTACTGAAATTACATTTTGTAGTGTCGCTGACTCCATCGTAATTGTGGATTACGTATTCCAAATCTGCTCTGGACACAAATCCGACGATTTTGGGATTTGCTGACGATTGAATAAGAGGATAGCCCCTAAATGTTGTTTTGGATAAAGTCTGTTTCAACTGTTCCAAAGTGATAGCCTCCTGGATATCACAGGGAAATGTTACAACTACAGTAGACATGGCGCTTTCCACTGTCGTATCAAAGGTGAACTCTTCCTTGGCGTCTATGTGCGGTAAGCCGTTGAACTTAATCATCTGATCAGCAATTCCACCATGTCCCCATTTGTCGTTTATGGCTTTGGTGATCGCAACTACAATCATTGTTGGAAGGATGAATCTCAAGGCTCCCGTCAATTCAAACATAATGATCACTACTGTTACAGTGAGATCTGTGATACCACTTAAGCCGGCTGCAGCTCCTAAGAAGGCATATGTACCTGGAATGATACAGCGGCCATTAGCTGGGCAAGTCAGGAAGATAGATGAATCTTTGTGTTCTTGGTAGAAATAGTTTACAATAATTCCGAGTGCACGCCCGAAGGTGGCACCAGCAGCCATGGATGGAACAAAGATACCTGCGGGAACTTTACAACCGTAGGTAATAATAGTCAATCCCATTCTTGCGATGGTGGCAAATATCAAGGAAGCAAGTATAGGTGTCTTTTTGGAGTTAGGATCACATATAGAATGACTGAACTTTACATCGCACTCGTGGAAAAGAATTTGCATAGATTCAGTCATGTCTAATCTCAAATATTCGTTGAAATAACTGAAACTAGCTGTGAACAACGAAAGAATAAACACCTCTCGGATTGCGAAATTGCCCAAATACTTCTTTCTGAAAGCGACTACTCTGATGTTGAACTTAGAGACAACAATTCCATAGACACCCCCGAATATACCTAATATTATGTAGAGCGGAATCTCGAAGTAGTGCCATTGGGTATCATAGGTAACCTCAAAAAGAACCAATTGACCTGTCCTGAATGGGTTAACTGCAGCCAACGTTGCCACAGCTATCAACGAACAAAAGTATGACTTCCAGATAGTGGATAACTGGAATACAGACGAAATCTCTTCAATGGAAAAAAGCACCCCTCCCATAGGAGAACCAAACGCTACAGCCACACCGGCAGCAGAAGTAGCCGTAAGAAACTCTCTGGCCTTAGAAGCACTCTTTCTGTACTTCTGCACCAATTTCGCTATCGAGTTACCTACACTGACAGCATAATGAACGCTGGGACCTTCTTTTCCTACACTTAGGCCAGAAGCAATAGCCAAAGGTAGACCTATGGATTTTATCAACAACGTCCACCACCCCAAAAATCCCTCCATCACAAACCCAGACACAATACACTTGATCTCCGAGATGCCTGAGCCGGCTGCAGAAGGAGCGTAGTGCTTTACCAATACAGCTGAAGTGGTAGAAAAACACAACGATATCCCTACGTACATCAAATAATTGAAAAACGTGTACAGAGACCACGAATTCCAGCCTTGACACTTTTCCTCGTCTTGGCCCCAGCAGCAGAATGCTTTGCTCAAATAAAAGTTCAGTGAACAATGTCCTACGCGAACACTACCCAACCAAGCTGTAATGATATTCAAACAGCCGGCTATCAACCCTATAGTGATCCCCATGGCAGCGAGAAGGATCCAGTTCTGTGTCACAACAAGCAAACGATCCTTAAATGAACTTGTGCCTATACGCACATGTTTCCTTTTCATCAATCTCTTCTTGTGCTCGTCCAATTCATCTTCTACCCAATCGATAGTTCGGAAATCGTTAAACCTTTTGACTTCCTTGATTCCGTCCTGGTTGAGCCAATCTCCAGTCGTTCGACTTCGGAATTGATGTGGACGCCCAGAGTCAGACTCCTCTACCGTCTCTATTATTTCAGACTCTAAAGACATTCACGTTTCTCGACTTTAGCAATAAGAACTGGAAATTGAAATACGCTAGAATCTAATGTCGTAGAATTTCTTATCGGTCGGAAGTAGTCTGGTCACGTGAATTTCTTGAATTTCAATAGTAATAGAGTCTACAAGCATATTGTATGTATTAATGTAAGAATTAGTGAAATCAGTATCTATGGTTCTATATTATTGTTCATTAGTAAAATTAGGAATTTGAGGTTAACTTTCTGAATTATTAAGGATTTGGAATTAAAAAGAATTAGAATAAATGATTAGGTTCTCGGTCATTGCGAGTATTTGAGCATGTTCTCTTTCAACTTTGCAACGAGTCCGTCAAAGTTGTCGAGGTCTACATCGTCAAATCGATGGTCGTAGTAAGTCAAGACGAAATTCAATCCGCCAATTGGTGTTGAAACTACATTCAACATGAACTCGGCCGTAGTGGGGCTGACATCCTGTGAGAATATCATATTGGTGATAGTCCAAGATCCAGTATCTCTTTCGTAATTGGGGATCTTAATGTATCCCAAATTGGAGATCTTAGAAGCATCAGCCTTGGGGAACTCCATTTGTGATTCAAAAAACGACGAAGGATCATCTTGGGCTTCGTATGCTTGTTTGAATCCCTTAAAAGCATTCATGGCGTTCTTATTCGAAATTTGTGTGGCCACATTAGCATTGATTTTCCTAACCTCATCCCATGAAAATTCAGATAAAGGTGCCATATTGTTAGCAAAACCAACATGGGCGACGCTTCCAAGGATCTTGGAATTTTCTCGTGTCAACAATTCTTTGTATGCGGAGTTGGTATTATTGGCATCATAATGTCTTCGCAAAGTCATGGCAATTCTATGGGTATTGTAGCATTCGGTTCCAAATACCGGCTGCATGGTAAATATATGGATAATGGCAATATACGAAGTCAACGTCACTCCCTGTACTTTGCACTTGGCTAGAATCTGTTTCGTTTCTGTTGGAGTGAAATTAAGAAGTTTGAAACTGAGGGTGTAATCCCATGTCGGCATAAACCTTCCTTGCCATTTTTTACCTACATAGTCTGTGGGGACCACTTTGTCGAAGTATTCAGGATCATTTCCACTGTAGTCGACATCGGGGTCTGCGAGGAAACTGTCAATAGGAGGAGGGAGGGAGTTTCTAAGGTGTCGAACATCCGCAGCATATTCAAAGATGACTGAATTCATTGAAACTTGACTCTTGATGTCAATACCGTAATCTGAGACCAACATAGTGTAGTTCTCTGGGTCCTGAACGTAGGCTAGGTTGTCTAATAAGATTTGGTGGAAATAGTTGCCTACAACCCCGTCGGCCATCGTATGCTCAAAAACAGCACATAGATCAAATTCACCTACAAGAATCAACCTGAATAAGGGGGACTCGATTTCATGTTTGAAAATCGTCTCGTTGACTTCTTTCATGAATTTTTCATTGATTGTACCATCAGTCAAGTACGATTTTCCATCTTTCAATACCAACAAGTCAGCCAAAGTGGCTTTGGAGAGCGGTCTAAAAAAGGCACCTTTCTTTCCCAGTTCAGTGAACACATTGCAGATCAATATATGGTAATCGAGCAAGGTTTTCCGCAAAGCATGGAAGAGAACGTCGAGATTTGCACCCAAAGATTGGCTATAAGTCGCCGTAACTTGGAAGTTCCTGTAGAACCTTGTTGCAGTTCGGAACCGCAAGAAGTTTTCCGACAAACTGAGCTCCCTAGTTAGTATTGGCGCTACTGTCATTGCTACGTAATTACTGTTGCTGAAGAAAACACAACTCCGAAGAAATATTCGAGAAATTAACTTTGTCGGATCTGATCTCATTTATGTACAAATGGTTCCAAATAGGAGAAGGTGGTAGCGCTGTGCGTAAGTGCATCGGCGAGTGAGTCAGCAGGAATTGTCGGAGTCAAAAGTCGAATAGGGGCTATAGTTGGTGAAATTCCAGCTGATTTCTAGTCAATTGTGTCATAGGGGCTGACAATCAAAAAGAGGTAGGATTGGAGCCAAATAAGTTGAGTGGAAGACAATTGGTAGACTACAAAAAGCTATTCGCTGTACTACTCTCTCCACGGGAAGAGAAAAAAAGAATACAAAAATACACAAGAATTCTAACATAATGTACTGGAAATCGATTGAAATGGCTTATCGGATGCTTATCGGAGGGGATAGAAACAGAAGGATAAGACTCTGGTTTTATTTTAGACTCCGTGGCATAAATATCGTATGGCCAGAGACTGATAAGAGATGCACGTGACAGACACTGAAGTAAGAACCTGAGTCATAAGCTGGCACAGTATTCCGATGGGCACGTATCTTTCTAGACTCGTAAACATTGAATTTCGTCTCTCTTCCGGTCTCACTCTGCTAATTCTTATTTACATTTATTTCGCAACCAGAATTCACTTCGTATCTCGAAATAAAAATCATTCCATGCATTTTCCAGAAGTCCTTGGACTGTATATAGTGCATATCCCCATACTATCACGCTTCTGTGAGCTTAGCCACTCAGAAAGTGAAATCGCCTTTACTCTCTTTTGCTGTTTCTCTACCACTGTCAAAGTCTCATCATGCCCTTCTTCAGTATGTATAACAGCGAAGGCACACGTGCCGTAGTTGTGGACGTTTTCGTGGACAAGACGTCTTCTTCGTTTCTGTATCTGGTAGATTTCCATAGAAATGTCGCCCTCCAGAAAATGGTACTAACCATCTTAGTTCCGCTTTCGGTCAAGATTGCCATGACGGTAGGTGCTGTTACCGGTGCTGCAATTGCCATTGCCAACAACAAGGAGAAGGTCTTGGAAACGGCAGAATTCGTGTTCCAAATGGGAGCCGATTTCTGTAGAGCAAAACTAGAAGAGGCCAAAGTTGCTAATATGCATTTTGCAGATGCCTACGAAGACAACGAGTTTGCTAGCGAAGCTCCAAGTGCTCGTTCTACAGGGAGATCTTATAGTCACGAAACAGACGACGATTCGGCTACTACGCCAGAAACGTCTGATTTTTCTGATGACGAAATGTTTTACGGCGACGAAAGTGATTCTGTAGTTGAATTAGATGTGCAAAGTTTAGACTAAGAGAACTTTGAGTTCTGAACGCAGCCATCTTGATTCTTGACATATCTGTTTCGTGAAAGGAGATATTCGGTATCTGGATGCTTGGGTATAGTAGATGGTTTCGGTAAACCAGCATGCATAAAGATTACATGCAGCTGTATAGGTAAAGTTGGTAAAGTTGGAAACGTTGTTACAGTTGTTAAGGGAAATTAGTTTTTAGTTAGGTTATTTCATTTCTTGTTTTTTTGACTTTGATTTCATTATTCATTAATATTATTGTTATTCTAAATTATGGTTATACAAATTAATACAAACCTTGTCCTAGTCTTTCTGTAATCCCGTAGCACCATTGGCTCTAACTAACTGCTGCCAATATTATGATTAACACAAATATACTGAGTGCCACTAAAATGATACAGCTCCATTTACTCTTTGCCTTCTGGTACTCATTAGCTTTTGTCAACTCTCTCAGTGCCTGTTGAGTGTTACCCTGCAATTGGAGAATATTATCTTCTATAGTATCCAACAGTTCTCCCTGCTGGGTTACCAATTGGCCCAAGTCTTTGAAGATTGCGTTTACTTCCACGATTCCTTCCGTGACTTGGTTGATTTCACGATTTCTCTCCTCGGTAAGCAAGATATGGTACTGGAGCTCGGTGTCGTTTATAGTATCTTCCTGTTGTTGTTCTTGTACTTGAAGCTGCGATTGCAATTGACCTCCATTTGATTCTGAACTTATCAACGGTGTTGTTTCGTTGGCTGCTTGGTTGCTATGGTGATCCAAAATATCCTTTAAAGGATAAGACCTTTTCTTCTCGTTGTATAATCTTATTGAACGCTGAAACAGACGATGTAATTCGCTAAATTCGCTAACCAATCGCTCTTTTACCACCATCTGCTTATTTGACACTTGCATCAGTCTATTTTCTTCCAAATTTGATGGTTTTACAGTCAGTTTCTTGTTGATTAATTGCAGAATATTCAGAATAAGGAGCTGGATGGATCTGTCCATTCCACCAATATCAGTCGTTAGCTCCTCGATATTCTCCCGCAATTGAAGACAGTCTCTACGTGTTCCAACTTGTTTTCTTTGTATATCTAGCTGTGAAATTAAAGAGCCAAAAACTTGCAATTGGGCAGAAGTTTTTCCGATTATAGTATTGAGTCCATTAGTAGCTTCTGTTTGCGAGTCTGGGTCCTGGGCTGAGCCTAATGCTTCTTCCCTCTGCCCTCGTTTGCCCAAGGGATGCTGTGCTTCTATATCGTAGTTTGCAAACGACATTATCACTTTCTATTGCGTCTAATGTACACACAGAGGATAATTCCAGTTTGATAATCGTATTTGTAAATATTGTAGGTGTCAAGAATGTCGTGCTGGCTATACATGCGCGACATTGTCGCCACATATAACTTCGCCTTCCACTACATGTCACTAGTTTCCAAAATGTGCTGTTGCTTTCTCCACCTTCTAGTATTGGTCATGGTCCTCATTAATCGAAAAGTACTATTTCAACACATTTAACTTTTTGAAGACTTGATTTGGTGGTTTCTGGCTCTTAGACGAGTTTGAGGTACCTCACAATTGAGAATTTCCACCAGTTCTTGCCGCAAAACTTATATCATCACTATTCATAATCTGTAACTCCATGTAAGTTGTTGCTGTATGCTGCTTCGTGTATTATGAAACCAGTTTAGTTTATTGTTGGTGCCAACCAGCATCTTGCTGAAGTTTCCCCATTTAGGAATTTTGCAACTGCAGCAAACAAATAAGAAATTGCTGCGAAAATGAGAAAGTCCACGGCTGCAATTTCCTTAAACTGGTACTACAATACGGTCACCATTTGGAACTGAAGCTCATAGGACACATTCAACTAATCTTTGAAAGAGTATATATATGTGTGTAGCTTTGGCCAAAATGTCAGTTGCTCAAATACTTTCACTGTTATCTATCTCTGAAAATGAAGCTCTGTACCTACATTCAAATCCTCTTGGCCCTCTCTGCTGCCTGCTCTGCTGCTCCTGTAGAAACAGAAGCTACCACCAGCCTCGACACTACCGAGCAGGCTAAGCTTGAGTCTTTGGTTACCAGCTTGAACCAATACAATGCACAACATAATGTTCCTGGTTACAAGCGTGAGCTTACAGTTAGTGACTTGCAAGTTCTTGCCAGCAGATCCAACATTCCCATTGTGGATGCCATCTTGGCTGCTTTGAACGACTCTGGTTTGGCCAACGTCGTCATTGACTTCGTATTGTTAAGTCCGGAGTTGCTCAGCATCAGTATTGATGGGGTTATCTTTACCCTCAAGTCTGGTTTGATCAACTTGACTGATGTGTTGATTGCCCTCCAGAAGTCTGGCTTGATCTTGCAAGTGTTACACTTGGCTTTGAATGATCCAGAAATTCTTCCAGGTTTATTGAGAATCGGTAAGGAATTGTTGGCCCAAAACGGTATCAACATCTTCTCCAAGAGAGAACTCAACGAGTTGTCTACTGAAGTCGAAGCTGTAGCTGACGACTCCTTCAACGTATACGATTTGTCAAAGAGAGAATCCGAATTGTTGAATGACCTCTTCACTGCTCTCAGAGACTCTGGGTTGGCTGCCTCAGTGATTCAACACTTGTTGACTACTCCAGAGTTGGCTGCTCCTGCTGCACACTTCTTGGACGCCATCTTGAAGTCCGGTGCCCTTTCACTTGGGCAATTGTTGCAGGCCCTTAAGGAGTCCAACTTGGTGCTCAACTTGTTGAAAGACATCCTCAACGACAGAGCTTTGTTGATCCAGTTTGGTAACATTGTTGCTGACAGAATCTCCAAGGGTCTTATCTCGAAGGCCACCTACGACGCTCTCTAAAAGATTCTACTGTTTTTATTTATACACTATTAATAATGCGATGGGCATCTCAGTGAGATTCCAAAGACTAAATATTGTTTAACTCTAATATGATAATACAAAGCACACTTATGCCAAAAACTCAGTATGAAAAAATTGAAATATTTAACATTTCAATCGCCACATATGGATCGTATCTCTATCATCACATTAAATAGGAAGCTCTACTATTTCCATTATTTTACATATATCTTGATGCTAATCGGGGCCGCGTATTTTGCAACTAAAACGCGCACACAAAATTCGGCTTCACGATTTTTCACAATTATTTCAGACGAGACGCGTAGGAATTTTTGTGATCTCTATCCATTGGGTAAATACAGAATTGTCTATATTTGTATCCCGTTCTTCTTATTTGGCAATTTGTATATACTGACGTTTCAATTTTAGTCTTCAGCTTTGATATTCACCTCCAATTTCATATTCGTACATTTTTGATATTCATTTTCCACTTCTATATCTGACATGCTGTTGCGAGCCAGTAAAAGAGAGAAGTTGAAGCAGCTTCGTGAAGCCAGAAAAACTGGTGCAAGTGTTGCTGATTTTGCCGTATCAGAAGAAGAAGATCTCGATGTCGGAATCTACGATGAAGTCGACGAGGAAACATATCGAGAACACAAGAGAAAACAGTTGATGAACGATGACTTTATTGTGGACGATAATGGAGAAGGTTACGTAGACAATGGGGTAGATGAATGGGACGATTCTACTAGGCCAAACTACTATTCAGATGAAGAAGAGGCACAAGCTGGGACTAAGAGAAAAAAGAAAAGTCAAAGACCTGTCAAGGTCACCAAGGTAGCCCAGATAAGCAACTATTTCAAGCCTGCTGGCGGTGCTGCTCCCGTACAGTCCAAGAAGGTTGACGCCAACATCGATGACATTCTTGACGACTTTGCTGATTCCGTTCCTACAAAGAAGAAGGCCAAGAGGGAAGTCACCAATATCTTCAAGAACAACTCAAGCAATAATAAGGTCATGAAAACGAAGAAGAAAACCTTCAATTTCTCGACTTCTGTCAAATCTGAAAAATCAGTCAAACATGTTTCCATAGACGTTGAAGATGACAACGACTCTCAAGACTTCTCTATGGATATGGACACGGAGGAGCAACCTTCTTCTCCTATTAAGAAGGTGAAGGATGAGGTTATTGCAGAAGAGAAGGAGAATATCGATCCTTCTACGAAGGCTTTAAACGTTGCAGAAAACGAGCTGGTAGAAGAGTCTGACGATTCTGAAGATGAAATCGTTGTTTCTAGACGACCACGTGCTGTTGCTGCTAACAAGAACAACAGAGCAACTTTTTCTTCTGTAAAAGCTGTAGATATCCCTTCATCTTCTCCCACTAGAGCCACGTCTTATTCGCAGATCAACTATACTGAAAAGTTGGACGAAGCACTAATTGTCGGCTCTAACGATGACAAGGACTCGTTCAAGATGTTTTGGCTAGACTACTGTGAAGTTGATTCATCCTTGCTTCTTTTCGGTAAGATCTTGACTCGTGAAGGTAATCTAGTGTCAGGTGTCGTCAAAATCAATGGACTTTGTAGAGAGTTATACTTCTTGCCCAGAAAGTTTCGTTTGGTAGACGATGAAGAGGACGTACAGCAGCCTGTAACAGCTCTTGATGTCAACGACGAAGTTACACCATTGTTGTTACATCAATTTGGCTTGGATGGGCTCAGGGCAAAACCAGAAAAGATGAAGTATGCCTTTGAGCTTGCCGGAATTCCTAAGGAGACCGAGTATTTGAAGATTTTGTTGCCTTTCAAGACCAATAAGAACAAGAATATAGTGATGCCATCTGAGCTTGAAGGTGAAACCTTCAGCCATGTGTTTGGAACAAATGCAAGTATCTTCGAAGCATTTGTTCTACAGAGAAACATCATGGGCCCATGTTGGATTGAAGTTTCCAATGGTGACTTCAATTCTATTCAAAACACATCCCACTGTCAGGTAGAGGTATCCATTGATTCTCCGTCTTATATCAAGCCAATTTCTGAAGCTCCAAAGGCTCCCAACTTGACAGTGACGTCCATTGCTGTTCAAACTGTCATGAATCCAAAGCAAAACAAGCAAGAAGTAGTAGCCGTATCTCTTGCTACTTTTCGTGATGTTCCACAGGATGCTCCTATCGATGAAAATCTCCAACCGAGTGAAATGCTTACTATAGTGAGACCAGTAAATTCTGCTACAGTTCCTCCGGGATTACAGCAATTGGCAGAAAAACAGGGTTTGGAATTGAGAATATGCCCTAATGAAAAGGTGTTATTGAATCTTCTTTGTGCCAGTATCAAGAGACTGGACCCAGATGTATTCATAGGTCACAGACTAGAAAACATCTCATTGGATGTTTTAGTGCAAAGAATGTATGACTTCAAGATATCCACCTATTCTGCACTTGGTCGTCGTAATAGAAAGCTGTTCCCAGAAAGATTTGGACGTAACAACAAGGGCTTCGGAAACAACTTGCTTATCCGTGAGATTTTCCAGGGAAGGTTGTTATGTGATATTGCCAACGAAATGGGTCAGTCGTTAACTTCTAAGTGTCAGTCTTGGGAATTGCCTGAAATGTACGACGTAGTCTGCAAGAAGAAACACCTTCCCATCGAAATCAACTATCAGAGTCCTCAGTTTGTGGAGAACGCAGATGTTATGTTGATGGCACTTAAGGATAATGCTAGCAATGTCCAGATCACAGCCGAGATTGCCTTTTCCATTCAAATTCTCTCTTTGTCTAAGCAATTGACTAACATTGCTGGTAACGCTTGGTCTCACACTCTAAGTGGTACCAGAGCTGGTAGAAATGAATTCATTTTATTACATGAGTTCAAGAGAAATAATTATATTGTTCCAGACAAGGAAGACAAATTCCACAAGAACGCCAATCACCAACAAGAAGCGAAGATGGAAGCTACAGAGGATGACGCTACTACTGTAACGTCCAACAAGAAGCCAAAGTATCAGGGTGGTCTTGTGTTTGAGCCGGAGAAGGGCTTGCACAAGAACTACATTCTTGTTATGGATTTCAACTCGTTGTATCCCAGTATTATCCAAGAATTCAACATCTGTTTCACTACAGTTGACAGAGATAACTTCAACGTTACTCATGATGAAGATAGAGATATGCCTTCACTTCCTGAAAGGGATTCTGCTGCTGGTGTCTTACCCAGATTGTTGAACAGCTTGGTGTCCCGTCGTAGAGAAGTCAAGAAGTTGCTTAAGGATCCCAAGAATACACCCTTCCAAAGAGCCCAGTACGATATCAGACAGCAGGCTTTGAAGTTGACAGCCAACTCTATGTATGGTTGCTTGGGTTACATCAATTCTAGATTCTATGCTAAGCCATTGGCTATGTTGGTGACAAACAAGGGTAGAGAAATCTTGATGGATACCAGACAATTGGCAGAATCCATTGGTTTAAGAGTTGTTTATGGTGATACAGACTCGGTTATGATTGATACTGGTGTCGATGATTTCCAAGAAGCTATCAAAATAGGTGAGCAATTCAAGCTACAGGTTAATGAAAGATACAGATTGTTGGAAATAGATATCGATAACGTATTCAAGCGTTTGTTGTTGCATGCTAAGAAAAAGTACGCCGCCATGAATGCCTCCATCAACTCCAAGACTGGTGAAATCAGCACAACTTTGGAAGTAAAGGGATTGGATATGAGACGTCGTGAATACTGTCAGCTCTCGAAAGAAATATCAGCATTTGTATTGATGAAGATCTTGTCGGATTTGGATCCTGAAAAGGCTTTAGGTGATGTTTATGACTATTTGGAGGAAATGTCAGGTAAGATTAAGAATAATGAAATTGCCGTTGACAAGTATAAGATCAACACCAAGTTATCCAAGGACCCGAATAACTACCCCAACGGTAAATCTATGCCTCAGGTTCAAGTAGCATTAAAATTACGTTCCGATGGTAAGGTCATCAAAGCTGGTAGTGTTATTACTTATGTGATCACTGCTCCGAAGTCTGATGACGACAAGTCGCTGCCCCCAGAGAGGGCCAGAGCTATCCATGAGCTCTTGGGAAAGAAGACAGACTTGAAGCCAGACGCCAACTACTACTTGGAAAAACAAATTTTTGCTCCCGTAGAAAGATTGTTGGAAAGAATAGAAGGCATTGATATGGTGAGAGTGGCTAAGTGCTTGGATATCGACACCAAGAAGTTCATCTTGAGAGTTAAGAATAGCGAAAATACTGGCGAAATCACATCGTTGGAAGCAAGTGTTACGGACTCCGAAAGATTCAGACAAGCCAGTTTCCTTGTATTGAATTGTAAGTGTGGCAAACAATTCCGCTTTGGAGGTATAATTGCTTCCCGTGATTATTCTGTTACCTTCAATGGTGTGACGTGTAATTCTTGCAGCTACAACTTCCCTGTTCTCAAGCTCACTGCACAATTGGAGGGTGCCATTCGTAAACACATCTCGGTGTACTACTCGGGTTGGTTAGTCTGTGACGACAACGCTTGTGGAATCACTACCAGACAAATCTCGGTGTACGGTAAGCGTTGCATAGGTTCGTCTGGATTGGCTCATGGCTGTAAGGGTATCATGAGATACAAATACAGTGATAAGGCCTTGTACAACCAATTGTTGTATTTCAATGCAATTTTCGATGTCGACAAGGCAAAGAAAGACGAATTGAGACCGATCTATGATGCATTTACTCAGAGTGCACAAGCTGCACCAACTAAGCTTGCTTCGGGACAAGTTGCTGCTCTTGCTGAACAGAACAGAGAATTATTTGGATATTGCCAGGATGTTGTGCAGAAGTATTTGCAGGACTGTGGGCGTCGGTATGTGAACATGGGGTCGATTTTTGACTTCATGGGCGTATAATGTATAATAGAATAAAATGAACAAAATCTAATGAAGGTATAATAGTAATTTAGTTAATGTAATATACTACATATACATCGTTGCTAAGTAAGCTATTGAAGCTAGAATTGCTATATATCCTATAATGTATCATTTACATATGGAAAAAACTATACATATAATAACTGTATATACGTTAAACCAATTTACAAAATACCAACTGTATATATTATATTATTCCATTCATAATGCTATAACCACAACCACTCTCAACATGATATTATGCCCCAAATTCTGTAACTAAAATCATAGCCAAATAGATGCTGGCTATAGTGGTCTTGATTGCAAAAATGTCGCCACGACATTTCACGACATCATACAGTCGCATTTTTTGATAAACAAGAAATGGTGAAATATTCAAGCTGTACTGTTCTTTGGAAAGATACAACTCCAACTTTATTCACAGAAGAGCTGTGGTCGTCGTAAAACATCCGTCGTATAGCCAGGATGAATTTAAACCAGCCCCTCGGAAATGATGGCCGGATTCCAGGACTGGGTCCCCAACAGCAACAACCTTCTGGACCCCAGCAGTCTCAAGGCAGAGCTGTACCCATAATAACTCCCCAGCTACTTGCCAGTTTGAACCCGCAACAGCTCCAGCAGTTCAAAAGCCATCCGCAGTTTCAGGAAATTATGCGGAATTACATCCAGAGACAGCAGGCTTTGCAACAACAGCAACAGCAGCAGCAACAACAACAACAACAGTCTATACCTCAGCAATCTCTACAACAACAGAATATTCAGCAGCAGCAACAGCAGTCGGCCATGATGAATGCACAAAGAGGTTTAGGTGCTCCTGGAGGTCCAGCCGGTCTTGCAGGCCCATCCCAAGTGCACCAACTGCCACCATTAGCCCGCGGGGCCCCCATGTCTATGCCTAGACGGGCCATGCCTAATCAGGCCCAGCAGTCAGTTTACGGTGGACAGCCTGCGTCGGCCACTGGTGTGATGGTACCACAGCAGCATATTGGGCATGGCTCGCCCAACATGATTGGAGGGCAGCCTGTGCCGGCTCCAATGGGTCCTGGCGGTATTGTAAATGTAAATTCGGGGGTTAATGTACCCGTTCAGTACCGAATGGGAAATCAAACTTCTCCAATTGTAGCGGGAGGGCCACCTCCACAAAGTGTAGGAAGTATAGGAAGTGTGGGATCCTTGGGGGCTCTAGGAGCTCCTATTGTAGGAGGACAACCTCATGATCCCAACTTGCCAATTTCACATATACCCCCCGAAATTCTTTCCAAGATCCCTGAAACGTTGAATTCCGACGTTCATGAGTGGTCCAGAAAGATTCGAGCACAAGGAAAAGAAGTTCCGGCTGATGTGACTTTGTATGAGTCAATTACCCGTAAAGACGGTCAGTTTTTGGCTAATTTAGGAGCTAAAGCGCAAGAGAATAAAGAGCTTGTAGACAATTTGAAGAAGGACATTCAATCGTACAACACGATTAAACAGTTGCGTATGACTGCTATCAATGCCTCCAACAAGGGACAGTTTAACAACTCTATCTGGGGAGAAGGATACCAGGGCTACGGCAATGGCATCACGAATACTTCTACGAAACTATTGCTTCCCGAGCGTGATTTGACCGATAAGGACATCAACACGAAGGTTCTCAGAAATAGCAAGAAACCCAAAAACTATGTTCCTATTAGGTTGGAGTTCGATCAGGAACGTGATCGTTTCAAGTTGAGAGATACATTTTTGTGGGATTTAAATGAAGAAGTGCTATCGGTTGAAGCTTTCACGCGACAATTGATAGAAGACTACAAGTTTGTATCGAAACAGCACTACGACACGATACTATCATCCATCAAAGACCAGATCAACGATTATCAAAAGAGACCTCTCAAGACTATGGGAGAGCTCCGTGTGCCTATCAAGCTAGACATCACCATCAACAACACCCAGTTGACAGACCAGTTCGAGTGGGATGTGCTAAACTACGAGGACAATGATCCTGAAGATTTTGCCATCTACATGTGTGACGAATTGAATCTTCCAGGAGAGTTTACTACTGCCATTGCTCACACCATTAGAGAGCAGACACAGTTGTATCACAAGGCATTGACGTTGATAGGATACGCTTTTGACGGTACTCCTGTCCATGAGGATGAGATCAGAAGCCATCTTTTGCCATCGTTGCGCTTGGTAGCTCCTGGTTTATCTGTGGTCGATGATTTCTTTTCCATCTTGAGGAACCCTTCGAACGTTGCCGACTACACTCCTTCGCTCATCAAGTTGACCCAGCTTGAAGTAGAGAGGCAGGAGAAGGAAATCGAGCGAGATTCGCGCCGTAAGAGAAGACATAATGAGCTGGAATTGCAGGCCAGTTCTACATCTAGAACCATCACTTCTAGAAGAATCGCCGCCCATGCTGCAAGAGGTGGCCCTGTACTTCCCGACTTGTCTGATCTCCCCAAGACTTTCCGCACACCTGCTCCTTCGAGTATATTGCCTGGTGCAGTGGACTTGGGAGTACCTGATGTATTTGAGTACAACGAGATCTACGTCAACAAAACACAGGTTAAAAACCCAGACTATGTGCCCCCACCTCGTCCACCGAAACCTACGGTTGTACAGAACAACAGAGTCAGGTATTTGCACGATGTCAACCTGAACCGCCTTGTAGTGACAATCCGGTTGTCGTAGATGTTATATTATCTGTCTACGATTGTCTATGGTAATATAGCTGAAATATTTCTTTCGCTACGGGAATCTATCGATGATGGTTTAAGATTGTTCTACTTTGGCAATTTTATGATACCAGGAGTGTCAAAGAGATATCAAACTTACAATGATCTTTGGTTTTGTATCCAAATGCCTCTACAACTTCCAACTTTAAAGTATTCGAATATTTAGTTTTGTAATAATAAGAATAATAATGATGACTCTTAACACAGCTTTCGTATCTCGTGATACAGTGATTTCACTTTTCATTCAAACCACAGGTTCAAAAATATTAATACGACCGACCGAATTCGTTCAAACTCTTCGGGAAAGATTATTATTTTTAGGGGCTTCATACTAATCCTCAAAAAATACAAACCCGTTTAGTAGCAGTCAAAGAGACTGTTAATACTAACCAGCTAAGATGTTTTTCATCTGCCTTGTTGTTAAAGTACATCACAATTGGACTATCGAAAAAAACTTCCTTTTTGCAACTGATTTTTAACCTCTTTCTTTGTCATAAATCTTCCTCCAATTCACACCGAAGGTTGGAGGAAACCCAAAGCGAAAAACATCCTTGTGATATGACTGACATATCCCTAGAAGATTGTAAATACACTTACCAACGGTTAGATAACTGACTTGTTGAAACTAAAACTAGATAAATCGTCTACCCAAGATGAAAACAAAAGACAGCAGGTGAAAATTTCCCTGTCCTCTCGGCTTCGCCGTTGACATTTAAAATGATGAATTGTCTGAAAGTATTGATTTGAAGAGAGGATAGTTTCTGAAAGTGTAAAATTGCTTATATTTAGTGCAATTGCAGCGGGGGAGGTTGCCATATCTACATTGCCTTATCCCATTGAGAGGGTTGCACTTACCTGCTGACAGCAATTTAATATAATACCAATTAACCTATTGCAGACCCAACACTGATGATCATTATGTTCTGTGTTGTCATCGTAAGAGCACATAACCCCAGTCAGCACAGTCATTGCAGTCCTCGTCTATTGCCAATCAAACATTCTCGTTGACACATTGTGTAATTTTAAATGCTAAGTCTTGGAGTATCTTGCTGAACAAGTTGCTCACGAAATCGCAAGAAATCCCGAGTTTCACCATTGCGTTGTTGGATCCACAGAAGATGAGTCTGTGCACAAAGCGCTTAACGATAGATCCTTATCGTTGAGTATGGTGTTATCTTTCTCATACAAGTTGTTTAACTCTTGCCTTGAAAATCTATTCAATTTCACCAGAAGTACCAATAGGCCGGCATTAGTAGGCAAATTTAGAGCCACGCTCAATTATCTGCTTCTTTTGTCGATCTTCACCAGCAACGACGATTCAACCGTAGACTGGAACAAGTTGACTGGTGGAAAGGCATCTGACGCGAAGTTGCTTGAAGCTCTCATTCGGAAAAACCCAAAGTCTTGAAGTATCAATTGTCAAAAATCATAAAGATGAAATTAATTACAAGAACGAGCGTACGAGCCTCGATCTGGAAGAGGAGTTGAATAAGTCTGGAACGAAGGAATTGGTCAGGAAACCCCACATCGTCATCATATCATGACGACGATGATGCTGGTTAGAATAGAGAAAAAGGTAAAGAATTGCCTAGTGCTCCTACTGAATTGGTTGATTTATCTGTATTTGATGGTGTACCCGCTAAGAAAGAAGACGAGGGTCGGAAATTGGATACGTTTAGATTGCCTGGTGCTCCTCTGTTTCTTCCTGATGAGCCTACGTTTACAAACGAAGCCAATCGATTTCCACAGACTCTCTTATTTTTGGACGACGACTCCTTAGCAGATGCTGAAGATGAAAAAGCTATTGGTGGTTATGCTGATGTCAGTTTACCTGGAGTTCCTCATTTTCCACCTGAAGATAGCGACAGCAAAAGCAAGGTCGGGAGCACCCAAATACTTGCCACATGATTATTTCACTCATATTAATAAAAGCTCTTCAATATACGTGATTCCTCCAGAACTATATCGGATTCTAGTAGTAGAAAGCCGTCTACTACGGATTCTTCCGCACAGGCGCATCATCACCACCAAGGAGAATATCGCAACTCTCCGAGCCGATGGGCAAGGTTCAGAAACATGGAAAGATTGCTATTTCGGCTTTGAACTACGACGACATAGACACGGCCGAAAAGGAGTTACTACGGGTATTAAATTTGATCATATTGCTCAAAGCCCAAGGAGACATCCAAGAAGACCATTGATCCATTGGTGCCCTGAGGTCAACGGATCTGAAAGAGAGATCCGAGTCTCGGCCCGCAATGATGTCTGCAAAATATGGTATGGAACAGGGTTACCAGGATAGGAAATGCCGAGTAGTTTGACAGTTATTATGAGCATTGTGAGCGAATCTTGAATGTACACCTCGGAGATTAATTTCTCAGACGAACAAGACTTTCATTGGACCAAATTAACTACAAATTCTTAGTCTACAACTGAAGTCTACTCTGAATATCATGTTTAACTTAGTCGGTTACGTTATCACTCGCTTTCCGCGATTTTGTAGCCTTTATCTGTATTATCTGGTCAATTTCAGAATTCCTTAAGCTCTCATCTGATCTGCGGATCTTTTTTCTGTATTCCGCCGCTCTAAAATGATCCGCTGCGTTTTTTCGGCGCTAATTGCTGCAGGGCCCTATCTGGAAATCCCGGTGCTAAAAATACTTCTGATCTGCTCAGTCCGACTGCAAATGAATTGTGTTCTCCAACCCAGTGGGTTAGGTGTCTATTTAAGGCCATTGGTCTGCCTGTAACCGACTCGAGAAAGGAATTCCGTAGACCAACATTGAAAAAACTCAATTGCCAAAAATGACAACCTCAAGAACTGTACCTGAAAAATTCTCCGGATTCGGAGTCGATAAGGCTGAAAACTGGAACAAGGCCAGACTCGTCCGGTTCGACCCTAAACCACTTATGCCATACGACATAACCATCAAGGTCATTGCCTGCGCTGTGTGCGGAAGTGACTGTCACACCGTTACTGGTAACTTTGGTCCTATAAACAGAGACGATTTGGTCGTGGGCCACGAAATCGTCGGTGAAGTCATTGAGGTCGGCCCCGAAGTCACCAAACACAAGCTTGGAGACGTCGTTGCCATTGGTGCTCAATCTGACTCGTGCGGTGAATGCAACCGTTGTAAGAGCAACAACGAGCAATACTGTCAGAAGGGCACCGTTGGTACCTACAACTCTCTTAGCAAGAAGTGCGGTGGTTACATTACCCAAGGTGGATATGCCTCTCACGTCAGAGTCAACTCCCATTTCGCTGCTCGTGTTCCAGCTAACTTGGATGTCCATCATGCTGCTCCTTTACTCTGTGGTGGATTGACCGTATACTCTCCAATTGTTCGTCACGCAGGCTATGACTTGAAGGAAAAGGTCATTGGTATTGTAGGTATTGGAGGTTTGGGATCCATGGCTATTCAAATTGCCAAGGCTTTGGGTGCTAAGGAAGTGGTTGCATTCTCGAGAAGCTCTAGTAAGAAGGAAGATGCTTTCAAGATGGGTGCATCCAAGTACATAGCTACTAAGGAAGACACAGAATGGGCCAACTCCAACTTGGACACCTTCGACATGATCCTTAACTGTGCCAGTTTCGGAAAGGGAGTCGACTACGACTCGTTCATCAGAACTTTGAAGTTGGGTGGCAAATACGTCACTGTCTCTGCCCCTCCTGCGGATGAATCCATCACCATTGCTCCATTCAACTTGCTCATTGGAGGTGGTATCATTGCTGGGTCTGGTATTGGTTCCATGAAGGAAGCCGACGAATTGTTAAAGTTGTACGCCGACAACAACTTGGCTCCATGGATCGAAAAGGTGCCTATCAGTGAAGAAGGTGTTCACAAGGTGATGAACAGGATCAGTGTCGGTGACGTCAGATACAGATTTGTGTTGACTGACTTCGACCAGGCTTTTGATTCCAAGTGGTAATTACATATGTATAGTGTATACTGTATAGTGAAGTGTTCACATCTCCATGAATCAGCTATCACGGGTTCTATAACCCCGCGTTACAATTCTTAGATCCAGTATACAAATGGCCAGGGAAGAAAAGCATATGAAAAATGGAGGAACGATAAAATCAGATGAAAGACAGGCGATGTTCGACACCTAGTAGAAAAACCGAATAGCATTATTTCTGTTGAAATCCTGAACACTTCATAAGTAATAGAATTTATTGACTATAACTATTTCACAAGAACGTAGTAGCGAATTTCACATTCATATCCATCCACAGGTTTGACTATTCACTTCGTATTTAAACTCACACTTTGAACCTTGCAAGCTCTATTCTCAGTTGGTGGCCTTTTCTGATATACTCCATATATTTGTGAAACAGTGATGTCACAGAAATACGCTTTGATTACCGGTGCTTCCTCTGGTATCGGCTACAGTGTAGCCCGTATACTTGCCCAAAGGGGATATAAGGTACTTGGATGTGCCCCAGAGAAAGATCTCCTGGGCATGGACTCTTTGAAAGAATATGGCGTCGTTCCGTTTGCTCTCGATATCACCAACATCGATCAGATCAAGAAAGCTGTAGAGTTTGTCCGGGCCGAAACAGGCGGACGTTTGGATATCTTGTACAACAACGCCGGCATATCTATCGGTGGGCCTGCTACCGAAATACCTGACGACGACTTGGTCCGTTTGTTCAATGTCAATGTGTTTGGCCATATCTACATGACGAAGTACTTCATCGGGTTTGTCATAGCTGCTAAAGGTAGGGTTGTTTTCACTTCTTCGGTTGCGGCTCGTGTTCCGTTATCTTGGATCGGAGCATACTGTGCCTCAAAAGCAGCCATTGACCTGTATGCCCAAGCTCTCCGTGTCGAGATGAAGCCGTTTGGTGTCAGAGTCCACAGTGTAATCACTGGAGGTGTCAATACCGCCATCTGTGATGTGAACTTTCCCAAATCTTTTGAAGGTTCACGATACGACGTCCCAGGCCTTTATGATAGCTTGAAAGCTTCATCTACAATGTCCAGAGACGTATGTATTCAACCAGATGAATATGCCAAACAAGTCATCCGTGACATCACCGGATGGAGAGACCCAGGCTTCAACCTCTACCACGGTGCCAGAGCGTACACTCTCCATATATTGGGACGCTTCTTCCCTGTCTGGTTGGTTGAGTGGGGGATTGCTTTCCATTTCAAGCAGTTGAAGCCACTCCGAGAAGTTGCAAGAAGGGCTAAGAAGACAAACACCGCTTGATACCTAGAACGGACATGCAGAGTATTCTATGTATCAGTCGGTCTTGTTGTCTCTGAACATTCTATAGAGAAGTAGTACAGAAGTAGGAGAGAACTACATTGCAAAGGTAAGGAAATAGAAGAAATGTATAAATAGAATCTTATTACTGTTCTGAATCCGCAAAACTCAGCAACTACATGTAAAGGAGAAGCCGGCTAGGTTTATTCGAATACAGCGATTTAATTTTTCATTCGGAAAAGCGACCGGAATTGGTTCAAACCATCCTGTCAAAAATGTTAATACTAGTGCCCAGAATTATCAAACTAGATTCCAAAAAATACTCACCAGCTATAGGAAATTTTTAATACCAACAAAATCGTTCATTCCACAGCCTCAGAAGTGACCAGGGTAACTTTGTAGTGCATGTAGCTAGCAGCTAACCTCATAATGCAATTGCAAGCCCCCTCTATGCTTGATTTCCCCAGGTTTCAATTCAAAATGAGCCCCTATAAGCTCTCTATATGCACTCTATTTATAAAGGGGTTGTGACGTTGTGTCTTAGGGGGGATTGCCAATATAAATCGGAAAGGACCCAAGAAAATTAAGCGATTAAGCGATCCTTGTTTCTCCACAAGTGCCAAGGCTATGGGTGAGAAAAACGGATTGCCCGAAAGACCTCCGAAGTACGAAGTTAATCGCGACTTCATTGCAATTCTAGAATCAGCTGGTGAAAATGACTATGCTAGCTTCAAATACGTAGAGAGTCCAGGATATGTGTACGCTAAGAACAATGCACGGTATCCAACTTTGCCAGAAACTATTAGTCACTTGAAGTTGTTGAAAGCATTCGGCGAATTGAAAACTACAATTGTTGGTACTAGAGATCTAGACTCGAGGGAATCAACCAAGAAATGGCAAGCATTTGTAACAAATGCATCAAGAAGATTCATTTTGTTCATGACTGCTTTGAAGAAGTCTCTCGATAGACTGACAGTTGCCCTTGATGACGAATCTGAGCTATACTCGAGAGCGATAGATGCTACCGCAATACAATTGTTGGATAATCTTCTACCTCCATTGGATGTGGTGATGGTTTGGCATGCATTCTTGTTGAATCCTCGAAGCTTTTACGATAATTGCATGCGCAATGATATGTTTTGTTTTGCTAACTTCCCCTTGCCATTGAAGAAATTGAATGATGCCATCGATAACTACTCATTTTCGTATAATCCCTCTAGTGAACTTAAAGACAACTATTTGAATCTCATTAGAAATACGACTACGGAAAAGGACGATCTTATCTACGATTTCGAAAAATTCTCAGTGGACGAACAAAGAGTCTCAGTATATTGTCCAATTTGTGGGCACACATTATCAGAAAATGTTCCATTGGCTGCCGAATTCTTTAACGGCTTTGCTGATGAAAATTTCTCTCAAGATACCAAGATTAGTAATTGCTCGTGTGACTTTCCTACAACCATATCGCATAATGAACTAAGAAAAAGGCAATTGTATGCAGACATGTCTAGCCCTGTCCCATTGCCTGGGTTGTATAAGTTCTTTTCTTGCAAGATATCAAATAACTTTATTAGAATTCAAAGGGAGCCTCGGAAATTAAATGAGAATATAAAGAAAGACTTCAGAACTAGGGTGCTTTCCTATATGAGAACGAACTCATTGGAAAGTATAATAAGGGAATCAATGAGAAGCAGGCACTATTGGAAGCAAATAAAAATACTTCTTCGGTTGTACTTACTGATGAACTTGGTCTACTTGACTGTCGACGGGGGTTTACCAATTTGGGAAGATTTGGTAGGTTGTGTCTTGAGACAAGAGAGATTCGTCGAAAAGATGAACGAACTCGATTGGCTTCATTCGCCAGTTATAAAACAAAGTTTAGCTGAGTCTACCATTAGGTATTCTCGCTTTTTCAGTTTATTAAAAGGAACTAGTACTATGCTTGTACCAACAATGGACATTGACTTGATTTGGCACACTCATCAACTATCACTCCATTACTATTTTGCTGATTGCATGAATTCTGAGACTGGAGGAGTCATCGATCATGATGATAAGGTTGAAACAGTAAGACTAGATTCGTCTTTTGCTGAAACGACAAGGTTGTACAAACAACGATTCAAAGAGGAGTATTCTATTTGCTTTTGTTGGTACTGTGTTTGTATTCGTTCTAATTCACAGTCAAAATTGAAAAGGCTTTTCAAGTCTAAAAAGCTAAAGGAAGATGAAGCATCAATTAAATCCAGTCCACTATATGTCAATTCGTTGGGCTTGACCCATATCAGCATTCACAACGCAATTGTCATGCCCTCTACGATAGCTAAAAGACGACAAGAATTGATTGAAAAAAGGTATGAGAATAAAACTAAGACCAAGAACCAAATGCCGTGGCAACTGGACACTCAGGCATATGCCTACAGTGCTTATCCATTCATGTTCGTTGTTCCTCCCCTTTCACCAATCCCTTTTGGACAATGCACATTTTATGATAGTGGACTTTGCTGTACTGTCAATGATAGTTCAAGTGGATTCAGCGGAATTAATGGGTGTGCCTCCACTACTGGATGTGCATCCACTACTTCATGTGCTGGTGGCAGCAATGCTGGAATGGGTGGTGGTTGTGGAGGTGCTGGTGGTTGTGGAGGTAGTGGTGGTTGTGGAGGCGGTGGGGGTGGTTGCGGCGGTGGTTGCGGCGGAGGTGGGAATTAGACTTCGATAAACTGTATCTCTAATTACATTCAATCAAATCCAATTAAACGTGCTATATCTACAAATATGAATGAAATGTTACTACTTGAACGGACTGAAAAATGTAGAATTCAAAAATGTAGAATTCAATGTTTGAGTGATTCGGCCCGTCTCACGAATTACAGTCGAACACACATTTGAATATCGTAGTCGAAATAACTCTATGTTAGAAATTGTACTATGAGGAGTAGCTTAAATAGCCCGCCGCTGCCGCCTTTATCTGTATATATTATATTACTGGTCACTCATTAGTCTGGTATGAACAATCTCTTCGACTAGTATTAAAAACTTTCAATAACTGGTTTGAATATTTTGGAGTCTAGTTTAAATCAATTCCGACCGCTGGTTTTAACTATTGTGACCGGATGGTTCCTATTCCGGTCACTATTCCGAACAAAGAATGAGATCACAAAGAAGTCTTAATACAAATCCACGTCATTATATCTTTAAGAAATAGATACTGCATGTGGTTCGGTGATTATTTCCGAAGGGAGGCTCCTCGGTTTGAGTTTACTGAATGCTTGAAAGAGCCTTGGAAACTGTTGCTAGCAAGATTTCCAACTGAATTGTAGGGCTAAGTATCATCTATTGGTATCACCAGCTTCCTGCTATTTCGAAATGTTATAAATACATTTTCAGCAATGGGGATAGGGCCAAATCCCAAGTGCACCACGAAAACCGGTAGTTTTCCAGAAACAGTCGATTCTTCAATTCTTTCGTCATGCATCTCACGTGATCCGCGATAAACGAGAACGAGCATAACGACACAAATAAGAGTCTCAGTTTGTAAGCCTCAGGATCTTTAATTTGACTTTTTTCTATACTTCTATTTATACACTTTAATTTATAACCATCCGGACGAGATGGTCAACTACACGAGAGTACGTAGCAGCTAGCGACATTTGAAACGGTGGACGACATTTTCTTTGACAAAGACAGTGTGTTGTTATTTGTACAACACACATTGCCCCTATAGTACTGTGCCCCGACTGTGCCACGTACTGGAAAACCTTTTGCCACTGTTTCGTGTCTTTTTGCGATTTTTAACTGTTTACTAACATCAATAGCTTCCCATAAGGAAGAAGCAAGTCGAGAGCGACGATTTCGGAGCGGAGATGGACGATTTGAGTGGATCTTCTGCTAATAACCGGCTCCTAGACTCTTTTGCATCGCCAGACCTTGACGATTACGACTATGAAGACGACGATGAAAATCAACTTAAACACATGAATAACCCCACGGGCGTTTCCAGCATTTCTGGAGCCGATACGAGCCCTGTAACAGGCTCTGGAGACGACAGGTTGGATCACGAGTTCGTTCCCATCTCTGCAATTCAGGAACGACTCCATGGACCATCGGAACCGTCCGGAACTCAAGAAATGAATAATGACATCTACAATAACATCGACAGTATCGACAGAGACACCATTAACGACAATAGTAATAGTAATAATAGCAGCAGCAGCAGTGAAGGTCAGACTGACTTGGAGCTGCAGGCTCCTCTAGGAAGATTAACTACGCGGACTCGAATTCTTAATGTGATTCATCACTTGGTTCCAATCAAGCAAACTTACGATCGGATTAATAATGGACTAACTACGGGCCGGATGCAGCCGAACACGCCTGGTCGCTTTATAGGCCTGGGAACCGATGGCGTGTTTCGTAATCTAATGGCTAAACCAGATACCGAAGCTACGAGACAAGAGCAGGAAACAAATCCTCCTTCATATGAAGAGGCGGCTGCTGATGCGACACCGGAGTACTGGGAGCTGACGGTCATTCTGCCGTTGTACGAGGACGAAGTATTTGTAGAAGGCTTACCTGTAGGAAACATTGCTAACTTTGTCTGGAACGGGTTGGTGACTGTAGCGTTCCAGTTCATCGGCTTTGTATTGTGCTACTTGTTGCACACATCACATGCTGCAAAACACGGCTCGAGAGCTGGTTTGGGTATTACATTCATCTTCTATGGCTGGGGAATGGTTCCTTCCAACTTTGGTCATGCTGACAAGGTTCCGCTGAAGTATGAGCCTCTGGACCCCAATGTGTTCGACGTAGACAAGTCACTGACAGTACCTGTGGATCATTTGGATACGTACAACTCTGGCATCTTTCAGCAGCACGCAGACGATCCTAGCGCTGGATCTGTGGCTAATAGTACCCCGTATATTTCGTACGGAATCATTGCATTTGGCTTGTTCATTATCATTAAGTCGGTTGTGGACTATTATAGGGTGAAACAGATGGAGAAGGTGATCTTGTCACCGCCTAACCGTGCTCCGCCAGTGGTCACATCCACCACGGAGAATGTAAATAACATAGACGAAGCCGAAGAGACAAGGGACATAGAGTAGTTAGATTAGTATACTATAGTGGACTCTACTTTACCATTAGTATACTGTGTTATGCTGTATCGATAGTATTTATACAGAATGAAAAAGTATGATACAATACTAGCATACAGTTTATACTATACCGATGAGTATAGTGTACTTTGTACTACACCACTATTCTTGATTAGCATTTCACTTTATTCTACATTAGTATATTATTCGATATTAGCATAGGATATTAATTAATTAGTATATTACTTTTCAATAATGTACACTTCTATATGCATATGAATGATTGGTGCTCAGCCCATGATCACCAACATCTTTTCGTAGATGGTAAAAACAATACCACCACTCAACACCAATCTGCCCAAACGTGGAGTGGCTCCCTTCCAGAACGTCAAGAGACCTTCTTCCTTAAAGATCTTAGCGAAACAGTTGACGGTAGATGTGTAGAGCTTATCTGCACCTAAGGCTTGCATTCTGGTCTTGACGGTATCGATAGGCATGGTAGTATAGACAGTGATAATTCCAGCAAAAGAACCTACAGCAAAGGTAGCTACTGAACTTAAAGGCTGGTCCGGACGAGAGCCACTGGCTTGTTGAATCATAGTCTTGATGGCATTGTAAGATCCCAATCTGACAGCCTGGTTAGCAGCCTGCCTCAACGAAACTGGTACCACACCAGCATAAATGCCCTTGAATCCAAGATCTCTACAAAGCTTTAATGTGCCTGAAACAAGTCCGTTTTGGTATTTTGGTTTAGCCAGTTGTTTGTCATCAATCAAAGCTGTTTTGATTGCTTCAAAAGGAGTCACCGCCACCACAGACTCAAGCAAACCAGCACCGAGTCCGGCTATCACACCTCTAGGACCAGACAACTTTCCGTTCTTGTCAGCCAAAAGCGCCTTGATGGAATCGAACCCAAGAAAACGAACAGAAGCCTTGACGGTGTTTCCTACTACAAAGGCTGGACATCCTACGTAAAGGGAGCCCACGCCTTGAGTCTTGGCCACATTGAAGATCAACACCAATGGGTTTCTAGATATGTTGGCTGATTTGTCGATCAACTGTAGTCTTGTTTTGGCAAACTCGAAGGGGTAGGTGATGACACCCTCGATAGCACCAGCTGTACCTCCAGCTATGAATGACTTAAGAGGATCAACCTTTTTCTGAAGAAGTTAGTAGAAAGCATTACAAGAAGCTTTGATAGAATTGATAGAATTAGACAGCAATCTTATTTGTTCTAAGGCTGTTGAACATTAACACTTTTAAAACTTTCACTGTTGTGCCCTTGTAAGAATTCACTCTCTCTAATTTAATTTTTCACCTTTGACTAATTTTTCAATTTGAATTCTTCAGCAATTTTCACTTTAATTTTTCACTTTTAATTCACTTTTGACCCTTTCCCTTCTCTCTATCAATTTCAAAAGCATAATAGCTCTGTAGGACATACCTTTTGAGCACTCATGGTTGTTTCAAGTTTCAGCCTTTGAAGAGTTGCAATTGATAAGATTGAAAAATTTGAGAAATCGTGGAGATTGAGTCAAAATGCTCTGTTCTCACGTGAGTGCTCTGCAACCACTTGACCGGTTTCGGCTAGTTTGCGGAGAAGGAAGAAGATAGAGAAGTAAAGAGAAGATCGAAAAGTGACCAACTGGAAATGTCGGTGAAAGGATCATAAAAGATAAGTCGAATACACAACATAATTTGGAAACAAGTTACAATCAAAATTGCAAGATCGCTAATAGAATAATTGCAAAATGAAGAAAGAAAATCACTTACTCCTACTTATTATATTTCTATGATTTTTAATTTTCTTTTCTCCATTTTATATACATATAACTATCTATATCAAGTCATCGAAATCGTCTTCATCATCATCGTCGTCATCGTCCTCGTCTTCTTCAGCCTCACGCTCCGCCAATTGAGAATAATAAGCGGCCAAAGCATCTTGTTGTTCCTTGTCTTTGATCTCTGAGAGAGCAGCTTTCGGCTCAGGAGTAGGTGCCACTGATGACTGACCGGTGCTGGGCTCAATAGAGTTGTTAGTCGTGTCGATATCCATATTATCTTCGTTTTCCTGTTTGATACCAGACTCATTTTCTTTTTCAGCGCCGTTACCATCGCCGTTTTCGGTGCCGTTTTCTTCTTTAACCGGCGTTCCCTCGCGACTGTAGTCGTCCTCGTCTACCAATCTGCCTAATGAACTTTTTCCTACTGTTGAATTAGAATGCCATGATGGTAATGCATTCTGTTCCAACTTCTGCCTTCTTCTCTCCTTCTCCATCTGTTCCCGTTCATAGTTCTCATCATTGGCAGTAATAGACACATGCAATGTAGCCTGTGACTTTGAAGCTGCATTCTGCAAAGACGACGACATGTTCGAACGAGACCTGGAGCTGATACGGTTCGATATAGTATAAGAAGCTGTGGAAGTGCTTTGTGCCGGGATTGCCTGGATCAAGGCCGTCTCGAAGTCGTTGTCCTGAATGTTAGATTCATCGATCTTCTTCAAGTAGTTGATGATGGGATCAACTTGAAACATCAACTTCTCCAACTTCTCCTGTCTGAGTGTTGCCTGTTGACTTGAATCGTCTTCAACTAGAGTTCCGCCGCAAACGTCACATAGGAACTCAGTCTTGTCTTCGCTTAGCAAGGAAATTGCATCAAGTTGACTGACTTTTTTACCACATCGAGGGCAAGCGTAACCCTGGGGATTCCCGAAATGAGACATCTCCTGTTTGAGCTGGTTTACGATGTAGTGAACCTTCCATTTTATGGAGTCTATGGCTTCCGTCACGTGTATGAAGAAGTACGTCCTAGTGACAAACTTCGGCTGACCGTTCGGCTGACCGTTTGGCTGACCGCTCTCTTCCTTCTGAATGTGGTTTACGAGAAGACGATCGTCTACCAACTTGTTGCAGAGCGATCGAAGCTCCTTTCTCTTGATGCTGAGAAGATGGATCAAGTCATCTTCAGAGAGAACAGAATGCTTGATCACAGCATCCATGATGAGCACATACGGGACGCTGTAGAATCCGCGGGTGACGAACCGGAGAAGCGACTTGACCACGTCGTCCATGCTGGGTGTGGTTGTGGAGAAAAAGTGGTGGTGGAACAGTGAAAAATTGATAATCAGAATTATTCTTATTTTGTATGTAGTGTGACATGGTGAGAATAGCAGTTGGCCAAAAATAGCGAGAAATAGCGAGAAACAAGTATAGAAACTTGACAATAGCGAGAGTGTACCTCAGTGTTAGAGACAGTGCGAATAATTCAGCCAGATGTTAACGATAATATCCCACTAAAGGGCGCATCTTATCGGTACCTAATTTACACCGCGACGTAATTCTCATACCTGCTTAGGTCTGCAGTTGAGCACCTGACGAAAAAGATCTAAAAGTTCAAAAACTCCGATCAAACAGAGGTGCAAAGTCCGCTCAGTGTCCAGGACCAGCGCACTCTCATGAGCCTCAGGATCTTGCCATTGTGTAGCCGGAAAAAGACAATATTTAAATCTGAAAAATCTCTGGTGAGTTCCAGGCAGAAACTGTACAGAGAGAACAATACGAAAGAATGAGGAGATTCAAGAGTGACGCGACATGCGACATCTGGAGAGCGCGCAGATTTAGCCACGCTACCATCCTAAAACACGACATTGCACCATCGCATCTGCGCCCCAGACGCGACATTTCACTTTTCAAGGCGACATGATGCTTGGCTGAATTTCCTAAATCTGATCCTCACTCACACTACCGTGAAACAGCAACGGCTGGATTTCACAAGGTTTACAATTGCAAGAGTATCTCATCTGGTTTAGCGTAAAGTTAGCCAATTTTGTACAGCACAGCAGTGTTCCCGCGTCACGTGCAGAATTCCTTCCTGGTTCTCCCTTCAACTCCTATATTATTGTCACATGCGGTGCGAGCCGTGCAGCATTTTTCACGCGACTGTTTATATTATTTCTCTATCGGGAAGCAGCGCCAAAGTAATTTCACCCCCCGTCGCGTCACAGTAACTGAAAATTTCATGCAACGCGTATCGATTCTACAGACAGAACAAGATGCCCTCTTCTCGTTTTCTGGTCTCTCTTCTCGTTCTGTGTTATATAACCTCTGGCCCACCCATACAGGGTACGACTTTTAGGTTGAGTCTAAATAGTTTACCAACTTTCAACTGTTTTCCTCTCCATTTTGTTCCAAATCTAGTCATAACTGGATCTCGTCAACTCTCACACTGCCAGAGAACATCCTCATCTCGGCCTGTTCCAGAAACTCCCGAGTTCCTGCCACCTTGATTTCCACCACCAGGACTTTCAAGGATATCTACGGTTCCACCGAGATCTACAAGAGCACGTAGGGGTCAGTCCACTACAGATCCTGGATATTTCGGACACCCTCCCGGAATACTCCCCCACTAGGAATCCTTACTGCCGAACATACAATCTACCATGTCTAGCAGACTCACCCTCACCACCAGAATGCCTTTGCAAGACCACTCTAACAGCCTCGGCCTTTCGGATCGGGTCAAGGTAATCGACACGCCCGTCACCAAGAATGCCAGCTACAACGCCAAAATGACCACTCCTCCCGAATCGGTTTTTGTCTCGAAAAAGAAGACTCTCAGCTTCACACCTAATAGCCAGAACATCGACCTCACAAACAACCACATCAACCATAACCAAGATCATATTCTACAAAACGGTCATAATGCTCATCACATAAACAATAATCAAATTAATAGCAAGCACAGCAATAATAGTCACCTCAATGATCCCATGATGGCACACAATGCTATTCACGAGACATCGAGATCACTCTTGCTTTCTCCAGCCTTCTCTTCTCCACAGCGCCCCAACAAGTTCAACTCCAGCATCGGCTTGTCGTCTCCAGCTCCAGCCAAGAGCTTCAACCATGCTGCAAACTCGTATATGGATCCTAACTCGTCATTCTTGTCCTCAGACTCTGGTATCTCTGGATCTGGATCTATGGCTGTAGCGCAGGCACCATTACCAGCCAAGAAAGTAAAGAAGTCAAAGGCATCCAAAGACACAGCTTTTGATTTGCACTCAGAGGACAAGCCTCCCTATTCGTATGCTACATTGATTGGGATCTCCATCTTAAGCAACGAGTACAAGAAGTTGACGTTGTCGCAAATCTACCTGTGGATTTCAGACACCTTCAAGTACTACAAGCGTGAAGATGTTGGATGGCAGAATTCAATTCGTCACAACCTTTCATTGAATAAAGCCTTTGTAAAAGGCGAAAAATCCAAAGATGGAAAGGGCCACTTCTGGTGTATCAAAGATGGCTTTGAAGAGCAGTTCTTAAAATCTAGAAGCGTCAAGAAGAGCTCGTACCACGAAGTCATGGACCAGATCAGAAACGCAAATCTCAAGAACCGAGAAGATACAAAGCGCACCATGAATGCAATCCCATCATCTCCAAATATTGCTAATGAAAGCTTTGAAGAACAACCAAAGAAGAGAAAGGTATCTGATCTCGATAGAGCTGCTGACTACGATGGAGTTGTAGACGACGACGACAACGACAACGAGTACGATTACACGTACGATGACGAAGACAACTCTCGTGCTGGAGATGATGAAGACATCACCCATATCTTGGATCCTCCCGTGAAGAAACACAAGCCAGACTCAATGGATGATCCGTTTAAGCAGTGGGACGATACGATAAACTTACACAACTCTAATAATTTAACTAAGACGCCTACTGCTTCCAACCCCCCTCAGTTCACGATAACTGGATCTCCCAACAAACCTTTGCTAGCAGGTAAGAACTTGACGTATACTTCGTCTTTCAGTTGTAACTCGAATTTGGAGTTGTCTCCAATCAGACCCACAGAAACTGGACCTTTGTTGGAGCCAATAACGCCAGGTACTAATGCCTACCAGCAGAATCAGACTGGGTTACAACAGTTGCACCCTCCAATCAACACCACCTCCCTTGTTTCCCATCCTTACTTATACCTGAAGCCATCTCTCTTGAATTCTAGTATACTGCTGAACCAACCTGGTTCTAGCGGCCAAAAGACTCCTAAGAGTAACGTCTTGAGAACACCATTGCGCAACTTGAGAACTCCACAGACCAACTCCATCATGAAAAAGCTATGGAACTCTCCTTCTTACTTGGACGACTTCTACTTCAGTCCATTGGTCAACAATCATATATTTGGTAGTGGTGTGGTTTCTCGTACTGTACATCATAGCCTAACTTCTTACGACGATGACGATATGATTTTGCGCAACTACGAGCACAACCAGCAGCAGTCTATCAACTCGTCACCATTGTTGAGAAGATCCAATAGCATTTCATCTGCTTCTGTAGACACAAGCAGAAACTTGTTCAACGACTTCAAGAAAGTAGATGAAAGCAGTGCAGCCACTTCGGTGAGCGAAAGCTCTTCAGCTAAGGATGCCGAATAGGCAGCGGTATATGGGAATGGCCAAAAGGATGCTGGATCTTTTCTGGGATTAGCTACTTTTTCAAGGGTAAAGTTATGGGGTTCTTTTTTGTTTAATGTTCTGAATTTTCTACGTTTGTTCTAATTATTCTATGTTCTACTTTTCTATTCTGATATGGGCCACGAATTTGGCTCGTGGCTCTTCGCTGATGGCTCGTGGCTAGTGCCTTCAGTTTGATTTGTTTGATTTAATTGATTACTTCTACTGTATTATTAGGTGTTTACTATTCCAAAACAATCAAGGTTTTGCTATGTCTGCTAGACATACTGACTACTAATTATCAATTTATAATATAATACATACTATCTACATATGGTACACTTTTCATTCGTTAAATATTGTCTAATCCGTACTGGCACATCCCCGACATCCACATGTGACACACTGCAAATTCTTGATCTTGTCTTCACTTTCGTTATTCTCTAGCAATTTGGCTTTGGGCACACGACAGATACACGGGTTCTTGTGGTTCTTGTCCAGGACCAAAATGCAATGAACACAGCATAACTTTTCATAGCCCTGTTTCTTCCATTTCGCTATGAGCTCAGAATTTACATAGCTCTGTAACAATAACCAATCGTATAGTTCTCGAGATATGAGCTTCTTCTTGTAGTACATGTCATATACGTAACGCGAGATCTGATGATTGAGCTGGTAGATGATCCATAACAGTTGTGTCTTGCTCTTTGTTTTGTCCAGAACTCCAGAACTAGTTTGAGCTTCCTTCATTCTAGCCTGGAGCTTCTTTAAAGTAGGTTCTATCTTGGAATATCCATCTGGAGCAGGATCGCTTTTCTTTATTTTCTTTGCTAGTTTTGCCATGATAATGCCGGAGAATCGATTTGTTTAGTCTATAATTGGGAATATTTACAAAAAAAAAAGAACTGAATTTGAAATCAAACAAACATAAGATGAATCAAATTCTCATCTCGTAATACAAAAATATCGACAGCAGCAGGATTCGAACCTGCGCGGGAAATCCCAACTGATAACCCGAAAATATTCGAGTCAGTCGCCTTAACCACTCGGCCACACTGCCCAATTTGTTGTTAAAAAAGTCTGCATTAATACTGTGAGCGTGTCAAAAATACGATTGGTAGCGCTGATTTTTTCAGTATAATATATTAATCTTCTTCGTGTAGAGACTCTGACCCATGCCATTTCACAGATTGTTAAGGTTATCACCCAGGAATTAGGTAATATCATCTGGAAGTTGTTATATTCAAATTCTTCCAGTGGTATGGACAGGAGAAAGATTATATATTATGTAAATAGGTTCGATTTTAAACGGAATACGTGCTACTTCGTTAAAAGTAGATAAGATTTCCTTTGATATAAATTTTGCTTGCTTGAATTGAAAAAACATGTCATAGTCTTAGGAATATGGCAAGTGGTTGATATCTTTGTTGGAATTCCTTAATAAAATGAAAAGAGAGTTTTTTGGAGAATTTTCGAAAAAAAGTCAAAATTAATGGAAGATGAGATTGATCTTGAAGTTTGTACCAATCACTTCCATTTTAACTTTGAAGATATTCATTCTTCACATATGTCTGAAATTAGAAATACATTCATATTATTCTATAGCATACGCCAATAGCCCACATATATCGGCCACCCTTTCAGCTGTGGGACATTAGTTAGTTGCGCAATTAGATTTATTGTCCATACGCATTAATCAAGCTAAAAACTCTTGGACATCTGAAGGTTCGATATGTACGTTTTTGATATTCTAATACGAATTACTTATCTTCTATTTTATGATTATATTTATAAATGAACATCTGCCGAGAACAAAAGATATCCCTGTGGTTTACTATAAATGACTTTATATATAGATAAAAATAATATTATTGAACAGCAATTATATGATCAATTTGAAGACTATAAAAGGTCAGGGGTAGGCACAGTAGCAAGATGAATTTTAATCAAAGAAATTAGATAACTGGGCAGTAATGAGTGAGAAATATCAACCAGTGGAATCATATGAGTTGAAGAACTCTGAGGGTGACGACAATTTTGTCTCATTCATGGATGAAATTCAAGATATCCGGAGTTTCTTGGACCAATATTCCAGTTTGATTGGCTTGATTTCCCAAAAGCAAACTACGTTGTTACAAGAATTGGAGTATGATGAAGATACTGATTTCAGCTCTAAACAGGTGGAAAGTTTGGTTACTGAGGCCCGCGCATTACAGTTGGATTTGAAGAATAGGATCAAGAGTGTGCAAACCGAAGCTTATCGTACGAAAGATCAAATAAGGTTGAGCCAGGCTGAATCAGTTAGGAACAACTTTTTGGAATTGATCCAACAATATCAATTGGTTGAATCAAATAAGAGAGCTGAATCTAGAGCCCAAGCACAGAGGCAGTACAAGATCATTCAGCCCGATGCCACAGAGAAAGAACTACAGCAAGTGGCCGAAAACCCCGATAACCAACAATACTTCCAACAGGCACTTTTGCAATCAAACAGAAGTGAAGAGTCAACAACAGTTTTGAAAGAAGTACAAATTAGACATCACGAGCTTTTGAAGTTGGAACGTACAATGGCAGAGTTGTCGCAATTGTTTAATGATATGGAAGAGTTGGTTATTGAGCAAGACGAGGCATTCCAGAACATCGACGAAAATGTGGGTATGGCCCAGAATGACATTGAACAAGGTGTTGGTCATACATACAAGGCCGTGGAAAGTGCCAAGAGTTATCGTAAGAAAAAGAAGTGGCTCATTATCATCTGCATTTTGATAGTGATTATTATTGCAGCCGTTCTTGGGGCTTATTTTGCTACCAAGTAGAACACACAATTTAGTGGCTGCTATTAAATTGAAACTCACACAATTGTTCGAAGCAAATATATAAATTGCCGTGATACCCCATTTATCTATATATATTTATATATTTCTTCGTTAATTTTCTGTAAACAATAGGGATGTATTCGTATATTTTTAGCAATCGCATAGCGAAATCTTTCTGTGCAGATGAATATAAATAGATTGTGGAGACTGAGAATACTGTCCAAGAATAATTTGGAAGAGGTCTGGACCGTTCTTTGCCAAGAAGTTGCTTTAGAGAGGGTTACAGAATACGAATTATGTTGTTGAACACTGTCCGAAAGATCGGATGGTAGAATCAGTCTCGTGAAATTGCAAGTTAGACCTCGGAATTTTGCGTAGCCCTCGGAATAAATATTAGGTGGGCTTAAATTTTGCACGATGACACAAATAATGTTGCACTGTTGGGGCGGATTACAGTTGGAGGACAACAAGGCAAATATTGAATAATGTTGCGCCTTTTTATAATTGATATTAAATTAATTTTTGAGCAATATTTACCTATCATGCAAAATGGATCAGTTCCTACACTTAACATTTAATTCAGAGACCGGCAAGATTACTTTGACACCCATATAATATTACCGAGAGCCATGCAAAATTCCGAGGTCTAACTTGCAATTTTATGAAACTAATAGTAAGTGCCATTGTCATTTGCATAGAAATTGCCAAAAATAAATTATTTTCTTCTAAAATATAGTACGTTTTTTTTTTAATTCGGATTTTGTTCAAAAATATACAACCACAGTAAATATATCTTCAAATCGACTTCACTCATATCTTAATATATTGTAATTGTGCTGAGTAAATATGCCAAGGTGGCCGAAGGCAGTACCAATTTATTTAAATCTTTATCAGCAGAATGACATTCTAGTTTGTTTATTCCTAATTCATACGCTTTGTTAAATACCAAATATACATCAAATAAAAGAAATATGTAAAGATGAAGCCAAATGTTTTACAGCTAGATTTAATACAAATACGGGCTTCAAATGGGAGATGACGAAAGAATAATTTGTTATGGCAAGATGGGAGACAATATATTCTTAATATAGAAGACGAAATATATGATAGAACTAGAGGTATAGCAAAGAAAACAGAAAACTCAAGTTCCATTTGTTCTTATTTGTTCACTGTTGGGAATTTTGTATAGCTTGGGATGTGTTTGCCTTAGCCAATTTTCGTTGATTAATTTTATTTCTGCATAATCTCCGAAAGCAGAAGACCCATTTTCTTGAACATTTGTTAGTGGTCTTGCGCCCTTATGTCTATCTAGTTTACTTTTGTTTTCCCTTGTGTATCAACAAAATTTACATTCATTCACCATCCCAAGATGGATTCCGCCGTGGATCATGTACGGAATTATTATGAGGATACCCAGAGCCTTTATACTTTCACGGCGATTACAGTAACACCCTTGTCGTTGTTTGCTCTCAAAAAACTTGTACCTATTGCAATCTCCAAATCCCGAACCCAGTCTAAAATCGATGGCTCCAGGATACTCCTGGGGACTTTGGTAGCTCTTATCATGGTTCTTAATCTTAATGTGTGGTTCTATCTTGTCAACAGTATTATCGAGTCTCATAATATATACAAGTCTGCTTCAGGTCCTTCATTCAATTTGTTGAACTCGCCTATTTCTGAGAAGATAGTCCTGTTGGAATATTCTGATCTCAAGATCCCCGGCTATTCTTTTATTGAAAAGGGTATCGACGACATCGAAAACTTCAAGTGTGGTGATGTTCGTTTCTACGACGACCATGGGGTTAAGACTTCCAAACCACAGAGCCTTGAACAAAAGAGAGATATGAAGATGATCAGAGACCAGGCACTCAGAATGAACAGCACAGGCGAATATCCCATTATCAGAAAATGCTTCTTTGACAAAGATGAGGAAAAAGAAGAAGACATTCTCAAGAAGAAGTGGTACAAGTTCGCAGGTTCTTCTACTTGGTTGGATAAGTACCAGGTGTATTTTCTTGTAAGTAGGGTTGTCTATAGTCACCGTTCCATTCGTAACAAACCAACTATCAGTATAGCCTACGCACAAGTTTTTAACCGAAATTGGGAAGAATTACTAGACTACCAATTTCCACAGTCTGACCTTGTTTTCCCTGCTATTCTCCCAGTCGGTTTAGATGAACATCCCGAAGGAGCAAATGTCTATTTGGGAGCTGACGATCCTCGCGTAATTTTGAGAAACTATAACGATACCATTGGAGATACACAAGAGCAAGAGCCCGTCATAATTTATAACTCCTATCGAGCTGATATTGGCTGGAAGAGAGCTATTCATGTATATCGTCCATTGACAAATGCCAGAGAGGCTGTTCCAATGAGACTCGTCGGAAGGAAGCCCAGAAATAGGGAAAAGAACTGGGCTCCGTTCTTTGATGAAGATGCACTGTCCATCAACTTTGTCTACAGTTTTAATCCTTTGCGTATTATCAAATGTGACTACAACAACGGAGACTGCAACAAGATTTCAGGAGCGCCGTTTGAAAAGAATGACGCCAGAGCTTTGAGAGGAGGAACCAACATTGTGCGTGTACCTGCTTCTTTCTTTCCTAAGCATCTTGCCGGAAAGAGAGAGTACTGGTTCGGTATTGCTCGTTCGCATGACAACGACTGTGGATGTATTAAGACTATTTATCGCCCACACTCTTTTGTCATTTCCAAAGCGTACAATACCAACGACTACACGTTAGACTACGTCAGTTCATTGTTTGATTTTAATATCGATCCTCAAGCATGGAATGCAAAGCATGAGATGGCAAAGTGTACTGACAGTAAAAGCGTATTAATTCCCAACTCCATTGCATACTGGGATGTCGTTACAACAAAGAACAAGGAAGGAAAGGATCAACTTGAAGACATCATGGGTGTTACTTTCTCAGAAGCAGATAACAATAACCGTCTTATCCATGTCAAAGGATTCTTACAACATCTCACAAGTATCTTCAGTGGTGAGAAGGAAATTATTGTTGACCACTACTCGCACTTTGAGACAGTGGAAGAGGAGAACAATTTGCTAAGTAAATGTGCAACTTCGCTTGCTCAACAGTACTGTAAGCTGACTGCGAAGAAGTTCAAATGGACTTTTGCGGAAGACGATAACAACAGCATATGATTAGACTAACTTTATATCAAAGAATAGCAGGAAATATTCCATTTTTATAATTGCATTATTACAAAAGGATTCCAGTAATTAATTCGGGAACTTCAAACGTGTTCAAATCATGAAAGTAAACTGAGGCTGAAAGTTGTAGAAATTCAGCTCGTAATATTCAAAATTTTCTATTTTATCAGTTCATCTTACTATGTTCGTAATGTATAAATTGCAAGACTCAAATTTGTATGCACTCCAAATCTGCCAGTAAAAATGAATCGTGAATCTGGTATTTTTAACAGTAGCAGAAATATATGGCACGAATATAAAAATTGTATAGTATGGATTGGCTGGTATTAACAATTTCAATAGTTGGTTTGAATATTTTTTAAGGTTAGGAAGAACCAATTCCGTCCCTAGTATAATTTTGTACTGGTGTTTGAACCAATTGCAGTTAATAGACTAAATAAAAGCATTGTAGAAACAAATGTCAGGATAATCTTATTGTAAGTGTGGATTTCAATTCTAGGCTACTTCTTGGGTTCGTTATGGTCTTGGAAATAGATTCTATCCCGAACCTAATGAGAGGACTCCTGAGTCAGAGATGGTGCCTGTGGAAGCTTGTTTTGGCTAAGGCGAGTACAAATATCTAACGATACCAAACGAAGAGATTTACTTGGAGGAAGCATTCGAATGAGCATACGATGGAACTGATATCGAAATATATATATATATTGACTAAGAAGAAACCTTGACCAGTAAACATTGCAGAGGGCCCTACAGATACTACGATAACACTACCAAAAGAAGACTTTGAAAAATGGTTTACGAAGAAGGTGTAATAGGGCAGCGAAGACCTTGTGCATTCAATTGCAAACTTCTTACACCTGAAGAAGAAGCGGAATAAGACTGTTGATGATGAGAATGATAAGACATCTGAACCAAAGAAGCGTGGTAGTAAACCACTTCTCGTTGATGAACATAAAGACTTCGTGGAAAACGAGGTAAGAGAAAACGCAACTGTAACTCTTGAGACATTTGAAGGGTCTCAAATAAACTTTTGGGAATGCAAGAGCCAAAGCTACAGTACATAATTTCGTAGCCAAGGTCCGTAAGCTTAATCTTGAAAGAATCTCGAAATGGACATTAAGAAGAAGTCTGGACGAGCTCTGACAAGAAAAACTTGAATGATCAAATGAATATAAAGATAAGCTTGATTTTAACTTGAATTTAGTCTCTGTAGGTGAAGCTGATTTCAACATTAACTTGAGACGTGAATATGGCTGGTCAGCAGTGGGTCAACTCTTACTGTCCCTATGACTTGCGGTCTCAACGTTATTTTTTTCTTGGTGCCATATATCCTCAAGGTTGTATCGAGTTAAAGAATAGAGCACCAGTATCGTCCAATAGAAAGAGTAAACTTGACAGTGGTAAGAATGAATCTGACGCAGCAAGCAAATACACAATAGCTAACCACTTCTATCACTTCATATAGTCTATCATTCAACAAGTGAAAGATAACCCCGAGTTCTTTGGGAGACTTGAAATATTTGATTCTTGATTATCGCCGCTATCTACAAGTACGGTGATATTCAATTGCTAGTTTCTTTGAGTGGACTTGAACTTGTGTTCTTGCCTCCATATTTTCCTAGCTTGAATGCTACCGAAGAGTTTTGGTTGGTGTGCAAAAGTAAAGTCAAGAGAACATGTTTGAGCAGTAAGGACCAATTGACATGTAGGGCCAAAGAAGTTATTCAATCAATTGCACGGGAGACGAAGGATTCTATAGTCATGCTTCGAGAAATTTCCAATCGGGGTTAGAAGAGGAGCTATTCTAAATGATCAGAGAAAACATAAAATTTACAAAAAAAGTATACAGAGTGCGTGGAGGAGTTCTTTTGCTTTAAAACCTGAGAAATATTCAAACTCAGCTGAGGTTTGCAAAATATTATACGATTTCCTGTTATCTGCTACAAAATCAACGATGTGGTATCAGCAATCTCTTTGACTGGTATAATAAATTCCAATGGCTCGTATGAATATTTTTCGGGGTCTGGTTTGAACCAATTCCGGCGGCTATTAGATTAAAAAATTAAATCACTGTATGTCTCTCACTTCTACACGTGTGTCTTATGCAGAAATATATTTTTAACCATCTATGAAAATATGAATATTTTCAATTATTATAGAAATCTGTACAATCGTTCCCATGAAATTGCAAGTTAGACCTCGGAATTTTGAGTATTCCTCGGAATAAATATTGTAGGTGGCTTATTTAAATTTTGCACGATGGCACAAATAATCTTGCACTACTCGACAGAGTAAAGTTGGAGTACAACAAGTCAAATTTTGAATAATGTTGCGCGTTTTTAGTATTTGATATTAAATAGATATTCCAGAAATATTAACCTTGCTATCATGCAAAATATTTGTTCTTTCACTTAACATTTAATTGAGGGGCCTGCAACATTACTTTGGTTACCGTGCAATATTAATTCCGAGAGTCATGCAAAATTCCGAGGTCTAACTTGCATTTTCATGGGAACGATTGTATCTGTTTCTAATATGTCAGATATAGATTGTGATTTATATACAATCAGTTTCTTGAAATTGCAAGTTAGACCTCGGAATTTTGCATGACTCTTGGAATTAATAATGTACGGGAGACAAATTAATCTTGCGGGTCTCTCAATTTAATGTTGTGAACGAACAGGTATGATAGGTCAATATTGCCCAAATTAATTTAAAATCAGTACTCAAGGCGACAATATTCAAAATTTGCCTTGTTGTCCTCCACTTTGATCCGCCCGAGCTGTGCAACATTATTTGTGTCTTCGTACAAAATTAATTGGGCCCACTTTATATTTGTTCCGAGGGCTACGCAAAATTCCGAGGTCTAACTTGCAATTTCACGAAACTTGTTCTTATAGCAGTTTGTAAATCCAAGTTCATGTACAGAAATCGAAGTTCTGGAAAGGCTGAGATTGTAGGCTTATTAGATATGTCAAAATGTATGTAAAACTTTAAACAAATTAAAAAATACTGTAATTAGAAGAAGATCATTACTGGCAAGCGAAAGGAGCGTGGATATTCCCATCAAAGATTTTCCAGTTGATTTATGATTGGGCTTGTAGAAACTCCATACTATTTTCGCAAGAGTTCGCAGCTGCAATTAAATTAAATAAATTTAGTTAGATATATATCTAATAACAAACATCGTTATAGAGACAAAAGATGCTTTTATTATTGAAAATTGTAAAGCGCAATATGAACATATTCTGAAGACAGCATGAGCTTTTCTTCTCCAATTTCCACCGCTTCCAAATTCCTTCCTTATCTTTCATGGCACTTCCCCATATCTGTTAGGCTTGCAGTCGTGTGCGCGGCAAAATAAAATTTAGTCGACATTGTAGATTTTCACATTAATGAAGCTTGAAGAATCAAATAGTTGATTCGAAATTGGTAAGAGTTTTACCTTTTCATTCAAATTTTTCATACTGAATTGGCAAAGATGGATGCTCCACTTAGTGTCACATTGGGTGCTCGTATGAGTGCCTATCTTGTGTCGCCTGAGGACTACCGGAAACAAAGAAAGAGATTGAACAAAAGATTGAACAAGTTACGTCATGAACTCAATCTCATCACCAAAGACACTAAGGACTACAGATCCAAGGAAAAAATTAGTGGAATCAATTCCACAGACTACGATTCCAACAGCAAGTACGGGTTGGTTCTTCTTTTGACGGCTGAAAGAGACAACTTGTATGCTCTTGAAATCAAGTCATTGTTGGAACTCAGCAACGACAATGTCGCTTCTTACAAGAATCTTATGGTGAGCAAGATAAAGAGATCCTTGCAGACTTCGCAGAAGCTTCTACAGATCTCGTCGAATGATGCTTCTGATTTGAAGAAGCTCGAGTTATACATCTATGCTGCTTTGGCTCAAGGTCAATTGTCTGTAGCTAAGAAGCAATGGGCCCCCGCCATCACAGCCTTTTCCATAGCAAAGTGTGCATTGGACTTCTTGTATGCACAGTTAAACAGCAAACCTGTAGAAGGTGACCAGGATGACGAAGAAGACGTCGATGCCTTCAACAAGACTTTGGTGAATGAGTTGCTTGACACTGTTGTAGACCCTTCTTTAAGATTGGCTGTGTCGCAAGACGATAGTGCTGGTGAAGGTTCTGGAGACTTGAAGACTATCTCTCGTAGACACTGTCACGATGACAGACTCCCTTATTTGGCTAATGCAATCAAGATCATAGAGAAAACCGACGCCAGCTTCGTAGCAGACATATTTGGCTCAGTAGAACTCATTAAGTCTGTCACATGGAGAGACCACGAAGCGACTATCTACAACGACGAAATTGCATTCAAGATCATGTCATTGACTAACGACGAGGAAACGAACTGGAAAAACTTCACTGATGCTAACGAGTTCGACAAGGTAATCACTGGCTGGACTGAAGTTTTAGTAGCCCATAAAGCCAACGTAGAAAAGAACCAGGACGATGACGATATCGAAAAAGTGCAAGACCGGGCCATATTGCTCACGTATATCAATTACAACTTGCTCTTCACCAGATTGAAGAGAGACTTATTGATCATTGACCAGTTGTCCACAGCCAACAACATAGAAAACAACAGGGATATCTTCAGATTGTACAACGGCATCATTAGTATAGCACAAGAGTTGAAGGACTTACCTGGTGTGTATAACGACGAAGACTTGTACCAGTCGTTGGAGAACTTGGAAAAGTACTTCACAGCCAAAAAGAACATTGTATTAGCCGAGTCGTTCCAGTACAATAACCGGTTCGGCGAAGCCTTGAAAATCTACAGTTTCATTGAACACGAACTCAACACCGTTGAAGACGACTTTTACAAGATTGATGAGTTCCCCTATCAAGTCACCAACAATGCCGAGTTCGCCAAGTTTCAGGACAACTTAGCCAAGCTGTTGTTGCAGTCGCATATTTCTGCCCAGTTTGCATTTGACTCGACAGGAAGAGAGAAGTTGTACACAGTAGAAAACTTGAACAAATACCCCAGCCACGAGTTGAAGGACTTGGTCAACTTGAACAGCAAGCCTAGAATCCAACCTATATTGAGCAAGCCAGTGTTGTTTGACGTAGCATTCAACTACATCTCCTATGACTTAGGCCGCTCGTCGGGTGGATCTGCAGCCCCAGTTTCTTCTGAAGCTGCTCCAGCTGCTGTCGCTGCTGCCACCTCTGCTGAGCAGGAAGAAGGCAAAAAGCGTGGAGGTTTCTTTGGTATTTTCGGACGTAGCTAGCTCCAATTAGATCCAGGTAATAAAAACGATTTACGTATATTCATGTTCTCCTCGACTGTAGTTCTTGTATTAAGTTTTTTCACTGTTACACTTTCTATTACCATACCTACTTCTCTTATCTATCTTAAGCTACGAAAATCGATATAATTCCATTTATCCAAATCTTTGACCTCTAAGTATTTTTATAAGTTCCATATATTCTTCTTTTCTATTCATATATTTATCTTCTATTTTTGTACGATTGCAAAATAAAAGAAACAAAATGTTCCAATTCAACAACTCAATTTCTGGTTCCTGCAGACTAATCTATAAATTTATAGGAAAATTATAGGAACAGCATGTTAAGAATTGCAATAAATTCTTCTTCACCAAACATCCTAAAAGTATGAAAAAACACGGCCTGTTGTTGACATTGACAATATGTGTATTAGGACTCTATGGGTCCTTCCTCAGTTGGTCTGTTTTGCAGGAAAGAATCAACACAAAGCCTTATGGAGAAAACGAAAACGAAATTGAGTTCTTCAAGGCTCCTCTTATCATCAATATAGTGCAAGCGTTCTTTGCCTCAATAGTAGGTTTTGGCTATTCGCTTGTGACAACGAAAGTGAATCCGTTCAAGATATTCACAGCAAACGAGAAATCAGTTGCAAGAAAGTACATGTTGTCGCTATTGTTAATTTCCATCACCTCCAGCTTGTCTTCTCCCTTGGGATACCAGTCCCTTAAACATGTAGATTATTTGGCCTACTTGTTAGCCAAGTCGTGCAAGTTAATTCCTGTGATGATCATCCATCTTGTTTTCTATAGAACGAGATTCCCTGTGTCGAAATACATCGTAGCATCGTCGGTCACTTTCGGAGTGACTCTCTTCACTTTGGCACATTCATCTAAGTCTTCCAAATCAAGCATAAACGACGGCAAAACTCTCCTTGGAATGGCTCAGCTAATTGGCTCCATGCTTTTAGACGGTCTTACAAATTCTACCCAGGACCAGATGTTCAAGTTGCTGTCACCTAGTGGCAGCCAAAATATGGTAAAAATAACAGGCGCAAAGTTGATGTGTATTCTCAACTTGTTTGTGTGCGCTTTGACGTTGGCATACACCGTCATATTTGCATATGAAAGTGAAGTCGTCTATACGCTTAACTTTTTCCACAAGCACCCAGAGGTGTTGTACAATATCTTGGAGTTTTCTGTCTTTGGAGCCGTGGGCCAGGTGTTTATCTTCATCATCTTAGAGAAGTTTGACTCGTTAATTCTCGTCACAGCAACTGTTACAAGAAAGATGATCAGTATGATCCTCAGTGTCGTATTGTTTGGTCACTTCTTGTCCAGCATCCAGTGGTGTGGAGTTGGTCTCGTTTTTGGAGGCATAGGCTACGAAGCATTGGTCAAATTGAACTCAAATAAAAAGGTCTCAAAGGAGAAAAAGAGCCAATGAAGACAACAACGCCCTCCCACTACTCATCTTAGACCCCTTGCATATATAATGTAAAATAGAATATAGAATCGTTGTAAACCATTGTCCGAAGAATTGTAGATTTTCACATGTCCTGTGTCACATGATTATATTCATACAGGATGATTAGTAGGCTGAAGTTTCCAGCTTTTGATCAGGGAAGCAATTCGTTGTTTACAAACCAGCCTTCTTGTTCAAGATGCTAATCTCGCATCCTTCCATAATGTTCCGACAACATGCGTGGCTAACGAACTTTGAGCAATTTTGCTGTTTTTTGGCTGGTTTATTTCCAAAGGTGTTTTACACTTCTTTATTGACATGGTCGCTATATGTCTTGATATTTGTAGCGTCTAACAAATACATATGGACCGACTACGGCCATCGTTCCTTGGCAATAGCTATTGATATTGTGGGGATTGTCACCTATTTATTTTCGATATACACATACTACAAGGTGATACACGTAGGGCCTGGATCACCTTTGGATTATCCAGAATTGATTATAAGAAATCTAGAACTGCTCAATAGACCTAGTCAGACAACGTATCAATCGGCTAACCCTTTTGACACCACTACAAGCACAATGTCGGAAGCTGAATCTCAGATGTTGATGAATGGCACAGAAAGTTCAGATTGTCCAGAGCCGGAACTGCCCCCAGCACAGTTCTTGGAAATCCACACTATAAACTCGCCTTCGCTGTATAGGTATTGCAGCAAGTGCTCCGTTTGGAAACCTGATAGGACACATCATTGCTCAGCTACTGGCAAATGCGTTTTACGTATGGATCACTACTGTCCGTGGTTTTCGACTACTGTTGGCTTTTTCAATCAGAAGTTCTTCATTCAGTTCTTGGTGTACTTGACAATTCATTCATTTTACTTGTGTATAGTGTCGTCTGCGATCTTGTGGAAGTTTTTGGCGTCCAGTGCTTATGAGGAAGAGTTTATCTCGATAAATGTAGTAGCTCTATTTGTACTCTCATTGGCTTTTGGGATTGCTCTTGCTTGCTTTTCTGGGCTCCAGATATATTTTCTACTCTTGAACATGACGACCATAGAGTTCCAAGATTTCCGATGGTCCAGTATGAGGAAGATCGGAGGATCATTTCAGTATGACTTCGATTCTACTGGCAAGCAAAAGGCCCTAGGTCATATCTACGACTTGGGTTACTATAAGAATTTCACCAGTATTATGGGGCATACATGGAAAGACTGGCTTTTACCATTAACTGTGACCAGCCATTCGATAGAAGACAAATACAACAACGGAATCAACTATGAGATCAATGAGGAAGAGTACGAAAGACGGTGTCTGAGTGCACGGTTGCAGGATCAGTTGAACGAACAGTTGGCAGAGTACAAACGTAGAGCCAGACAGCAACGTGAAGAGGAAGTATAGATTATAGAAAATGTACCATAATATAAATGTACCATAGTTAGGATATTCGAAGTTGTAAGCAATGGAGAGCTAGAACAGATGGAGTATCTGAAAAGTTTAATTTCGACCCTAGAGGCTTGATGGCGACTTTCTGTTCGGCGGAAGACCTCTGAAGTACCAGAAAGTTTGAGTGGTATAATTAATAGATAAGGTACAATTATCGCTGCAATTCTCCAAAATAGTCAGAAAAGTAAATGTGCTGTAAAGCCTAATTGTCTGTTGATAATGTTATCAATTCCCCACATTTATACAAAGAGTGTTCCATTTTGAAATATTGTTAATTTACGATATTCGATGTTGGGGAGTAGACGGGGAAATTTCTACATGTGGGAGAGATGCCAGTTCTTTTTGATATCCTTCCAGAAGTCTAATAACGAAAGAATAATCTCTGCTCAGTTCAGTTACAACTAAAAAACCAGACATTCATGTTTATTAAAACTTTATAACTAAATAAAAAGCTAGTATTCTTTCAATATCTGATTCAATTCCTCTCTTTGATCTAGATTCTCAAATTTGAAAGAAGCAGCTAATTCGTCAAGTTCTTCTAAAGAAAATCCAACGAACAAATCAGCATATTCATGTTGAGCGTATTGTGAAAAGAGCATATCTCTAGAAACACGGGCCAAATATTTCTCCATTGTCCATGTATGAGGGTATAGAACTTTATGATACTTTTCTGGGACATTGGCTTCCATATGGTCTACCAAGTTTTGGTACAATTGATTATAACCCGGGTCAATGTCATTGCCCCATTTATCTAAACCCAACTTCTTCTTCTTAAGTAGCCATTCTCCAAATACCTCATACCATTTTGACTTGGGAGAGACGTAAGTCAAACCTTGGAAACCAATATCTTTGTACAACCAAATTGACCACGAAATAGGGGAGCCGTCACCTGATGGATCTCCCTTTCTGTAGACTTCTAATTGGTCTTTCAAGACATTGAACCGTGCCCGGTTGATTACTTCCGGATTTTTGTCACCTCTTTCCTTTGAAGCATAAACGGGTCCAAACTCACCATTCCAAACAGGAACTTTGTATTCACTTTGGTACTCGATCTTTCTGTTATATTGAGATTTTAATTTTGACTTTTCCTCTTCTGAACCAGTGTATAATGCACCTTCAAGATTTGGGAAACCATAGGTAGAGTAATCATGAATTGAATATACTGTATTAGGAATATAGGATTCTGGCGAAGGGAATTTCCTGAAGTCCATTGCATATGTGTTTCCATCAAGGAAGAAAATGTGGTTGGGATCAATGGGTCTAACTTCGTCGTGCAATCTTTTGTAGAAGTCGACCAACTTTTCAGAGTCTGAAACGGCAGGCTCGTTCAATGGATTGTAACCAGCAACCCAGACATTGTCTTTGTAATGCTTGGCCAACTCAACCCAAAGGTTAACAATTGAATCTTGGAAAACCTTGAAATCCCAAAAGAGAGACTTGTGAATAGCAGAATCAGAGTGCCAACCTTGGTTCTGTCCACCAGGAGTTGTGTGTAAATCCAAAATAGTATAGATTCCGTACTGGGAACAGATATCTACTATTCTATCCAACAATTCAAAGCCCTTTCCCTTAATTTTGAACAAATCACCATTATCGTCGATGAAGTGTCGATAATTGAAAGGAATTCTCAAACAGTTAAAACCCAATTTATTTCTGTAGAATTCAGCATCCTTCTCAGTCCAGAAATATTCGTAGAACTTTTCGAAAAAATAGTCGAACTTCTCTTTACCTATTTTTTTCTCCAAGACCAACTTATGTTCGGTTTCATGACCGGGATAACCAGTAATAAAGTTCTCCATATTCAAGTGCCCGCCCAAAGCTGCCCCTTTAAGGACGACCGGGGTTCCTTCAGCATCAACGATCTTCGTACCTGCAGTGGTCAAGAAACCGGCAGACATGTTTGTGAGTTAATTCGTAATTACAAAAAATCATAATTCAAAAGATGCCAACTAAATATCACTACTTATCTACGATCCGGGTTGTAGCTTCTTGTTTCCTGATTACAAATATAGAGAAAAGGACGTGGCTTGTCGGGAGAATAGAACATTGAGCCGAACTCCGTTATCAGAAAAGTGGAGGTGCTTTTCCGATTACAGCTGCTTTCTAGAATTGTCACTGTGAATCTATCAAGTGTCAAGATTCTCGGATGAACAGTATTTCCATTTCCTAATGGAGAACTTCGAGATGAAATAGGAAAGTGTTCCAACTCCAGATGAAATAGGAAAGTGTTCCAACTCCAGATAAAATAGGAAAGGGTTCCTACCCCGGATTTTCGAACGGAAAAGTGGAGTCAAAAAGCTCTTCAGCGAAGGAAGAAGGTGCATAAAGAAGAGTTCTTCATTTTCTGCACCTCGGATTGTTAGAGGTCCAGACAGTATTATCTCCAAATTACAATAATGTAGTATAATTAACCACAAGCCGATCAACTACATCCCAAGAATGGCTCTATTACTCTGAGATTAACGTTCAAGTTCTGTAAAATGTGGTGATGTCACGGCAAACTCAGTTGACGCATGGATCAGGCACGGCTGGGGCCGCTATTCATGAAGAGCATGTGGTACGGATTGAGCTTCCAGTGGAATTGTGCGCAGGAGAATGCTTTTCTGTCTGTCGCTTCTCCATCATCTGAACAATCCATTTTACTCCACAGGCATGGACTTTTGACTGGGTGGAGCGAAAATCCCCCACAATCGTATCTTCTTACAAAAAGCCCCCACATTTATATGCATGGTGGGGTAGTGACGTATTCGTATTATAATATTTTTTGGAACCAATATTGCGCATACCTTGTTAGTTTACAATCGGATAGGTACAGGACAAGTACAGTTAGCTGCAAACGAGAAGTCATTTGAATCGCACATCAAGTATTTCACTTCAACTTGAAATTCCCATATAAATACCAGAAGTCGGTCCTACCATTTGGAGAGGATTCTTTTTGGTTGACAATCAAGAAGCGATTCCCTTGTTTGCTTTCGCCTCACAAAATTCTACGATAAAATGGCTGATAAGTCGCAAATGGTCAAAGATCTGGCAGTGTCCATTACTGTTTCAGATGGTATAGAAGATGCCCAAGCCGAATATGAAATCGACAAATACCTCTATCAGAAAGATTCTTGGTGGACATACTCACATTTCAGAATGTTGCATATTTTTGTGTTTTTATGTACTCTTTCTTGTACTACTAACGGTTACGATGGTTCTATGTTGAACGGTTTGCAAGCACTTGACTCCTGGCAGGATGCAATGGGTCACCCAGAAGGCTATAAGCTTGGTTCCCTTGCAAATGGTACAATCTTTGGTTCAGTTCTCAGTGTTTCTGTTGCAGCATGGCTCAGTGACAAGGTCGGTAGAAGAGTCGCTATTATTATTGGTTCTGGTATAGCCGTTGTTGGTGCTATTTTACAAGGTGCTTCTACTAATTTCGCTTTCTTTTTAGTTTCCAGAATTTTGCTTGGTTTCGGTGTTGGAATTGGAGCTATTGCTTCACCCGCATTGATTGCAGAAATTTCTTACCCAACTTTCAGACCAACGTGTACTACCCTCTACAATACGTTATGGTATTTGGGTGCTGTTATTGCTGCTTGGGTCACTTTCGGTACTCAACACTTGAAAGGAAGTGCTAGTTGGAGAGTTCCATCGTATATCCAGGCATTCTTACCAGCAGTGCAATTTGTCAGTCTTTGGTGGTGCCCCGAATCCCCAAGATGGATGATTGCCAAAGGCAGAGAAGATGAAGCCAGACAAATCCTCTTCAAATATCATACTGGTGGGGACCAAGATGATAGAGCAGTAAGATTGGTTGAGTTTGAAATAAAAGAAATCAAGGCTGCTTTGGAGATGGAAAAGATTTGCTCCAACTCTAAGTACAGTGACTTCTTGACAATTCCTTCTTACAGAAAGAGATTATTTTTGCTTTCATTTACAGCTATCATCATGCAATTATCTGGTAATGGGTTAGTTTCTTACTATCTCAGTAAGGTTTTGACTTCAATTGGTATTAAATCTGCTAACGAGCAGTTGATCATCAATGGTTGTCTTATGATTTACAATATGGTTATTGCTCTGTCTGTTGCATTCGTCGTTTACTTATTTAGAAGAAGAACTTTGTTCTTAACGTCCATTTCAGGTATGTTATTCAGTTACATTATCTGGACAGCCCTTTCTGCAGTTAATCAACAGAGAGACTTCAAGGACAAATCATTGGGCAAGGGCGTGCTTGCAATGATCTTCTTCTACTATTTGTCCTACGATATTGGTGCAAATGGATTGCCATTCTTGTATGTGACAGAAATCTTACCTTACACCCACAGAGCCAAGGGCCTTAACGTCATGTACGGGGTTCAAATGACTACTTTAGTGTACAATGGTTACGTCAACCCTATAGCTATGGACGCACTTGACTGGAAATACTACATTGTGTGGTGTTGTTTCTTGGCCTTTGAATTGCTCATTGTCTACTTCTTCTTTGTGGAAACATATGGATACTCTTTGGAAGAAGTTGCAAAGGTTTTCGGTGACGATCCAAACTCTTCCCTCATTCAATCAACTTCTAGCAACGAAAAAGCTTCCATTGAGCATTTAGAAGATACTTCTTCCGCAGAGATCGGAAGAGTCGTCTGAAGAATTCATGCACAAATCAGTATCTTCCGAGAGAACAGAAATTGGTTCTATATAAGTTATTGTCAGACTTTTAATTTTAAATGTGAAACGATAAATGGATAAACGACTTCTAAATTACTGAATGTAAAGGAAAACTATCCTGATTTGTAGAACATAGCTAAAAACCTTGGGATCGCGGAAGACGCGAGAATCCAAAGAAATACCAAAAATGTGTTGGCAGAAACGACGACAAGTTCAAAAAAACTAATATAATGATTCTGCAATTTGTAAATCGAACACTTTCTCGTATTAGGATAAATTAATTGGGAACTGAATTATCCAGACATTACCTTATGTGTGCGGGTAACCCTGGTTCCAGTGGCCACATGCAGTCCGTTACAATGAGCACGACGACAAATTCAACAGGAGCTTTTGATAAAAGCGTAGAGTTGAAAAATTCAGATAACACAACTTGAACAGGGTCCAACTGCTGTGGGGAATACTACTCATAGACGACCTCTCGAAACCAAACACCGACGCGTCCGTTTCAGAGGCTGAATTGACCCAGTTTGTATACTGATAGAGCCGCCAGTCATTTTGTACCAGAAGCCATACTAGATAGCCTACAGGCTCTACCGAAGCATACAGAAAACCAACTAAAAAAAGCTAAAACTTCAAAATCAATTCAAATTTACAAGCAGATTACAACTGCCATTTCAGATCCACGAAATACTCGTACTTTCAAAAAAATTTCACATTAACTACTAGCGATGTACGTACAGCTTCCATTTGATGAGCTCAAGGTAGATCCGACACAGAAGAAGCGGATTGCTTACTTCTACGATGCCGATATCGGCAACTACGCCTACGGAGCCGGCCATCCCATGAAACCCCATAGAATAAGAATGGCCCACTCGTTGATCATGAACTATGGCTTATATAAGAAGATGGAAATCTACCGAGCCAAGCCAGCCACAAAGCAGGAGATGTGTCAGTTCCATACTGATGAGTATATCGACTTCTTGAGTCGTGTGGGACCTGACAACTTGGACATGTTTGCTAAAGAACAGATCAAGTTTAACGTTGGTGATGACTGTCCTGTTTTTGATGGGTTGTTTGAATACTGTGGTATCTCGGGAGGTGGATCCATGGAAGGTGCTGCTCGGTTGAACCGAGGTAAGTGTGATATTGCTATCAACTACGCTGGGGGATTGCACCACGCGAAGAAGTCCGAGGCTTCAGGCTTCTGTTACTTGAACGATATCGTTTTGGGTATTATCGAGTTGTTGCGCTACCATCCTAGAGTATTGTACATCGATATTGATGTCCACCACGGTGATGGAGTCGAGGAAGCATTCTATACTACTGACAGAGTGATGACAGCTTCGTTCCACAAGTACGGTGAGTTTTTCCCCGGAACTGGTGAACTTAGAGATATTGGAGTAGGCAAGGGTAAGTACTATAGTGTCAATGTTCCGTTGAGAGATGGGATTGATGATGCAACGTATAAGTCTGTGTTCGAGCCCTTGATCAGCAAGATCATCGAGTGGTACCAGCCCTCGGCCATTGTGTTGCAGTGTGGTGGAGATTCATTGAGTGGGGACAGATTGGGCTGTTTCAACTTGTCGATGGCTGGCCATGCCAACTGTATCAACTTTGTCAAGTCGTTCAACATTCCCATGATGGTTGTAGGAGGTGGAGGTTATACTATGAGAAATGTAGCCAGAACTTGGGCTTTCGAGTCGGGTTTGTTGAACAACGTGATATTGCCCTCGGAATTGCCTTATAACGAATACTACGAATACTATGGTCCTGACTACAAGCTTGACGTCAGACCTTCGAACATGTACAACACCAATTCGCCCGAGTTTTTGAACAAGATCTTGACCAGCATCATCACCAACTTGGAGAATACCAAACACGCACCATCGGTGCAGATGAACGAAGTTCCTAGAGACGCCGAGGATCTTGGAGACGTTGATGAGGACACCAAAGAAGCCATAGACACCAAGGGTGGATCGCAGCAGGCCAGAGATGAACAAATACAGCCAGAGAATGAATTCTACGACGAGGATGACAAGGATGAGGGCGAAAAGATGATTGTGGACAACAGCGAATCTAATGGCTCAGAGACTACTGGAGCAACTGTAGCTCCTTCCACTAATAATATCGAGACTCAGGCTCCAGTAGAAGCTGCAAAGGAAGTTGAAGTAGAGTCCAAAGCTGAAGTAGAAACTCCAGCAGTAACAACTACAGTAGCAGAAATCCCAGCTGCAGTTGAAACTGAAGTTAAGTCGGTTCCAGATGCTTCTATTGAAGTCAAAGAAAAGCCAATCGAAAGGGCTCCTGCTGAAGAAGCCAAAGATGTCGAAGATGCCAAAGATGCCAAAGATGTTCCATCCGCTTCCGTGTTGACCAAGGAAGAGTTGGACGAGATCGAAGAGTTGAACAAGGGTGTAAATTAGATCTAAAAGTTTCATATGTACTTTAGGATAGTTTTGTATAATTAAGAATTGCTTTGAGAGTTAACAGTAGAACTTGCAAGTGTTTCATATCTCAATTGTCTACTTGCCATCTTAGAAGTGATTAATCTTTGTTAAGCTTCATTCTCTACTTTAACTGTAGTGGTCTTTGTACACTACTACGGATGCTCACTAATATGGAGTCATCGTGAGTCAAAATGAATTTGTTCACCTTTCTTCATTCACAGAACCAGAGTTTCAGTGTATCTGGCAAGGAGTGACTTTACTTGGTAGAACTGACTCCATCAGAGGGACTCAATTGGTAATTTCAACAATATATTCTTCAAGGAAGAAAACTTCCTCTTATTCTTATCTGTTCTACGAAAAATACATTTGCTAGAACAAATTCATTGTCACAATCACCATAAGCACATACTACTGTCCATTTTGCCACACGTACCATCTACTCCTAAGATCAATCCAATCTGTGAATCTCCCAGTCAATCCACTATTTGAATTAAACATTAGCCTTTTTGAATCAGAATATCTATATCAAGTCTTCTGTATACAACTCCAGCTCAATATCATAAGCACCTCGGAAGTACTATATTAGTGCCCCACCTTTAATTCCGCTACATACCTTTTTGATCTTTCTATTTAAACAGCCTTATCCATGGGAAAGATACCGAATTTCCTTCGTTTGTCTGTTCGCTACAACTCAACCATGGCTAACTTAATAGACATAAGACTGGTTACCCAGCTTGGCAATGCCAAATTCCCAGAGTATGTGCAACAGTCCCATTCCAAGTTGCACAACGTCATCTGGAGAACACCGCTTCAAAACATATACGTAGTAAAAAAACCATGGAATTACCACGTCCGTGATGCAATGGTACAGTTCATTGACCACATCCACCACCATTACCCAGCAGTAAACGTCATAGTCAACGAAGACGTAGCAGACGAGTTGGTCCACGAGTTCAGTTCGGGGGGTTGCAACGACTTGGATAAATCAACAAAACATATCTTGTACACGGGAAAATTTGGCGACATCGTAGACAAAACAGACTTGGTGGTGACGTTAGGTGGCGATGGTACGATTCTACGTGCTGTGAGTACTTTCCTGAATGTGACCGTTCCTCCCGTTCTAAGTTTTGCTTTGGGAACGTTGGGGTTCCTTTTGCCGTTTGACTTCAAGAAGGCCAGCGACACGTTCCGTATGGTCTATGAGTCGCGAGCCAAGGCACTTCATAGAAACAGACTCGAGTGTCATGTAGTACGTAAGAATACTCTGTCTGAGGATGATTTCACTCCTGCCTCCAGTAGCAGCAGCAGTGCCAGTAACATAAGACGATTCCAGTTGGACCATTATAAACACCAGGGACAGGTTGCCACCATGGTGCATGCTATGAATGATATCTCGTTGCATAGAGGAAGTCAGCCCAACTTGACGTCGTTGGATATCTACATCGACAACGAGTTCTTGACTACTACCACGGCAGACGGTATTGTCTTTCTGACTCCTACAGGTTCTACAGCGTACTCGCTTAGTGCTGGTGGCTCTATCACTCATCCGTTGGTTCCGTGCATATTGCTTACGCCCATCTGTCCTAGATCGTTGTCGTTCAGGCCATTGATCTTGCCTCTGACATGCCATATCATGATCCGATTGTCAGAACTCAACCGGAACTCGTCTATTGAGTTGACCATCGATGGAATCCCACAGAGAGACTTACTTCCCGGAGACTCTATACATGTAGTCAGCGAAAAAGGTACCATATATGTGCCTGGCCAACACGAGCCACCTACCACTCTCAGCAGACGTCTAGATGTATTGGAGGGAAACCTGGTTCCAGAGACTGAGGAGGAAGATACCAACACCGCGAACACCAATAGTAAGGGCATCTGGTGCATAGCCCGCAGCGAGCACGATTGGACGAAGGACATCAACGAGTTGTTGGGATTCAACTCGTCGTTCCAGGGCAAGAAGCAGTACCATATGTAGAAGCGTATGCCACTGTAGTGTAACTAACTCCAAGTACGCCCTAGGTAGAATGATCCATGTTGGAAGCGATTGACTTCAATATCTAGAGAATATTGTAAATACCGATAATGAACGTTACGAGAACCCTTTTGTATAGAATCACATATGCCTAGAAAACGGTACGGCTCATATATTAACATTGTTAAAGTAGAATATGCTATCTTTTTCACACATCAATGCGTGAGCCAGAGCACTATACATCAGATTGCGCTCAATCTGTGTGGCGGGCACGAGTAGCACCATATGCCAATGGTGTTCAGAATTTTGCAACTTGTTCGGTATAGGTTGTATCACGTGAGCACGACATTAAGGGCCGTTTCCGGGCTCTGGAGTGAATTCTTTCGGGATTGCCGATTGTACTGCCAGTGTTGGATTCGGCGAAGAATGGCGGTGGCGACAGAGGTGGCGAAGAGCGGCGGCAAAGACAGCACACACGACACAGAAGACAGAGGCAAAGGCTACAGAATAATTCGAATTATAGAGAGATGATCTGGATTTACGAGACTAGTGAAATTTCGAAAAAGGTAAAGTTTCGGACGTGTACAGTTCCGGCGAAAATACGTACTAAATATAACTAACAGAACATTCGCAGAAGGCACGGCAAGCCACAGAAGCAAAGCCCAGAATAGTAGGGTGCTTAGCGGAGCAGATAAAAATATAACAGCACGATAGCTGGACAATTTAGAGATGGGAGCAAGAAGCAGAACGGTGCACAGAAAGTGAAGGGCGCACTCTGATAGGCTGGTTCGTGTTCCATATCGCTGCGTTTCAGCCCGGCTGTTGGACCTGCTCGGGTAAACTCAAAGCTGGGGATACTGGAATGACGAGCGAGCCATTGTGCCGACCATAGAAGGTGACACAAGCCTAAACGAGCCGTGGAAGCGCGAGACCGTAGACCGTAGACCGTAGCAGGAACTTGAGCAGTGAACGAGAGGGCGACATGGACGAGACCGCCGCCGATAGCCGGGCAGCTGAAACCGGCCAGAAATGTCACGTACGACCCAAACGGTGTAGATGTTGTGCTCCTCCACACAGCGACCGTTTACGAATGTGGGAGTCCACAGTCTATGTGACACTGGCACAGGGCTGAACGAGATGAAACCAGAGCGCAGCCTTCTGGCGGACGCGGTGTGCATATGGCGCGCGGGTCGAAAACGGTAAACATCTACACCCCCTATTCTATTATTTTCTGCGAGTGACAATTGCCAACATGATGGGGTGAAAAATAAATGGAGGTGATATTGGTTGAGCACGACATTACACCCCCTGGAAAGTCGGGCTCACATGGATACGCTAAAAGCTTGTAGCGCCAGAGGCACATAATTCTGGAGCGCTGGAAATATGGCCAGACTGCCCGAGCCATGGGCGAATGGCCCCCAGCTCCAGCGGCCACCGAGACGGATCCCAGCAGCAGAAGGACCCGGCGCCAACACTGGGGCCACAATCTGGGCCCAGCTAGGCCCAGGTACGCTACCTCTGGCTCCGGAATATAACCGCAATATACGATCTCCCCCCCATGAATTTTTTCACTCACTAAGCATCACTTAATTTTTTTCTTCGGCGGCGCTTTATTTGTTTGTGCTCGGTGCGTTTCTGTCTATTCTGTATATATAGAGATGCGTCGTCCAGTTGAGAATTGGGCAAGATTTTATTCTCATTTTCAGGGCAGCAGATTTGATAGAGCGATTGTAACTTTCTCCTGGAAGAATAGGAATCGGACGCGAACAAGCCCGCTGAAGCATTTATCGACTGTTCACTGTTGACCGACTACTGCTTCGACATCTGCCTACTCTTTCGACCCGATTGACATTCCTGGTCTTGTACTATTATTATCGCAGCTGGATTTTGCTTCCACCCGCCAGAATTTGTCGCTACGCCGCCTACCACCACGGCCCTTCCACACTCGACACCACCATCTCTGTGCCGTGTCCAGACGTATCTAGATCGTGAGCTCAACTTCTCCACGTCCGTATTGAAATCGTAGCCGTGTCCAATTTTCAGTAGAGCTCGATTCCACGACACAAATACATTTACATTCCATCACCAATTCCACCGATTTCCATCATACCATAATCGCAATCTCACAAGGACGTTACGGAATTTTGCCTACACCAGATCAAGTCGATATATTTAATCATACCAAGTTTCGGTATTCCATATTTAACTACTGCTTCTAATTCCGTCATTTCTGCGGATATTTATTAATACTTCTAAAATCGGTTCGCTCATTCACATCCAACACAGCCATGCTGATGAGTCTAAATAAACCCCTCAACGGCCTGCTCCACCATGTCCACCACTCGCCCAGCTTGACCCAACACGAGTTATCGCAACAGCAACAGCCTATGCTAGCACCACCTCCTCCAGGCTCTGTGGCTCCCCCACCACCACCTCCACTGGCTGCTGCTGCTGCCGCCGCTGCTGCAGCTTCTGTCGGAGCTCCCAATATCCTCAGCGAGACGACGGCAGCTACGTGGCTTGCTATTGGTTCACTTGCAGAGTCGCTTGGCGACATCGATAAGGCTCTAGCTTCGTACGACTCGGCTCTAAGACACTCGCCCAACAATCCCGAGGCACTCATCAAACTCGCCAACATCTACCGCTCCAAAGACGTTTTCTTCAAGGCTGCTGAGCTCTACGAACAGGCACTTAACTATAATCCTGAGAACGGTGAAACCTGGGGACTCTTGGGCCATTGTTACTTGATGCTCGACGACTTGCAAAGAGCCTATGCCGCTTACCAAAGGGCTCTTTACTACTTGGACAACCCCAATGTGCCCAAATTGTGGCACGGAATCGGAATCTTATACGACCGTTACGGCTCTCTTGAGTATGCCGAAGAAGCCTTTGTCAGAGTCTTGGAGTTGGACCCCAATTTCGACAAGGCCAACGAGATCTACTTCCGTTTGGGAATCATTTACAAGCACCAAGGAAAGTTGCAACTGGCTCTTGAGTGTTTCCAGTACATCTTGAACAACCCACCCCATCCATTGACTCAGCCAGATGTCTGGTTCCAGATCGGCTCAGTCTTGGAACAGCAGAAGGACTGGGTAGGAGCCAAAGATGCCTATGAAAAAGTACTCCAGGTCAATCCACAGCACGCTAAGGTGTTGCAGCAATTGGGCTGTTTATACTCACAGGCAGAATCGAGCCCTTCTACACCTTCACAAAATGGATCTGGCGCGGCTCAACCGTTCCAGCAAGACTTGAACATTGCACTCAAGTACTTGATGCAATCGTTGGAAATCGACAATAGCGATGCTCATTCCTGGTACTACTTGGGCCGTGTCCACATGATCCGAGGCGATTTCAATGCTGCTTACGAAGCGTTCCAACAGGCCGTGAATCGCGATCTGAGAAACCCCACATTCTGGTGTCTGATTGGTGTTCTCTATTACCAGATCTCACAGTATAGGGACGCTCTTGATGCCTACACTCGTGCCATTCGTTTGAATCCATACATTTCTGAGGTTTGGTACGATTTGGGAACCTTGTACGAAACATGCAACAACCAGATCTCAGACGCTCTCGATGCCTATAGACAGGCAGAGCGTTTGGATCCAGGCAATCCTCACATCAAGGCTAGATTGGATCAACTTATCAAGTACCAACAGGAGGGTAACACCCATCCTCCACAACCTCCTCCAGTTAGCCAACAGCCTAGATTGCCTCAAGGAATGGTTTTGGAGAGTAGCCAACAGCAGCAGCAACAACAACCCCAGCAATCTCAGCAACCTGCGCAACCTTCTTTACAACCTCAACCTCAACAACAGCAGCAGCCACAACAATCCCAACAATCTCACCAGCCTGCTCCCCCACACTTGCTAGGTAACCAACCAGGTCTGTTGCCTCCACCTCCACCACAACAGGTTCAACAGATTTCGCAACCACCTCCACCTGTTCCAGCTCTTCAACAACTTCCACCACAACAACAGCAACATCTTCAAAGAGCTCCCACTCCTCCACAAGTACAGCCTTTACAGAGACTTCCTGGAAACATAGAACAGCCTATTCAACAATTTCCTCCAGTGACGGCGCCACAGCGTCCAGCCACTGAACTTGCTCCAGCAAACGGAAAACACGACTTGGAAGAGAAACTCGACAATCCTGTCATCAAAAAATTATCTTCAGAAAGAGTTTCTCCAAGACCTGCTCACAACAGCTTGAACTCTCTTATGAACGCAGCTGCTTCTGTAGAACAAGCCGAGGTAAAAACGAATGGAGATATAAAACAGGAAGCTCCACATCCTCAACATCCAGTAGTTCTGCAAGCTACTCCAGTTGCTCCTGCACCTCCTGTTGAAGCTGCACCAGCTGTTGCTTCAGTTGAACCAGTTCAGCCAAAGGCTCCAACTGTAGCAGCTGAAAATGCACCAGCACCACCACAAGCACCAGTTGCTCCTATTCAAAACCAAGCAGGGACTCCAGCTGTGACTGTTTTGGCATCTGCTCCTCCTGTGGCACCCGCACCAGCACCAGTGCCAGCATCTGAACCTTCCCCTGCTAACGGTGCAGCTCCAGAAAATGCCCCGGTAGCTGTTCCTCAGTTTTCTTCTAATGTCACTGGCAAGGAAGAACAAAAGGATACATCTAGCAATGGCAACGAAGAAGAGGAAGTAGAAGAGAAGAAGGACGAAGTAGTAGAACCTCCAATGAGAAAAGTTGAAGAAGACGAAAACTACGATGACGAATAGCCTGCTTTCATTGGTTCTGCTTTGTGAAAATGTTAGATTCTATATACTTGGGGGAGGTTTTCCACAATGTATATATGTACTTTTGAATGCTCTGTATTATTTAGCTTAATTGATATAACTAGTGTAATTGATATGTAAATTTTATTCTTCGACAGCTGGATATCCTCCTGGTAAGTCAGTTAACTCTGCTGGTAATTCTCCCAAGGCTCCTGTCAACTCAAGTTCCACCTCTATGTCGGTATCGTTGTCCTGGTCACGATACCAATCACGAAGCTGTTCAAGATTGAGGTTATCTTCACCTCCTGTGTAGACAAATGAATCTTTTCTAAGGACTCGTATGTCAGACAACTCGATAGCTTTCCTGTGTGCCATGTAGAGATTGAACATATCTTTGACCAAAACTACTCCTACCAACCCTATTATATTGCTCACAAGCATCAACTTGGCTGGAGTGATGGACTTATCCAGAAATTGCAAATTCTTGAAAAGGAGCAGGAACACCACGGCTCCTACTTTTGAGCTTAGATATGGCCATAAGACCGTTGTGATCATACGGATAGTGGACGACTTGTTAAGTAATGAATGGGAAAAGTCATTCTTCAAACAGGCAGACACATTGCAATAGCTAAGAAAGGCTCTGGTTTTGATGTAGTCCTGAAAGTAGTTGAGATTATAAAGTCTCAGTAATAGAAGAAAGCTACGTTTAATATTCACGTACAACAAACCAATCAAAGGTACCTTATAGATAGAGTTGGTACTTTGCTTGACTTCTGCCTTCAATTCGGAGTCCACAGTGAGTTGAACATGGCTGTACAATCCAGACAACTTGGCCAACTGGAAGATAGTGTTTTCCATTCTATTGATTTCTTCTTCGTTCATGGAGTTGGCGATCGTTCTAGGGCGCGAACTCATGGTGTTGTTCAAATGGGCTACGTTAAACGTAAGTCTGAAGAAAATATCATATAACCATCGTAAAGGTATAAGCATGCCGATGATGTTATTGGTTCTCCATAAGTTGATGTTCTTGAAAAGATTGATATTCCGAGAGAGTTTAGAGGGATCACGAATGATATCTGCTAGCAGGGTGCGGAAATTGTAAAACAAGCTCTTGACAAGTTGGTGGTTTCCAAGAGACGATATATATGCGTTTATCATGATCTCAGCTATCCAGTTATTAGCGGAATCTTTATGTTCACCAAATATACTCGACAATAAGGAAGTTGAGCGCAATCTATACAACACAATGGGCAAGACGGGTATACGGGAGAACTTGAGTGGATCAATAATTCCCTTCACTAACGCCTGTTCGAGACTATCAGAGGGTATATTACCATTCCCGTTGTTGCTGAAAAGAATTTGCGACAAGCTGGCATAATTATTGGCCGAAGCAGCAGACTTTCTCGTGAGCATTCGGACAAGGAGCGGACCTGGAACGATACAGTCCATCATCTTCAAACCACAGGTCGTCAAGCCTATATATCCCATGGAAAGGATTCCTGTGAAAACAGAAGTAACGGCTAGAATAATGCCTCCATATTGTACAACTCTAGTAGCCGTTGTTCTGAGTACAGCATTGGCTGCCAGGAAGGAGGAAGACCACATAGTAAAAGCTATATCCAGCTTGCATTGTGGACAAGAAGCAATCAATACGGCTATAAGCGGAGCATCTCGGTTTGTTCTATTCTTGAGGTTTCGCACCCTGATAGACAGGGGAAATGGGGTATTATTATTTGTGTTATTATTCTCATTTTCGATTACATTGCCATTGGTATCATCATTAATAGTAATATTGTCATTGTCATCTACATTAGTGTTATTATTGTCGATGGTTCTCTCTTCGCTACGGTGGTGTCGAAGCAAAGATAAGTTTGTGAGCCATGAAACTACAGATTGTAACGAAAGATGGATATGAACTCGAGTCTCAGTAGCAGGAACTCCCACGCCCACACCCAAATCGGCAGCGCTGCTAAACGAAGCAAAGTCGTTTCTACTGCCAGGAGTCGCCGCAGTTGGATACTCGTCCAAATCCATGGACTGAGGATTGACAATCTGTATTTTATCTGAAGGAAGAGAGTTCAACCAATCTTTCAAACAAACTTTATGAGCCACAAGTGAACAAGTCGAACAGGGATGGATAAAATCTTGAGCGTCCAGAAGTTTGCCGAAGGGAGGAATATCGGTATCTCCTCCAAGACAGAAACAACAGATATCCGGGGTTTCAGACAGCATGGCAAATACAATAAGTGAATGAAAGTCTAGTAGGATGTCCAAGCTTAAAGATTGTTCAGTGAGTTGTGGATCTTTTGGCAAAAGTGAAAGGCAGGTACGACAGTTCGATACTTCAAGATCAGCAAGACAAATATACAATCTCGCAGAGTTTCAGAACCAAAAGTCGCTGCTTTTCAAGGAAGAAAACTAGATGATTGTGATAATTTGAAATAAGTAAGTGACCACCTGAGTATAAACTGGAATGCGCGCTACCAGATGAATTTTTCCGTGAAAGTATGGGGTAAAGTGATGTCCATGAAAGGTATCACAGCAAGTACGCATTAGAAATAGCTGAGAGAAGAGTATGAAGAGTATGGAGGGCCCGAATGAATAGATCGTGAATATCCGATTTGTACTGGGTCAGAAAAGCAGCAACTTTTGGTAGGTTTGCGCTCATATTGGCCCAACAATTTATACTGAGCACTGTCACAGGCCAAGCTAAGCTCAAAAGTGAGCCACGGTATTTGTTAGCTGGAATGTAAATGTATATATGAATAAATGTATATCAAAGTTCAAACTAGCTAGTATATTACTCACAGCAAGTTTATCTTTGGACAAAGAGCGATCCTAACTGTAATAAAAAAGATACACTATTAGGTGTAGACCAATTGACAAACTTTGGACTATATTGTATGAATATATGATCTTCAACAGAATGATTCATAGAAAAGGCCATCAGGAAGAACTTTTAGAAAAGAGGTCTCCTCGGGCCACTTTCCGCTGCAGTTTTGTAGATTTATGGATTTCTAAATGTAACTGGTCTAGAGACTTTGAGCGATATCCAACCCAACAGCGAAATGGTACAATCTGGCATCTACTGTACAACCTTCCTTTTCTACCAATTCTTCCAACTTGCCCAATAGGCCTTTCAAAGGTAAGTGGAACATTTCGATGAACTCGCCGTCCTCCAATTCTGCTTTAGGGTTCTTATTTCTGGGATCTGAGAGATCTACATCTACGTATGCCAACACCATATTAGCATTGGTCAAGCCTGGGTCGCTGAAAACAGCAACAGATTCCCTAGCAAAAGTGCCGTAGTAGCCTGTTTCTTCAATCAATTCTCTGACAGCAGTGCTGGCTATCGATTCTTTTGGGTCTATGAGCCCTGCTGGAAGTTCTAGAACAACTTTACCAGTGGGCGGGCGGAATTGTTTGATAAGTACAACTTCACGATCTCTTCCTTCTTTTTCCAAAATAGCTATGATTGATACAGCATCGACATTGGTAGTTTCAGATCTGGTAGTTCTAATGGCCATTTCCCAGAGTCGATCGTTTCCGTGGGGATCCTGGTATTTGATCTTTCTGGTCTGAATCCAGTTGCCCTTGTCTAACTCTTCAATGGCAGTGATTTTGGCACCGTAAGGAGAACCCTTTGAATGAGATGACGACATTGTTCTTGCAAAAAGTCTTCTGTATACGCTTGTGTGAGTGTGTGGAAGTTGATATTGAAGTCGAGATACGGCTCTCCGCATATAGACTAACAATGATGGAAGGAATTGAAAAAGTCTCTGTTGTCACAGTAGAAGATGGGTATTTAGAACAGAAAAGAAGTAGCTCTACCGCTCTATGGCATCAATTGCTGGAAACCAGAATGTCGAGGTGTTGTTAAAGAATAGGAGAGAAGAGAATTGGTATTCTCCACAATTTTTCACTATTGCTCTCAATTATGCACTTAAGAGTCGCATATATCTTGCACATACAAATTTCCCATACATATTTTTCATAAACTGATAAATCAAAAATAACCAGAAGCCTGAGAGACCGAGTGTATCTTCTTCCCGTGTTTCCATCTTGCCCTGGGGATCCATACACTTGTTTAAGGTAGAAATTCTGAACCATATAAAGCGAATATCGCAGCATAGTCTCTGAATTTTTCATTACAAATTGACGAAACAAACAATAATAGAATCAGTTCTTGAATATTCACTCGTCTACATTCATTCATCAACATCCATAAAAAGCACTATTGATAGGTTCTTTGAGATCTAGAATAGCACTACTGCAGCATAAGCATTCATTATCATTTTCTGTACTATTCATTAATACGACAATACATCATGACACAGCAACTGGAGGAGTTGGACCAGATCAAGTCCAAGATTCAGGAACATCTCATATCGTCGGGAAACTACGACATCATAAATAAGCAGTTGAAATTGCAACTCTACGAGTCAGGTTGGTTCGACAAAGTATCGCAATTAGCGAGCCGAGAGCTTCTGGATAAGAGCGACCAGAACTTTGACCAGTTGTACTCGTTTGTGAAACCTAGAGCCGAACAGTTAGTGCCAGCCAAGGTGAAGGAGGATATCCTCGAGAAGATCAAGGACTATTTAGAGGAGATAATCCAGTAAGGTTCTATAGCATAATACAAGCATAAGTAGCAAGAATGCTACGTAGAATTCAAGTGTAGATATGTAATGAAGAAGGATGAGCATTATCGTAATTACCATTTATCAGACATTTCATAGAAGACTTCTACAGTCTTATGTCAGACAAAACTCCATCTGTGATACCATAAAATAAGTACGATATGACTGCTTTTCGAATGGACTATTATCTCTGGGGTAAGGTTATGAAAATGGTGTCTAGTACTGAATCCTAGATTGTTCTATCGCTATATACTAAATGTAAACCCATAGAATAAATATAATTCGAAACCGATTTCAATCTCGAAACATATATATACCAGCATTATATATATATATATCACAATTCGTATACTTTACAAAATGCCAGTGTATATACAAATACCTGACATTAGTATGGATACAGAGCCCAATATACTACAGGAACAAATGCTTTATATACAACTAGCACAGATCCAACTTCACTACATTCTTCATGTGATTTCCTAATAAATGGTATTTTCGAATAAATGGTAGCAACTCTCATCTGTGACTCTAATGTCAATGGTTTAGCTGTCATCAGGCTTAAAGCCCAATGGCTAGCTGAACACTTCCGTTTGGACTCCTTAAGCGGTAGATAAATTGGGTGTGCTTTATTTGAGATCAGACGATTTGTGAAACCACGACGCCAAGAATTCCATTTGTGACATTTGCATTGAAGAGTGTGAAATCTGTCCCAAAGAATGGTTTTTCATTTTCCGACTTTTATTATGATTAATCTTCTATATTTGTTCTCCAGATTATAGAATCACAAGTCGTCACCACCAACAATTACTCCATCATATGACTGCTAGGACTGGCAACGTGGGTATTGCCTTGCTTCCTGAACACATCGTTGATTTCATTCTCAGTTTGCTTCATGATGATGATTTGGAAGAACTAGCGTTGTCCAATGGACCATTCCAAAAGCTCGCAAGAAAAAGATATGTTAAGGCTCGTGAACATATATACATATCTTCTGGATGGATTGACCAGGTTGATGAGATTAGAAATGCTCGTTTGGATGGAAGTATGTACTGGATGACAGAGAAAGAGTTTACGAGATATATTGAAGATTTCCCAGAAGCAAAATTCTTCCTAAGGTCAGCGGCACAAGATTTCTTGAAGATAGTTGGTATCATAGATTTTGATTGTGTTCAGAAAATCGAAATATTCTTCTCCACTCATTTTCCAATAGACGAACTACCAGACTACTTGGAACTAATTAGGAGCTTACCTTTCTTAGTTGTAATTGGTTTGGATATTTATTCAGATTTCCATGAGGTATACCACGATATGGAGTTTCCGCCGAACGTGGTAGGCATATACACTAGTCATGATCGCAGTGACTGGTGCACTTCTTTTGATACATTGTTCGTACTTTCAATTCAAGACGGTGAGTTTCAAGGGAGCAATTTTCCAAGCAACCTTGTCATCTTACATTTAGGTTCAATGAGCAACATCAATTCGTTGGCTCTTCCGAGTACGTTAAAAGAGTTAGGTCTTGCCGATGTAGAGAATCTAGATATTTCGCACTTGATAAATTTACGAAGCTTGGTGATAAAGTTTACAGACTTGACTGGCTTCGATTCTTGGAAATTTCCTGTTAATATTAAATCTTTGCAAATGAAGTTCTGTGAGAATATAAATAGTTGTTCGAAGATCCATGAACTTATAGAGTTGGTCAATTTTGACATCGAGGGAGGGTCAAGAGGGAAACCGTTATTAGACATCAAGTTCCCAAAGACTTTGTTAAAGCTAAGGATAAGAGGATACGAAGTCAAAGAAGGCTTTGTATTCCCGCCTCGGCTTAAATCTTTATCCCTCGAATCGGCTGGCATTTTACAAAACGTGCAATTCCCAGAGAATTTAATTGAGTTGGATATTTTCAGTACAAGATTCCTGAATTTACCTGAAGATAATAATCCTATATACCCATTTTCTCAAAAACGATTATTGAAATTGTCGTTTGGGTATGCACCTGGTTCTTTCTTGTTGGGAATAAACGACAACTTGAAAGACCTAAAAATTAATTGCTCGAATATTCAAGTATTAGATCAAATAGAACGCTTCAAATCTTTGGAGTGCTTGACAGTTGAAGGAAGTTCAACTGGTCAGTTTACCAGAAAACTATTCCACGAGTTAAACTTTCCGCCCAGACTTAAAGAGTTGAATCTTTTAGTAATGCAATCTAGCGATAATGACTTCGAAACTTATCCTGAAGATTATTCTTGTGTGGAAGATGATATGAAGTTCGTGATAGACTATAGATTCAAGTTACCATCAGAGCTAAAAAGAATTCATATTCGGGGACATGGATTGGCAATTGGTAGTGGATATGAATTTCCAATTGGTTTACGAGCACTTGGTCTAAGAGAGTTGGCTATTTTGGACAAGCTGATTACATTTGACTACATGACAGATCTTAGGAAACTAGACTTGTACGGCACCAATATCGAACTTCTGGATGAATCAAAGTATCCGAAGAGCTTGGATGAGTTAATTGTGTCTTCGAAGCAGTTCGTATCCCTTACCAACACCCAATATGAGGAAATAGGACCCTTGTTTTGGTTTTTAGAAATCGAAAAAGGAAATATTCTTATTAGGGCCCTTCATATGATTCCGTGCGACTACTGAAAGAGCCGTTGTTAGAAGATTTATGCAATATTAGAGGGTATAACTTAGCAAGTATTGCTGTTAGTATATAAAAACGATACTACATTTACATTTCAAATGGAAGCCATTTCTAATGAAGACGACGTGGTAGATTTAAATAGTTTTACTCATGTTTCTATAGCAAACTGTAGAAATGAATTTATTCAAATCGAAAAAAATTTCCATAAAAATTTGAAGACAATCAACTTTAGATTTCTGAACTTACACCATCAAATATAATAGAAATGACTTAATAAGTTAACAGAAAAGAGACATCTTAACCTCCAATTGAGGTTATTCAACTTCGGCTGCGAAAAGCTCACTGGTCATACTATACAGTACCGCTTCCGGAGATGTAATGATAACAAACCTGGTACTGGTGAATTCTACTAGGCGCATGTCGCGAATGTCGTGCATGTCGCATCCAATCATAGCCTGTAAATTTTTGCTGATCAAAACGAAACCAGTAAAAAAGTTTCAGACAAATCTTACAAGCTTCAAGAGGAATTCAGAACTACACCTCCAATTCGGGCCGTTTTTTTCTAAACTCTTCTCCACAAACATCCACAACATGTTCTCGTTGTCCAGAAGAGCCTTCGTGGCCGCAAAGCCCGTGTCTAGCTCCGTAGCAAGGGCCGTAGCTGTTCGTTACATAAGCTCCAAAGACTTGACTCCCAAGGCTTTACCTACAGACTTCCCATTAATGTCAGAAAAAACTGCCTCCAGTCCCATCGACTACGCCTTGACGTCGTTGGACTCGATTGCTAACTGGGCCAGAAAGTCGTCATTCTGGCCAGTGACTTTCGGTTTGGCTTGTTGTGCTGTGGAAATGATGCACGTCTCCACTCCCAGATACGATCAGGATAGATTGGGTATTATTTTCAGAGCATCGCCACGTCAGTCCGATATCATGATTGTAGCCGGAACTGTCACCAATAAGATGGCCCCAGCCTTGAGACAAGTGTACGATCAAATGCCAGACCCAAGATGGGTCATCTCCATGGGCTCGTGTGCCAATGGTGGAGGCTACTACCACTACTCATATTCCGTTGTCAGAGGCTGTGATAGAATCGTCCCTGTGGACATTTACGTTCCAGGTTGTCCTCCTACTGCTGAAGCATTGATGTACGGTGTTTTCCAGTTACAGAAGAAGATGATGAAGACCAGAATCACCAGATTGTGGTACAGATCGTAGAGAAGAGATTGTATGAAGAATGAGGATTATGTGAATGACTAAAATTAAAAATTAGATTGCTAAATTGTATACATTTTGGCAATCGATTTAGTGGATATTGGATGTTGTTCTGATCATTAACGATAACTTTCATATCCATAGTCATGTTGTTGACATTTAACATATTCGCGAATATTGTTATCCATGCGATATTCTGATTCTCATTTATATTCCTATTAGTCACTACCCTACACTCATAGATATCATAGTTCACTGTCAAGGTGAGCAACAGTTTCACTTCCGATAGTAGCCGTGTGCAACTATCACCATTTTCCTTGCATTGTATTCTATACACTTTTTATACGTTTAATATATTCATAGTCAACCGAGAGTAGACATCAGGAACACTGAAATAAGCCAATTTTAGAGACTGAGCTGCTCCTAGTGCCAGAATTCAGCCATGTGCCTCTGTGAACTCATGGATTGCTTACTTCTTAGCCTTCTTTTATCTGTATCTGTTGAGTAGTCCATGAGTAGTCCAGCTAGGCTTACAGCTAAGTGTACGGCATATTGTCTTATTTTGATGCCAGATTAGGCAATGGGTTGTTGCAGAATGCGGCTGGAATAGGCGAGATAGATAGCGATCAGCCAGGGTTAAAGTAGCAAAGACAGGCAGATGTGGACAAATACAAGGGAGAGGTGGATTTGCTGTCCAACTCAATGTGAGTTATGGGAATATATAAGTGCAAATAGATGTGTTTGTTGAAAAACGGGTGCAAAAAGCTTCTAAAGGCTAAGTATGGGAAACCGAGGAAAGAAACTCACCTGACATACAAAAACCCGTGAAATTTCACAGAAGTTGGGCATAAAGCTTTATAATTGAGATAATTAAGAGAGAAAATGACAGAATATGATAGAACATGGCACAATAGAGAAGATGGAAACTTGAAATGCGATCCATACTGGATATTGGTTTGTGCAAGAGACTGAGGATGTGAGATGTGAGATAGGGGACAATTCTCATACAACTTGCCACATTATCGCATGATAGTCTCAGACTCGAACCTCACGTGAAGGAGTGTACTCACCATCCACCAGCCAATCATATCGCTGGATTCAGGCTGCTAGCCCCTGGCTGAATTTCGGCAGTGCGGGTTTTTTCTCCAAAACAGCGCCCATTTCCTGCCCAAAAAACAGTGGCCATTTCACCCTCATCCCAAAACGTCATTCGAAGCGGTGGGTTCTTTTTTCGGCAAATTCCCTACAGAAATGTCATACATTAATTGGGAACATATATAAAGAAGTTTTTCTTGATTTCCGCACTTTCCATTTGATTTTCTCTTTTTTTCATCTTATAATTTTTCCTTAGCCATGGCCAGAACTAAGCAAACAGCCAGAAAGTCTACCGGTGGTAAGGCCCCCAGAAAGCAATTAGCCTCCAAGGCTGCCAGAAAGTCTGCTCCAGTCTCTGGTGGTGTCAAGAAACCTCACAGATATAAGCCAGGTACCGTCGCCTTGAGAGAAATCAGAAGATTCCAGAAGTCTACTGAACTCTTGATCAGAAAGTTGCCATTCCAGAGATTGGTCAGAGAAATCGCCCAGGACTTCAAGTCCGACTTGAGATTCCAGTCCTCCGCTATTGGTGCTTTGCAAGAAGCTGTCGAAGCCTACTTGGTCTCCTTGTTCGAAGACACCAACTTGTGTGCCATCCACGCCAAGAGAGTCACTATCCAGAAGAAGGACATCCAGTTGGCCAGAAGATTGAGAGGCGAAAGATCCTAGGCTAGATTATATGGTATATATGTTTCACTGTATTAGTATGATCGGGTAGTAGTGGTTCTTTTCTTCTTGTTGTCTTTAGTCTTCCTTTACTTGGTAAAGGATAGCAGCTGTGTATTTGTTTCAGGTTTAAACAATGATTTATTCTACGGGTGTAACTACTAGATAGGTTATTCAATTTATGTCGATATATGAAAAAACTGTAGGCGCTGGCAGATCAGTTCAGATCAGTGATAAGTGGGCAGAGCGAGTGTAGAATAGGAATGAATGGGACTAAATAGGAGTATACTCTGGGTATACAGAGCACATATCAAGAATACACACATGAATATATATGAATATATAAGAATATAATACTTTATCCAAGAATGTGATGGCAAATAAACTGAGTAATCAGTAGAGTTAATGATACTGAGATAAGAAGATTTTGGTTGCGATATGATTTTGTAACTCATTTATACCAATAATCCATATTTTATATGCCAACAGTTGTAGAACAAGAATCAGCGAAAGCAGGTATGCCGATGCTCCTACGTACTCTTAAAACTTACGAAATACATCTTTCATTCAATATCATCGTATTAACACAAATGGACAAACATAATATAAAGGTCAAAATAGATTTTGGTCAGAGGGAATCAATAGTAGTAGAAGGCTGTCCAGTAAGAACAACTACAGTAGTAATAATAATAATAGTAATTCCGTTTCCTTTTGTCGTACCCTCGTGTCTTTGGCATAGCCAACAAACGAACCAACAAAAACAATAACATTAACAGCAAAACTCATAAGTAACATAAATCCAAATTGTTACAGACATAAAACAACATCATGAACCTACGGTTCAACAAAAAAATGGTAAGAATGGTGAGAACTAATAGAAATAATGGTAATGGAATCAAATGATAGTAATAATGAATAATGATAGTAGTAATGGAATAAAATAGTAGCAGTAATGGAATGGAAGTAAAGAATAGATGTAGAATACCTGTGAAAGCGATGACCACCTAAATTTTTTATTTCTCTTCGTTATCGCCATCGTCATCCTCTTCTGGTAATGGCTGTTTTTCTTGAGGCTCTTCTGGTCCAGGATGAGGAATAAACTGCTGATATTGCATTTCTCCTGGGAGTGGATATCCACCAGCGTACCGAGGAGGACCCATATAAGGTGCATTCAAGTACATCTGGTCGGCACCGTCTGCTCTCTCGGGCCCTCCACCGAGATCGATGTTGCCCATAGCCTTGATCAATGCTTCCTGAGAAGGTGGATGAGGATGTGGAGGCAAGCTGTACTCAGCTCCAGGTGGTGGGGGCATGGGAATGTAGTACGGAGAAATACTGGGATTACTGGTAGATTCGTCAAATGAAGTAGAACGATCACTCTGTCCCTTATCGTAGCCTTCAGAACCTCCCTGTCCCTGCGACATCGGAGATTGGAAAGCCCCAGCTCCAGGGGGCATGGCAGGGTGTATTCCCAAGGGAGGCATGCCACCCATCTGTGGAGGAGCTCCCATTGGAGGAGGATAGCCCCCAGCAGCAGCGGCGGCTGCTGCTGCCGCAATAGCACTGGATGGATCCATTCCCATTGACAATGCCGCCGCAGCTTGCATCTGCGCAGCATGCGCTACTTGCTGCTGTTGCTGCTGGAACTTCTTATTATTCATAGATACTCTGCCCCAGCTGAGTCTGACCCTGTTTCCACCGATGATGAAGCCCTGCATCGCGGCTATGGCCTCTTCAGCCTCTTCACGCGTGGAGTACTTGATAAAACCGCAGTTCTTGCCAGGAGGAATCTTCACTTGCTGGATGATTCCAAATGGCTTGAAAAGAGTAAACAAAGTTGACTCGGTTACCTCTGAAGAAAGCCCTCCCACAAACACTGTTGTGTTATTTGGATCGGTATATGGCTGAGGCTGAACACCAGGCGATTGCATAGGAGACTTTATAGTTCCCATACCAGTTCCAGGATCAAGTCCTCCTCGATCTACATCTCCTGGTATGTCATAAGGAGCTCCAGAGCCAGAAGGAGGAACTTGCGGATTGCCGTAGTAAGCATAGGGCAGCTCGACTCTCATCTGAGGAGGGGGTGGCTGCATATATACCATCTCCTGCTGAGAGTCACCGCCACCACCATAAAAGTTGACTGGGTTTCCTTGGTGGTTCTGGTTCTGGAACTTGTTTCTGTTGACATTTCTAGGTGTGGCCAAAGCTACACGGAGAGGTCTACCTCCAAACCAGACACCATTCATTTCCACCAATGCTCTCTGCCTTTCAGACTCGTCTGTAAACCTGACAAAACCAAAACAGCGCGATTTGCCTGAAACCGGATCTGTCATCACTCTCACCGTCTTGATAGAGGCTGGGAAGTTCTTCTGGAAGAATGCTAGTAAATGTGCTTCTGTCGTAGAGGCAGAAAGGTCTCCTACAAACAACGAGTACTCCGGACTCTGAATTATGGGTGCACTCAACGTAGCTCCGCTTGCCCAGTTCAACCGAAAGTACTTCTTCTGGTTATCGGGGTTATTGGGGAAATGTTGTTGTGACGGCATGGCGATGTCTGGAAGCAATTGGCCATTTAGTCCAAGGGCTAGCTGGGCATCTTCAAAAGACTCGAATTCTACAAAGCAATAGCCAGAATGGGAAAGACCCTGGTACGTGATATCGGGTTTGGACGTCTTTGGCTTGATGATCTTGACGGTAACCCGTTTCTGGAGGATTTTCCACCACAAGTCGGCAATGCCGTTTTCGTCGAGCCATGGATCCAAGTCTCCCATCCACAAAGTCCGCGGCGACTGTACCTCTCCGGAGTTATCGGAGCCGGTCTGATCCTTTTCTGCAGCTACGCTCGACTGCTGGGTCGAAATCGGAGGGTTGGGAATGGCAAAACTGGAGAGAATTTCCTGTTCCTGTTGGTGTTGGTGGCTAGCAGTGCTAGAGGTAGTCGTATTGGCATTCACTGGTATCTTTGTCGGACCAGTTATGGTTGCTTTCGGGGGCTTGGGGCCGGATGCGGCTGTGCTGGAGTGGTTCTCGTCGTTTTCAATGGCCGGATGGCCAGGGTGGTACTCCTGGTCCTGCAAGTACGACATTTTGATAGGATTTAACTATTCAAACGATTCAATGATTCAACTGAGAACACTATTGAATTTCAATTATCAAATATTCAGTCCAAGTCAATTCTGAGGATCAATTGAGTTTTCAAAAAGCCGAAAAGAGTCGTATCAATATAGTATATGTATACGACTTGTTCGCTTCTACTCTTCAAGTATTGTCAGGAACCACAAACAGAGTTCACAGAATTCAATTTCTACTAATCCAGCAATTGAACCAATTCAAGAATTTCTACCAGTATATCTCAATGCAAAAAAACGATGCTTCAATACTGGAAAATCCAGATCCCCTTTCTGGACTGAAAAAAGTATGGGGTAATCAGACTTGCACGATGCCACCAGCTGGAATGAGGCAGCAGTTTTGTGTGGCTACTTGATAAATCACACAATCACAAACAGCTTGGATCCACTGTTGCAATACCGAAGTAATTAGGATAACGTAGCCAGGTTGATGGTAATGATTCGTTCTTCCGAATGGAAAAGGGGGAATGATTGCAAGAAAACTACAGAACAAACACAAAAACGAACAGCAAAGAACGAACAACAATTATAATAAACAATAACACACAAACAATATCAACAAGACCGCTAGATGCTGTCTCCTAGAACTACTGGAGAAGATGAAAAGTAGGAAATAAGAGTTTTCTGGAATTACATTTCTTGTATAGTTAAGGCTAATTTTTTAGGTGCATTTTGGTATGTAGAAGGAGATGTCTATGTGCAGGTCGTGGAGATCAGAGAAAAGGATTGGGGGCAAGGGTTCCGGTCCAGGTGGGTCGAATAAACTGGGAAAAGCAGGAGATAATGAGTACAGTTGGGCTTATAGATAAATCTACTTTTCATGAACTCTAAAACTTTTGTGGTGGATAAAGAGGGCCCATCTGTTCGAAATCATTTATGGGTCTCAGGTACCATTCTGATACCGTGGTCGTGTGAGGCCCATTCATTCTTCGGGCTTGATTACGTTGCATTTTATGGAACTGATTGGAATAGGGACATGGGATCAAGTTTGTAAGAATAAGAAGCTCTGAGGGAAGGAAATGGAATATGGATGTTTTTGGATTTGACAACTTTCCTTTTCTGTCTTTCTTTCTATTCCTGGTCTCATCTGTCTGTTCATACACTCTAAATTTAAATTTTTATTGTAAAGGAAACAGATAATAGAATTCCCATCCGTTTCAAATAGAACAATTTCTGGAAAAGTGACAATTGTACTTAGTACGCACACACCGATCTTCAGAAGCTATTCCCAATTCTTTCCCATATTTCCTTGACCTTTTCTCCAGCCTTCGGTTAAGCTGGATGCAAAATCTCTTACTCTCACGTGCCTTATCGCACATGCATTAAATGCATCCAGAAGCAGACGGGCTCCACACCTGCATGGAACCGCCATTTTCTGGAACACTTATCTGGGGTGATAGAAGCAGCTGGTATGGCCGAAAGATATGAACACAATCTACTTACGACAAGAGTATTCTACAATAATTGATAATGATAAATAGTCTATAATCGCAGTTCTTCTTTGTATGTACAATTATATTTACATTAATTTTGGTATTAATATTAAATTATTAACTTCCAGATAATCACGTTTGCAATCAATCATAGATATCGATAGGTGGAAGTCTATCGGTGTTGTAGAACCAGTTGCCTCCGTCCAACTCTCTCAGCAACCATTCAGTAGGGAAAAGAACAAGGTTACCTTGTACTTCAAGCAATAATCTTTCTGCGGAGTCTCTGTCAAAGATACGTTCCCCCATATATGCTCTTCTTCTGGCAGAGAAAGTACCAGCTCTTCTCCGTTTGCGTCTTACAGGAGCACCAGAAGCAGCGGTACCGTTAAGAACGGGTGTACTAGAGGCCTCCGGTGAAGCGTCAGACGATTCTACTACAGCTTCATACTCTTTCTCGTCATTCGCTGCTTCTTCGTCGTTGGGGAAGACTAGGATGGCCTCAGACTCATCGTCTCCAACCTGAAGAGGGTCTACTTCTGAAAGTGCCACATCGTCAACAACTTCAGTCTCGTCATTATCGCCACCGTTTTCTTCGTCGTCTTCCTGAATAGTAGTCTTGTTCATCCGACGTCTCAATCTTAGCTTATGAGCGCTAGAAGGCAGGCTCTTGACTTCGTTTGGTACTACCCCATCAGCTGAAGGTGGTGCATTACCCAACAAACCAACTTGATTGAACTTCCTGACGTTGATAGTTGCTTGACTAGGACGATGTGCCATTGTTGGGCGATACTGGAATCCTTCCGATTCGTCTTCGCTCTCAGATTCAGACTCCAGTTCTTCTTCCTTTCGACCTCTATGTTGTTTTCTGAACTTGGCCTCTTGCTGCTGTGAAACAACGAATGCCTTCTGGAGCTTGGAAAACTGTTTGTAGTCCTTCCAGGTATCTACGGTATCATCTGGCTGCGTATGGAAAGTCATTCTGTAGATTTCTGTGTTTCTACGAGCGTACTCAAACCAGATATCCTCATAAAACTCCACATCGAGCGGATCTTCAAAACCGTATGGATCAAGGAATTTGTTGAATTCACGATCTCCTGCTGGAGCCAAGCTCTGAATGATATCTTGGGCTTCTTGTTCGCTAAGCGTAATAATCGGAATCTCAGTGACCATTTCATTCATTCCTTCATGCTTCCTTTCTACTGAAGGAAGCGAAACATTGTCAAGTGTTGTGCCATTCAAATCGCCGTGGTTTGTATTACTACCATTATTGTTAGCAACAGCTTCAGGAGAACTATTCTTATCACTAAACGAAACAGGAGAACCCTCGTTTCCTGGTGACTTTCCTCCAATACCAGCACTGAGTCCAGCATTTACTCTCTTTTTTCTTTCTTCATCGTCTTCCTTCATTTCTCTAGCAGCAACTCTTTGCATATATGATAGCTTCTTCAACAACTGCCATCTTTCTCTGTTTCTAGTCGAAATAACTTCCTCAGAGGTCTCGTCCATTTCTTCAATCATATCGTAGTCGTCACACTCCAAGAATTCATGCACACTTTCCACATCAGGCAAGTATGTCATCAATGGATTCTCATGCATGTATTGTGTAGCTTTTTCTTTGAGGAACCTACTGCTGTTGAGCCTGGCCCTCTTGGCTAGCTTACTTCTATATTTATCGAGCCCGTCTCCATAAACATCTTGCTTATGAAACTCGTTGTTCTGTACTCTTGTATCGTAAGAGTGCTTCTTCTTATCTCTGATACCTTTATTGGCTTCGTGAGGACCAGTTCTATTGTTGAACGAAATGGGTAACGCCAATGGAGAAGGTTTTTCAGTATCGTTGTCTTCTTGGCAGCTTAAGTTCTGAGCTATAACATCAGGTTCTCCATCTACTTTCTTCAGCTTTTGAAAGTTCTTCCACCTGAATGTGCCTTCTGGCTGATCTAATATATCCCTGGATGCTATTTCAACCATAGCTGAAAGAACTATATTTTCCAGCTTTCTGAACACACTAGTAGCAGATTGAATACCTTCCTGAGTTCTCGCGTACTCTTCAAAACGTTTAAATCTTCTCTCAACAATATCCAAGATATCCACATCGATTCCGAGATGTTCTCTCATCAATCTCATTCTCAACGTGTGAGCAAATCTACAAGCCAAGTATGGCTCGCCATTCATGTGAGTACGTACAGTTTCCTTATCACGCACAATAGCGGCTACCTCGGAGTCCCTGATACCTCTCATAGATCTCTCATTAATGTTAGCACTGCCTATGATAACCGCTCTATCATCCACGATCATGGTTTTGGCGTGAATGTATAACTGCTCGGTAACCAAAGTCCTATCAGGACCTATTCTACCCCATTTTCTCAAAGAAAAGAATTGAATGTAGTTGTCTGGATCAACGCCAAACTTCCGCAACTTGGAGAAAATCGAATATAATCCTCTGGAAATCGACAAGTACTGACATTGCATGATGACTCTAACTGAAGATCCATCTGGCTCGTCAACTTGAGATTCAAAGCCTGGCATAAGTGGAATGACAATTATAGCCTTCCATACCTTCTTCTCCTTATACGCTCTGATAATTCTGTCAACGATAGCATCACCAATTCTGTTCTCTATCTCTGTACCTTCAATAATACAAGACGTTACAAAGAATTGATTTTCAATATAGATGAAGTGCTCAGAAGTCTCAATGAGTTTCAAATAGGCATTCTGGATACTCTGCTCGTGTTCCTTTATGCCTAATGACCAGTTACAAGCTGATCTAAGCAATTGAACTTCACAAGTTCCATCTAATCCCATTACCTTGGCTTCTTCGTCGGACATGTCTGGAGGAGGAGTAAGCAATGGAGTAAATCTGCTGGGTCTCTTCTGTCTAAGCAAATAGTTCCAACGTTGTACAAAGTGCCTAGCCAAATCTCTAGCCACTTTACCAGATGTTACCATGTGAACATCGTGCCATGGCATTCTGGGAACGACGTTTCTATCATACATAGACTCGTAGGGACGTTCTAGACCAAAGAAATCTTTTACTCTAGGGTTAGAGTAGTCCTTACCAGGGAAGGTTTGAAACTTTATGAACTCTTCAGCGGTTGGTCTATCATCACTTGAGAGAGTTTGGAAATTGATATCTGAGTCGTCCACAAGCACATGGTCAGGGGTATCGTAACGACCATAGCACAAATCGATGCCTCCCACAAAGGCTACAGTTTGATCTATAATACAGAGCTTTTCATGGTGAGCCCAGAAATACGTGTTCTGCAAGAGCTGGTTGGGAGAACGGATTACATGGATATTTTCTTCGTTCAATGATAGAATAGAGTGCTTGGAATAGAGAGAATCCGTAGAAACAGTAGATCCAACATTTCTGTAAACAATCACAAAAATCTTAACTCCCTGTTGAGCTTTTCTTTGCAAGATTCTATCCAAACGCCATTGCTGGTTACCGTTGGCGGGCCTACGCAAATATATTTCTGGAGAAAGCCACCAGTCGTGAATGAAAATCACATCCTTGGCCATCTCCAAAGCTGAAGACACAGCCCAGAAGTAATCTCTGCCATCTACAAACCATTGAGCATAACAATTCTCTCTTACAGGTGCAAAGGAGCCAAAACGATGAGTTTGTGACCAATCAGTGGATATTTTCATTTCCGTGAGCGATTTGATCCACAACTTCTGTTCCTTCTGCGACTTGGGATTAATCTGTAGTTTTCTCTCGCTATTTTCCAAGGTAATCTTGAGCTGGTTGAAAACACTTCTGGCAGCATCTTTGATATCATTATCAGCTATCTGTTTCTGGATGATAGAAGAATCATCATAATCGGATTCTTCATCTTCCCTGCTCTGTTCTACGTCTCTTTTGTAGGATATTTTGAACTTAGAATCAACCAAGAATACTTCTAATGGTAGAGTGGAATTGATGTCGGAAACATACATCACATATGAGTTTCTCACCAAGAGCCACTTCTCTGATCTTCGATCAATCATCCCTTTCAAATCGTTGGCTCTAAAATGGCCCACTCTCCAGCCCTGCGACTTGGTCGAACCACCCACATGTACAATACCTTGCTTCCCCAGATACCCGGTTTCGTAGCTCAACAATGATGAGATAGGGGAGATTTCAAAGAAGTGGAAGAGTCTATTAGACTGTGGCTTCAAAGCATACATCTCAATCATACTGTTCAAGTACTTTTCCACGTCGCGAATGTAGTCCTGGTTCTTCTGGATTCTGGTTCTGATCTGCTCTGGTGATTGGTCGTGTGTTGAAGCTGATGAGAGACTGAGATGCAGCCTCAATCTCGTCAAATGGTCGCGGAAACTGTGTGTACTGCTAATAGAGTTGTTGTCCTCGTCATTTTCACTTCTCGCACTTGAACGGCTAGAAGAACGAGAATGAGATCGAGATCTAGAGCGTGAACGAGTACGTGATCGAGACCGAGATCGAGACAACCGTACAACATTGCCCAATTCTTCACCTACAGAAACTCTATGCAATTCTTGATTATGAAGTGCATTTGAAGGAAGACTCTTTCTCCTTCTTCCTCTGTTCAAATCAGCTCCTCTGATTGGCGGAATGGGGCATTTGGGCAACTCAGAGTTCTTGTTTCTAACGACTTCATTTCTCCATCTTTCGAATTTGAACTTGGAGTGCAAATACAAGAGATCCTTGGCGGTTTTGTCTACAGACCATTTCAATCTCTGAGGTCCCAAGCCGTACTCTAACTCGATCTTGAACTTTCTGATCCTAGTTGAAATGCCAGCAGATATGTCTGTGACTTTCAATCCAATCAATGTAAGCACAAGTGGAGCCCGAGAAATACCGTGCTCATCTTCTAGTAAACACGAAGCAAGTAAATTAATCGCGGGAGCACCCATTGCCAAACTACCAATCAACTTCAGAGCTCTTTCTCCGGTAGGTTTGTCTGGGTCTTCAAGTAGAGGCTCAGCCAAATCTGCGGCTGCTATACTTTGCTTTCGGCTACTGTCTTTGTTTCTACGTCTGTTGAAAATCAGAAACTTCTTCATGAAAGTTTGCTGTCTTTTCAATTCTTCTGTCACCTGGAAGTCATTCTCAGGAGACCCTGCAGCCTGAAGATTTGTGTTTGCATCTCTTTCATGTTTTCCACTGAACATAGAAGGGATAAAATTCGAAAAAGACTGTGAGTGATGACGAGCATCTAAAAATTCGGGACTTTCCACAGTTTCATCTTCGGGATTGTGAGGCTCATACGGCACTTTATCCTTTGCTTCCTGCTCTTCAGTTTCATACCGTTGCTCATCCTTATCTACGTTTTTGAATATGAAGTTCCAGGGGTTTGTGATTACTTTCGGCGACTCTTGTCCGAAAAAGGATGGTCTTCTTGTCGTCAGTGGTGTCTTTTGTTCTGAATGCAAAGATACAGCATCGTATATCTGTTCTACATCTGTAACTTCTCTGAGTGGAGAGACTGACTGAGAGCTGTCTCTACCGCTACGGCTATATCTGTGTTTATCGTGGCTTTCGCTAGTGTCGTCGACGTCGTGGCGGTTGGCACGAAGAGTGTCTGGCACTACTATTCCTTTGGAAGAGCCTTCTGTAAAGTGGGTATTGGAAAAGTAAGGATTGGAATTGGAGGGATTATTATCTCTCTGTAATTCTGAAGAATCTTGGTTATTCAGGCGATTTACACCATTCTGGAGATTCGGGAAATTCTTATGGTTTTCTTGCTCAACTTGATTTTCATACCCCTTGTCGTTTTCTTCCCTTATGCTTTTTTCCTCTGCGCCGTTTTCATCTGATAGTGCTGTGTTCTCCTTCTTTGTTTTCAAATTCACATTATTTTCATTGCTGGTTTCTGGATGTTCATGAATATCCACTTCTTTCCCATTGGGATCATGTCTCAGAAATCTCGGTATGGAGATCCGTTTGAAGCCACTGGTGGGTGACCGGTCCACTGTAGGCGCTGGACGGGGCTGTGACGTCACCGACTCTGGCATTTACACTGCTACTCGAACTAGTCAAGAGAAAATTACAGAGAAACAAGAAGTTACCCGAAATTTCAAAAAGCTAGACTTAAATAAATACAAATACCAAGATTTGTATGCTGAATCTGGGGTTGTGTGCAGGTATATGATAACACTCGTATATTCGCTCTATCGTGGAGATGAGATGAGTAGAGCAAAATGTACAAGTAGCAAAGTAAGAGATTCAGAATGTTGGGTTGATTATTTAATTGAGCCCAGTAGCCGAACTGTGATTGTAAGGAAAGAAATTTATTGGAGCCAGTGTCCGTTTTTCTAGGCTTATTGTACGTACATTATTCTACGTGAAATCCGGAGTAGACCAGTTTCGCAGCCCCTATACCGAAATGAGCCGCATCGTTGCAGCCCAATTTCATATCCATGTGTTCCGTATGAAACTGACCAGGATGATAGATGAGGCATTGGGCGTACACGGGTAACTGTTTGTTATAACTATTTGTTATATTTTATGTGTATTATTTACTAGTCTTTCAAGCTACATTATCTGCATTCTTGCTACATAGAGGCACTTCAAATTTCAGTTCCATTTTGCTCGTCTGGTTTAATTCAATTTTGCAATTGCAGACTCTTCCCATTTGCTTCTTCGCTCGTCTTTTGGCTCCTGAATTATCCTTAGTTCTCTCATAGTCTTCTACAACTTTTCTGAACTTTTCATTATTCTCTCTTCAAAATTTCTGTGTCTAGCCTCACCTTGTGGCCCAACCATAAGGCATTCTTAGTATGGTCTGGGAAGGCACCTTCCTGGCTTCGTGGGTGTATAAGCACGGAAAGCTTGCCGTGGTTGAGCTGGAAGAACGGAACAAGTTTGACAAACATCTCAGGACTCTTAAAGTCCAACTCCCACATGTTGATAGGGTGGGGTCCAATGGGCTTCTCCCAGAACTTATACACTCTGATATTCTCCTTGGCGATGTCGTCTGCAAATTCTTTCAACACTTTTTCTCTTAAGTCGTATGCTAGTTTTCTTTCGTTTTCGTTGTTGTTGTTCCAGTACGTGTGGATGTCGTAGGAGAGAATTCCCCCGTAGAATGGAGATTCGGCCATGATGAATATGCTATGCACCGGTAGAGTAGGATGGAATCACAGTAGTGAAATCTGTTGGAAGTATGTGGGATCAGAGATCTGAGAGCAACAGACGGTTTTGTTACGTGCCAAATGTTCCAATTGTTGAATCGACTTGAATTGCAAATTGGTTGAAGTTAACTGGATTATCGTTCTGTTGACGATACATTTATCTGTTGTGGCATCAGAAAGCCTTACTAAACCTGTCTACTGTACAGTACTTACTTAGTAAGATTTGTCAGGGCCAAATTACCATATCAAATCGATCAACTTGTCAGCTCAGTCAGAATGATCTAATGAAAAGTTGCCCCATACCAATCTGGACCCATGGTGTTCTGTGATTACGAATCGATTATGTTATACAGTTGTAGGATTTGGAATAAAATAATTTTGCTCTATTCTCATATTTTTCACTCCAAGACAAATTATTCGTTTATAATACCATACTAACGAACTGGTATATGCTTACCTAAACGTCAATCTCATTGGTCTGCTTTGTACTACTTCTGTGTTCCCATGTTCATAGATGCTCGATTTGTAAGTTCTTCTTCTATCACTTTCCGTTGAGTTCTCATTTACTCTGTACTACTATTATAATCATTATCATTACCGTTTACTATTCTCTTTCCTCTCGCTCGAGGTCCCCCATCTGGATCTGGACATAACTGTCTTCGCTTTCACTGCCCAGCAGACTCTGGATCACATCTGTAGGCACAGTTCTGTATCTGCCAGTGCGTTGAAGCTTACTCTGTCTCACTCTCCATTGCTCGTAGGAAGAACTGGCTACTAACCCCACTAGTGAACCTAACACGTTACACCCTATATCGTATATATCAAACACTCGTGTAGGATTCACAAGGCTTTGTACAACCTCCAGTCCCACAGAGCCTCCAACAGTGCACACTGTGAAAGTAATAGTGCGAAGCGTCTTTAGAGACTTGTGCCCCGTATCAAAGACGAAATAGAACTCAGTAGTAAGCACTAGAAACACTCCGAAATGGATGAGTTTGTCGTGCTGAAGTTCAATGGAAGCAAAGCCGAGGTATCCAGCTCCGACCAACGTCACCAAAAAGACTTCCGATGTTAGTAGGATTCGGCAGATTTGAAATAAACAAATGTGGCCATTGTGAAGCATTCAATTCCCTAAATGTAAGCACGTAATCGTAATATAAAAAAACAATTGCAGGTCCAACTCATTGAATGCCACTCCGACTAAGTCCAAAATACTTACGAATAAACACAGGGACTCGTACAGAAACCATGGATACGTGATGAAAATGGAACTCTCGGCCCTGTTTAAAGTAAATAGAGAATGAAACAGATTTGATGAAAGAATCTGTGATAAGTGCGCGACTCTAAATTTGTACTAAATTAACTAAAGGAATGAGATAAGAATTGAAATGGTGAACAAGATTGCTATTTATATACGGGTATAGGATCAGTAGCTTGTGGCTATTTCTTCTCGGAAAGCTTTAGCGTATACATTTTGAAAATGGGAATGCGTTTATGTTTCGTACCTTTTTTTTGCTTGTACACTGTGCTGATAGAAACGATAGCAAAATGAATAGATTAGTTGCTCATCTTTCTGTTCTTTCTGTAATTGCCAAATTTTCAAGATATATATTCATTGCACTGTAATCATCTTTCTAGATTGGCTAGCCGTTCCAAATCTCTTTATCTTCTACCGTTTACTGGTCTGATCACCAAACGTCTTGAATCTGCTAGCTCCATCTCCGTCTCCATAAAATTTAAGACTATATGCCAGATTACCATCGCTTTCCCATTCGATTCCACTTCACTCTTTCTCCAGTATTCCACTAGATATGCTTGTAAGGCCGTCTTCGAGGTATCTACAGCCTTGTAATCATGTTCAAAGACGATATGCTTCCATCAACTATTTGGTGGCTGCTTTGGCGCAAAATAAAGCCAAATTTCCTGAAATTTCACCAGTGAAAAATTCATCCAAATCCAAACCTATAGCTAAAGAGTTACCTCCCAAGAACCTTCTGAGACTTGTGATAACTCCCTCGGCTTTGACGGAGCATTTTCGTCAGGCGGAGTATACCAATTTTTCAGTCCAGCAAATCAGCGAAGCCCAGTCATTCTTCAACCGTGCCAAAGTCAGCTTGGAATGGACATTAGCGGACTACGAAGAAATCCCAGATATCAAATATGAGCGATTGCTTGAAAAGAGAATAACCAGTTTAAATGAAATTGACCCCTATTACAAGACGAAGTACCACGAATCAATGCTTAATTCAAAGAAAACGTTCGGAATTCAGCCTGAGTTGTTGCGGCCACTTCCTGAAGTTCTTCTTTTAGGACACACCAATGTAGGAAAATCGTCGCTTCTCAACAATTTGATTGTCAACTCCGATGCTTCTGAATATGCCTATGTTTCCCAGAGAGCAGGATATACTAAAACTATCAATTGCTACAATATTGGAAGAAAATTGAGGGTGATAGATAGTCCTGGGTATGGCCAATTTGGTGAAGCTAAACAGGGCAAGGTCGTTCTAGACTATATCAGTAAACGCCATTTGCTTAGAAGGGTATTCATTTTGATTGATAGTGTAGAAGGGTTCAGGGTGGAAGATATGCAGATGATGGACCATCTCATTTCTGAGGGAGTTCCATTTGAAGTTGTCTTCACCAAGACAGATGCCGTCATTGGCAAGTATATGCCCAAGAAAGGCATTTTCAACTCCCAGAACAACAAAAAAAGTGATCCACAGAAGAGGGCAGAAATGAGTGATATGATAGCTAAAAGCAACGAACAGGTTATTGCATACTACACCAGAATAATTCACGAAGCCAAGTTACACGAGGTGGTGACTGTGCCAAGGTTACTCTTCAATAATGCCGCTACCAACCGATACATAGACAAGACCCATGGGTTCAAGGAAGTACGAACCACCATCATGGAAAGCTGTGGGTTGTTGAAATAGTCTACGAATACATCTGCCTAGTTCTGATTGACGTTTATGGCAATAATTATAATATAAAATTATACAAAAATGAATAATGAAAATAAGAAAGTTATGAGATATATATGATGATGATAATGACGATGTTCTCTATTTCCATGAGGTGCTTTCTAAAATACAGTTTGTGGCTATAATGGGTGCATCTGGAATGTAGCATAGCAGTAAAGGATTTCGTTACAAATTCATTAGGCTATTGTAGAATGCCAGGAAAGATTAGCAGAAGCATTGGAGCCTAGAAACGGCCACCTCTTCCTCCTCTGGATCCACCAAAACCACCCCTGGATCCTCCACGACCACCAAATCCTCCTCTGGATCCACCACGACCGCCACTGAATCCACCTCTAGAGCCACCACGGCCACCGAATCCTCCTCTGGCTCCTCCACGGCCACCAAATCCTCCTCTGGCTCCTCCACGTCCGCCGAAACCACCTCTGCTAGCACCTCCAGCACCACCAGACTTTCTCTTAGGCTTTGGACCCACTTCCTTAGGCTTTGGCAAGAATCTTTCCAAAGGTAACAACTTGTCTGGACCAATGAAAAATTTATCTCCTTCCTTGAAGGAGTCTGCCTTGACACCTTCAGAAGGCTTGATGGTGAAAAAAACTTCGTTTAATGGACCCAAGATTTCGTCCACCTTTCCAATTTGTGTCTTGTTTTCCAAGTAGATAGGAGCGTTGAAATAAGGGATCTTGACATTGATAGAACGACAGACTATGTCTCCTTCACAAGCTTGCATGAAGGCTCCCATTTCTAAAACAGTGTCGGGAGGACCCTGTTGGAACTGCGAAGGTCCTGTTCTGCCGCCACGGCCGCCTCTAAATCCACCTCTGCCTCTGTTCATGTTGGTTTAGGTATGCTGGGTATGGATATGGATATTCACTTCTGTATGGAACGGTAATTTTTCACTCTGGTTCGAAAAGTTTTAAGCTCATCGAGTGCGACATCGCAGCTAAATGTCGCGTGTCGTCTGCAACTAGATGAGATCTTACAAGGCCAGGGGTAGAATATGGTAATGTACGATATCCGAAAGATGGTAAGTATCTAAATATAATAATTATCTGTGTTTATCATTGGCATGGGTGCTCTTCATTTGTAGCTAAATTAAAATGCCTTCGTCTATACAATTGTATCTCTATCAGTTCGTTGCTACAACCTATGATGTCACGTGATTATTCGTTTTAATTTTAGAGCTGCAATAACTCTATCAAAACACAATAAATTGAAAAACAATTTGTAGTTATATATTCCCTTGTATTGGCTTGGGTGTATCACTAAAGTAACCACACCCAATCGGTTTAATCAGCTACTTTTACGTGCCTATGTCTCTTCCACTTATATCGTGGTCTGTATATAAGGCCATAAAGTCGCCTCAATTGGCTGCGAATTTCATCTCTTGACCAATTTAACATACGAGAGGTCAACCCCCCATTGTTCAATTTCTATGGCTATTGGTAGTTGCAAATGAAGCATAGACCAAAGTCAAGGACATGTCCTAGTAATATATTGTTATATATCAACACATTGACGTTCCACAAATATCCATACCATTCACAATATATTTTCATATGCGACAAATTTACCTCCAACAAAATTGCTACTAATTACTATTTCTACACCTGGTTATCTTCCAACAGTATAGCAATGTTTTAATACTATAATTTCTCTCTATCGTTCTACTGAAATATACGTTATTCAACAATTTTGGCTTCCATCTTGTCCACTCACTCCTATCTTACCTGAGAGCCGGGGTAGTGTACCAACCGCTTCAGAGTCGATATCCAAATCTATGAACAATAACAAGATTGCTGAAAGTAGTCTATTTCTCTTTTCAATTCTGCCGACTACCGAAAGCTTTTGTCTTGCTGATAACATGAGTGTATCGCAGAGTATGTATAAGCAATGGAGGTGCAGTTTAGGTGCGAGAAGCGGCTTGAATCATTCTGATTGGTTGGTCTTGCTAGTGACTGTGCCCCACACTATTTAGATATGGAATATGAACCGGAACGGATTGGATGGATGTTTTTGAGCTTTAAACTAGTCAAGAGTCGTTAGGATGATCGAGTCACACGATTCCGATAATGATACGAAGATTTAAATATATTGTATTTTGATTGGGGATGGTAGAGGGTGAATTTCAAAACATCATTTACAGTGGCTTGATATTGCGAATCATGATGCGAGTCATGAATGCTAAATTATTGACTTATACTATTCAATGAATTCTTAAATATCAATAAGTTAAGAAATATCATTATATGACTGTGAGAAATCAACACGTACTTCTGGGATACTGCTTCGGAACTTTTAGAGTGCTATAGAAGTCTAAGTTCCTACTATCTGATTCTATCAGTATGAGGTGTTCCTGAGGATATAACTGATAGGAGTTTCCATTCCGCTTCCTATTACTTTTTCGATCTATAAGTTTTCTTACTAACAGCACAGGTGCTCCACAGTTCAAGGTGGGCCTCACGCCCGAAGAGAAATCGTTCTTTTCAGAGGTGTTCAAGTCTTTAGACCCGGAAAACACCGGAATCGTCACAGGTGAAAAGGCCAGGTCCACATTCGAGAAATCTGGCTTGCCTCCTTCAATTTTAGGAGAAATCTGGCAACTTGCCGATACCAACAACTTGGGATTCTTGACCCAATTTGGCTTCTGTTACGCTATGCGTCTTATCGGGTACACCCAGGCAGGCTACCATCCATCAGCAGGCTTGGGTGATACTCCTGGACCATTGCCCAAGTTTGCAAATTTGGGTTTGGCTCCCTTGCTGGCACAAGCCACGAGAAACATTTCTTCTGCGCCAACTCAACTTCCAGTTGCTAGCTATCTTACATCAGTTCCTCCAACTGACGTCCAGAAATTCTCCCAGCTCTTTGTAAAAACCGTAGGGTCTACTACTGGCGAATTAGGAGGCACGCAAGCCAGAGACATCTTCATGAAGGCTAAGTTGCCTACCGTGATTTTGGGCCAGATTTGGAGCTTGGTTGATCGTTACAATACTGGCCAATTAGGTCTTCCTGCTTTTGTAATTGCTATGCATTTGATCCAGGGCTCTTTGAGCGGTCAGATCACCCAATTGCCGACCGTTTTGCCAGAAAGCATCTGGCAATCTGCAACTCCACAAGTAGCTAACCAGCAACAACCTGTAGATACTGGAAATCGCCAGACTTCGTACGGCTCAGTAAGCTCTCAGGCAACCACTGTAAGACGCCCTACTCTGAGAGAGGTATCTGCATCTTCAGTAGCACCAGTTTCTGATGAATGGGTTGCTACACCTACAATGAAACAACAGTACGCTTCCATTTTCAACAACCTCGAAAAGGGTAAGTCTGGCCACTTGAATCCAAACCAAGTTGCTTCGTTCTTGATGACTTCTAAGCTTGGTGAACAGGACTTAGCCACCATCTGGGACTTGTCGGATACTCAGAATACCGGTATCTTTGGTTTGACGGAGTTCTCTATTGCCCTTTTCTTGGTCAACAGAAGGTTGGCTGGAGGAAGCTTGCCCAACATCGTTCCACATTCCTTAATTGAATCGTTGTCAGCACCTGCTTCTGCACCAGCTGCTGCTTCAGCAGTACCACCTCCTATTCCAGAACATGTCCATACAACTAGTGGATTATCACAAGTTCCACAACAAGTTCAACAGCCATTGTCTTCTCCTCAGAAGTCCAAGAGTGCTATGGACGATCTTGTAGATATCTTTGGCTCTTCACCTGTTCCAGCTGCAGCATCTGTGGCTGTTTCTGAAGCTGCTCCACCCAAACCAGCCCTAGTTGCTCGTTCTTCTAGTAGCGATTTGACTCCATCCAGTTCTGAAATCAGAAAGACGTTAACTGGCTCGTTCAGACCAACATCTAACTTTGGTCAGAGCTTGATGCAAAAACAGCAATTGACCTCTCCAAGAGAAGAAAAGGATGAAGACAGCTTGTTGGGCGAAGACGTAAATAGCAGAAGTATTCTGTCTCATGAGAATCAGCTGACTTCTTCTCCAGCTCCAGCTGCTGTTCCTCAACAAAGAGAACAGAAGGTAGTCAACTACGAGGCATTGAGAAGCGTGCCACCTCCCCCAGTGAAAAGAAACGCTTTGGAACAGCAACATACGCCAGCTTCCAGTCCATTACCAACTCCTCAGGAGCAACCTCAACCTGTTTCACGCGAGTTATCGTTTCAACAACCTGCTACACCACAATATTACCAACAGCAAAATGACGATTTACTTGCTGACTCGAATCCTGAGATTTCTGGACAGTTGTCCCAAGCCAATTCTGATATTGCCAACGTCTCAAATCAGATCAAGTCTCTTGCAACTCAAACTACCAGCTTACACGAAAAGAAACTTAGAGCAGAGAATGAGTTGCAGAGAATTTTGGCTACCAAAGTTGAGATTGAAAGTAAGTTGAAGCAATTGAGGACTTCTTACCAGAACGAAGTCAAACAAGTTGATTTGGTTGAGTCGAATTTGGCATCTGCGAAAGAGGAAACTGAAGCTTTGAGGTCTGAAGCATCGATTTCGGAAGCTAAGTTCAACTCTTTGTCTACCGAGCTTCATGAAAAGCAGGTTGCACAAGAAGAGTTGCAGAAACAGAACAACACCTTAAAGGAAAAGTTAGGAACGTTGAATGCTGAGATTGCTGAGCTTGAGAAGCAAGTTGGAGCCGCTACCTCTGAGAACCAAAAGTTGGCCAACCAAGCTTCTGTTAAGAAATCTCAGACCCAGGTTGCTATTGTCAAGTCTGAAGAGTTGAAGAGTAAAATAAGGGACTTGCAGGCATCTCATGCTCAACTCCAAGCTCAAATTGACGATTCTGAACAAAAGAGGTTGGATGCTGAAGCAGAACAAAAGGCTTTGGATCAACACCATGAACAACTTGCTGCAAGTAAGCCTACCAAGCCATCTGCTGGACTCACTGCTAAGTCTGTCTTGGCTGGAGGTGCTGTAGGAGCAGCCCTTGGTGGTGTAGCAGCAGCTGCTGGATCTTACTTTGGTGGAAACAAAGACATTCCAATTGAAACTCCAGCTGCAAGACAAATTATTCCAGAATCAACAGTGGTTGATTCAAAATCAAAGGAAATTGTGCCAGAACCAAAGGAAGCTGTCTCCGAGGAGGAAAGTCAAGATAAAGAAATTGAACAGCCAGTAGCAAAGTCTTCTTCTGAAAAGTTCGATTTCGAGGAAAGCTCGGCTGACGAGACTGAGGGCTTGCCAGAGCCAAATGTAGATTGGGCAGGTGATGCGGAAGATAAAACTGTGAACGAAACCAAGTTCTCTGATATCCAGGGAGGTGTTTCAGAAGATAAGGATACTGTAGAAGAAATCAATCTGAGATTTCCTGACTTATCTGTTGATGGTGGTGCCGATAAGTTCACTAGTGCCACTGCCACCTCTTCTGTCACTACTGATTTCAAGGGTGTAGACGAAGGAGAGACTCCAGTAACATCTCCTAGCAATTCAGATTTCCAATTCCCCCAGGGAGCTGGTGCAGGAATTGTAGGAGGCATGGTAGGTATGCCCGGAGTGTTGGTTGGAGTGCAGAGAACGGATTCGTTGACTTCCAGCGTCCAGAATAATGCTGCATTGTCAGTTAGAGACGACAACATCGATGATATCAGCGACCGTGACACCATTGACAATATCGTAGGGGACTCTGAGGAAACCGTTCCAAACTCAGCTGAAACTGAAAACTTCGATAACGAACCCATAGCAGGTCATGAACAAGCACCTAGTCACGAAGATTCTAGTGATGGTGATAAGGTTTCCTCTGGTGTTGAGTCATTTGAGATTGTGAATGCGGAGGAGGCTAGAGCACAAGAAGCACAGTTCAACTATGGCTCAGCGAAAGGTGTATCTGAAGTGGAAAACGAAGGGGCAGCAGGATCTTCACCAGCTATCGATGAAGAGTTCCCTCCAATTAGAGAACTCGAATATGACGAATACGATTCTTCTGACAACGCTTCTCATTCAGACAAGTTTGACGATGCCGTGGATGACTTGCCACATCAGCCACATCATCCACAACATCCTGGTTCTGGAATTGAAGTTGTAGAAGACGCACCAAGAGAGCTAGTCGAAGACGTTCAAGCCAAGTCAACAGGGCCCTTCGATGAATTCGATAACGGCTTTGATGAATTAGAGCCTACTACTGCTGAACATCCTTCTGAAGCTCCAGAAGTTGCTGCTGGTGTCCAGAGGGAAGATCTTTTCGCTGACGAGTTCGACAACTTGGAAGAAGCACAGGCTGAAACCGGTGCTGGTGATGATATTTTCGGCAAAGACGAGTTCCCTGAGAATGCCTTAACTGAAGATTTCACGGAAGCTGGAGAACAGTACTTTGCGCAATCAAGAGCTCCAGACTTTAGTGCTTCTGCCAACTCTGTAACACAGTCCACTACTTCTGCTAACGATGAGTGGGAACAGCTTTTTGCCGGCTTTGGTAACGCTGTTCCTGCTACTATTGAAAGTTCTCCCACACAGCCAAGTGTTGCTTCTGCCATTCCAGCATTCGAAAATGACTCTGCCAAGGACGCTTCTGTTCAAGAATTGGTCGGTATGGGCTTTGATCAGCATACTGTTCTTGAGGCTCTTGAGAAGCTGAACTGGGAATTGGAAGCTGCTACGAACTATTTGTTAGATAATGCTTGATTTACACGTTCGATAATTAAAATACGTGACGATTATTGTTTTATAATGTACGAGGAATTGAATGATAATAAAATTACCTTAATGTAGTAGGTTACAATATAGTAGAAAATTTATGAGGTTCTAAAATGTGCGTTGCGATCGTTTTCCTTATGAGGTACTTACAAATGGATTACAACAAAATACTTTTTATTTTAGCTTTTCTTATTATATACACAAGAGTGATTGCGTCAAGCATCCAGGCATTGAGTCTTACGGCATCAAGCAGTAACGGACTTCAATGCTTCTTCTAAGTCCCCAACATCATACTCTTCCTTGTTCAAGTCGTTCAAGTCTTCGACTGGTCTTTCAGCTTGTGGAGTGATTCTGAAGGCATGTCTGTGAACAGGGGTGTCCCAATCAATGATGGCTGAATGAACAGTTCTTCTGTTATCCCACAAAACAACCGAGTTTGGTTCCCAGTTGGCTCTTAATTGTAAATCGTGGGAAGATTCAATGTGGTCAAACAAGAACTTAAGCAAGTACTCGGATTCTTCTTCCTTCAATTCAACAATCTTTCTGGCGAAGGGCTTGTTCAAGAAGATAGCCTTTTCACCGGTGACTGGGTGGGTTCTGATCAATGGATGGATGTTTGAAACTGGCTTTCTTCTTTCAATTCCACCTTGACCTCTGGAGTTAGAGGCTTGATCCTTAGAAGTGTGCAACACATGTAAGCCGGCCAATCTCTTTTGGAACTCTGGCGACAATCTGTTGTAGGCTTCGACGGTGTCAGCAAAAATGGTGTCACCACCAGATTCTGGACCTTCAATTACTGAGAAGAAAGTGGTTCCTGGTGGTTGCAATTCGTACGAAACGTCCGAGTGCCATCCAACGTTGTTGGTTCTGTTGGAGAAAACTCTTTCAAACTCACCCTTGTCTGGTCTTCTGTAGGTGATGTGCAACTCTGGGTGGTTTCTTGGAGCACCAGATGTTGGGTGGATGTGCAATCTTCCGAAGTGTTTACCGTATTCAACTGCGAAAGCTGGACCCTTGTCGGCAAAGTCTTGTTCTCTGAAGATGACAACACCTCTTTGAGCGACCAAGAGGGCCAATTCATCCTTACCAGCAGAGTCTAACTGAGACAATTGAACACCAGTGACCAGGGAACCGAACTTAGGAGTAACCTTCTTGATAGAGTAGTCTCCTTCCTTGGGGAACAAGTTTGGGAAAGAGGTATCAGCTCTTCTACCTGGGTCTTCGTGCTTGAAGAACTTTAAAGGTGGGTACTTTTGCTTAGGGTCCCAGGTAGGCAAGAAGTCTGGGTGACTAGATCTGTCTCTGTTGCTCTTGTTGATGACCAAGACTCCGTCGGAGTCTACCTCGTCTTGTCCCTCAAAGAAATGGATATCGTAATTACCGAAGCGAGTACCTTGGCTAGCCATTGTGTAATTATAATGTCTGTGTTTAAGATTAATCAAATCTGAATAACATTCTAACAATCAAAACTTTGTCTACTGAGATTTCGACAGACTTTTATAGTCAATCGGCTGGACTAGGTTCGGGTGAGAATTTTTTATATGAGATACAGCTCAGCCTAATTGGGACCCCATAATATGTCACCATAGCTTATAAAGCACTATCTACGTGATTCAGAATCCAGAGCCACCACAGTTTTCCGTGAGCCGAGCCGAGCCGCTTTCGCAGCCTAAATTCGCATTTTTTGCAATCGAAGTGTCACGTGGAAACAGCTGCAAAATGTCAAATCTGGCAAATGTGGCTCACATCTACCAGTATATATAGCGATTTAGCTTGACTTTTTGAAGGGTCACCTGATAAGGACCTGGCTCGCTACTACCTCACACAGCTTAGCGATATGGTATATCCAAGACTTCTCGAACGATTCTCGGCTCGGGTGGGTTCTTTTCGGGAGAGAGCCACCAGGTTCCATAGACGATGCAAATTTCACCCGAGCCTATCGATCGCATAGATATCGGATGGTCCAAAATAGCCCACAGATTGCAACATCAACTTGATGCAAATGTGGGGCTATAGAGAGGACTCTTCAGGTCTTTGCATGTGGCAGATCTTCATCTAAGTCAGTTGGTTCCGAGTCCTGTGCAATGAGCATATCGGCCTATTTTCAATACTTTCTGGCCCCATTTTGGGTTGCAGATAAATTTGTAGCTTACTTCTTTTACTTATCATTTTAAGTTGACTCGGTACCTTTTCTTGATCTATTTTTTCGAATATTTTCCATCGTTTTGTCTCTTAGCACATGTTCTTCTAAATATTTTGCAACCATTGCATCATTTTCATCTTCGACTCATCGGTTCCTACATCGCCATCATATTCGTAAGTAATGTTTCATTTTTGCTTATCGTATCGAGCTAACTAAGTTTTTTATGTTACAGGTGGTAATAATAAAAATGTTTGTAAATTGCATCATCCGATTGGCTAATGTAAAACAGCTTTCAAAGCTTCAGCAACATCACCAACGTCGTACTCTTCTTTATTCAAGTCCTTCAAGTCTTCCACAGGTCTTTCGGCTTGTGGAGTGATTCTGAAGGCATGTCTAGAAACTGCAGTTTCCCAGTCGATGATGGCTGAGTGGTGCACCCTTCTATTGTCCCAGATAACCACTGTGTTTGGTTCCCAATTGGCTCTCAATTGCAAGTCATGGGATTGCTCAATGTGGTCGTACAAGAATTTAAGCAAAGAC